>NW_024040928.1:8371727-9571727 GCF_014851395.1 Micropterus salmoides
ACATTGAATCTTTATAAATGACTGTCATTGGAAAATACAGCATAAATATCTGGAACATAAAGATTGCTATGAATCTAAAGATAATGAGAGAGAAGCTTTTCCCTTTGGGCTGGTGTAGAAACTGGGAAAGCTGCTTTTGAAGTCAGGTGTGGTAAAGACTAGAAAGACAGTCTTGGGTCCACATTAAATGCTGGTCTGGAGTTCACCTTCAGTGAGCTCTGATAAGCTCACACGCCATGGGAAAACTATTGGAAAAAGCCAACACATGCATATATGGTCAAGGCAGATGGCCGCCCACCCTGAGCCATGGATAACTATACTAGCTGTATAACAAAAATTACACCCCACTAATGAAAATGACAAAATATGGTTAATAAATACACAACTCTATACAAACACATACTGTGTACAGTATTGTAAAGTTTTCTTGAGTTTTTGTATTTCTTCTTATACTTGTGTAATTTTGTATGTTTGAGTTGAGAAATGCACATTTCAAAATGTCTGTATTTTGTGCATTTTCCCTGGTAATCAAGCAAGTAGACTCATAATACCATTTGTTACCATTATATTGCAATCGCAAATCGCAATATCGTCCACAATAATCGCAATATGAACTTCTCTACCTGTGCCGTAACTAATCAAAACCTGGGTTTACTCAAATTTTTGGAACAAACAGGAAAGGATTAGGGATTCGGGACAAGTACTTGTGATTGGGGACTGAATTTCTCAGGACATCTGGTCACCCTACCCAAGGGGCACTATGTAAGGCTCATCTGTTCCCATTCTCACTTGCCTGCTTTTCTCTGTCAGCGGCAAGCAGAGCTCACTAGCAAGTTGCGTAGGGCCCTGCCTCCCTTCATATCAAAGTTTACAACTTTGATGAGAGGATGAAGAGGAACAATCATTCTGGTCACAAAAAAAGAAAAAATAACACCATGAGACTGAAATGCAGGAACACAAATCAGGTAACCTTGTGTTCTTTACTCTTCAAGATTGATGTCAGAAAATAACTAAATTAACGTTAACGTGCTAGATTGCAGTGCTTTTTCTCAAGTCTGTCTGTGTTTTGCTTGCTTGCCAGCCACTTCCAGGGTTGGCAGGTAGGTTGTCTTTGTCTTTGTACCTGACTGGAGTATTTTTGTGGGACACTCCCATGTCACACCTCTGGTAGGACGGCCTCTTAGCAGATTTTTGTTTAGGGAGGATAGGACCGGCTCTTAGACCGGCTAGTGTAGGTGAGATTAAATTAAACTCATTTTAACGTTACATTTACTTCAAAATCATTTTTTAATAATTGATCATTTTAAAATTTTTAACTCCATCAAAATGGTTGCCCACTTGGTTAAACACATCTATGTTGTGAAATAAGCAATATCGCCTAGTATCTTATATTCCCATGTCTGAATGTAATCCTCAATGACATGCTGTTACCAGCCAATACACGCCAACATGTGAATAAGAATACTGCTATAGTAGTACTGCTGTACTTGCTTGTCCCACTTCAGTAATTCTCAGGCTCCACTCTGACATTTGGTAAACCCAAATTCTGTGCTCCAGAACATCCCTACAGAGAAGTATGGGTGATATGACAGGCCCTACATCTTTGTTTTAAGTGGTTATCTGTGTTTCTATCAGTGTTAAGGTTAAAACAATTAAATCCTCTGATTGTCAGATGGAGTTCAGCCACTGCTGATTTGGCAAAACCAGCATATGCACAATAGCTACCCTGCAGATCATCCATCAGAGCATGAGCTTCCCCTGAAAGCCAATTATTATACTCCCATTTCCATCTTCTCCGCCCACATGGAAAGGAGGAGATTTTGTGTTGGAGGCTAAAGGAAGTAAGGTAATGATTTGAAACCAATTGAGACTGCAGGATGGATAGATGAAGATGTAAAGGACAGGAGGAGGAGGAGAAAGTTTGGGGAGAGAGTAGCCCATAGAGAAGGTGAGGGCAGGATCAGACAGTGGGAGTGCTGCGGTGGAGGGAGATAGAAGCAGCTATGGTGTGACGGTGCCCACTTAAGGAGGCCTGACAGGAGAAATCATCCACACTGTCAGTCTCGGGGAGTCAGCTCAGGGTACTAGGAATGAAGGAAATGGAAAAGGTGTGTGTGTGTGTGTGTGTCAGTGGTTAAGGTTGAAGTGTGATGACTGTAAGGGTAGTGCTTGCAGATGAGAGAGACCTAGGTTGTCTATGTTTTCATTTATCAAATTTCTTAGTGTTTATCTCAAACATCTGTCATCTGCATCAAATTCATCATCAAAATCATTTTTCATTGGCTGACTTATTTGGGCCACAACGCAGCTGCTTTTTCAAATTCAATAAATCTGCTGGCGTGGCCAGTATTTTGTTAAAATCTAAATCAGTATAGTTAGTGCGGGGCGATGCGGTGGTGCAGTGGTTAGCACTGTCGCCTCACAGCAAGAAGGTCGTAGGGTCAAAGCCCGGTTTCCCCGGCCTTTCTGTGTGGAGTTTGCATGTTCTCCCCGTGTCTGCGTGGGTTCTCTCCAGGTGCTCCGGCTTCCTCCCACCATCCAGAGACATGCAGGCTAGGTTAATTGGTGTCTCTGAAATTGTCCTTAGGTGTGAGTGGTTGTCTGTCTATGTGTGGCCCTGCGATGGACTGGCAGCCTGTCCAGGGTGTACCCCGCCTTTCGCCCAATGTAAGCTGGGATTGGCTCCAGCCCCTTTGACCCTGTACGCACGGTTGACAATGGATGGATGGATAGCGTATAGTTAGTGCTAAGGTTTTTACAATTACTTGCCAATCCATAAGGATGTTTGGAAGTTTACAGGGCTCTGCCACAACCAGGTATTTTTTGTTGTATTTTTTCATGTATACTGTAATGATACTGTGGTCAAATAATTGCCCGTTGCTTTGGTAACACTGCACTTAACTAAGGTCATGCAAGTAAAATAAATTTGATTTCAAATTTGAGAGACAGAGAGTGAGTGTAAGGAAAATTTGATGTCCAGCCCTCTCCAAATCTTATTTTTATTTTTACACGTTCTATTTTAGTGCTTTTGATTGACAGATGTGTGGCAGTCTGTTTCTGAGGAGAGAAAGGGCCAATTTATTTCTTTGTTGTTTGTTTTTAATAAAGAAATAAATAAAAAAAGACTGGGCCAGTTAATGATTCTTGAGGTGCTCTCTCACCCTCTGCCTCAGTTCAATTCGATTCAGTTTATTGGAGTTTTATCGGCATGCCATTTTTATATAAAAACAGGGTGCCAACGCACATATGTTAACTGAGTGAAGTAAATAATCAGTTACATGGAATGAATGGAAACCCAGTGATACCTATATTAAACATTTAATAAAAAAAGATGTTTTTTTTGTGCTCATTATATATGATAATAACATTTAAATTGTCTTTTCATTTATTTTCATGTTAAAAAATGAGATAAAATTAAAAGTCCACTGACAAATACTTTTCATTGCACCCCAAAGCCTACCACTGCCAATGTGAAACATAACTTGAAAATTAAATTCACTTCATTTCTAGAACTAGAAGATCTCCTCCATGTGCATTGCAGTGTAGGTACCAGATAGGCTCGGCCTAAATTCAGAATATCTATCTGGTATTGCATAAATAAATTGTATAAATGCTCAGTCTTGCCATTGTGTATGACTTTTGACAGTAAACTATCGCCAGCGACCTCACCTTATTAGCTGAGTTTGGCTTTCCCTCACCCAGTTGTATTCCTCGTACACTGTTTCTGTTTCAGTTAATGACTGTATTTCAACCTACAGTCATGGCCAAAAATGTCTGTCACATAATGCACTACTTCTACAAAATTGTTGCAAATGCTTTGGTAGAGAAAAAAGCCAAATCTAAGACATTCCACACAGAACTCCAAAAATGGACAGGACCTTTTTCAAAATATTCAGAAATAACTGACTGTACATATTGAATTTATGATCATTAGCACCTGTTTGGTCGAGTACAACCTGACGATATGCCTACAAAACCCCTGGGTCTGTAGTGTAACTACAGAAAATTTATGCTGCTTTGAAGGCAAAGGGATGTCACACCAAATATTGATTTCATTTAGATTCTTCTGTCCAATCACTTTGTATTTTGTTAATTGATAAACACATGCAATATAGGATCCATAACTATGTTTTCAGTGGTGTGTAAAGACCTTATATAATAAAGCATTATGTTTTCATTACCTTATAATGAGCCATTTATAGCTACATAACCGCGGGCACCCCCTTCCATGGACGTCGCCACGTTGCATCATCATGTTTCTCAGGTAGCTAAAAATGGACAAACAGCGCTACAGAGCGTGTTTCGTTACTAAGTTGCACTTGTTCTACTTCTGGTAGAATTCAGGCAGTGCAGACACTTATCACTATGTTGAATACATACGTTAGAAGAAGAAGTAGTAATAATATACTGCAGGGGTCTGCGAATAAGTTTTGCATCAGAGCAATATTTTCAACCATTAGATTGTGGATTGTGGAGAATATAAGCCATAATAGTTCCTTGTATTGACATGTTGTTTAGTTAGCTCAGTTGGTAAAGTGCAGGACTTACAACCTAAGGGTTGAGTCTTCAATCCCATCTTGAGATAATGGTCATCCATCAACTTACGGATGCTTTTTCATTTCCCCAGTGTCTCCAGGCAGAGGACATTTAGGGGAATCATGTTTTCATGACTCAGACTCTTTTAATGTCGATCAGAATTTTTCAAAGTAAAAGCTCCAATACTGCATTACAGTAAACAAACTTCTTGTGGTTTTATTTTGTAGGCAAAACCACTAAAGAAGAAGTGATTATGTGACTAACTGTTGCTGCCATGACTGAGATCTATTTCAGCACCGCTATCAAGTATTTATTTATTTATATTTTTTGCCGCTATCAAATCACCGTGATCTGGCAGCGAGCCAGATATTATTGATGGCGGGCAGTTTTGGCGATGGTCCATAATCACAGAGAGAATTAACATGTATCCCTTGTGAATGTTTGTATAAACTTTATTTATGTGTGGTTTATAATGGACTGTGGTGCAGAAACAGTGACAATGTTACACACTCTTGGCTTACATTTCCCATGTTGTCGGTCAGTCACCCAGTCACAATAACATATGGTTTTACTGAATAATTAAGTAAATATAATTTCTTAATAAATATACCTAAAGAAACCTCATTTCTTGACTGACTACTCTCTGTTGTCTCAGAAGAGACACCTTTTGTGCTGTTGTCAAGCCACCCTAGCTGTCCTCTTTGAAAGGTAAGGGCCCATGTCCACCAAAGCGAGTCTTTTTTCAACTCACTGCAATGGGAGCGCCGGCAGCAGCGTGACGAGGTGCTAAGCTTTCTTCCCGCGCTGGGCGTTGAGTTGAAAAATATGCGCTCGTCACTATCACTTTTTACCCAGCTGTCCAGTCACAGTAGAGGAGGGGTGGGACAAATACCACAACTTATTTCAGCTGGCAAAAAGCGCTTTGGTGGACATGGGGCCTTAGGGGGCAGTGGTATACTGGATAGATGGTTGCAATTCACAACCCTCACCACTAGATGCCACTAAATCTTACACACTGAACCTTTAACATGTCTATTTTGAAAGCATTCTTACTTTACAGCATTTTTTCACTCCAGCCTAAGATTTTATGACTTTAAGATGTATATGTATGTATACACAGTGAACTTACACAAATAATTAAATAAATAATAAAATGTAAAGAAATAATTAAATGTAAAGTTTGGCATTTACATTTTAACCTACACTGGCTCCCTTGAAGTCAAGATGGCAGCAAACAAAAACATGGATTTATAATCATCTTGTATCATGCCTAACTTAAGTGGATCATAACATATCCAGCATGGAGTTAATCTAAAGATGCTCTGGTTCAAGAGGAGGCCAAACATTTCTATGGATGTCTTGTTTTTAGCCTTGTCGTAAAAAAGTTAAATTCTGTGACCCTATTGGCTGATTAAAAGGAGTGAGGAGTCAGCAGTCAATGGTGGTATAAAACAGAGTCATTAAAATAGTTTTTCTAAAATTTTTATTCCCCTCAACCAAGAAAGCTCCTTTAACATACAGTCATAAATGTGCACAAAAATATTAGGCTGATGCTCCAGTAGTATGCAAGATTAGCTGCAGATGTACACACAAGCATACACAACACACACACTCAGACACACACACACACACACAACCAAACGCATGTTCCCCTCTAGGCTTGCGCCTAGCGGAGATAATAAAAAGAAATGGAGATGGCTTTTTTTATGGTCATTTTCATGATGGCAGGATTCTCTTAGGCCTCTTTTGTGAAGAGAGTCAACCATCAAACCCACTGGATGGGATATACTACCATCTGACTGGCCGAAATGCACCAATCAGAGTATACCATTCCACTGCATTGAATTGTTTTCTTTTAAAGTTAACTTCATCATGATGATTTCATTTTCATATGGCAGTAGTGGACTTCCATAATTCAGTGTAATACAGTATATAGAAAGAAAAGAACACAATCTCACTCTGCTCGTACCTAACATGTCTCTCCACTCTCCTTGTCTTTCAGATTTTTGACTGGAAGAAGGCAAGTGGAAGGCCAGTACGGATGAATGACACAAGACTTTATACAAGCTAACTGTGAACACGGGGAGGCATTCTAAAAAGACAGCTCTAATTCAATATTAAACTAATCCATCTGGCCCACGTCACTGAATGCAGATGGCTATCAGGACCAGAAACAACCTTGAGCCCAAAGACAGACGAACACTGACTCTCATTAGTCTCCCTTTCGCTGTGTGTCTCTTTGGCTTTACTCCGACAGGCTGAGTGTTTCGGATTGGCCCAATTTGTTTCTCCTCCCTTTATTGGTTGATTTTCGTTCTTGATGCTCATTCTTTGTGTATATCAGTGTCTGTAATAATCTATAATGTAAAAAAAGAATTAGTAAATCTAATTTCATAGCTTTGTGTCAAAGAACACTGACTAATGCTAGTAGCTAGAGAAAGCAAGGGTAATTTCAGTGTTCCTGTTCGCACCACATAGTTAGGTGACACAAATTAAATGAAAATTACGTCAAATGTTTCTCCTCCTCCATTCAAAATCCTCATGTTGCAAAGCCTACATAGATCAATAGCTCAGAGGGGAGCACGCAGCCTGGCATTGACGCAATGCAAATGGAATGGAATAGAGTTCAGTGTAGTTGCTGTATTGACTCTAGAAGACAAATCCATGTCTTCACTTTCTGATGGAGTTATACACTGCAGCACAAGGCTTGTCGAGTGGATGATTTCCTATAGAAGCAAGAACTTCAGTCTGTGGGAAAAAACAACAACAATCCGGGCTAACCCCCTCCCCCCCCGCACCACTTCTTGTTTGTGAGTCTATTTCTTCCTCCTTTCTATACTCTTTCATCAGCCATCTCTAGATCATGTTCCTTCCACTTAGCCTCCCTCCCACCCTCTTCTCCTTTCCATGTCCTTTTCTGTCCTCTTGTTTTTATCCCTCCTTCTCCCTTGTTATCACACCCTCCTCCTCCCAGTGTTTCCATCCCTCCCTCTCTTGTGTAATCAGAGCTGTGACTGAGCAGTGTTTACAGGGTCTTCCCAAGGGCCTGCCAGTGTGACACATTCACTTTACAACTACTCACCCCGCCTCACCCTCCATTCTCTCTCCTTGCTTTGGTCAGATTACAGAGGAAGGGACAGAAAACATCCCCCACCCATACGCTCCCCACTTCTTCAGTATCCATCCCTACACCTCCACCCTCAACCGCTCACACCCCTGCTGTGCTCCCCCAGCAATAGCAGACCGGTAGGAGGCCAGCTTATCTTTCTGCTCAAAAGGAGCCCAATCGCTCCGGGCATCGTGGTTGCACGGCAGACCTCGGTTCGACCATCTAACTGGAAGATGATCATTTAACACTGACCAGGAGCGTTCGCCTGCTGTGCAATCATGTACACTTGAAGTTATTCAACAAATGATATGGATGCAAACTGAAGTTAATAACGTTACTGATGATATGGTGGAATTTGAGAATCAAATATGTATTTTAATGAGACAAGCACAGATGTTTGCTGAAGGACTTAATTTCTCAGGAGTTCCAAACTTCCCCAGTTTTTCCTCAGAGCTCCAAACACCTAAAAACTGTTGTGTTACAGCAGAGTAGGTTTTTTTGACTTGTCTATTTGTGTGAGCATCAGATGAGCTGATTGGCATTGGAACTGACTGATTGCTCTTCAGGGAAGGTGGTAATTTCTCTGTCATTTTGTGACTGATTATAGCTCTGAAATATGTCACTGTTCCAACTCCATCAGAAGTTTTTGACAGGAGGCTTTGATGTGTGTTCACACAGGCAGTCAGGCAGACAGACAGATATCTAGCACCCACTCCATGGGAAGTAACAGAAGTGCTTTTGACTGTTTGCTGTAGACGCCTGTATGTTGGAAATTGTCAAGAAATACTGTGCTATTGCTGATGAATAAAATGTTTGAAAAAGGTGGTACTTCTCCTGTTATCGCAGCTTGTCTGCTTGAAACTGTCAGAGCATTTTATAAAACGTGTTACAGCAGTAATTAAAGACTGGACAGACAACTCTAATACAGGAATTTAAAAAAGGAATTGCATTATAGAAACCAGCAAAGCTAAGACATAATCTACATATTACATAGATGATTCATGCTTATAAGCCTCATTAAAGTGCGTATTTACAGAGGTTTTCCTGTCTTACACAGGAAAAAATTATGTCTGAGGAGATCAAACTACCTCTACAGTTTTTGCCTGGAGGATGCCAGAGCGGCATAACAGCAGACATTTTATGGAGGCGCACTTTATAAGCCAATGCTCCACTGGGGACATGTAACATGAAAACAGAGTCACATCCTTTGCTTGTGGGCACAATATTTAGCAAGTCATTTTTCTGACGACACACTAATAAACTAAATTTATAGGAAGTAAGGCCCACAATGCAGGTGTATTAAATATAGATTTTGATTCACTAGTTCAAAAAAAGAAAATGTATCCTTTAAAGAATTCTGCAGCTTGTCAGCGATGGCGTCTTATGGATAAAATATTTTCATCTTATAGCATAATAATTTGATACTGCAGTTCTTTTGAAGCTATTACTTTTGACTCAAATAGGTCATTTTTCTCATGGGTCTCCACTGGATAAGGCTGTGTTAATAGCCGTGGGTATTTTCAGCGGCCAGGCTGGAAGAAATTCAATCCCATCATCACAGTGAATTTGAATAAGGAGCTATGGGTCAGAGTGTAGCATGGCCATTATCATACTGCTCATTATCACTCACTTGGTTCAGGTTTCTTGGCCTTAGCAGACAGAGAAAGTAGAAGTGGAGTACAGTACTAGGAAAGACTCATGTTTTTGAGGAGGAAATGTTGGGGGATGTGGCATGGATATCAGCGAGATAGTGTTATGTATTGCGTGTGGAGGGAAATTTCCCCTTGTTAAAAACATATTTACACTAACATCTTCCCTGTGTTGAAGACTTTGTTGGAAGAACTGAGTGAAGGCCACCCCAGGGCACTCAAAGTGTACAGGTAAGTTTGACGCAAGAGAAATCAACGCTCACCAATGGAGGAAAATGTACGTGGGGGGTCACCGGGGTCAGATTCTTGCGCGGTGTGCCATTCCTCTCTATCTGCATGTCTAATACCAATCCTTGCAGGGTATGGCATCAATAATCTCTTTTATGTCGGGAGACAGCGATCAATGGCTCTCTCTTTCCCTGAACGGAAGCACTCCATATTCAGCGGTTGATTTCACAGCTGGATATCCGACACACCACTTAATGGATGTGTGTGTATGTCTGAGTGTGGTTCGGTGTACAGTTGTAGCATTGTAATTTAAGGTGATTCATCAGCATACATTAAGTTTATTGAAGTCAACAAGGGCAGCCAGGTTTTTTCACACTCAGATTAGTGTAAGGTAATGAGAACACTACAACATTCAGCACATACAAAGTGCGGTTCATGTTACTATTCATTAGGCTGAATACACAGGAAGCGTATTCAAGCAGTGCAAGTCAACAATATTGTTTATTTGGGTTTATTTATATGGAGCCCCAAATACTGACAAAATGTTATCAGACAAGTCTAAAATATAACTGAATACATCCATAAATAACAGTTAGATAAAATTGAGTGGAAAATCAAATATAAAAACTTTATTCCTTTCGTTGAACCACTTCAATCACAAATCACTTGGTTCCACCGTTCAGTTGATAAAATAAATGAAAATAAAATAATTCATTATCTTACTCCTTAGATTTCCTTTTTTATTCAATCATCTATTTACCCCTAACATTTCCTTTTCCATACCATCCATGTCCAATATTTTCTATGCATATATAATGCAAGGGGCGCTCATGTACATCCTGAGCAGTAGCTCGTCCAGGGATTTTGTGTGTGTGTGTGTGTGTGTGTGTGTGTGTGTGTGTGTGTGTGTGTGTGTGTGTGTGTGTGGGGACTTGCCTTCCTTATGGGAATAAAATGCATGTCCCCATAACGTCATCAGTGGAACAATTAACTGTGTGGCCAGCTGGCTGAAATGCAGTGAGCCTTTTCAGCTAGCTACCTAGCTGAAGCAAACTTTGTTCATAAAATTACAACATTGTAGATACCGTTAATCCATATGCTGAACTGCATAGTGCTGTAGCATCACTTTATTTAATCTTGTAACAGTAGCTAAGGCATTGTCAAGTGCATGAAAATTGGAAAATTGGAAATGTGATATGGAAAATATATTTAGGCATAAGAAAAGTGAATGCATGATGTGTGAATTGATTTTTTTGTTTCCTGTGCTTAGCTTAGCTGCAGGCGTAAATGAAAAATCTTACTCTTTAACACATACTGGTCGTCTTATGTTGAGAGATCAGCTAGTATCAGGTTAGAATCCATACACAGTAAGCCTCTCAGCTGGGAACCACAAGCTTCTTTCTCACATGCAATTTTACCTGTAAATGTTCAGGCTATTTTTTCTCTTATTTCCAAGCAAAACATTCTTGCAGGCTCAGGACCTGGTGAAATATCTGGAAAATTCCTTCACGGCCCAGTGGGAAGAACCATAGTAAAGCTGGAAACACATTGCATCATTGTTATGTATAATATTCATCCATATGTGACCTACATACATGTGTGACCCTTCCCACGATAATTGAGTCTGGTGATGCTGTAGGATGTGCAGTCACGGATTTCTTGCATAGTTAAGCTGCTATATAATTCAATAAAGCTAACCCTCTTTCTACATTATTGTAAGGAGAAACCTCTGCCAGACTTACAGTGCAAGGTCTTGAGCTGTAGCATCCTAACATACTCTAGGATTTTAAGTTTCTGGTGCAGTGCATTATAGAGTGAATATGGATACCTTTCATTTCATTGTTCACCAATAAAATCATAGATCAGCAGTGGAGCAGGAAAACAGAGGTTCAGCTGAAGAAAACATCGGTCCTGAAAGCCATCTCCACACTACACACATACAGCACTATGAGGTCATGCACACAACCTCTCTCTCGCTAACATATTACCATGCATGCACGCACACACACTGTATCTGAGCACGGAAATGGTTTGTGCGTGTAAATCACACCCTTAATGGCCTGTGGAACGGGCCGAGGCGAGGAGACTCTATGAATAGCAAAGCAGATCCAGCTGGGACTGCCAGTCATCAATATAAATAACAGATTAACATCTTTTCTTTTACAGATTAAACATTATCTTCCCCTGCATGCTAAATGAAAAGCTGCAATTCAGAAAGCACTCATTTAGGACAAGTCCTGGTTGGAGCCCAGAGGCTGCAGCAGTCTAGTTATGAGTGTTGTTGAAATCTCATAAAGGTACAATTGCTAAGCTAATAAACATTCCTGGATTAGCTTTCCCCCATATGCCTTGCAGTTATACTTCTGATCACTGTTGCATTGTGAAACAAATCAAATTGAAGTAAGAGGCTTGCACTTATTATAGCCCGAAAATGGTAGTTACCTGCTACGTGAAGCTACATGAGACATTGCTTACATTACCTTAGTGTAATGGTAAGTCTGCTTGATTTGTCTACAGACAGCCAAAAGGCTCTGCAAAGGCAATTTAAGATGCAGCATCCATCCATAGCAGCTTCAATGTCTGCTGTCTGGTTTTAGATTTAAACCTAGAAAAACAAATCTTGTGGTGTTATGTGAAAGAGTTTCGGAGATGTGTACCATAGGGTCAGCCAGCTTAATAATGTGCTACCTTTGGTGCTACAAATGGCAGAAAATAAATTGTTTCTCGACCTTTGAAGTAAAACTGCTTTCTACGAGGCTCTGTGTATGTGTATGTACGAAGCCAACAGTGGCTGATGGCACACAGATCAGTATTACTCACTAGAGCAGACCTCCACAGCTGAGGGAGCGATTCGGCCCCAGCGCTGTCTGTCAGCCCTGTGATATACGCTCAGAGAGAGAAGTTGAGGGGATGCGAGGGGAGGTAGGATTTGATGGGTACATGCTGCTCAAACAGCGCATGGCCGCTGGGCTTGTGTGTGTGCATATGAGAGACTGTTCACGGAAAGCAAGAGCAAAAAACGTGTAGCCTTTGAGGGACTGACTTTTATTTGTGGCACGATGTCACATTTACAAGCGTCACACCGGCAGTTCTTTGCGCACGCCTGAGGTTTTCTAGCCCACGTTTCTCTAAAATGCAAATGGACCTTTCTGCTTTTCCGTCCAAGAAAGAGAGGAATCAAGATAGGGTAGATGCATTGTTTGTTTGTCATCATACAATGACATTTCTTCTCAACTCTGGGCCTGCAGCGGGGTAGCAATTTAAATGTTAACATGGAACGGGTAGCAGTGGCAGGATACAAAAGTAGACATGGCAGAAAGACCCATTCCTCCCCATGGGCTTTATGTAGTAGTCCTACTGGCGATCAAGCTGGAGTTACAGCCAGTGTTCCTTAATAGGGATTTAAAAATTGTTTGAGTAATGACAATATAAATCATAGGATGGTGATAAAAAAAAACAACATCTTTTTATTTCTGTGTTAGCTCAGAGACTGAAGAATTCTACTGGGAAAACAAACTAGTATTTCTAGTGATTACTAATATGCCAATGACCATATACATTTCACAGAAAAAAACAAACATGGCTTTCTGATTGATATGGTATTGATATGTGAGGGAGGTTTGTTTAGTGATGAGCCCACAAAGAATTATTCCCCAGCTCTAGTTCCCTCAGCGTGTTTTAGTTTTACGTTTAGTTTTAATCTCCAGTTTTGCTGATATAATTAGCGTCATTTTTGGCCACAGCACGGTGCTGTTTTCAACAACAACAAAAAATAAATAAATTTTAAAATATCACACATGCATGATAAAGATGGTGATGATGAAGAATTTAAGAATTAAAATCTGTCCAGAGAACTGAAACTTTTCCCCAGGAACCTTGGCTGACCCGTGACCTTTGGAGGACTCTAATGGAATTGCTGAATGATGTTGAATTTCTCGATTCACGACAGGCCAGCAAGAACTCCCAGAGCATGAATAACAAAGGGTGAGAGCCAACACTGACAAACTAAGCCAGTTTTGTAAATTACAATTTGCTTGCCCTGGCAAGGAGAACCTGATACCATCTTCTTGTGAAGAATATCTCATGAGCTCTGGTTTTGTGGAGAATAACCTATGGTTTGACGTTGATTTGGATACCTGGACTAACAGGAGCAGTTTCCTGTGATGGAATGGAGGGTTTATGATATTATCACACCAAGTGTGGCTCACTATTTTAGTGTAATGACCTATAGCTATTGCTTGATGCATGCTTGATAACTTGGTACACACACCCCCTTTTCACACTCTCCTCTGGGAAGAGATAAACAGATACATACCTGGGTGT
This sequence comes from Micropterus salmoides, assembly GCF_014851395.1. Classification (NCBI taxonomy): domain Eukaryota; kingdom Metazoa; phylum Chordata; class Actinopteri; order Centrarchiformes; family Centrarchidae; genus Micropterus; species Micropterus salmoides. The sequence continues at coordinate 8,385,573 of NW_024040928.1, forward strand.
AGGTATATGGATATCCAGGATTGCATGAAGAGAGGGAAGCAACTGAGGCTGCCTAAATCCACAGAAGGTGTAGTTCTCCAAGGTGTCTGGGCCAACCTACCTGCTGAGTTCCTTCAAAAACTATGTGCAAGCGTAAATAGACTGATTGATGCTTTTTTGAAGTCAAAGGGTGGTTACACCAAATATTGATTTGATTTAGATTTTTGTTGTGTACACACTGTTGCTGCACGTTACTGACCTTTATAATACGGCTGTGTTTAAAAGTCGCTGCTGATTGGGTAACACCTCTGACACACCCACCAAATAAGAGAAAACATAACTCACAGCATAAGTAGAGATGAAAGAACTGTGGTGACTCAATGTGAAACTAATTGAAACGTAGCAGTTAGTGTTGACTTACACACAAACTTAATATCAAACCTACGTTCAGTTGGTGCAGTAGACTGCAAGAGGCCAATAACAAACAATTTATTTTGTCAGTTAAATTAGAGGACTTGGCATCGATTCTCACAATTATTCAACATTTCTTAATCATTGCAAGGCACAGAGCACTTTTATAACACATCAGAGTCATCACTTCCTTTTGAACAGCTATTTTAAGTAACTTCTGTTTTTCACCTTCAACAAATCTAAAACGGTTCTAATTTGCTTGCTGTTCTCATGTTTTCATCTCTGAAACACCTGCAGGGAAACGTTTTCCTGCCTCTCTATTTAAATTGCAAAGTGACTTAAATTGTCTTAGATCTGTACACCTGCATTAAAGTGATACATTTCCCACCTTCTCACTTGTTAAGGGGGAAAAAAGGATGGAAAAAGAAGCCTCAAATTATTTTCTACACCCAGAGCTGTTGATAAGATAAGATAGGCATAGAAAGTGGCACTGCTGTAGCTATACTAATTTCTGCACTACCATGCAGTCCAGATGGCTAATCAGAGACCCCATAATAAAACATTAACTTTAACAACATCACCACAAACAGCTAAGAGCTACTGCACTACACCAGTTGGTACATTAACAGCCGTGAATCAAGTGAAGCAGTGCCGGTCTCGGAGTGGTCTTCAAACAGAGCGTCATTTTAATGGGATCCTAGGGGCCCCTACATATCAAGGCGGAGGGTCGTCCAGGGAAACGCCTGTTTCTGTAGGAAATAATGAGGTCATTCGGTGTATAATGAGGCAACTGATGGGGGGAGGGGGGGCAGCAAGACACGAGGGATTTCAGGCTCTATTCAACATCAATTTGTCGAAACAGGTTTTGGATTGCAATTTCTTTCCCTGTGTTTTCTCCTTCCTGCTCCCTCCATCCACCTCCTCCTCCCACTGTCTTTAACACGCTGTAATTTTGTCGTGTCATCAGTACCAGCAGGGTGTGACAACCCGCTGCTTTTAATCATTCTCAATCAGAAGGGACTGTCTCTCTCTCCCTTCATCTCTTTCGTTGCCTCTCTCCCCCCTTTCCCTCTGCAGGAGACAGACAAAATGGAGAAGAATGAAACATGTGCGTAACCTTTTCAAGGACAGCAGTGAGGATGGGCTGTCCGGCTAGAAAGCACTTTAGGAAAAGAAAACCACTGGTGCGGTTAATACAGAAAAGAAGAAGAGAGGGAAAATAGATGAGGGGGCCTGAAAGCCGACTATGATGACTGCTATATATAGCTGCTGCAGCGCGTGGTGAAGGCCTGCACCACTAAGACGGCATGCTCTTCCAGCTAAAGGGATTTCACATGGAATATATGTGTGTCGGAGAGTGTGTGTGCACACGTATGTATCTGCATGTGTGCATGTGTTTATTAGGTCCAGAGATTACACTGAGCACTGCTGCCGACAAGAGGAGGAGGAGGAGGAGGAGGAGAGAGCTGAGTAGCTGCAGGAGCTGTGGCATCCTTAATTACAAAGCAAACAACCACAGGCCTTCTCCCTTACAGGATAAATGCTTATGTATTCCTCTCAAGGGCTATTATTACAAAACTTTTCTACTCAGCAATTTCTAATAATTAAATGTTACAAGGACCCATTTTTCTTGCCAGAATTTTATGGAATTTTTAGGTTGTGTATTATTCAGTAAAGACGACATCTTTTATTCTTCCAGGACTGGTTTGTTAAAGAAACTAGGTTGCAAATTATGCCTATAATAAATGTGAAGTATAACACATTCTGACTATACTGTATGAATAAAGCGAGTGAGTAATATTGCTATTATGAAATGGCATGGCAACATTTTAAATTTGTAACGTGTAAGATTAACATTCAGTGAAAGTCAGTACGCATAATATTTAGTATTGAAGTGATGCAATAATATATATTTAGTCAGAGAAGATAGATTAAAAACTAGAATGAAAGTTGGAATCCAAATTCAAGTGCATTTGATTTGTTTCTGATGTTTTTAAATTGAATATTTACTATTTCATTCTAGCTACTTCAGCATTCATACCCCATAATAGATATTTCTTGTTGACACATTCATCTACTCTGAAACAGTGTACAAATCATTTCCAAAGATTTCTAATTCAGACAGCAAATAGATAAAAATGCATCAAAAGTATGGTTTTCTCCAGAACATTGCTACTGCACCAGGGTAGAAACATTCTGAAATAGGTTCCTCTCACCATTTTAGATTAAGGCGAGCATGTAGTGACACAGTTAGAGCCCTGATGAGACGGAAGGGGCATCTTAGTTTTGCTCCACTGATTTCTGCTTTTCTTGCCAAAATAAAACCTTCAACTAAGCTGACACTCTTTGAGGTGGCACAGTAACCACCCCTTGTCAGTCACCCGCGTGACAATGACAGCAACACACAGACTGTACCTGTATTTTCCAATAAAAAAATAATTATATATATATATACATACATACACATACACACATACATACACACCATCAGACTAATTAGAAATGCACTTTATTAAGCACACAACAATTCTAGTGACTTAAAAGCTAGGGTAGGTAATGTATTTCAGAAGCATTTAAAAAAATATATTTGTTGAAATTGTCTTTACATCCCGACAAAAATCCAGTGTCTATGTGTTGAATTAAATGATTGGCTGGCATACCTGTTTGTCCTACAACCCACTTTGAACACACACACACACACACCTCTGTTGTTTGTGCGTGTGTGTGTCTATTTGTGTGAAAGGGGTTCTTTTGGAGGCCCAGGCAATATCCACAATAACTACAGTTATTGTAAAGGCAGTATTTCAAAACAGAGCCCTTAACTTCCACTGAATCAGCTTTTGCAGCTCCAAAATGCCAAACACAGCACAGAGTTTTCTTGAGCTTCTGCCTTAACTTTTCATGAATAAAAAGATGAACTTAACCCACGCAACCTATGCAGGACGTGTTATATACATTTGCTAACCAATGGGCACAAAATTCATTGCTGGACGGACTCATACTCCCCTTGTCTTATTTTAATAAGAAAAACATCTCCATTAGCTCCCAAGGAGACTGCAAGTGGCGATGGAGGTAAATAAAAGACTCCTGATTGTGAAATAATGAGTCCGCCAGTTGCTGCTTGGCAGCTGGCTGCTGCTGTCAGCAGGTTTTGAATTACAGTGAAAAGCAGTGGAACAGGGGAATAATGGGAGCTATTAAAATTGCTATAAGGATTACCAACATACCCACCTACCAAACACTTCACTTGATGAAATGAGATTGGCAGATAGCAGAGACATACACTTGACACATTAGTTCATTATGCTCACAGATGATGTCATTAGGGCATTAACAAGGTTATATTCTCTGGGCTCACACCCACAGAGGTGAACAACAACGAAATTGTCACAGTCTTAAAATGAAGCACTGGACTTTCAATTTCAATTAGGCACTGTGAGAGTCAGCTTGTAATTGGCAATCACTGCCTCAGTGTGAAAACATAAATTGGCACACAAAATAAAAACACACTCATAAATCAATAACATTCACACGTTGCCCTGGGTTTACTTGGTTGCCATCAATGTAATTCATTTAAATTTGAACAGTTCCGGCAGCTTTCCCACTACCTACTGTATAATTCATGACAGAGGTTTGAAAAGCATCAACAGGACACATTTGAACATTTCTGTGTATCCTCTACTGTGAAATTATTCAATGTAAATGCATGATAAATCAATGAAGTGTATCCACCCCACAAGAAAGCTAGCGCTGGCTAAAGGACTGGCTACAAAGAGCTGGGGGGATGTGGAGCCTTGCTCAAGGACACTCATCAGTTTACCAAAACAAGGTCTTAAACCCAGAATCTCCAGTTAAAGGTTAGTCTTCTGGCTCACTGTGCCATCTAGGGGCCCACTGTGCATATATGTATGTGTATTTGTGTGTATGTGCATATGATTGGAATTTGGACAAGGCTTTTCTCAGATTTCTCTCACACAAGTTTACAAAGTACCAGCCTTTAGTTTATGCTGGCTCACGGCTTAGATATGAATGCCAACGACTTGTGTTTGTATATTTGCAGACTTGGTAATGTCAGTACACTGGCAGTAAAGGATATGAAGGTGACAGGAATGCACAAAACTAAAGCTAAAGTACTAGCAAGATACTGCTCTATATTCACAATTTGTAGCTTATATTTGCCATATTCGGAGAAGGTGCTGCTATCTGTACATTTGATTGAAAACGTTATTGGGAAAATAACAATAACGAAGAATAAAAAAGAATAATAAAAAGGACCTGAAAACCATTTTTCCAGTCAGCTTCAAATGAGCAATGGGATCTGTCAAGAACACACTTTAATTCACATGAAATATTTCTGTGTTTGTCCTTGCTTTTCTCACTGGTTTGACGTGGGTGGGGCTCAGTAAGGATAAGATGATGTCATATATTTCCATTCACCAATCAGTTTTGCAATATTTAACCAAAAAGTGAGGAGTTTTGGGGTTGCTTGTGCTGTCAATCAGTTCTGATTAAACCACAACTACAGTATCCTCATGAAGTTTTTAACTGCTTGCAAAGTGGCTCTACAAATGTCAGTGTTGGTCTGTTTATCTGTTGGTCCACCACCTTGGTCCAGACTGAAATATCTCTATATATATGAAACTATCGTATGGATATCATGGTTCGTGGTTCTTGGTTCCCAGATGATATATTCTAATGATCCAATGATGCCTGACCAACATGAGTTTGACACTTCTATAGATATTTGGTACAGATAAATTGCACTTACTTAGGATCCATTAACTTTTAATTTTGCATCATCATCACCTCAAAATTTCACTTTATCCAATACTTTGGCTTATACACCAAGACTAAAACTCACTTTGTGAGGACTTTGTGCGAATAAGGAAATTTAAGTATGCTAACAGGCTAATCCTAGATGATGAAACCTGTTAAACATCAGGATGTTAGCACGGTCATTGTCGTCAAAGCACCTTTAGCTGCTAGCATGGCCTTTAAATAATTAACAAATAATTATTTTATCATATGCATGTTTTGTCTGTTTTTATAAAAATTAGACTGTTAATTTTACTTTCAACATTTATGTTCAGGTATAGACCTTAGAATGAGGCATTAGGGTATAGTTCAACTAGATATTAAATGGTGAGAGTTCAAATTAGGGGTTTGTTGGTTCTCAAACTTTCACACCCCCTACAGAAGCCAAAGAAAGTCAGATTCAGGCTAGCAAAATAGCCTTGCTAGTGTCAGAGCACTTTTGTTTGGTTAAGACACCACATAAAGTATGTTCATGCAACTTTAGGTCCCTCCAGAGGTGTCTCTACGCCCCTCAGCTCCAGAACCACTGGGTTAGGAAATGAATATAATTGATAAAAGTTATGGGTGTAGTACTACAAAGGTGGGTATTTGTTTTGTGAGTGTTGTGTTGTGTGTATGTACACTTGCATTTGAAAGTACAACTCACTGCTTTCTTCTAGTGCATGCACTCGTGTGTGTGCGTGAGTGTGTGCGTGCCGGGTCTGCGCTGCGCTGCGTGTGGAGCTCATAGGCGCCAGACCAGAGTTACTGAGGGCGCGGTTAATGAGAGAGTTGGCAGAGTTATTAGCTGATCACTGTAAGTCAGTGATCTGTGTGAGAGAGGATTAGGTTCCACACATCCTGCACAACCTCACTGAAGCCAGGAGCTGTCTCAGGGAAGCTCATTAGATTTAAATATGGCTGTCTAGAGAAAATAGTAGACAAGATTGATGTAAACTTCTTTCATGATGATAGTGCCATTCGGTCAGTCAAGTGTGAACGTGTGTGTGTGTGTGTGTGTGTGTGTGTGTGTGTGTGTGTGTGTGTGTGTGTGTGTGTTTTGTGCAGTGCGTGTCTGTGTGTGCTGGTGTGCATTACAATGAAAAATGTAGATGTACTTTGGCTAATCACCACATTCAAATTTGATTATCTGTTGTAACAAGATGTTATTCACTGAAAGAGATAAACATAAGGTGTCAGGAGACTTCTTCTGGCAAAGCCCTGACAGTTTAGTTAGGGAAAAAAGAAACTGCCACTCACATCACATGGGTGTTATAGTAAACTGTCATTTAAACAAAACAACCCATACCGTGTGCAAATAAGGAAGGCTCTGGACGCCTTGTGTGGTGCTGAGTTGACAGATCTTTAGTCAAGTAATCATTTATATGGATGTGAAATAGGAAAGATGTTGTCACATCTCATGGGGGCTGTGGTTTAAATGAGAAGGTGTTAAAATGTTCATATCATACACAGTAGATACCCTTTTACTTTTACCTTCTTAATACAGCAATTACAGCACTGAAAATAGATTTAATAAGCTATGTAGGGGCTACATAATAAGAACGTGAAACTATTAGCTTAGCCTTTAGGAACTCCGAACCGCAATGATGAAAGCTGGATATATCCGTAAAACATCAATTAATAGCTGAGTCCCAAATATCCGCCTGCCCCGTTTTCTGGCCTTGTGTGGGAATGCATTTTGACAAATAAACACAGGTCCCAATTAAACGCCTGGTCTGGTCTTTATATTAGTTCTATATGGATGTATAAAACCTCTTAAACCCTGCAGGTTTGCCCGCTTTAGCTGCTTCTAAGCTGCTTAGATCGTTACAACATCGTCGACAAATAATTAATGTTTAAACGTAACGGAAACAACAAGCCACAAAGTCTAATTCTTATAGATTTACCGGTGTAACCTACACTGCCGACTCCCGTTACCTTTGAAGCGCTCATTAAGTCTGAATGTGTTCCTTCCTTGATTATTATTCCTTTAGTCTGTAAGCGTCCACCAATCAAAAGAATCAAAACAGCCTTTCATAAATATTAATCCAAGTTGTGAATCCTGTCATGTGAAATTCATCGCTCTCCTAACTTCTGCCGCACTTTTCTCATCCTGCACAGTGTTGTTATTTTCGTTACGTTGCTGCCTTGAAATTAAAAGCGCATAAGCCGTCTGTCGGAGCAAGATCAAATGAATGATGTGCATTTGATATTATTGGATCATTTTTATACAAGTACTACTCTGTTTGAAATAAATAAACTTTTTCATAGTAGCCTATTTCAGTTTTGTGCAAGAAGAATTAAAGACCTGTCCCATATGGATGCCTGTCCCAAATATAGTCAGGGTCAATTCTGTGATTTTAGCAATTAAAAGCCCAGGCTATTAATCAAAGTTTTATAGTAGTTGTGTGTTTAGGAGGTTACAGCTACACACATATCCATTAGCATGTTGACATTAGTATTTAACAGCCTGACAGATAAACCAGATTTTACTATTTGGGATTTTGTGATATATAACCATAATGGGAAGATTCCCTTTGTCCCTTAACTAAGTAGGAGACCACTCTTTTATTCACTGTGACAAAGAGAGATGATCGCAGTGCGCAGGAGGTGTGCAGTGGAGATAACTTTGCTAAATGTGTGTTCTGTAAAGGAGCAGATAACTGAGCCTTTCATGATCAACAATCTCCACCAGCATCATGAACTTGTAGGAGAACAACAGCCAAAGTGACTGATTGACATCTACATGTGGTATTATCATAGAGGCCAAGGTTTTGACAAGGTGCACATAGCCAATGGGGCAGCCACTACTACTATGTGTGTAGGCTGTGTAGCTACACCTTAAACTCTTGAAGGTTATTGTGGTTTGGAGCTCATCCCGTCCCATGCTAATGGTTGTATTTTCTGCTCTATTATGGGAAATATGGCATGTTGAAATAAACCTGCATCATATTTATCACTCAATTACCAACCAATCAAGCAGATCCACGGTCAATCAGTAATTAAGTTTGATGATGAAAAGTTGATCATAAAATACAACATTCTTCAATTCTTCAAAAATATAGCATGGACAGAAGTTTGATTTCCTGGGGTCAGGGGTCAAGGGAGAGTGTTTTCTTGTTTACATCTCGTCTTACATAAGGCTTGTTCCAACCAAGTATAAATCATACAGTGAGATTGATATTTCCTGCAGTGAACAGTTGTTATATGAAAAAAAGGCCTTCTGCTTGACTTTATGAAACACAGCGGTGAATCAGGGGGATGATGACAAACACAATGCTGGGGACAGTGGTCCTGCTATAAGATGCCTGTCTCTTTGCCTGTCACAACTCTTCCTCTTTGTAACCGTTTCTCACTTGATCTCTTCCACCCAAACACTGTCTCCGCTTCAGATCCTTTCTTCTCTCTCTGCCATGGCTCTGCCAATTCTTTTTCTCTGTCATGTCCTCTTTATGCCCCCTTTCTTGCCATTAGCATAACATGGTGCCTATAGTGTATCAGTGAGACCTTGCAAATTTTGGTTAATATGAACAGGTGCACTTTCATTATTTCCCATTGACTCTTTTAATACATGAATTAACAATCAAGCCTCTACTTTGAGTCTCTAAATTAAATTATTTTGTCCCATCCCATTCTATGGTCACAGCGAAAGCGTAAAGTGGCGCCATGGGTGTCCTAGAAAAATGGAGAATACCCGTAATTCGATTTACTTTATGTCTGCTGCAAACACAATGAACAGCTTTGCTGAACAATCTGTGACTGGCTAGCAATAGAGGCTTTGTGAACGCATGCATTATGATGTTTAAGTGCAGAAATAGATATTATCTACCTACTAATTAACCCAACATTCTCTTCTGCTGTCTTCTGGACTACAGTTCCAGACACACAGATAATGATCCAAACACGGGAAGAATTGAAAACAAGACGTGCGTGTGTCCTTTTACTCTGTGTACCGTGTGTAAAGTGTCTTTTATTCCGCCCTTCACCCAGCCACTACTCTCTCCTCAATCAAGACGGAGCGCTATAATAGATTACATAACGACAAATTCTCTCTAATTGCCTCCCTGCCTGCCTCCGTGCCCATGGCTACGGGGACAATTGGAAAAGAGAGAGAATAGATGAGCGAAGGGTGGAGGAGAGGGGGCTTGAGAGTAAAAAAGGAACAAACAGCAAAAGTGAGAGAAAATAAGAAAATGAGACATGTGACATTTGAAATGTCTTCATTGAGTCATTTAAAGTTAATGTGGCACGCAGAACATCATGTGGAGTATCACGCACACCAGACTATTAAGCCACATGGTGTCACTGTGTCTTTATTCATATGTAAAGCCAGAAGAAATTGTTGTTGTTGCCAGGGTTTTGAACAAAGTCAAAAGGCCACCAAACCCCTTCCTTTCTCAGCATTGTCTATAGTGCAGATAGCCAGTTTTGCTTGAGCATGGAGGACATTCTTACCTCAGGAAAAAGCAAAGAAAACACAAATCACAGCCTGTAAAGTGCACAGTGAGAGGGGTGTAATTGCAACAAGCATAATATTTAAAAAATACAATGCCGGTAGGTCAAATGGACAGGTTGGTATACCTTGTCAGTTGAAATGTGACTCACAAGCACCAGTGTGGATGCCACTCTTGATCCCAAGTCTTTGCATCTTTTGCGGACTTTATATGACACTTCACACTTCATTCAGCAGATCACTGCCTTGGAGGCTGAAAATTACTTCCACTTAATCTCACAGTCTTTGCTGGCTGTGTTAACACTGACTGACTTGACAGAGAGGTCATACAGAGACTTCCTCCCAATTTTGGATGCATTGTGGGGCTCAAGTCCTTCAAAATAAAAAGGGTTGCTCTCTCCCACTCTCTAAACTTCTTTAGTCTTTAGCGACGCTGAGGTCAGGAAAGGTCACCTCCAATGTCTTTGTTGTACAGGTGTGTGGAGAAGTCTTACAGTAAAGTAGAGAACTAGTCGCCACCCTCTGCCACTTCTCACTACCTGCAGTGGGCATGTAGATGCACACAAGCAAGCACGCAGCTTGCTAATTAGCAAACATTGCGTAATTAAGCAAAACTTGCCATTCTCCAACAGTTTGTGGCTTTGTGTCAAGCAGGACAGCAAATTACTGCGACATCTCCAGATGGATTCCACCCTCATTTGCTCCTCATTTTAAAAAAAAGCAACTTTTGACTCCTCCCATTTTACAAATCACTAGTCAGTCCCATGTCGCCTGAGATCCCACAATGCTTTGTGAAGCGATTCTGGTAGACTGTGTGAGCTTAGAAAAATGATCAGGCCTTGCTCCCACGAGGTCTAGTGACGCTTTGCATACACCTCGCGGGAGATAACACTCTGTAATACTGAGAAAAGAGGTGGATGCAAATTTTGGTACGTAGCCTACAATATCTGTTTTGCCAATTTATGCAATTCACTTATTAAGGTCCTTTTAGGACACTTTGCTGTTTGAACGCGGTTAATGCCACATGTTTTTGCTGAATCTCAAGAAATGGTACTTTTACAAAGTGTTATAGTGTAATATATTAACGATTCTTAATGTTCATAAAAAATATACTGATCATTTATCACTATTGATGAACCCCACAAAGAATACTATAGCGTTTAAATGCAGAACTTAAGTGCATTTTCATGCAATTCTCGTCAGGCATGCAAAATTCGGCATAACCACCCCCTCCCCCCAACCACCGCCACAGTTATGCTGTCGATCTGTGGGAAACACTGAAACCCTTAGTAAATGAGTAAAATTTTAGCTAATGATTAGTTAATTAAGGAATGAGTGAGGAACGAATCAGGAACTACTTGATTATTGCTAAATAAATATATATATATATATATATATTAACGAAAGGTATTGTAGAAGAAGCATGTATCACAATAGGCAAGATAAAAAAACAGTCAAGCTAAGCCTCTACGTAACATTTTGTTTGAATATACTGTGTTTTGTCTTAATAGACGTATTAATCAAATGATGAAAGACATTTGAATATCTGACTGTACTGCCTGACTAAAGCTGTGGTTTGTGTTTAAAAACTGAAAAAAGGGAAAGACTGCAAGATGAGGGAACGAGAAGGAAATGAAAGCAGCATGGAGTGAAAGAAAGAGGGAGATGAAGTATGAACCTGAGGAGTGAAAGCATCATCGGGCGTGAAAAGGCGGGTAAGATAAAGGAGCATGACGGAAATGAAAAGGCTGTACTGAAAGTAAGAGGGAGATGGAGTGTGAATGTAAAAGAGGGAAACATCACTGAGAGGTGCAGGCTAGGAAAAAGTGAGGGACGTGTAAAGACAGAGACAGAAAAGGAGAAGAAGGGAGACACGGACGGGTTTAATAACAGCTGCGTACTGTAGATGCCAGCAGAGGCTCGGGCTGGACAGGGAAGCTTGACACTGACTGGGTGACATCAGACTTTAAGCTTATATAAAAGGCGTCTGTCATATTGCTTGGGCATGACTGCCGCTGACTGCAAATACAAGAGAATACATTCAGAATAGCAATTAGCTGCTTGATGTACAGTTTTATGTGGTGTGAAATTGGGTTTTTCAGGTGTTATTTCTCACTGCATTCACCATAATTTACTCAAGGACTGTCACACAGTGCAAACCAGCTGCCAGTCTCATAATTGGGAAAATTCAGCAGAGGATGGATAATATGCTAATATGCTGGAGTGTATATATTTTTTGTCCCCCTGCTTACAGTGACTCTGCCGGTTAGTCAGGCATGTATGACACAGAGCAAAAATGCCATCCAATTTCCTTTTTTTCGACTGGAAAAGGCACCTCACTATCAAACATCTCTCTGAGCCTGTCAAAACAGATTGCTCTGACACACTGGTTTGACACAAGCAAGGGCACCCTCCACTCCTCAGAGAGGTTTGGTAGAAGATACAGAGACGTAGAGACAGACAGCGCTCATAAAACCTCCATTCACTGACAAACCCGATACCCCATGGGAGAGGATGCTGACAAATTGACATAACTTTACTGTATCTGTCGGTATTTCTCATTTTCTGATGCAATAACCCTCACACTACACACTGGCAAACAGCAGAGATAACACTCAGTTTCTGACACCCATGGCCTTTTGTGATAGGTTAGTTAGATGAATTAGACACAGAGACACACACACACACACACACACAAACACATCCTCATACACTTCATTCTGCCTATGTCATCAAATGTGGTGTTAAATTTGCTCTCGGTGCAGGAATACACTCAACCTGTCACCATAGCAGCTGCGTGGGGTGATTGCAATCACGCAATCAGTGGAGGCTCGTGGGAAATAAGCTTGAAAGAATGAGCTCCCCTGAGAAACAGAAAAGACAGACAGAGGAATGGAGACAGGGAGGAAGACGGACAGAGTGAGAGAGAAAAGAGCTGAACAGAGACAACGAAGGAGGGAGAATCAGAGTAACCTTTTCTCTGCAGTGACATGAATAAAGTACTGGACTTTGCATGTTTGCTGCTCGTCAGAATTTAAATGCCACTCCTGTCAGGGAGAAAATACATGTATAAATAGTATGAATTGTCTAACAACAAGCATGCCAAATTAATAATGGAACCAATGACTTGCATTATTGCAACCCCTAACGAGCAAACAGTGGTACTGTCATTTACTACAGAACTGCACTTAAGGTACTTCTACTTTACCTGAGTATTTCCATTTTATGCTACTCTAAAATTTGTACTCCACTACAATTGAGAGGAAATATTCTATGTTTTAATACTTTTTCTGACAAAGCCAAAGTGAAACTCTGTAAGAAAGTTTCATTCAAAATCTCATTTGTAACACTACTAACTAAAATTCAAGCCTTGGAACATAGTCTCTAAATAGTGTGCCGTGTGGCTCTCTTCATCTTCTTTTTTTTTTTTAAATGGTTAAATATTGTTTTTATTCATTATTTCTATTTTTAGCTACATTTAACAAACACAATTTCCCATAAGTCCCACACGACTACAGGTTACATGTTGCAGCTCTACAAAAGGCGAGTCAATGTGTGAGTCGAGGGCAGCAGGACAGGATAGTTGTCACAAACAGGGAAATTAGTACTTTTACCTGAGTAAATGCTCTAAAACAGTAGCGGGTAAACCACAACAGGAATGAAAATGAATAGCCAAGAAGTGGTAGGCTACTTACTAATAAAAGACAAAAATGCCTCGCTAAAAAAACTAAAGCTCTTGAGGCCTTTTTCTTTAAAGCACACATGTAGTCCACGGTGCCCCTGGTTGTCTGTGTAGTACTTTCCGCCAGCGTGGGGGGGAGAACAGCAGCAGAGTTCCCTGTTGTGCAGAGCGTAGCCCTGGGGGCTTGGAGGTGCAGGTTGTTGCTTGACCTGCCAGTGGAGGATTGTAGGATAATAAGCTCTCTGCGTTATCGGGCGGGATGTTTTTTGTCGACTGTAAAGGCAGCAGAGAGGTTTTAAATTCAGTCCTGGAGGAGACAAACTCCCACCTTACCCAATCTTTTACAATTCCATGATGCAACACTCCTACTTATGCCCTAAGCTTGTATTTCTCTGCTTCTTTCAACCCTCTTTTATATCTCACTCTCACCAACTCTGTCTGCCTTTCTCATACATTAGCCCTCTGTGGGAATAAACTGAATGAGTGAACCTGACTGTCTGAGTGAGTCTACTGTTCAGCTCATTCCCCCTCCGTATCGCTCCACATTAGCCTCATTGCATTTCCTCGCCCTTCCTTCCCTCTGGGTGTCAAATTAGCCTTTACGCCCCGAGCTGCTGCGAAACATGACAACACGATGTACCCCTTCACCCGGCTGAGCCCATCTCCCTGTCAAACTTTTCATTCCCATAAGCCCTATGCGTCACCGGCTCACCTTTCACCACCCTGCCCTCCACCTCTCCCATCGCTCTGTCCCCAGCAGCTACCCCCAGCTGCACAAGAGAGCCATATTTAGCATAAGCTGTGGAAAATGAAAATGCTCTGTTGGAAGATGTCATCGCTGTGTGTTAGTGGGTGAAGTTTCACACTGGGGCCCGGGGTGTGTGTTCTCGCAACTACATGGCTCAAACCGACCAGATGCTCCATGGGGGGATGAAAGCGCAAGCATAGCAGTTTCACAGCGCTGCTATTAGTTCACGCTTCACGAGAGGAGGAAGAGGGAGGAGGAAGGAGAAGTAGTAACACATAGTGCCTTTAGAGAAATGGAAACCACAACAAAGCTGTAGATCAGCAGGGCTCCTGTGCAAATAAATAGACACCCAGTATGCCTTTCTGTGGTCATTTGTCTTCCCATGTCTTACCTTGTTAGCTACTCTGAGGAATACAGCGCATTTCTCAGTAAATGATCCCACAAATTTAAAGAAGTGGGTCTGGTTTGATAGAAGTTGATCCTCTCTCTCATCCTGTGAGCAGTATAGGATCATGCCTCTCAGTGAAAGCAGAGTGGTTCAGTCAGCCATAGCACAGTCAATAGAAGTGCAAGCAGAGTGGAACTATTATGGCCTCAGGCCTTGCTTTTCCTTGCCCTGTAGTGCACCCAGGTTATCATTGCCCAATAAAAACAAACTGATAAAGATAATCTCCAGCACTGAATATTGGGGAGGAACACTGAGGCCCAAAAAAAAAAAAAAAACCAGCCAATTCCAGAGAGTTAATTAGGATTCGTATGACTGGCTGCAGAGGGTGTGGATGAGCAATGTGCAGCTCTCCGATAAAGACGATTGGCTCTATTTATTGTTGTTTCCTCAGCGCCCCCCCCCCCCCGCAAAAAAAACTTGTTCTCAGGCTCGGTCGATTAATGAGCTGATTGCCCGATTCATTAATCCGATTACTGGCCAAATTCTCTGTTATCTCAGTTTGGATACACGACATTACAGGAAAGACATGCGTGTTATCTTGCTGGGGGGTAATGGTAATTGCGCGTGCACATGTTTCAAGTGTGCATGCAAAAGAGATTATTTTAATTTAGACAACAAAACTCAGAATAGTAGAATTATTAAACAAAAGCAATTCTTTGGGGATCTTGTTGTCATGTTGTTCAGCTTTGTATGCTGGCAGCGCTCTCTGCCAGCATTTAATCGGCATCGGCCGTTTATAACAGCACATATATGATTATTAAAAAAGAAACCTAGAGTCAGATCCTTCACTCATGTCATGGGTGTTGCATAGTTTGCCTGCCAGAGGGCGACCAGCTACAGCTCCCTGTTATCTACACTGCCTCACCACAAAAACCACAGAAGAAAACAATCAGCTGACCAGAGTTTACCGGAGCTTACACGCAGCATTTAGAATCACGCAGAGGGCTGTGTGAGCGGTTAGTTGGTCTTTTGTCAAGTTAATTACATGACTTTAATAATTATAATAAAAACAGACCCAACAGACCCAGACTCACAGTAGTTTAATGTTACAGTAGTTGGGTGCTGAAAGTTACGCTGCTGGACAGACGTAACTGTGCATTAATTTCATTACATTTGTCTCTAGATCATCACTTCTAAATATTCTCTAAAATCACGTAACGTTACAGCAGCTCACGCTGCCTGTTGCTAAATTAGCCACAAAGCCAATGCCGTGTTTATCAGTGGAGGAGCACTAACATTAAAGCCATTAAACTATAGTTTCTGACATATTCTAAATATATCTTCAGGCCGCCTGTCTGCAGTTAGTCGGCGTGTTTGAAATGATTAAGCCAGAGCGGACATGTAAATAAATGTGAGCTAAACAAGAATCACGGCTTCCTGTAACTCCTCTTTTTGTGACATTGTAGATGTGAAACTCTGTAGTCAGAGCCGTAACGGCTCTGGTTGTAGTTATAACGTTAGTTAAATGAAATCTCAAAGTTCAAACATTCCTGTAGTATTAGATGCATTCAACAGCAGCTCACTGTATCCTAGACGGCATGATTTATACCGATGGTGGTTAAATGGTTTCACGTAGCTTTGGTTAGAATTAAAGAGTGCTGGTAAAGGGATGAACTAGATGTGAATATGCTACATTGAAATTATGGCAGATTATGTGTAAAGTGAAATACACATGCTTATTCTCTCTCTGTTTACAGACAGCTGAAGTTGCACCTTCCAGTAGCAAATATTTATTGATGTGCAATTGTTTACATGTTCACTTTTTGAGACTAATCAATTTTATTACCATAATCCATTCAGGAAAAGGTTTTATAGCCCACATACACACTAGTTTTCAATACTGGCCTGTTCTAAGTGTAGTTTATACAGTAAAGGGGTCTACTATCCAAATCATTCTTAATATCAAAATATTGGCTCATAAATTGGCTCTTTTTCACTTTAATATCGGCATCGGCCCCCAAAAACCCATATCGGTCGGGCTCTAGTGGACATGTAACCATGCTACTCTCTAAAACTGAGCTAACACTGTGCTAGGTTCGGAAGGAGCTAAGTGATATAAACTGTAGCCATTAAAGGAAGTATCAGGGCAGGTAACTTGTAATCAGTAACTTTTACTCACATAAATTTGCAAGCAACATAATTGTATAACATGTATGGAAAAAAAAAATTGGGCCCTTTAAAATAAATTAGTCTTTGGGTTTTTCCTTCGTTTACCTTTGTCCATTTTGTGATAATTTTTTTATTCATCAATCCACTGTCAAAAGTTCTCTGTTGTGTGTGTTTGTCACCAGTTCTGACAGTTTCCTTGTTTAAATGGAAAGTTGGATGAATTTCGTGTAGCAGCACAGGCGACTGGTACCATCCTACCACCAAGTGGAGTAAACAATGTGTCGGTCTGCGTCTCTTCAAAATCACACTGGGAGGCTCGCTATCGATGGACGGGATCTTCCAAGTAGTTCTCACTCTGTCCATAAGACCTGACCTGTTTTTTTGCAAACAGGGCTTTAAAATGTTGTTCTCTATATCTATAGGTTGTACAACAATCATACTAAAGCATAACAACCATTGTGACAACCTGCACCTCTCAGGTTGCACCACTCATGAACACCGCCCATTCATACTCACTCTGTAGGCAGACCTCCTATTCGTTCAGCGTTGGCGCCAACATGGAGTCTGTCCAGATAACGAAAGCGTGGAAATACTGAAAAGTTTGTGTGTTCTCTAAGCAACACACTCAGTATAGTTGAACAGTAATAGTAAGGCCATTTAATCCCTTCCTCGTTCACATACTGCAACAGAACAACGTTCCCGTACATCAGCCCCCTTCTTCATCAGCACCTCAGCAATAACCTCCAAACAACAAGCCACCCAAAATACCAAAACCATCGCCATCAAACCGGTCCAGATCCCATTAACAGTCAGGCAGGTCGTAAGTTCCGCAAAACCTTTTTTTCTCCCCTTCTATTTTTGGAGCAGTGTGCCTATGTTTTTTTTTTTTGTACTGGATGAACACAGCTTTTGTTATTTGCAGCCTTCTTTTCTTTTTGCTACTGAGGACGATTGATTACTGAATTGCTTTTGAACTGAACTGAACTGCTTTCTGGATTGAAATGAACTGAACCCTGAGTGGTAATCTGAGTGAGTTGTGTTTATTGTTTTGTGGTACAGTTTTGTTAATACAATTTGTTGCATTTCATAGTTGAGTTGTGGCTTTCATTATTGTATTCAATGTGAGGGTCTATAGTATAAAATATGTACTATTTGTGACATTTGGTGGGTTAAAACATAATTCTGCATTAGGGATGAAACGGTATGAAAATTTCATATCACGATTATAGTGACCAAAATTATCACGTTTATCAGTATTATCACGGTATTGTAAAAATGTGCCAAAAAATATTAAAATGTACTGTACACACTGAAACCATTTCAACAAGTTTTGTATTGAAAACTACAAATACAATTGCCATTTTGTTTGCATAAAAAATAAAACAGCAAATACCTTTTGTAAACATATGACAATCATCTAAGTGTGCATTATCAAGATTTTGTAATTTATATTATATAGGTAATACAATGACCCCGTGGACAATTACATGAAAACAAATAAGTCTTTAGAAGACACTGATAGTAAGTGCAATGAGCCCAACAACTGACATAAATACAGAGGAGTCTGTAGCATTTCTAGATATGCTGGTTGGTTGACTAAACTGCGTAACGTATTATGTGCAGTGGACAAATAGACTCTGCCGACCTACACAGCAACAGAACGTGTAGCGTTTTTACAAGAGCAGCTAACACTGAGAGCTTCAGTTTACAAGCTGTTAGCAAGTCAGACAGACAAACCAAAGCTAAAAGTTAACTCACCCTGCGTTCACTATAAGGTTATTTTCTTCAATCATGTTACCCTCAGCACTCTCATAGAAACTAAAATACGACCGACTTCAGAGTGAAAATCTCTGCTGCGCTGTCTTCCGCCGTGTTGTCATTGACCCACACAAACCCACGTTGCATTCTGCACATGCGCACCTGCTTCTGGGAGACGCTGGACAGTGTTTGCCGTGAGATTATAATAGCGCGGTTAACCGTACCCAGTTATCATGGTAATTAAAATGTGTACGGTAATAATAACCGTAACAAAACAGCTGATAATGAATCAACTGAAATAACATCAAGCTACTATTATTTCTGTATTAGGAAAAAGTGTAGGCAGTACAGGCTCTACATAACTTAGTCAGTGTTTCCCACAGGATTTTAAGAGACTATGGCGGTTAATCGTTGTTGTTCTATATTTTTATATTTTCTCATTTGATATATTTATGTATACAATATTCTCTTGTTTAATGTTTTTCGGCAATCCTAAATTAAATAATAGAAAATAGAATTAGTAAGTAATTTCCCTAACATTTTATTACACTTTTAATGGACACATGTAAAATGTTTTCTTGCTTTCTCTGAATATAATCCAATTAATCTTATTTCCATACTGTATAGACACCTTGTTTTGAAAACCGGACTTTGTCACATGTGTATCCTCCTTGCTCAATTCATCAAGTGGACCCAATTTGATAAATAATGTTGTATGTGATTCTCATATGGCGTAACATGAAGACTTCACAGTCTCTCTTCAGGTAGGACTCTCATACTGCAACACTTGTCTTTGTAAAGAGATAAACTGACAGGATAAAGTCGCTAACCTGCCTGTCAGCTCGCTCTGATCCGTTTCAGTGGATTTACCATAAAGGCTTGAATACGTGTGCACTCCATATTTAGGAGCGGCTAGCTTAATCGCCTTCTCAGAAACGAGTGACAGAAACAGACTGTTAACGTTACCTCAAAAGAAAAGCGGTTGTCTAGAGTCGGATGCCAAAGTGTGTGAGCGTGCGAACTTACTGCAGCGCCCACGGCAGAATTTTAACAGTAAGGTTAAATATTTCCACACGCAACATTATAATAAAATCATCATAAAAACACATGTTTTTTCATAACCTTCCCTTCAATAGCAGTGTAGTGTACGGTAATTCACCCAGCTACTCTTTAAAGCTGATGATACACGGAGCATCTTCCAGAGCAATGGTGCTGGGCAATGTTGCCGTCAATGTTGTTGGTAATTGAGTACAGATTACTATAGTAATAACCCCCTCCCCAGCCCGCCGCTATCCGTACATAGTCAGACTTGCCACCAGCAACGTTGCACAGCAATATTGCTTAAAAAGTTGCCTCTTGTATCATCAGTTTAACACAAAGCAAATGAACATAAATGCAGATGAGCTCCGCTAACTTGAATATCAGCTTAGTCTTTTCCGTTGTACTGTGCTGCTAATTACAATTAAAAACTTTAAATCACTATCAGCAATCAATTTCTGGGTCATGAACATTCCCATAACAGCCAATACACATACTGGCAATGCAGCGCTGCAGTTAGAAATAACGTTATTAGCATCATGCAGTTTGCTAGCTTACCGAGACGAATAGAGGTGGAAAATGGGATTTTTCCAAACTCCCGGTTGCTCCTCCTTATCCTGTCTTCTGTGTTGGTTCGTTAGCTTGCTAATACACTCACTTTTATTTACTTTAAATCTGTTAATTTCCTCTCTTTTCTACTGTCACCATCAAGCACGTTCCTCTGGTCTCTCTCACATAACGTTACACATGCGCAGGGTCGCGCAAGATCACGCAGTTACGTCGTGACCTGTCAATCAAGTTCAGCTAGGAGGGGGAACTATCATCCCAGATTGGCTGATTTCTCTAAAGGGACATTACTTTATTTTAAAACCGTTCAAGTTCTTTTAACCCTGTATTGTCACTGGGTTACAGGCAATTATAGGCACTATTGCTGAAAATAAACACATTTTTTATGCGCAGTCTGTAGAAGGTAGCAACCAGAGACTTCTGCTGTCAGATGCCTATTCACCCTCCACATTGAGCTCCCAGCACAGTGAACACCAGCAACCTTCCACTCAAAGTCTTAATCACCACCACTCTCACAACTGTTCAAAATGTTGTAAAACAAACTTTAAACCTCTTGCTTTACCTTTATTTTGTGTTTCTTTCACACACACTTTGACATGACCACTGTTGGAGGACAGCTTCCAAAACTTGCAGTTGCGCTATGTCAAACGTAAATGTCTGAACTTTCAAATACCATTACAGAAATGAAAAGAAAGGTTGGAAATACAAGACGGTGTAGTGATCTGTAATTATAAAAAACTGTTGAAAAGTCACAGACAAAATTGAACATAAAGCCCAGTAAACTCCCCATCAACATCAAGCTTGTTCTTGACATTTAAATTCCCCTTAGAGGGGGTCTGCAGGTCTTTGTCATTGCAAGTGATGTTTCTATCGACTCGCCGTTCATACTGCCACTAGCCCTCTCACTGGAGCGCTAATCAATGCACGCTAATGCCTCTATTATAATCCATGCTCACAAATTAAGGTTGCATTGATCAACAGGCCTTAGGTTGCAACACTGTGGAGCAGTGTGAGGTACTGAAGGGACATTTCTGGACAAAGCAAACAAAGACTCGCAAAGGAAGTAAGAGAGGGTGACACGAGCCTAATATGGTAACCGGGTGTGTGTTGTTTCTCGATCTTTAACTTGTAGCCTTTCCCCGAGGTTTTTGAGTATGCGTTATTGCTGTTGGTTTAGAGGGGGTGAGAGAACGCATGTGTGCCAATCAAAGGTGTGCTGGATTTTAAATACCGCTGAGCTTTGGGGCGCTCAGTGAAGAAATTGCTGCAAGTGTTTTTCGAACAAAACAGAATTGCATCAGTAAGCCTGTTTGAGCATCGACATACATCTAGTTTTTCTTACATGTTCAGGGTGAAATACATAAGTGTTGATTTGGATGTACTGGTACTGCAGATTAACACTGCAGCTCTGATCGTCTCTGCCCTTTAGCAAAAGTGAGCTAAAGTCTCATCTAACAGCTAAAGGCTGTGCTATATTTATTTTACATCAGTGTTGTGCAGGGACAAAATCCAAAAAAGAGCAGGTTTGTACTCTCAAACTCTTTTGTGTTCACCAGTAGACTCATTAAATCATCTGTGTGAGCCAGTTCTTTTCAAGAGGAGACATCCATTAGTTTACACATTCAACAATGTGTATGTACTGTTTAACAAATCAGTTAATAGATCATCATCAAAAAACAGGCATGAGATAGATGATACTATGTGAATATAAAGTAATGAACACATGGTAATATTGTTGTCAGCTACCTAACTAGAGTCTTGTTTATGTGGCAGAGCAATAATCCCCATGTGCTGATATTCATCTTTAGAACTCTGATTACATAAATACATGATCCTGTTCTTGTTTCTTATCATGCTCTGTCTGACAGCCAGTCTTGCTCTGCATCTGCTTCCTGTCTCTCTCTACTCTCAGCTCTCCCATTTTCTTTCTCTTTTACCTGGAGGCCTGTAATTTAAACACCTACTCAGCTCCCTCTCCATTTGAAAGGCTGACCAGGGCAAACACACCTAGAAAATGAGAACAGAACATGATGGAGTAGTAAGAAATGCACAATGTCACGTAGAGTTGTCAGTAATACACCTGTGAACATTTGCAGAATAGACTTGCAGAATGTAGAAGTCACGGTATCTGATATCTGGATCTTAATATAGTGTAAGACCTCCTTATCATTTAATACTGGACAATATACTTCATACAATACAACTGCATATATATTCACACAATGCAATGTAATAATGTAAGACCATACAATATAATACAATACTTGTCTTATAGGACATACAATACTTGTATCTTACTCAAGAAACCTTGCCTATTACACTTCCAGATCCACTGAACATTACCACTGTACATTAATATTACTTACTAAGTATTCATTGCTCTCTGCTTCTTCATTGGCATCTCCCTCACTCTTTCCTTATTTTGTTAGTTGTCTAGACAAGTTTTAGTTTTACCATTTTTTTAGTATATGGATTTTGGTATCTTTACAAAATTTACATGTAGCTCCATCCAAGTTCAACCTGAGCAGAGGCCTGATCAACCGAAAACAATGTGTGCATGTGCAGGAACTCTAAAGCTGCTTTTATTAACAAATGACAACATGTAATGTCAAGGGGGTCGCCAGTGATGAGTAACCAACTCTCCACACCTCTATGGACTATTGTAGTGTCTTTAAGTTAATTTCTTTTTACGACCCGTAACTTCATGTTTGCCTGCGATGGACTGCCGATCTGTCCAGGGTGTACCCCGCCTTTCGCCCAATGTCAGCTGGGATTGGCTCCAGCCCCCCCGTGACCCTGTATGCAGGACAAGTGGTTGACGATGGATGGATGGATGGAACTTCATGTTCTAGTCACTCTGACTGCTCTCATCAACCTGCTTCCCTGCAGCAACACGTTTTCACTGTTGTTTTCAAGGTCTGTTAAGCCACTATAAACTACCTGCCAGAGATGGGGACTCGAGTTTGAGACTTGCACTCGAGTCCGACTTAAGTCGCACACAATGTGACTTAAGAATCGACTTGAGACTGGTCCTCAAAAGACTCCAGACTTGACTCGGACTCGAGGTGCAGGACCCGTGAACAATGTTTATTTTTAGGAAACGTCTGATGAGCTTGCTGTTATTCTCCTTCCTGCGTTACCTATAACCTGCCTACGTAACACATACTACGTATCTGCTGCATGCAGCCACACGTGAGAGAGGGAATCAAACACCGGCAGCTGCTGTTCCATTCATCATAAACTTTGGCTTTAAAACTTAATATAACAAGACCCAATCACAGAATCACTGCACGCAAAATAAGTTAGTAACCTGAGGTTAGTGAACATGTTTAGCTCAGCATTGGTCATCTAACGTTAGCTTGCTTCTTGCTTTAACTACTACCTACGGGAGTTTAGGTCCGACTATTGTTCGTTATGAAAAAATAAATGAGCGTTTGTTTGCTTGCCAAACTTGTGGTAGACGATTAATGTAATCATTTCCATCACATGAATTATTAACGGTGGCTGCAAACAGGTTACAGGTTTAGTTAGTTATAACGTTACACTGGTTTGAGAGTCGGGTGGGGGTTGACTTACAGTAGTTGCAGCTGTCATTAATGGCATTGCACATTACATGGTTGTGCTCTGTAAATAAAAAAAGAGACTTGACTTTGACTCTAGCTCAAAGACTTGTGAGCATCTCTGCTACCTGCTAAGCACCACTCAACAGACAGTTAGCAACTAGCTAGCGAACATAGTGAATCATTTAGCATATTCAGGAGTTGGTGGGGACAAAAACAGAGCTAAAAGGAGAGTGAATATTGGATTTACATTCTTCAGGTGGCCAGAAACATGATTCCAAATGAATACTAATGTGTCAGGATTGCTGGGTGTGCAAATCAGAAGTGAGCCCAAACGCATGACACTGTAGAACATACAACAAACTTGTAGAACATACAACAAACGACTGAGCATACATGCGACAATGACCGGACAAAGACTGAGGGGAAAAAAGCAAAGATATATACACAGGGTTAACGAGCTGGGAGGAGGTACACAGGTGAGGGACATGAGGCTAACGAGACACAGGCCGGCAGAGAGAGAAAGAGAGAGCAGAGGAAAACAGAGACACTGCATGCAGGCAGATACTGAAGAGGGAACAGATATAACACAAGTACTCAACACGGACCATATCAAAGTGAGTAGTAACAGACCAGAATAATAATAACAAACTAATCCAGACACAAGCAGACAGATACTGAATAAACTAACACCAACAAGGAAACTGACTGAGGCAAAGATTAAACAGAACTCAGAGTAGACATGGCAAAACAACACCGAAGCACACAGACCAGGAGCAAACACTTAAGACATGAACAAAGGTATAGGACAAGAACTAAGACACAAGACAAGACAGATACTAAGTAACTAAAAGACGCGGATGAATAAAATAATAAGCAAGGCTACACAGAAATTTGAGCAGAATGATCAAAATCAGATAAATAATGAAACTGGCAGGGAACATGAATTGACAACTCGCAAACAGACAGAACCCAAGCATGATGGTACAGAACTAATGCAAGTGAGACAGGAACAGAACTGAACAAGTACTAAGGCAGACACAGAGATAACGGGACAGATCAGAACCACCACACAGACCAAGCAGAAGACAGAACCGCATAGACCAACTCCCCAAGACCTTAACAGACAGGACCAAATCAAAACGCTGACTAAATAACAGATACAGAAAAGACTACAAATAACAGGACTGACTGAGAACCAAATAAACAGCAGAGCAGATACGCCCACAGTGTGACACTAATGTTGCTCTGGGTCTACTTGATGCAAAGGCAACTGTTTGCTAACAACTTTATAAAGTGAAAAAAATGTCAGTGTTGCAGCATTTTCCACTGTCCCCTTAGTTCTGATACATAATAACATGTACAGGTAATTATATATATATAACACATTCCAGCTAGCTGATGTGCTAGCTATGACATGTAGCTACACAGCCTGAAATACATACATAAAAGTATAGGAATTCTCTTTATCTTCTCTTTAGACAGCTCCAATTATTGTATTACCACCATTATCTCACAGTCAAGACACTTAATTTACATCTTCCTCTCAGGCTTGCTAGCTGCTCATTTCCACATCTGTCTTTCCATTCTTTTCCCTTTCTCCCTCAATCTTTCTCTCGCACTCTGCCTTTTCTGTGGTGACATTAATTACAAAGAGGAGCAAGTGAAGGCACTCATTGCTTCAGCATTACAGCGGGCATATTCAGCAAATGCACAACCTGATGAAGTGTCCACATGACACTGCACCGTGATTTATCACTTATTTCTGCCACAGTGCTTAGGCAGATAACTCTTAATCTACGCCATTTACTGTCACAACATGTCTTACATACAGCGAGGTGATGGTGTCATTTCTATTGGTGCAGACTCAGTTTGTGTGTGTGTGTGTGGAATGACCTCAAACAATATAAGGATCTGAGCTCAAAGAAAGCTTATATAAATGTCTGAATGGCATGCCGCACAAAAATATTATATAGTGCGGTTACAAAATATGAGAAGTAACATTATGCACATGATTGGCCTTTTTTCTAAGACACACATCTATCATGTGTATGTGCCAGTGGGCAATAAGCATGTGTATACAGTTCAGTTGAGTTGGTCTTTATTTCTCAGGCAAAAATTCTAGGCAAAAACTTTTCTCAAAATGCAAGACAACTTTTAGTGATTTAGTGATTTTTATTTAGAGCTTAATGTCAGTGAGTCCCTTCACAAAGAGAAAATGTTGTGAAATGATGTTTCATCTGTATGTAACATGACATATGGAGGGGAAATCACAGAAAGAGTAGCCATGTGAATGCAAGCCTTTATAAGTGAGCGTAAAATCTGTAAAAAGTTATGACGGATATCACAGTCACTTTCTTGAGGCGTTGAGGGTAAAGATGGAAAAATATAAGACAGGGGAAATCTAATGGGAGTTCTGATAGAAACAGAGACAGACAAACTACAGAAAGAGAATGAATGTGATTTAGGAATGAGTGAAACACAGCAAAAGCAATGTAGACACTCAAATCTGATTGAGAATCGAACAAAAAGACGATAAGAGGAGGAAAGACTAGCATAAAAGCGTGTGCTTTATCAGTTTAAATTAGTCTGAAATCAGAGATGGCAGGAGAGTCTCTAATCCTTACTCCCTTAGGCCTTGAATCACCTGCCATCCACAAAGTCACCGTCCATCCCACAGGAAAACACTCATTACAGGCTGCCATTACGTTTGACTGCATCTCTCTCCATAACCTTGAAACACTGTTCACTCAGCCAAAAACACTTCAATCCAGCGGGAGACCCGGGTCAATTGAGTCAATGTCGAGTGACTCCTTTCCCCCAAAGGAACAGCAATTGACATGTTTTGTTTTTTTAGGGTCGAGAATGTTACAAGGACAAGTTCAGGTGTATCACATGGGAACATAAAGTGGTGGGTGTAACTGTGCATTTATCTCAGGAGAGCCAGCCGAGGGAATCAAACCTCAATTGAAAATGCTGAAGACTTTCAAGATGTCCTTAATGATTGTTTTTGTATTTCTTTCCAACTATGTCATCCCCTCTTTCTTTCGGATTTCACTGTTCACTCCGATTTTCTTATTTGATACAGTTATTTGTGAGGATTAGAGATCAGTTGGGACCTAAAACATAGAAATTTTTAAAACATCATTGCACCATTTTCCTCCTCCCATAAACAATTTCATACTAAAAACAGCCTTGTCTTTAAATAATTGAAAGAACACCTTTCAGCTACTGCCAGTTAGAAATATGTGTACTCATTTGAAATGCACAGCACAGTACTCAAATCTTTAGTGTATATAGGAGAACATTATTATTACCGAATTTCATTGGATGTGACTTTCCACACCACTCTGTCAGTGCTGACACCTAATAATAAATCTAATCTGCATTTTTCAGCTATTTTATTTGTAATGGAAAATCTGGCAAAAATACAGCAGGGAGCAACTGATGTTTAGGGAGACTGATCACAGAGGAGGGGAGCTAGCTAATTTCATGCCTTGTATTTTTCTGTCATGCATGGCCAATTCTCGGTTCAGGCTGGCGCAATGAAATGCATGCCCTGTGATCTTCCACAGTCCCTCTTTGCCTTGGCCTTGAATGGTGGAGCCTGAGCTATGTCTATGTGGGGAGGTCTTGCAAATCCATATTACGGGTTGCTTTCTTACAGTGCTAATTCAGACAGAGTCTGATAAAACCAAAGGGAGACAGTAGTGGCAGTCCCATTTGGGGCCGCTACCCTTGACTGGCTCTGAGATGTAAATGGCTATCTACCCCCACCTTCCAACGTGCCTGGTCTTGCTCCATTTGTCATTTAATACATTTGACTGAATGCACCAGTAGGCTGTAAAATACATATGAAAAATCCTCCTCATCATGCTATAAAAATAAGACAGTTTTAAATTAATAGTTTGGCATTTTGGCATATACACTCATTTACTTTCTTGCCAATAGATAAGACATTTGAAGACACTCTCATGTATGATGAATATGTGGCTGGATCCAGAAGCCAGTTAGCTTAGCTTAGCTTAGCTTAGCTTAGCTTAGTTTAGCTTAGCATAAAGAGGAATCAGAGGGGGGATAGCTAGCCTGGCTCTGTCCAAAGACGACAAAAACATCTGACATAGTGAAAACAGCTGTTAAAACATGGACACAGCTTTTACTGTGATTGGCACATTGCGGCTTTTGGAATGTGGGATTTGTAGTTTTTGAACCAAGGACAGACACACAATACAATAGCACCGCCCACAAAACCCAAGCCACTGCAGACACACGCGCGCTCCACCTCTGAACAAAGCCTGTGTGCAATGTTAGCAAGCCAGCTAAAATGACAAAACATATAAGTTTGGAGGTTAGTGGGCTACGTACTACATCTCCAGCCCCTGTGTCAAGCTAACATTTACCAGACCACTCTGTTAACTCCAGACAGACAGACAGACCAAAATGACATCAACTCATCTGACTCTTGTCAAGACAACAAACAAGCCAACCCCAAAGTGTTGAAGTGATGGACAAGTAAATGTAATTACTTAATTTCAAATTGTAATCCCCTACCCTTTGCTACTGAAAAAAGGATTCACAACACTGCAGTGTTTCACTAATAGATGCATTATTGCCCAACATCGTTAATTAGTGAGCTTTAGAGGTGCTGGTAGGTGTATTTTGTTTACTTTGGTCAGAGCCAGAACCCTTTCCCCCTGCTTCCAGTCTTTATGCTAAGCTATTAAGGTAATCAGCTGCTGGCAGTAGCTTATGTGGTGTCAATCTTCTACTGTAACTCTCTGCAAGAAACTGAAGAAGCATATTGCCTAAAATGTCTGAATATTCTTGAACCCAACATTTTTGACATATGCATTTCTCTAAATAATCAGTTAACATAAAGTCTTTGGACTAATGATATTACCAAGGGCTTGCGTTGCATGAGCCAACATTCTATCATTAAATACCAGCTCTACACGGTGGAACAAACTCTGAGTATCACAGCTGTGTCCCTTCTTCCTCAGGAGATGACGCCAGCTGATCTGCTACCAGGTATGTGTGGGGCACAGCTGCACACCCTACCTCCTGTCTCCTTTACCTGTCGAAAGTAGTTAGGGCGGAGTGGCCCCGTCGCACCACCCGCTACCGAAACATGTCATGTGGTTGCTGTGGAAAATGCAGCTGTCCCTAGGTGAACCTCGCAGGCACTTATTCTGATAATGAGGTCCATTTCAGAACACTGCGGCTGCCTGTGGTGGGGTAGTTAAGGGTAAGGTTGACGGAGTATGGGCAGAGGGGGGTGAACGGAAGAAATGAAGATGGAAGGGAAGTGAGAAAAATTTGGGGGTGGACCGCCTCGGGGAACCTCCATGCATAAAGATGAAAGCACAGGGGCCAACGTTGCTCCAACAAATCAATCAGACAGTGGTTGGAGGGTGCAGCTGTCCTGGCAGTTCCCCAACTGTGACAGGAATATTTGTGTGTAACTATGTCCACTGACACACATAGAGGAATCATGCACCATACCACAAACACACACACACACTCACACCATACTAGATTTTGCCTCAAGATGTCCCTGAAATCCAGATGAAATATGAGGTGAGGCAAGAGGGAATTTGAGTTGCATGGCTGAAAAGGTTTTGGTCTCATGAGCAAGTAACAAGCTCAGAAACCTAATTATCTGATTTCTTGGATTGCTGTTACACCGCCACCATCTTTTCCCTGCTTTGTTGTGGAGGACAAACACTCCAAGTTTCAAGTGAGACATTTACCACAGCAAGTTCTACAAGCTAATGCCCTGTGGGCCCCAAGTGCCGTATCACCTGATTTTCAGTCCCTTTTCTCAGAACATAACATGAAATGGAGCAGAAAACGAGCCTCAACTGCGGATGCTCAAACTTGCCTTTCAAATCCTTTGGTTCATTTCGAGGACTCTGTCTCAAATCTGGAGCGATACATATCTCCACCGCTGTATATACACTGCTGCCACTGCTCACTATCAGCACTCTTCATCGAGCGACATGCTCTGGAGATTAGCCGTGTGCGCCGCTGCTACCAGCACCGCCTGCATCTCCCTTTCCCCTTCTCAAGGTCACATGAGCGTTGAGGTACCGAGCACAAGCGCCACGTGTGCGAAGGCATGAACGCACCATGAAATGGGGTTATTCAGAGAGCAACTCCACTCACTTGTTTATTTGAACACACGCTGGAGGTTGAGTAATTGCGTAAAAAGGCTGTCGATGTGTGCTGAGAGCATTTCAATTAGCTCTGGTTTGACCTCTCAACAACAAGCTCTCTCCGAATGACAAAGCAATTTTGCGTCGATTAGGAAATTAATGACTTCCCCTCCAAGTTGGGAGGCCGATGATGGGACTGATGATGGGAGTCCACCTCCCTCTCTAGCACCCAGAATGGGATGTGCACTTCACAAGTTGGAAAAATTCCAAATGCAGAAGGAGGGAATAGTATCTCAGACCAACCTCCTGCTGATGTAATGAGGCCCTGACTGGCCGCTGCTGGCTCCCACTCTCTCACCCTCTGCTAATGCTTTCTCTGACGTTCACACAGAACTGCGCACTGGCGCACACACATTCAGTCGCCTCCAAAGCCACAGCATCATCTCGCCATTTCATTGTCTCTCTCTTTCTCATGCAAAACAGATGCAGTGTAGTAGAGCTCAGAGTCGTGGAAACA
Source organism: Micropterus salmoides (assembly GCF_014851395.1). NCBI lineage: Eukaryota > Metazoa > Chordata > Actinopteri > Centrarchiformes > Centrarchidae > Micropterus > Micropterus salmoides. The sequence goes on from NW_024040928.1 coordinate 8,415,792, forward strand.
ACTGCAAGCATCTTTGTTATCACTTGTGAAAAGTGTGTGTGCTTGGATTTATGTGTGTGTGTGTATGTGTGTGAGTGTGTGTGTGTGTGCAAGACTGCCAACCCAGCTTTGAGTGGTGCTGCCATCTAGTGGTGACTATATGAACTGAACACCACACTGCATCTGCTGTACATGACATGGTTCATTCATCATTTCATAAGCCGATGGGTGAATAAACACGTTGCTATATCACATACTCATTCTTTAATTTATTTAAAAGGGGAACATGCAATTATACAACCATGCAATTAGGATAGAATCCCTATATAACAGCTCACTTAGATACTTCGACAATAAATTCAATTTGGCTAATAACTTGTTCCATCTAGCCATTACATCTAGATGGAAAGAAAGGGTTTAACACATGATTCACAACCTCAAGATGTGTAAATGTGTTTATGCTGTTTGCATCACTGCATAAACTACATGGTCATAAACACTGAATCATCTGTTCTGCTGCAGACCTAATCATCCAATCCGATTACCTACTTATGTCCATAAGACAAATGTAGGCATATTTCTAATACAATAGCTCAGTGAAGCTAAACCAGAATGACAAAATACTGGTTCACAAAGATGAAGAGTGACGTTTTTACAGTGTGTCATGCAACATCAAACCCCCCAGCCCCCCTCCTCCTCAGCTGCTCCCCCTTCTGTTAGATTAAAGGCTCCACTGGCAGTGCCAGCAGTTTATTTAGCCCTCATAAGCTGTGCAAGTCCTCCACTGACCTTGTTTTGCCCTGTCTTTCTCTGGATTCCATCCTGGTGCTGGCAAAGAGAAGCACTGAGCAGGAGTGACTCCGCTCTGGGAAGGCCAGATAGCATGGCCCCTGGCTTCAACAACACTGGTTTAAGGTCAACGGTAAAGGTTAAGGAGAATTTAGCAGCCATTAAAACAACTTACAATTTCTCTCAGTCTCTGCTTCACTTAACCTTTATGTGATGTCGTTTGTGTGTCCATCTTCTTTTCTCCCTCTTTTGTTGCAGTCTGGGGGATTTTTCAACCACATATACCCAACAAAAAACCTAACAGTAGTGTAACCAAGAACTTTATAGATAGTAGAAAAAGACTGTGAACATTACGCACTGATGACCAGTCAGAGGTAAACAGCTAGCACATACAGTAGCCCTCCATACCTGTCTCCCGGATTTATGAATGTTTTGCACAATATACAGTAATACACATCCATGTAATTCAAACTGATTCCCTTCATCAAAACAGCTGCAGAGGGGAACAGCAATGACATTCACTGTGTAACCACTTTTGACAGGTAAAGAGTGGATGGAAAAAGACTTAAACTAATCTAAGGCCATCTTCCTGCCACCTATAATCTAAGGTGACACATAGTAAGGAAGCTATGCGAAATTGTTATATCAGGTGGAGAGCTGCAGTGCAACAATGAATAAGCAAAGTGCCACTGTAGCAGTGCTTCAGTTTGTCAGACATGCTGTGCCTCATGCAGTAAACGTCCTCTCGAGTATCTCAGTGTGTGTGTGTGTGTGTTTGTGTGCATGTATATTATGCATGCATGCGAATGTGTGTTGTGTGTGTGTCTGTGCATGTGGATTCACCAGACTGGGAACTGCTGACCCACTTTGAGTTGTTTTCATTTTTCATTCACTCCCCATGAGCAGCCACAAGGCTCTTGCTCTCTCGTTTTTTCCTTCTTCTTCTTCTTCTTCTTCCTGTTCTCCTCCCAGTATTTACCTGTTAATAACTGTGACATGAATCATTTCCGACAGGGAGGAGCTCAGCTTTGAGAGAACAAACTCCTGCTACAAAAGCCAGGGAGAGGAAAAGAAACTTTACTTTGATTCCCACAGCTCAGGCACCTGATGAGTTTACAAGTGCTCCCTGTGTCTCCGTGTTTACCTTCTGACTGATTTTAGTGGGAAACATCAGTGTCTGAGGTGGGCAGGGAACAAAAGATGCTGTGTGCAGGGAAAACACAGTAACTTTGTGTTCTTTCAGTATTCTTTTTTTCTTCAATTGAAAATTGGGATACAAACACCACAGGCATTGCATTCTAAGAGGGTTGTAGATGCTGGATAAATGCGCTGAAAATGTGAAGACACAGATTTCAACTAACCATGACAAAATTTTAATTCTAAGTGATTCGGAAAACCATCACCATATTTGTAGGTAAGGAAAATCATATACCGAAAAATATAATTTAAAGGTCAAATTAAACTTTTCCAATATACCAGTGGTCAATATGATATGAATTATAGATGATAAAAGAAAATATCAATTTATTTCATAGCCTAGATCAGCTTATTTAACCGTATATGCATTTTCCCCACCATATCTGAAAATGTCACTTGGATGACACACAATATGGATCACATCTGCAATGGTAAATGTCCACTGGCATTGTATACTAGGCACGAGAGCCCTGCATTAATGTGATAAGGAAATCCTCTTGGATTTTTACTCTCTGGACATGTTCTTAGGCACCTCTACAGTTGTTGCTACGCAGCGATTTCATTGGTTGAAAGAAGCGTGAGTATCTTGATGCTGACCTAGTAAATAAAGAACACACCTGACTTGCACAACCCAATCCTAGTCTGTGTCAAGGCAATTGAGCCTCAGTAAAAGGCTCTGCCTGTATGAAGTATAGCCCCATGTACAATTTGTAACAGTCGGTTTAAATAGTGAATGATGACTATTTATGGGTCTGTCAATCTTGCTGATCCCTCTGTGCCCTAGAGTGACACTGAAGATGGGGTATGTGATGACAATGAGGTACCACAGAGCATGTGTTACTTTACTCAGCCCCACACGCTGTTATTGCTGGGAGCGTTAACATAGCCAGTAGCACTGCTACCTCCACGTCAGCTCGCATCAAAGCCCTCTGCCACAACCCTAACTAAAGCAACACAGCTGGCAGCACGTGGATGCCCTGTACCATTGTTAGTCTGGTCTCATGATGAAGACAACGAAAACTGTTTTCATTGTTGTAATGGTCTGACCTTAAGCTGATAGCATATTACATACTAGAATTCAATTAGCCAGGCCCTAGACCTTGTCTTTGTCTTTTTTCCCAGCTTAAATATTTCCTTCAGAGGATCCCATTGGGAAATGTAATCAATTAAGCTGCTGTTTGAGGAATATGACATAACCATCCTTTTTTTAAATTTTGAATTTAAACATCTCCCACCATCCTCAAGAAAACACTCAAAAATCTAAAGCACTGCTTACAAACTCCCCGGAGGGTGATTTCAGCTGAGTGGTGAAACTATGCCAGCTCCATCAGTCATCCTGCAGTCAGTCCAGGGAGGTGCAGATAGAATTATATAGAGCTCCTCAATACCAAATGCCAGGCACGGACCAAAAGAGAAGCACCCAGATGATTGGGTTTATTAAAAGCTTTCTTGTCCCGTGCCACAGCCCAGTGACTGATCTTCTTTGACGTGTCCTTTTACCCTATGTCACATTAATAAACTACGTCTCTGCTGAGAGACTGACAGACAGCCTCCTCCTCTGAGAAACAGAGAGGGATAGGAAGTAAGAAAGATGGGAAGGGAACAGCGACACAGGAGATAGGGAGATAGAAAAGATGCCGACACCCAGATACCAGCATTAGCACTGAAAGAAAGAAAGAAAGAAAGAAACACAGCAAAAGGCAAAGGAGAAAGACCAACAAGTGCCAGTCATTCACACCAAGGATGTCACTTTTATTACTTATCATTACGGCAGGAGAGCCCGATTCAAGATATTCATCACATTCATCATAACAAGAGGGCCTATTATGGAGACACTGCATAATTCTCCTATTCCATGGCAAAACTCATTTTGCAAGCTTTTATGGTCTACCTCTGTTTAGTAGTCCCAAGTGAAACATACTGTATATGCCTTTCTGGCTACTGAGACTGGAATTGCTTGATGGTTTCCTTCTGGCCATTTTACAGAGGATAATGTCGGCTGTCCTGCTTATGTGGCCACATTGCTCTGTACATAGAATCAGGTAGAATCAGTTAGTGCTTACAAAAAGAAAATGGAAAATGTTATGTTTTCAATACAAAGGTAACCCTGCTGTGTGGGGGACTGGACTCAAGCAAATGCTTATCAGGGTTGAGAATAGACAAAGCTATGGTCCATTCGCCAATGTCCTTCCTTTAAAAACTAAAATCTACAGCAAGAAGGAACTTCGGGGGGGCAGGGGGCAGTTTTGCTGTAAATCAGCAAAAATAACTGTAAATAAAGTAAGTCATTTCTACATTTCCAAAATGTTTTTACAACACAGCACAATTTAAAAGTTCATTGTGTAATATTTAGGAGGATTTTTTTGACAGAAATACAATATAATATACATAAGTATGTTTTCAATGGTGTATAAAGACCTTACATAATGAACCGTTATGTTTTTTATTACCTTAGAATGAGCCATTTATATCTACATAACCGCAGGTCCTCTTACATGGACATTATTAAGTTAAATTAAATTATAAAAGTTAGTTAGAAGAGGAGTGAAATTATAGAGGACATTTTATTTAGCACAAGAGCCGACAGAGCGTGTCGGCCACAGTAGCTTCTCCTCTGCGATTGCAAAGGGAGAGGTGAGTAGTGACTGTGGTGTCAAAGTGTACATGGGACATAAAGAAGTATACAGAACAGTTTCCAAATATATAAGAAGATACAAATAATAAATACTTTGCCTGGGGTAGTCTATATTATATAAAGATATTAAAAGAGAACCATATGTTGACAGTTTTCACAACCTTTTTGTTGATTAGAAATTAAATTGATATAATGTACAACTTCGTAGTGAAAAATGACAAAGTTCATTTTTTTTCTGCTGAATTTATAATTGCCATTAGAATTAATACCATCCATCCATCCATCCATCCATCCATCCATCGTCAACCACTTATCCTGCGTAATTAATGCATTTATTATAAAGTAGGAGCAAGTGAATGCAGTGAGCCATTTGTTGCAATTTGCAACCCTCACAAATAGATGACACAAAAACCTACATAGTGAACCTTTAATAGACATACGTCTGCTCTACTAGCTAACATGACTGTGTGTATATTTAATATTCTAGTAATAAAGTTAGCAATTATGTAGTTCTTCCAGTTTACAATTAAAATATACTAATATGCCAGACACAATATGCTAGATGTGTTAAGTTTGTGCAAGACATATTAGATGACTACAGTGTATACAGGCAACACTTGAATCCATCCCTGAAACCATGTCAATACATGGTATAATAAGTACTATTTATTTTCTACAGACTATGCACAACCTAACCCAGAAAAATAATAAGCATAGTATGACGCATTTTCCATCTTAAGCCATTAGTATGCCACTTTGGCTGTCACAAAATCTCATTGAGATTCTAAACTCACATTCAACTGATCACAAAAGCATTGATCATACTGTAGAGCCTGACAAACATTGGCGATGTTTATTGGCAGCCATAAACACAAAGTAATAGTGTGAGATGTCTTACTGTAAAACAGCTGTTTGTTCCGTTCCAGTTTCTGTTCAAACTATCAACCACCTTACAATGCAGAGCTTAGACAAGATCACTACATGCTAATTATGCTCTCTGAGCTAAAGGAGGAGATTCCTTCTTTGGATATTGAACATTTGCCAACAAATACTTTTGCAAATTGTGCACTTTATAGCACAAAAACAACTTATAAGTTCTCAGTCATTCAGTCATGTCATGATGACGACACTCAGAAATCTGTTCATCTTTAGGCGAGGCCTAAAGGTTGGACTGACATGGTAGCAAAATGTTGTGAGGTCATGAAGTATTTCAAATAAAATACAAATACAAATACAGATTGGTGATACTATAAATGGCTTGGGCCTTTTTCACTGAAGAAATGTTGACATGTCACAGTAGGAAAAGCACAGTTGTAAATGATAAGATTATGGGGCACTTTAATAGAACAGAGCCATTGTTAGTATTATTAGTGACACCTGTGTTTTCTTACTATGACAAGGGAAAATGCTGTAAAAAAAAAAAAAAAAAAACCCAGGTCCTGCGTATTCTGTGGATATCCAGTCTGTGAAAGACATCTGCTTGTAACTCAAGATAAAACAACTTGAAATTACTTACGAATTAATTAAGAATGGATTATGAAATTATATTAGACTGTGTGTAATCAAATATTTGTATGAGTTATTTTGCTTATTGCTCTGTTCGCTAGATTACCAGACTCTCAGCTACTGAGATGCTGGAGAGAAAATATATGCAGAGATATTCAAACTGCTCTGTTAAATTACTTTTAATCTTGTCAGGACGGGCTAAAACCTCTCCTGACTATTATAGCTGCGTTTCATTCCGGTACCAGTACATGGGGAGAACCCACAAGAAACTCACTTTGAATCTTGACCTATACTGAAGAAAAAAATTTTTGTTAAGCTATAATCAAGTTGGTATAGAGGTTAGTGATGTTTTATATTCATTTGGTGGAAAATTAAATTATTTTACCAGTATGATGGTGGCCCTAACACCATATACTAATAGCCTACATACAGTCTATTACATTCTATTCTCTCTCACTCAAATTAGCTTTATTGTCATACATTTTAAGTTACATTTTTAAATGTCATATATAATATGAACATTTAAAAAAGAAAAGAAAATAGAAAAAGAATACAAAAACATTTTTGGTTTTACATTTTTGAATAAGTTACCGAAAACGGTAAAGTAAAATCTATTCTTTTCTAGCACCGCGCATGCCCAGTTCATTGCTAAGGAAGAAAGGGGAAAATGTCTCTGACGAGGTGAGCACCGCGACCAGGCCTTTTGTGTTTTTAATCGTCGAAACTGTATCATAAGTCGTTTTCACTTTATGTTGTACGGTGTGTAGGTTACCTTTAATATTTTACGTTGGAGTTTTTGGTCTGCCAGCTATCGTTACCTTGTTTCGATTGAAGCTAATGGACGCAGCTAACGCTAGCTAGCTGAATTTCTATGTTGTAAAGCCAAACACTGGACATAAGCTAGCTAGCTTAGCAGCACGCAGCCGTGGTCACAACACACGTTTATCAACTGTTTACTAGTTGTGTGCCACGTACGTTATTCAGTTTGGTCATTACAAATTGTATCGGTGTGTAGCCTGAATGTTAACTGAATCTTAGCTGGCTAACGTTAGCCGTTTAATGCTTACAAATAACGTGGTAAAGGTAACGTTAGTCAGTGTCGCTGTCGGCTATCGCTAGCAAGGGTTTAACGTTACAGCAGTTGAGCTAAGTTCACTATACAAACAATGAGACTAGTGTTGTTTTGTATTCAGCTTTTTACCGGCGCCGACCCAGCTCTCTCAGGACCAGCTGGAAGCAGAGGAGAGGCTCCGGGCCCAGAAGTCCTACTCTACCGCCCTTGTTTCATCCCGCAGAGAGCCCCCTCCTTATGGACACAGAAAAGGCTGGGTGCCTCGCTCACTTGAGGTAAATAATCTTATGTATCTCAAACATGATAAAACTGTTGGAACAGGGTAGTTTTCCAAAGTTTTTTTTTTCCAGCAAAGTAAGAATTTCAGTGTACAGGGAATCCTTGAATCTTCAATTTTGTTGCTGTAAAATCTATGTTTCTGTAGGACTTTGGAGATGGAGGAGCTTTCCCTGAGATCCATGTGGCCCAGTTTCCTCTGGAGATGGGTAGAAAGAAGAAGACATCCAATGCCCTGGCAGTGCAGGTTGATGCCGAAGGAAAGATCAAATATGATGCCATTGCCAGACAAGGACAGGGCAAAGATAAGGTATACAGTCAAATGACTGCTGCAGCAAGGATGCTTTCAACACACACTTAAAATGTATTCATACATAACTGGTACAAGATAACGTAAGACGTAAGACATAACACATAGTACATAATAACATAAGACTGGTCAAATTCTATCTGAAGACAGACATTTAGGTCAAAAGGACAGTGAGTGGACACTTAAATTATAAATTGCATTAAGATGAGAGACCCCTGGGCATTTCTTTCTAATAATAGCAGATACTATGATTGATTGATTCTAGGCCTGGTTTCAGTGAGTAGCAGTCTTATTATTAATCGCTTACGCTGATAATATCTTAAGACAAAATTGATGATGTAGGTGTTTTATATGTCCCCTTTCCTTTACAATATACACACACACTCTACTATAGTACACATTGTCAAAACAACCCATTGCCATTGTATACAACTTGTTGATTACAAAGTTAGTTTGTTTCATTAGTTTATTTCAAGCATTTCTTGTCTTTCATTGTTGCAGGTGATCTTCAGTAAGTACACAGACCTTCTTCCAAAGGAAGTTTTGAATGAAGACACTCCAGAACTACAGAGGCCAGACGAGGAGGCTGTAAAAGAGGTAAGCTATGCTACAATGTGTATGTATGGAAAAACTGATTTACCCGGGTTCAACTCCCCACTGTGACACATCCACCATTGTGTCCCTGAGCAAGACAATTAACTCCTAGTTGCTCCAGAGGCGTGCCACCTGTAAGTTACTTTGGATAAAAGCATCAGCTAAGATGAATGAATGCTATGAATAAATGCAATCAAGTTATTCATGGGACTGTAGATTACTAAATCATTTAACACCATTTATTCAATTCATTGTTCATTTCATGCACTGTGAAAATAAAGCTGATGTTACTATCTGATTTTGTAACTTTTAATCCATAGAATTAAGTGAAGTGAAAATGTTAAAACGTTTTCTCACCATAATCACCATCAGACATATACTGATTCAGTTTATTTTGAGTTAGAATTCGGTAAATCGGTCTACGTCTAAATGCAGTCATTGTTGTCTGTCCTTTCTAGCTGACAGAGAAGACCCGTGCTGCTCTGGACAAGCAGGTGTCTCAAAAGATCGCTGCTGCTATGCCTGTAAGAGCTGCAGACAAACAAGCTCCTGCCCAGTACATCAGGTATGTATAAGAACTTTAATAATTTCAACACCATTTTAGAACACAGTGAGTCCATATAATGCTTCATTGATCAAACACTTAAATACAAACTGTTTATCAATTTAAATTATTGTCTTTATCGTCTGTATTTGGGTGAAGGCAAAAGCTGTGTGCATGGTGACGTGTTTCTTCCTCTTTGTCTCTACCCAAGATACACACCGTCCCAGCAGGGAGTGGCTTTTAACTCAGGGGCCAAACAGAGGGTGATCCGCATGGTGGAAATGCAGAAAGATCCGATGGAACCTCCACGTTTCAAGTAAGTAAAATGTGTCCAGCACAGTAACCTGAACCTTGTGTAAAGACTGGTTTGATAGATTTAGATTAAACAGGGCATTTATGATAATTAGTAGAATTAATCAAATGAACTGATTTGGGCTGTTATGGGACACAGTTGTTATGGGCCATTTTAATTCATAAAGTTGGTATTACATTTATTCATGATATCAAGGTGTATTTGAACAGCCAGCAGCAGAGCCCTGCCTGAGGATCTGAGGCTGTGCTCTGGCTCATAAGGGCGCAGTATTTTAGCAATATAATTGATATATAGATACGATTGCTTTGTTGATGTAACAGGGAAAGGTAAGACAGGTCAAGCTTGGAGTCATTAGCTGACCCCATTGACGTTTCAGCTCTAGATTTTCCTCACATTTAACCATTCTTGTTTGGGAGACAACAGTTAGATTGATAATGTAGAGACAGTAGCTCAGGCATCAGGCTAGCAGATATTGGTGTTCTCTGGGAATCTGGCAAGGATGAGTCTTACAAGAACGTTTACAAGAACTTACTGACTCCACAGATCAGAGCACTCATGATATTCATAATATAAAGATCATAAGCGTTTATAAAGAAGTCTTTTTTTTTTCTTTTTTCTTTTTTACCAAAATGTCAGATGAAACTTGACAGTTACAAATTCATAATTTGTTGCAGCTATTCTTCTGACTGTTGAAACCAGCTAGTGTTTGACTACTGGCTTTTCAATACCTGTATTTTCCCTAACCCCCCTCTCAGCCTGATGAAAATACTGAAGAAATTTCATGGGTATAATTGTGTTTTAGGATCAACAAGAAGATTCCTCGAGGACCTCCGTCTCCCCCTGCCCCTGTCATGCATTCCCCAAGCAGAAAGGTACAGTTAGCTGAAACGTTGGAAACATTGTGCTTTTCAGTGCTTTGATGCTCTATTGAAAAATCTAAATGAAGTTTCTTGCGTTGTCCAAAAAATATTATGTTTTGACAGTTTCTCCCTTCTGTTGTAGATGACAGTCAAGGAGCAACAAGAGTGGAAGATTCCTCCATGCATCTCCAACTGGAAAAACGCAAAGGTAAGTTGACACCAGAATTAATTGAACCACTTGGCTTTTTTGTATTTCTAAATGTCAGACACATTGCGAGTATGTCATGCAGACATGTTTTTTCCCCAGGCTTGTTTAGTTTTTGATACATTGCACAAATCTTAGATTTTTAGGACTCCAGATCTTATCATTGTAATTCCAGTTTATTTTCCCTACTCTGCTCATTTCTTTCTTGCGTTGTGCTTAATATCTTTCAGGGCTATACCATTCCTCTTGACAAACGTCTGGCAGCTGATGGTAGGGGGCTGCAAACAGTCCACATCAATGAAAACTTTGCCAAGCTGGCCGAGGCGCTCTACATTGCTGATAGAAAGGTATTCCACCATTGTCCCTGATCGATATGTGGTTCAAAAATGTTGAATTGTCTAAAATACATACCCTTTTTACTGCTATTTAAATGACATATTGAAATGCTGATTGTTTTCTTAGGCCAGAGAGGCAGTGGAGATGAGGGCCCAGGTAGAGAAGAAGATGGCCCAGAAGGAGAAGGAAAAGAAAGAGGAGAAACTTAGGGAACTGGCCCAAATGGCTAGAGACCGCAGGGCAGGGATCAAAAGTCATGGGGACAAAGGTGAGTCCTAAAGATGAGGGCAAAAAAACCCCACACATGATGATAGGATGGTAGTGTGGGGGCGTGTGTGTGTGTGGGGGGGCACACTGCTGTCAGTGCTGTTGCCAGTTCCAAATCTGGAACACGAGTGGCATAAGTGATGACAGCGTTTTTCACTCTGCCAGTGTTGACAGGACCAGTAAGCTGTGAAATGATGTTTATGTTTCCCTACTGATAATTCACATTTGAGAAGGAAAATTGATGTTGCATGTCCTGTTTTTGTACATACTTTTTGAATTACCATTTAGATGCATTGAATCAGAGTGCAAAATCAAATTTTTATGTTTGTGTCTTTGCTCCCTCTTTCCATTCTTCCATCTCCCCACCCACGGCAGGTGGCGAGGACGGCGAGGCCAGGGAGCGTGACGAGATCCGCCATGACAGAAGGAAAGAGAGACAGCACGACAGGAACATTTCCAGGGCTGCTCCAGATAAGAGGTGCTGGACACGCACTTTAAACACACCGCATGTGAACTTGCACACTCTGCATCTCCGTACACACACACACAGATGCACTGCTCGCTGCTGAATCATTCATGGGGCCAGCAGTAATACTGAACAAACGCAGCAGGATCCAGCAGAGTACTCAGCCAGTAGTCTGCAATGATCCCACAGACTGTTTGTGCATGAGGGATGCGTGATCAGCGTGTATTTGTGTGTTACACTGTCAGGGTGTCGGTTGATGGAGTTGTGGGTCCCCGGAGGAGTGCAGGAAATGAAATTCAGAGGATACCTCATTACAATCACGATTCCAGCTGTCAGAAAGCAGAAACCTTGTTATTTTAAAATTACCTTTTGCTTAACTTTGAGATGGCTGTTTGCTGAAGGACAGTCAAGATCTTAAAGTCACCAAGAAGTTAATAAAAAACTTTACATACACATATTTCATCATAGATTAAAGCTTTAATGACAAAATCCTAGTACTCTTTGTAAATATGATTTTAGAAGTTGCATTCTCTTATGTGTTGGCATACAAATTTCAGCCATTATTGTGTAACATGAGCAGTGAAGTTACGATTCCCTTACAACTTCTGCGTTTTGATGATACAGCACTAAAAATATTGAATTTCATTGTTGAAATGTAATATTACTTTCTAGCAAGTTTCTAGCAGTTATTTTCTCTTTTTGTGTGTGTGTGCGTGTGTGTCATTCATTTTGTTCTCTGTCCCAGGTCGAAGCTGCAGAGAGACCAGGACAGGGACGTCAGTGAGATCATCGCTCTGGGCGTACCCAACCCTCGTTCCTCTAGTGAGGCCCAGTACGACCAGAGACTCTTCAATCAGAGCAAGGTTAGAGTGTATCATACCTACTTAATTATTTGTGTCAACTGGACAAAAATATCAAAATATACAAGACTGTATACCCAGCTCTGCAACATGAGGAAAAATGATCAAAACACCTTCAGCATGTCAAGGTTCAGGTCTTCAAACATTGGATAAAGTCTGCATTTATTTAAAAAAAGGGTTTGGTTTCACCTCTAGTGTTGAACTGAATTGGTACAGTCTCCAGTTGTTTGCCTTTTGCTGGATAGGGCATGGATTGAAACCCTCACAGCTTGATTATACCGGGCACCGCATGGAGTTTCATGATGATTCTAGACAATGCTTGTGATTCCACCAAACGCACCACAGCGTTTTACAGAAGCGTCCCAGAAGTGGTTCTTTACTCTACTCCGCTTAAAATACACGGCAAGTCTATTTTTGACTGAAGCCGCGTCAAGCTTGCACAGAGCAGAGCGAGCCAGACAGGAGGTCAGACACAGAAACGGCATAGAGAATTTTCTAAATAATACACTGTACAGACTCTGACTGAATATCAACGATAAACACAATTAAAATAGACAAAAACTGAGACTACAAATAACAAATATTATGGTAGGAGCATAACAGCCAAACCAAACAACAAAAATCTGAGCAAGTCAATAAAATTGGTCAGGCAAAACACTATACTTCTGAAACATTTGCAGTGGGGTGTGAAGCTAAGCGGAGGACAGAACAAAAACAGGGTCGCTGACGTCATAGAGCTCCAATGGAATCGTCATTTGCAGATGATTTGATAGATGACTCTTTTCATAATATCACATTTAATCCCCATATACAATGAAGAAACGCCTCATAAATTTCTTTCTTGGGTACAAAAGGTTAGCAAAAGTCAGTTGCATTATTTGCATGTGAAAACTCCCTTCAGAAGATTTAGCTATTTCCTTGTTGTTGTGTTTTCCTTGTATTTTTCTAAAAGAGACTCTTCCTTTCTCTCTGTCCAGGGTATGGATAGTGGTTTTGCTGGTGGTGAGGATGAGACATACAACGTGTACGACCAGCCGTTCCGAGGCGGCAGAGACATGGCGTCAAACATCTACCGGCCCAGCAAGAATATAGACAAGGACGCCTACACGGATGACTTTGACTCACTCATCCACAGCAACAGGTACTAGGGATTAATTTGTTTTTGTTAAATCTTAACACATTTATTTGAATAATTTGGGTATTTTAATATTTTCATTATTACATCCCTGTTTTACATTTTCCATGAAAAGAATTGCATACATGACCCCTAACAAATGAAACACCAGAAGAGAAGCAACTAGTAAGTGGTTTCTGAAAAAGCAAGACGGTTTACACATATAAGACATGAATACGGCTGGATTAATTTTTAATTTTTGCATGGTGGACACTGTCGTGTTGGAGGCATCTGTCTTTTAAGTTTTACGAACACATAAAAAATACACAAAGTTTATGCTTATTCAAGTTATCAACCTGCAGCATAATTGCAGTTTCAGCTCCTATAACTTATTAACTTAACTGGCTGTTTTTAAATGTTGTATTGTCACAGGATATTCACCAATTTAAGCAAAAGAGTTCAAGATAAATTCCCTATTTTTATTTCACAATGAAGTGCTGATCACAAACTTCATGTTTGCCATTGCTGGTTTGAAAACCTTTCTTTGTTTGTTTTTTTTGTTTTTTTTCTATATTTATTAGGCTGCAAACATGAGGTGTGTGTATATATGTGTGTGTGTGTGTGTGTATATATATATATATGTATATATATATATATATATATATATATATATATATATAATATGAATCATTTGAGGTCAGTCTGGTTTTATTTTGAGGCACGAGGGCAGCGTGCACATGATGTCCCAGCAGGAGCCCTTGTCCTCGGGGCAGCAGTGCCAAACTCTACTAGCCGAGCATAGCCTGTCCCATATGTTTAGTCACCAGCTTGTCATTGTCCCCTAGGAATGTCTGGCTTGCTGCAGGGTGTTATCCAGTTGTGCAAAACATAGAAAAGGAAATCTTTGACTTAAGCTAAATCCCTGAGACATAAAAACAAATGTTCCATGGAAAACCCTGATACTTTGGATCCAGTCCTCTATTTCTTCTCATAATAAATGTGTTGAACAAGAAGCAAACTATTAGCAGTTAGCTAGTAGTCTCAACACTTTGTCCTCTTCCCTGCATTGAGGATGCCTGAAAAAACAACAAAAACAAGCACAACATAACAAAAAAACTAAGATCGTCAGCGACCCAAAATCAGTGAAAGACACTAAGGAATTTGCTGCCCACTTAATGATCTTTTCTTCTCCTGTCTACCATCAGGTTTGTTCCAGACAAAGATTTCTCAGGTGCTGACCACGGGCAGAGGCGGGATGGACCAGTCCAGTTTGAGGAGGATCCCTTCGGTCTGGACAAGTTCTTGGAGGACGCCAAGCAGCATGGAGGCTCCAAGAGGCCGTCCACCAGTGGCCGCTCAAAGGACGACTACCACGACAAGAAGCGCAGGAAGGAGTGAGAGCGGCCGAACACCTCCCTGCTGGGCAGCTGCTAGCATGTTAGCGGATGAGGAGGTAGTCTGCAGCCTCTCTGTGGCGGAGAGGTGTTTTTAATATACTCAAGTCTCTATCAGGAATGATCTGTCAGATTTTAGTTTTCTTTCAGTGCGAGAGAAGATGAAAGATTGTGGCTCTTTTTTTTTCACATTTTTTGTTTACTATGCTTGGTTCAAAACAAGTTGAGCATTCAGTGTTATGCTAAATATGACATGAGTGAACACATCAAACATAAGGCAGGTGGAGCAGAACTCTGTATGTGTAAGAACAGCCTCTGCGTCTGAAAACCTCTGTATTGTGCAGCAAATGTCATTTAAGATGTGGACAGCAATGTCTGGTGATATTATGGCCCTTGATATTTTGTCCTCTTTTCATTTCTTTTTTTTGTAAAATCAGCCGGAGCTGTTCTTATTTACCCTTTTACTCTTTTTTTTTTTTTTTTGTCAACTGTTATATTTAAGACCCTGGTGTATTTGTGACCACAGTTACAGCCCATATTTGATGACAGGTATGTACAGCAGTAAAAACTAATCTGTAAGATGTAAAGCAAACTAGCTTTATAATTCTTGTACATTACTACCAATGGAATAAATTTCGTATAGCGTGTAACTGTTATCTGTCTCTTGTTTCTTATTGAGTAAACACTGTAATATGGTATTTCCAAATTTGAAAATTAGACTGTTTTCTCCCTGTCAACCTTTTCTCAGTTCAGAGCTGCCTAATTTAAACTTTTACAACATAACGGGAAGTCCATTAGTTGTGTAATTGTTATAGTTTGCTTGTAGTAGATTTCCCATATTTTAATCACTTCCTGAGTAATTCATCTAATTTACATAGATGATTAAATGCCCAAAAATGTATTTAGAGAAGCCATCCATTACAAAGTGTGCGTAGTGACATTTTGTACCAGAAATGGGCTCTGCGATTTATGCAATGATTAGACCAAAACCGGTTCCATTAATAACAATTAATTATGACTTATGCAGTCTGACAGTTTTATTTTTCAGAATATAATCAATGCGGCATTTCACAGCCCAGCAGATGCTCAAATCTCTGCACAGTGGCATCTTTCACTCCTACCTGAATAGGGCTCAGAGACTTGTATGCACGTGATTTATGTGAAATAACATACTGAAGAACTCGAAACCAGAAAGAATCCAATAGCACTTTCTTAACCACCTTGTTTGCCAGAATCTCAGTGGAGTGCAAGTCAACAAGAAGAGAGTTAAGTAATTTAATATCTAAGAGAATGAATGCAAGCCATGAACTGTGTCAAAATTAGGTTTGATATGATTTCAATGTTACCGATTATAACTCCCACTGTTTGAGATCAGAGCCAGCACAGCTCTCACCGCTGAACTGCCAACTGAGGAACCAGACTAAAACACTCAACCCTCACACAGTTACAGCAAAGTTGCTCTCATGTGATTTAACATTGACCTATACTCATGTGGCGAGGAGATGACATGCTTAAAAGTAATCCGATTCCCTAGAAGCGGGGGTGGTGGTTTGTCCCTGTCTCCCTTCTGCACCTGAGGAAACCGGCTGAACACACAAAACCACAACGTTGTGGTCAGAGAGGGGCTCTGATGTAATTTAACATTGACCTTTATCATGTTGAGAGGCAAATCTATTTTTCAAATCCTACCCAGAGCTTTTCCCACTCTCTTCCTATTCTGCCTGGGCATATCTTTTTAGCATTGTTCTATTATCTGTACACTCATGACACATCATTATAATAATATCAAGCGTGTGTATCCTACCTGTGTGTATATATAATGAATGGATGGAAAGTCACTGCTGCTTGTGTGAGGTGAGGACAGCAGGGGGTTTATTGTGAGGGCCTGGTATGAGGAAAAAAATCTATCTGACATGTACTGGCTTAGTGTAACCGACTCATGGGGGGAAAGAGTGACTGTTGTATGAGGTTTAGAGGCACATTTATGAACATGAATAAAGTCCTTGCAATAGACAAAGTCCACACAATCATTTCAAGTGTTTTAATCCAGCTCGGTTCCTATCTCTAGACAACAGAAAATATGTGCTCCCTTCAGCCTGCATTTGTGCTAGGAGTTGAGGTGTTAAGGACAGCTTGATAATAGGTCTCCACTCAGCTCTTGTCAACCTTTATGAATGTGTGCAGAGGAAGATGAATTAGATTCTTATTCATGAAGGTAAGAGGAAATTGGTTCCTTGCCACTGCTTTTGTGTGTTGCTTGATATAAACAGTGAACATATTCTGTTGGGCCATAATGGAATCCTCAGGTCGCAGACAGAACAGAAGCCATGATGGATGGCTTATCTCTGCTGCACGAGAAAACAAACCCAGAAATAATAAACAATATTGAGCCGTTGCTGTGCATCTTGCTGCTCTTTGGACTTGAAGGAGGATCGTTTAGTTTGTTGTGTGACGCCTTTTGTGATATTTCTCCCTCCTTCCTCATCTCAGTGGCAGCAAAGCAATAAGTGTGGTGATAAATTAAATGTCCCCACTGCTGCTGTTGACCTGCCGAAGATGGTGACCAGAGACAGATCTTATCTCACTCCAAAAGATTTGCTCATGTCTTCCAGTATTGAAGGCTGCTGCTGTAACAGAGGCAGCCTTTTTGCTTTGTTGAAGAAACACACCCACACCCATTGAAAACAATGTCCCTGTTTCCTCTCTGCCAGTGACACTCACACAGTAATTTTTTGGAATAAAAAAACTGAATCCCAAGGGCAAACATTTCTTACTCCCTATAGGCTGAAATGTTAAACTCAATGCACAGCTCACCACCCCTCCCAAATAGTGAAGTCACAGCAGGTGTTTTGCATAAGCTGTCAGGAGTAACGTTTCTGTCTGACATCATTCATTGGGGTGTGGCCACAAAGGCAAAGTGCTTGAAACTTTGAGCTCGCCCTACGTGATTCACGTTTACAAGTAACAAGCTTGACCTTAAGCTGCACAAATCAACTTTATTATAGCAAGAATGGATGGAATTACTACGTGTAATGTGAGAGGGGTCGCTTGACAAACCCAGAATTATCTCATAACACCCACACACAAATGCAGTGCAGTTAGTAAAATGACAAGCAGTTTGTAAATGCAGGTTCAACAGTTAACAACATCCAAGTACGTTTTTTAAAGAAAATTGCAAATACTTTATAATATATTTGTGGATTCTTACTACATTTATTTAAAATAAAAAGAAATTTATTTATAAGCCTTGTTTTTGTTATTCGTGGATTTGTTTTACATTTATATACAATGATAAATATTTTTGTGGAGAGAGTTCTTAAATACATATGAGAATCCGACTCGGGCATTCATGAATATCGCTCTAATGAACCCAGCTGCAGCAAAACTCTGATAAACCCACTGCACTCTACCTGGCCAACACCAGCTGTATAAAGTTCATATGCTGAACATTCAGGATTTTAAAACATGCCTTATATTATGCCCCTGCAGTGTAAGATTCTACTTAAAACATGTCTTGCATATTATTACTATGTACAGAGCCCATTATGCACTGTTACTCTAATGCAGATTATGAATTTATAGTGTGAATATAGTGTACAAAGCCACAGAGTCATTCACCACTAGCAGGACACATCTGAACAACCTGTCTTTCCTCTGTCACTCACTCACTCACTCACTCACTCATTTTCTTATCATTAGTTCCTCATCTGTGCATATTTAGGCAGGAATTCACTCATCATTATACCAGCAGTCTAAAGTCGGACAGAGTCTACTGCTCACCCGAGAACGGTCTGCCTGTCAATCTATCTGTCCTGTCTGTCTTACCTGACTCCTGGAGAGCAGGATTCTTCCTCTCCTCCCTCTGTGGATAATCTATTATGGTGGGAAGACTTAGACAGGCGTAACAATCTCTAATGGTTGTGTCAGTCAGAAAGGAGCCTACACACTAGACGCCGGCGGCAGGGCCCGTCCAACCCGTCCAACCGTGGTGGGAGTGCACGTCTGCTGTGCTGGGATTTGCTATGACAGGATTGACGCGTAAGCCAATGTCTTCATCTGAGGAGCTGGAACTAGAGAGAGTATGATTCGAATGGAAACATGCGGTGGTAGAGTTGGATATATTGCTCATATGTTGATGATGAAAGTCTCACCTAGTAATATACAATCTTTCCCCACACTGTCCTTGTTTCCATGAATCCCCCTTTAACTTACCAATCTTGTTCTTGCACGATTGTTGGAAACATTGATTGCAGGAGTAATCAGTCAGCACTGGCATGGATCATTGATCGGGATGAGACTTGCTGTTGCTCAGTTTGTGCATGAGCGTAATTCCTAGCAATGAGTATGCTTGTTTATACTCATTTATATTGTTACTTGTGTACTATTGTGATTTCATCATTTGTTATGTGCCACATTTAGACGCCATTGAAGTATGAAAAATGGCTGCTTGCCTAGACTTCCTCTCTGGCAGCATTGGGTCTTAATAGGCTGTCAGGGGAAAAGGAGGAGAGATTGATTCTCCTGATGATTTCATTAGATGACATCAAAGCAGGGAAATTGCAGCAGAGCGCGGGAATACATCTTCAGTGAATAGAAAATTATTCATTTGAATGATACTGTAAGAGCATCAGCGGTGACATATAACCTTGGAAACAGAGTAATTATTATGTTTTTCTCAATAGGGATATTGGGCTGCTGAATCATATATAGCTAGATAGCCAAATTCATAGATAGTTTCTATTTAGTTTATGATGCAATAGGGAGCCAGGAAAACAGTTAATTATAGATCATAAGACCAATTGAAGAATCAGACAGTTTTTGCATTTACAGTATATCTGTGTGAATGCAGATAGTCAGTCCTCCAGGTCATGCGCAGGGCCTGATTACAATGCTGAGGGGCCCTGGGCAAAAAATTTGCCATTAGGCTTACATAAAAGAACATTAAAGTGGAACTCCTCAATTTTTGGGAAAGGAAATGTAAATTATAATGACGCTGCAACTATTGTGCATATTTATATTTCATAAAATTAACTGTTTTGGGACATATTTGTGGAAACAGCATTTAAGATAGTGATGTGTAGATCAATCCTTTAGTATCGATATTTCTGATACCAACGTTTCCTGCTCTGGGATCGATACTCATGTAAAAGGATCGATATCTAAACTCATATTGGAGTGAGTGTGTGTTTTATCATAAGTATCTTACTGCCACCAGGATGGTCTAATTATACTTGGTTGATAGGAACTACTTTTCCTTCCGCCTGTCAAAGTCAGGCTTGCGCTATGGCTCTGTGACCAAGCTTCTTTGAAGTGAGCCGCTGCAGCCCTTTACATTTCCCGCGTCTATGGCTGATTGTGAAAACAGTCAGGTCTGGCTGTATTTTAGCTGTGAAGGTAATAATGTTGCTCTGTGTGATGTGTGTGCAAAGACAGTGAAATACTTTGGCAACACCGCAAACTTCGCTAAACATCTGAGATTAAGTCTGTCACAATAATAGGATGATGTTATGAAGCGGCAGTTCTGTGCAGGATATTTTTTATTATAATTAAAGAATATGACAGTAGTTTGATGTCTTGTCATTATGCAGCTATTATTTTGAATTGGAAAGACCACAACCTACTCCTTATTTCTCTCATAAATACAGAAACGGGAAGGGGGAGGTCACATTAAACTAGAAATAAAATAAGTAAAAAGTATTGGTATTGGTATCGGCAATACCTGCCTGGGTATTACCTGGTATTAGATCGTATAGGAATTAAGTGGTATTGCACATCACTAATTTAAGATTCCCACCTGGAGTTGCTAGACTTGCTGGGCTAAAAAGAGAGTGAATATTGGATAGATTAGGGGGCCAAAAACATGACTCCAAATGAATGCAAATGTTCTTTTGTGTCTGCTGGATATAGGCAATTGTTTGCTAACAGGTCCATCACACCAACTTTATCAAGACAGGCTAATTAGCTTCCACTCAGAAAGTGGAACTTTTAGCCTGTTTGCTAACATTACCACATACTCTCACAGGATACTACATTTTGATACAACAATTTCTGAGTCACTGGCAGCTCCCACACACTCAGTTCTCTGTTCGTCCTGCATTACAGTTAGCGTTAGCTTTCATGGGTCCAGTGTGGTGATAGCAAAGGACCAGACTTTCCATACTCACAGCAACGGGTAGTCCTGTATAACCCCAGTACTCTACGCGCTACACCTTGATTCGAATCACTACACAGGTACAGATAGATGTACATGGATATATGTATTTATCAAGTTAAAAAATATTGCAGGTTCTTCTCTGCTCTTTCCCCACTTGTTAATCTAACCTTGGTCATGTGGTAGCTGTTGTAAAACATGCGGAATTGTGTTGTTAAGATGTTCTGAGAGATTACACCAGTTCCTTGTCACAAAGCCTTTTGTTTATTTGTGAAATGTTTTATTGAGACTGTACCGGTTGAGGCCACTTGCTCGTGATTTTTACATGGCAGATGTTGGATTATTATTGCATATGGCTCTGCTGAGAACAAAAACATAATAATTAGCAGGTTTAAGAGATCACATTATGACAATATAAATTGCATATTATTAGTCAGTATTATTTTCCCTCTCTTCAGAATGAGTTCCAGTGATTCTTAAAGCTCCTTGCTCCTTTTCTGTATCAATGAAAGCAGATCCTCCTTCCTTTTAACCCTGCCTCTGATCCTATTAAAGCTGGATCCTTATCACCTTTATCAGTGTTGGAACGGATGGGAGCTTAACTGCCTTTGTGCACATTGGCAAAAGCTGGCTGGACTAATGTTTCATTATTCCACACTCAAGGTTACAACCTTGAGAGGAAACAAAAGGGAATGGCTTGAAAATTGATTAGCGAATGAAATCATCAGATGTTATCCTCAATGTCTTAATCATGGATGTCACACCCTAGGGACACTGAGCTGCACACCAATGACACTAAACACCGAAGTGTAACCCACGGCACCAGCATAACCTCTGATCACAGGTCTGGTAACAGAACTCAACCTTTGTGTGGCCCAACAGTGCCATCTAGGAGGTTGAAAGTAGGAGTAGGTTTATGGAACTGCAGAGTTGATGTTACTGTTTAAGGGTCTGCACAAACAAACCTTATCTGAAACACACATGAACGTGGCAGGGGCCGTGCTGACAGGCACGTTTCACCAGACCATATTTACATAACAGGAAGAGAACAGGAAGTACAACCTGGAGGTACACCGCAAAATCCTGGCCATGACGCCAGGAAACTCTCCTATTGTTATTGCATTCTCTCACACCAGAGGTCTTCTAGACTGGCAGCCCTCTAGCACAGTACGACCCCATGAAGTAAAAGGGAACTCAGGCCATAATGCAGTACATTCATTATATACAGTACTGTGCAAATGTTTAGGCAGCTGTTAAGTAAAGTAAGAATGCTTTCAAAAATAGACATGTTAAATTATGTTTATCAATTAAAAAATACAACGTACAACGATTGAACAAAAGAAAAAAATCTAAATCTAATCAATATTTGGTGTGACCACCCTTTGCCTTCATAACAACATCAATTATTCTAGGTACACATGCACGAATTCAGAGATTTTGTAGGCATATCGTCGGGTGTATGATTAAACAATTATACAGGTGCTGTGGATCACTAAGTCAATACAGTCATTAACTGAAACAGAAACAGCTGTGTAGGAGGGATACAACTGGGTGAGGAACAGCCAAACTCAGCTAATAAGGTGAGGTTGCTGAAGACAGTTTACTGTCAAATGTCAAACATCATGGCAAGACTGAGCACAGCAACAAGGCACAAGGTAGTTATACTGCATCAGCAATGTCTCTCCCAGGCAGACATTTCAAGGCAGACAGAGGTCTCCAGATGTGCTGTCCGAGCTCTTTTGAATAAGTACAAAGAAATGGGCAACGTTGAGGACCGTAGATGCAGTAGTCACCCAAAGAAACTGTGGCAGATCAAAGACTCATCATGTTTGACTTCCTTTCTCAATTTGAAGATGTCCAGCAGTGTCATCATCTCAGAAAACAGTGGGACCCTGGTACACTCATCTACTGTCTGGACAAGTCTGATCTGACGTGGCCTTCAAGAAAGACGCGTGGCCAAAAAGCCAGACCTCCGACATGAAAACAAGGCCACGCGACTCAGCTAGGCATAGAAACACAGAAACTGGGGGGCAGAAAAATGGCAGCTGGTGCTCTGTACTCCTTCAAAATTTGAATATCTGGTTGTTGCAGAAGGCAGTTTTTTCGCCCAATCACTGGAGAGTGGTACAAGAATGAATGTCTGCAGGCAACACACAGTGAAGCATAGTGGAGGTTGCTTGCAAGTTTGAATTTCTGCAAACGGAGTTTAGGGATTTGGTCAGAATTAATGGCCTTCTCAATGTTGAGAAGTACAGGCAGATACTCGATAGTGCAACACCATCAGGGAGGCATCTGATTGGCCCCAAATTTATTCTGCAGCAGGACAATGACCCCAATCATAGAGTGCAGGTCATATCTTCATACTAAGGAGTCCTGGAAGTGATGGTATGGCCCCCACAGAGCCCTGATCTCAAACCCACAGATTCTGTCTGGGATTAGATGAGAGAGAAACAACAGAGGCTGCCTAAATCCACAGAAGAACTGTGGGGAGATCCTTCAAAAACAATGTGCAAGTATACCTGATGAATTGGTGCTGTTTTGAAGGTAAAGGGTGGTCACACCAAATATTGATTCGATTTTAGATTTTTCTGTTCACTCACTATGCGTTATATATGCATTCTGGTGATTTCTTTCTGCACCAATTTATGGTGGAAATATCTGTCTTTATGTAAAGGGAAACACAAAATTCAGGTGGCATGTGACAATTCAAAATCTAAAACTATAATACAATATATTGTGTTAAGGCTCTCAGGCATTATTCTGTATTCCTTTCAGTAATGTTTTCTCCTGTAGATCAACTTTTCTCATGCAATATCATCCCTGTTGAGTCGGCACACATGCATGATTTAGTCTTCGCTCCTCTTTTGACTCTTTTGTTTGGGGAAGTAACCTCTTTAAATGTGCATGTGGCACTTTTTCACCTCAATGATAAATGAATTAATTTTAATTCAGTAATTAACTCCTGGACTGGCTCCTGTGTTTCAGCAGGTTATCTACTCCTGTTTCCTGTTACTTTCTGCACATTCTGAATGTATCCCACATTTCTGTGTTCTCTGACATGTCAAGAAAATATTAAAAGACTAATGTCATAATTTAATCAGAATTCATTAAAAAATTTTAAGTCTACCTGTCCTCTACTCTGATGTGCATTACGCTTTTGCTCCACTGGTAATAATCCCTTCGGACCGTCTGACAAGGAGGTGGAAAACAAAAGTAACTGAAAATACTCATGATCAGGCAGAAATCTCGCTGCAAATCCACACACATGTTTACTTCAGCACCTTCGATAAACTCCTTGATACTATGAAGGTATTCGCACCAGCTGGGCAGAGTTGCTCTGTGAGTCGACCTTATTGCTTACACATTTGTTTTTCACTGCGTGAGAAAATTGATGTATGGCATGAGAGCATGTGAAAAATGTAATTGCATGAGTCTGATGTCGTGGCATGTGAACTTGTCACTGTGATATACAAACAGTAGTGTACTGTAGGCCTATGTGGAGGAACCTAGCACAGAATTCTGGACCCTGTACATGGAGATTCTCTATGATTAGAAAAAAAACCTTTAATTTCATTGTACAAAAATATAAAAAAACGAAATTAGGAGTGCTGCTCCTTATCAGTGCAAACAAAAGAAAAACAGTTAAAACATACACAAACAAACAAACAAAGGGCAAGATCCATTGGTATTAATTCTAGTGTCTTTGTGGGCTCTCTTCAGGTGCAGTCAGATGGAAAATTATGTAATGTTTACATTACCTGGAGTTCAGATAAAGACCTGATGTCACAGATTACAGTTAAAAACCAGAGCCACAGACTCATCAGTGACATGTTGTCTTTGTTTTATGTTAATGGACAAATAAAACAGTCACATGATCCACTAAAATATTTCATACAATTGGTATTATAGGTGAGAAACCTTCCTTAGCTGCATAGTTTTTCATCTAACCTGAGGGTGAAGACCTTTTATATTGTAGCTTTGTCATTCTTAGACTCCCTTTTCCTTGAAGGAATCACCATGGAGATGGCCTTGACCCTTGTTAAGCATCTTCCCAGCCAATGTAAGAAATTTCATCCCTGAAAAAGGGTAGTCAGCTGACGCCTAAGCAAAGGTTACTGTGGGTAATTTCCATGGGCTAGGCTTTAGGACGTCCCACACTGAAGAGAGGATGACGCCTACCAAAGAGCAACAATTAAAATAGGAGCTCTCACACTGTTCTACATTAACATGGCATTAACATTGTCATACAAGTACAGATCATGTGAGGAGTTCATTTTTATTGAGTAGGCATAGGCCTACAAAAGATAAAAATCGTTGTTTAACCTTCAATTGACAACATGCTCAGATGTAATTTTTTCTGCCTGTTAAAATTGGACAAAAAACTGTTATATGTTTCAGATTTGCAGAAACAATAAAAAAAAACAACTATTAAAATATACATTGATAATGTAAAGTAATTAGCACTTGCAGTACAAAGTAGAAAAGAGTGTAAACATATAGAGTGCAATATACAATATCAATAAGTTGCAAATCCAAAATGTACACAATGCCAAAAAATATTGATACTAAAATATTCATTTCAGCAATTTTTATTTCCTATATAGTCTATAAGTGACGGCAGTAAACTGGTGAGAATTAACGAATCTGTTCATTTATTTGTTTATTTACTTAACAGTTAAACATATGCTATTGTGTGTATATATACTGCAATCAGCTTTTACAACATTTACCATGCGTAAATCTTTTCATGTAGAATATTAACTCCCTCTAGTTGCTACAAATTCCCCCATCAGAGGCTAAATATAAAGGAGGTCTCCGTTTCCTCAGTGCGTTCTGCAACTCTTAAACTGATGATACACGGAGCAACTTTTAGAGCAATCGTGCAGGGCAACGTTGCCGTCAGTAGTAATGAGTAAAGATTACTACCGTAATCCCTTGACCCCCATCACTCCGCCACCCGCCCCGCGTCGCCACTAGCAAGATTGCTCAAAAAGTTCCCCTGTGTATCATCAGTTTTACAGTTATGAATCGTTGTCATATAGACGATCTTTGTGACGGCGTTGGCCAATGAAACTACTCAGGGGTGTGGATTTCCGGCAGGCTCGTGCGGTCACGGTGCAGAGTGGGCGTTTAACCAGTCTTCATTTTCTGCTCATACATGACTTCACGATCAACGTTTCACAAGTTGAGCAACTTCAAATCGTGAAATTTCCAGTCCCAGTCGGCAGACCAAGATGACGGAAAGCTCCGCGAACAAGCTGCTAAACGGAGACGCCTGTCACCGGACCACAAATGGTAGGAAATCGACTAAAAATGGCTTCGTGAAGAACCATTGCCTGTTTCAACAGCAACAGAAGTATCGTCGTCCCAGGGGGAAGGTAAGGCCCAGCCGTCAACTGCTCGATGGGGGGGGGGGGGGGGCTATAAACAAACAATGGTGTGTTCGGTATTAGTGTAACGTTAGTAGAATACTTTCAATTAAGAAAATCATGTTAACGTTAGCTCATGTGTTATTCATTTGTTTTTTCCCCGTGTTTAATTGCGGCTATAAATTTTAGTTTGGTGTAACGTTATGTTTTATTTGCAGGGGCACGTGAGATGAACTGCCTTCATTAATGTAACATTATAACGTTAGCTAAGTGGTTTGATTTATATAGTTTATATAACGGCCTCAGCCTTCCGTTATTTGCTAGCGTAGCCGTTGGTCCCAATCCAATGCGACATATTTCAAGCTAACGTTAGCTGCTGCCAACTGCTACCCGGAATTAAATTGTGATACTTAATTTCCCAGTCACGTGGCTTTAGAAATACTCAATATTATGAACATTGTGTTTTTTAAAACACAAGTTTAGCTTGTAGCCAGTAGTATGAGCTTTAAAGGCGACACTTATTTTTGCGTTTTAGAACTTCTTGATAATGGTGCATGCCACCTGATCATGGAGGATTGTAGTGGTGACTTTTTTTTTTTTTGCAACCTTACACCCCGGTGTGTGTGTATGTGTGTGTTGACCGGTCTCTGTTTACACAGAGTCTATTATGAAGAAGACCAAGACCCTGTAGTGTTATAACTAGAGAACTGTGTCTGTCTCCTGGGGGAGGAGGACAGGCCTGCTCCTTCCCATGACACTTTAGCAGGAGAGGAATGTCTCCAGGCTATGAAGGGTGTGGTCCTTCCTAGGTTGGAACCAAAGCACAGAAAACACCCAGACTGTGTGTAATGTTAGTGGTGATGGTGGGGTACACACGTGTCATTGTTTTTTTTTCTTCTTCAGATGTTTAGATTCAACAAAAAAGAGAAGTTTTGCCACAGTTTTCAACATACTGTGTATTTACACAATTAAGACCAGATTCTATGGCTGCCATGCCAGTTATATTCTTAAGCATATAATATCTCCATCCTGCCAGAAGTTCTTATTTAGTGATGTTAAACAGTTTGATTGGCCTATCCCTAATGACACTATGAACCGTATTTACCAATACATAAAGGTTAGTCATACTCAGGGTTGGTATCAACATGGAAAGTTGCGTCATGTCACCCTATTGTCATATGAGCTCTGCAGGTTCTTGATAAGGTAAGTGAAAGTGAGGTAGATGCACATAGACCTATGAAAATGTGATCTCACTAACATTTTTCAGCAGGGATGGTAGTGTTGATAGTAGCTCCCTCATGAATTGACGAGGCAATTAGCAGGAAGAGGACTCGCTCACTTATTTACTCTAACGTGAAACGTACACCACTTGCAAGCTTTTCTTATTGTGTGTACAGTGTAATGCGATCATCATCTCTTGAGCTGCAGAGCAAGCGTGTGAAAGAACAGATTTCTACAGTGTGTTGGCTGGATGCTCCTCCTGGGACAGTTGCTGTGCTGTCCAGCTCTAAACAAACAGCACAGCAGGTCTACCTCTTCTCAGTCACTGTTTGTCTACAGGTATAAATGACTAAGCAAATATGATGTCAGTCAAACTGTATTTAGCTGCTGTGGTTGGCATCAGTATGCAACAGTCTCTTTGAGCGGTGTACTTGGATGTGAAAATGTTTATGTGCTCACTGTTAGAGACACAAACCATGGCTTCTGGTCTACTGGCCTTTTCAGTGTTTGTTTGTTTGTTTTAGCTTTAGATAGAGACCTGTTTGACTGGTTTATATATACACATACATAAACACACAATGCATTACTCTCCTGTTCCCTAGCTCAGAGGTATTTCTTGGAGAAGCATGACTGGTCACATGAGGTGTGGTTGCTAAGCTGCCAGCCAGAGCCTATAATGACTGGCCGCCTTCATTTGTTTTATGTTGGTTTTTGTAGACCGCCAGTTCACCTTGAAATAATGCTAGTTTTTGTGGCGCTCCTCCAATGTGTAACCACATTTAATATGGTCCCATAATCCAAGATCAATATTGCTATTCATAAAACTCAATGAATGAGAACCCTGGATTGATGGCCATTTTACCGCTCACTGGTCCACGGGGGCCTGTGCATGATTAGGGCTCCATGAATTAATGTGTTTGTTGTAGCTTTTATTAGGTTTCGAACTCTCTTTCCACAAATAACACAATTTTAAATGAACCCTGCTGTCCTCTAGTGTTTGCTCAGATCATTTTGGATTGGTCTAGTCTACTTTCTGTCACAATTTATTGGGCTTCCAAGTGTGGCAGACTTAATGAGTAAACAGCATAGATAAACATTACCTTTTTTCAAAAGGAGAAACCACCAGCTTTTTTCAAGAAAGTGGTACAATTTATTACTCCTAAATGTATCTGTGCCTTGGGTTTAGATGTGTTTGGGGAAGAATGGTCTTTAGTTTTACTCTGACAAAATGCGCAAAAATGTAATTTGTAATTTCAGTTGTAACTTGTAGACACATTCGTTTACTTTATTGTCCCCCAGAACCAAAATGTCACACACAACTCCAGCCTGTACAAGAAGCCCTTTTTGGAATCGTTTGAGGAGACTCCTCTACTGGTGGCCGTGCTCACCTACATGGGCTACGGCATCCTCACCATCTTTGGCTACCTCCGAGACTTCCTTCGCAACTGGAACATCGAGAACTGCCACGTGGCTCAGGAGCGAGAGGAGCAGAAGGTAGTTTTTACATTAAACTCTTTGAGTGCAGGCTGATATTTTTATTTTTTTTTAAATCAAAAACTAATTGACAGGAAAGTACACGGTGTCACATCAGCCAGACCAATCATTTCAAGACATATAATTAAAAAAAAAAAGTTCAGTTTTGTAAGCAGAGGTTGCAAATTAAAACTATTATTACAGCACTGCATTAAAGGTTTAATATTGAGACTTTTGGATATCTAATCCTTGAAAAGAACTGCTACATTAGCTGTCAAGGTGTTGCAAGTCTTTGACACAGACTCTGTCACACCCATTATTTCCGGTTCAGCAGTAATCATTGACTGTTGCCCTTGTCTGCCACAGAACAGAGATTGCATCTTTTGGAATATAATGAACTGTCAAGACAGGACATTAAAAACATTATCTACACTTTCTGCTTTTCCCTGCAGGATTTTGTCCCCCTCTATCAGGACTTTGAGAACTTTTACACCAGGAACTTGTACATGAGGATTCGAGACAACTGGAACCGACCCATCTGTAGTGTCCCCGGTGCTAAGATGGACCTAGTGGAGAGAGTTTCCCATGACTACAATTGGACCTTTGAGTAAGTTGCTGCATTGTGTTGTGGTTTTGAGAGTTTGCTGTTCTCTGTCTGTTTGTGCTCATCAGGAGTAAGAGTGAATAAGAGTGACGCAAGCCATGAGTCAGATTATTGGTTCAGGTGTTGAGAAGCACTAGTATCTGTCACATGGTACTGAACAGAAACACTATACATGAACACAAGCAGCCCTAAACACAACCTCCTCTTTAAATGACAGAACTAGTATAAAAACAATCTGGTATCAATACAATCGAGACGGCACAAAATTTAAATGAATGGCATATAAGTGATTTACTTTGTCCCATTACCTTCATTTTTTCCCTCTTGAGAATAGGGCTGCAGCTAACGATGATTTTGGTACTCAAAGCTTCTACAGATTATTTCAACGATGCATCGTTTAAGAAGTACTTTTGATTGGCGGCAGCGCCCCTCGGGTAATGTGTAAGTTAACTCATGACTGTGACGTTACAACCCAAACTCACGGCCCAAATAGGTGGAGAACAAATGCACTTGTGTACATTTACAGCAGAGGATTGTAGCTTACTTTTCCTAGCCTTCAACCTAACAATCAATCATGATGTACGTTAAATGCTAAAGTTGCATCATAATCACGTCATGTTCACACAGCGTAAGTGCGAAGGTCATAAATGTCCGTGCGAAACAGTGCGCTTTATACTTATATGGATTAAACGAAGCATCGATGCAAGGAATTTGTGTAGATACTTTTTAGTAATCGATTTAATCGCTGAAACGTTTCACCCTACTTGAGAACTCACTAATCTACAAGAATTGCTTTAGTTCTGTGATATTTTTAAGAAACAAACATACATTAATATACAGAAACCTTTGTATTATTGAGTGTTAACAGGGCCAATGAATTCAGGCTTTTGTGAAACAGTTAATACAAATGAGGAAAGAGCACAAATATTTCTGCAGACAAACTGATGGCAGTGACGGTTGTGTCATGTTTTTGGTATGTACAGTGTAACGTGCAGTATGGCAGCTGAATTCCCTTAGGACAATAAACTATTGTATATTATCACAGTGCATGATAACTAGTGAAGGATAACATTGAGCAAGAAATGTTGCCAGGCAGCCAAGGCAGACAGGCACACATGTTGAAGAGAATTATTTTTATTAACCTGGAGTCAGGGTACCAATTCTGTGTCTGCCTTTCTCTGTTTCTCTCAGGCACACAGGCAAAGTGGTGAAGAACGTCATCAACATGGGCTCATACAACTACCTCGGCTTTGCTGAGAACACGGGGGCTTGTGCCGATGCTGCTATCGAGTCCACACGAAAGTATGGCGTTGGAGTGGGCAGCACTCGCTGTGAGATGGGTAAGGGTCAAATCAAGTTATTTTGAACAAATGATCGGGTTTGAAAAAAAGCTTTCAAGATTCATCATCATCTAAGTGTGCTTTTATTATAAAAATGAAGTAAATTCATGATGAAATGGACTTTATTAAACCTCAGCTGGTACCTTAACAACTGTGCCCTCTTTTGTCAAAGGCCACAGGCTTAAGTGGTTTTGAAGGACTGAAAGATTGAGTATGAAATATAGTCACACACTGTTAAAACTTTTTCTGAAGTGCTTTTTGGTTCAGTGCCTAGTTTGCTAAAGCTTCCTTTTAAACTTGCATTTGCATTTCCTTTCTTCTTAAAACATTTGCAAAGCCGATTTAAAAAAATAAATAAAAAATAAAATAAAATTTAAATCCAGTATGTTTTACATCCATGTTTACTAGCTTGCACTCTTATTCCCTACTTTTGCTGGCACATTATCCACTGTTGATCAGTGGATTACTGTGACACCACTGGTGGGACTGTACATCGCATGCATCTGTGCTTGTGTGTCCTCATGCATAAGATAAACAAAACAGGGACACACTCCTAGGAAAAATAGCTCCATAGCACTATTAGAAGTAAAAAAAACATGGCAGGAAACCTTCAAGGGAAGTGGACTGACCTCACTGTTTGTCAAACAGGCATAAGAAATCAAATGTGACTTGAACACTTATCCCATAAGACAGCTCTGGAAGTTGTAGTTAAACTGAGATTATGTTGTTTCCAGGGAACCTAGACATCCATGAGGAGCTGGAGCAGTTGGTTGCCAGGTTCCTGGGTGTTGAGTCATCTATGGCTTTTGGCATGGGCTTCGCAACCAACTCCATGAACATTCCTGCTCTCACTGGGAAGGTGTGGAATTTCATTCACTTCCTTTGTTTGTTTTTGTTCTTTATTTTTATTCTTTTGTTCTCCCTAGAATGTCCTACTCCTCTTGATTTTTATTTTATTTTATGATTTTCTGTGTTTGTAGTTGCATTGACCCCTGTACCCATGCTGTATTGTATAGGGGTTGACCAATAATTGGCCTGGCCATTTATCGTGGTCGCTGTTTAGCATTATTCCAATAATCTGCATAGGTCATTTAAAAAGAGATAGCCGATATAATCCATTAATTAAAAAATGCGCTCCTTTGGCTCTGAAACAGCCAAACCAGAACTACTAGTAAAAGGCTGATACTGTATCAGTACCACAAGCAGGAACGTGTACAGAGCGATATTTTAATCTGCTCTGTCTCATCCACCGCAGCTGTATTTTGGTTTTACAGTCACATGTGCTAGCTCAGCTAATAGCTAGTTTGTTTATAAATAAGCTAAAACGAAGTCTCTCTCTCTGTCTGTAGCCTGTTTAGCTGAGATGCTACGTACCTTAAAATTTAGCAAATCCTTGCAAACTCGGCTGGTTGTTTAGGCAAACCAGCTTCTCTCTACCAGGAGCAGCAGGTATATAGTTTATTTTACATGTTCCATTAGTTTGCAGTGGGATATTGATTTTAAGTGACTTTGCTGCTGTAAACTTTACTTTTGTTGCTGCTCTAAAACAGTTGATTATAATAAAATATTAAATTTGATTACATTTCAGAATTTATTCTTTTTCACATCATTGAAATTTTAAAAGCAATTATTTAGTAATGAAAAGCCAATAAGAGTATAGATTAAGAACAGAACCGATAAATAGTATCAATAAATGTATCAATAAAATCCTGACAATATCAAATAAATACAATATAAATGGCAGCAGGTAAAGACAAAGTTTATGATAAGTGCATCTCTGTGATGGATCTCTAATTCATTTAATTGAAAGATTAAACATGACAATTAACTTTAATCTTGTTGTTTTTAACAAAGTTTTGTGTTGGAGTTTGTTATTCTAAATTTTGACACCAAAATTTTACATGAAATGTATATCAGTTCCCCATATCGGTCATCGGTCTAATTGCTTACAAATAATCGGGATCGGCTCGGAAAAAAACATATATGTCGAACCCTAGTATTGTGTGAGTATGTGAGTAGCGTGCCATTAACAGTTTCCCGTTTGAAGCGAAAACAAGCTACATTTGCCGGCCAAGCTTGAAAAGTTCAGACTGTTCTTCAACACACTAGTTTCCGGCCAAAGCTTTCAAAACATTCTGAGTCCCTGCCACTGTTGTTGTAACCCCAACATATCACACGTACCAGCCCTTACTTTCCCTTTTCTTCCCTAGCCAATGTTGCTTGAACAGGAAGTAAAAATCTGAGCTGTCGGGCACATGAACCTTGTGACATTTCCTGATAAGTGTGAAGAGTGAGAACTGAAATGCAGATGGACAGAGAGGACGAGAGAAACTTACAGTAAAGATTTGAGTCACTGCCCTTATCATGGCTTCATAAATACATAGCTGTGTCTGTCTATTTTCTGCTAGTTCACATTAAGTCATGGTATAATTGTGTGTTGTTTCAAGCATATTTGTCCATTGGCCAGAGGGTGTGTTGACTTTTTGGTGTGGATGAGGCGTCCAAAATTTTTATGATATGATGAACAAATTTTCCCATCGTGGAAATATATTTGCCTGGTCATGGTCAGTGCATGTAGGAGCTTACACTCGGATTATTAAATTATTATTAGATCTTCTTTGCTAATCAACAGGCTATTTTATTTAGGTTTAGTTTGGCTTTTAATACCATAAGTCTTCATTTATTGTTTTCACCACATGTACTAACTTCACATGGGGTTAAGGGTCCATTTTAGCATTAATAGAATTAAATAATAATTAAGTATTATTTGCCAAACAAAAAAGAAAACTGCACTTGATTGACCTTTTCATACTTGTCTGAGGGCAGAAACCATATATAGACATTAATTCATGGCAACAGGTATACTTAGTCACGGAGTATTAAAAGTTCATGTGAACAGCT
The DNA here is from genome assembly GCF_014851395.1 of Micropterus salmoides. NCBI lineage: Eukaryota > Metazoa > Chordata > Actinopteri > Centrarchiformes > Centrarchidae > Micropterus > Micropterus salmoides. Next base: position 8,449,568 of record NW_024040928.1, read on the forward strand.
TAACCTGAAGAAGCCTGCATCATTAGTCACACCGCGTGTATCCAGAGACTTCAGTTCAGTGTTCCTCAAAGAGGAATAATCAAAATCATTGCTCAACACTAAAAAACCTCGGGAGTGTTAAAATTATGCAAGCAAAGATCTGAAGCGGATTGAATATTTCTCCCTGAATAGTGTTTGACTTTTCTGACTAATTTTGGATTGCTGCTCTCCTGATGCACAAGCTAAAACAATCAAATCTCTTACAAAAAATCTTTTTGTCTTCTTGTTTTAGGGTTGTCTTATTCTGAGCGACGAGCTGAATCACGCGTCACTGGTGCTGGGTGCCCGCCTGTCTGGCTCTACAATTCGGGTCTACAAACACAACAGTGGGTGACCTCCAATAATGAGCACCATACCTGAGAAGAGTTAGATAAAATTGTGACTTTGTCTTTCTCTCAATTACTTTATTGAATCACACAGTAGTGGGTGTGGCCACACGGTCACCAGAGATCCTGACTTACAGTTATCCAAGCACACAATCAGCAAACACAAGCCAGGCAGTCTGACTGCTAAGAAAACACCCTCAGTGCTTAAGTGTTGTGATCATAAAATATTGACACTCATTCATTAATTAAAGAAAGCTCTCGTATTACTTTAGGAGAACAAAATCTATCCTGAGACAACGTAGACAACAAGTCTTTTCTCTTTATTGTAGACATGCAAAGCCTGGAGAAGCTGCTGAGAGATGCTATTGTGCACGGACAGCCGAGAACCCACCGACCCTGGAAGAAAATTCTCATTGTGGTGGAGGGCATATACAGGTATACACAATAATCTTTGGCTTTCTCTCACACACGTGCACAGTACACTTATTTTTTTTTTTTTTATATGTACATTTAAGAAAAAGCATGAAAGGAGTTCAAAACAGATGTGTAGTATTTAACCATATACTTCCTTGGCCAAGTGTAGAACTGTTACGTGTGACATTATGGTGTCACAATGCAAATACATTGATTTACCAAGCCTGCCATAGGACCTAAATGGCAGGACGTGAAGGCTCTTTTTATTATGTGGCCCAAGCAGGAACCTTGACGTCTGAAAAGTGAAGCCAATGCAGACGTGCGTTAAAGCAGTATTTCAGCAGATTAGAGTTCAGTGTGGGAACATTTCGCTACACGGATTCACTAGATGTCACAGTCATGTCCTGACTTTGTATAAAACAGAATAAACAAAGACATTTTCTGATGGGACAAAGTGTGAATACCAATTTTACAATTTGTCATGCAGACAGTTGATAATGCTAACGCTCCCTTATATCATTTTGTTTAGTAAAATTTGGAAGTGTGCCCACTATCCCATAAGCATAATGCATTCCTTGTTCTTTGAGGTGTACTTACTATAAAAGCAATCAATTCTGTTGATCAATATAGTTCTCAGAGACTCAGACACCCTGACAGACTCGATGCACTTTACTTATGCAATGCTAATGGTGTTTCAGTTCCATTGGGATTTTCTAAGTAGCTCCTAAAATAGATAGTACCTACACAGACATTATCATACACAACTAATGCTGGCTGCACACGTGAGAATAATTGGGCTGATTTTGAATGCGATTCCCCCCCCCTCCCGTCAATCGCAGGGATGTTCCCGATCCAAGGCTGGTAGGTACAGATTATCAGCCAAAAAGATACTGTAGTGTGAGGTGTTTACTGATGTAATCGTAATTGTGGAGCCTTTGATCAGAACCCTGCAACAGCCAGTGAGAGCGAGCTGACCGGGAAGCATCACCAACGTGCTGTGTACTTGCTCGAAAAATGTATAAACCATTCTGATTACGTCTTTTCAGCCACAAGTTCACCCACAATTGTATTCTGTTTTATTTTTTTTATTTTTTTTCCCCCCCCTGCACAACACATAACAGAACTGAAATCGTCTAGTATAAAAGCCGAGTGTGGTCCTGAATCATCTGGTGTGTGCATTTTTTAGGATTAGGTCTGTGATGTACCACGTTTTTAAAATCGATTAAGATTTGAAAATCCTCTTGTGTGCACCAGGCCTAAAAAACGTTTATGCGGCTTTCTGATGTTCGTTTAGATTGAGAGTGTCAGTTAGTCTAACTAAATACTGTATCTTCATAAAAGAGCTTTTGTCAGAATATTATGGAGTGAGAAAGCTTATGAAATTCAAATAAAGAGTTTATTTTTTAGGTCTAAGCATATCATAGCATAAATTGTGGGACTACTCTGAATTAATTGATTTCTGCAACATTTCCTTGTCCTGAAGTATGGAGGGGTCCATTGTGCGTCTGCCAGAGGTCATTGCTCTGAAGAAGCGCTACAAGGCGTATCTGTACCTGGATGAGGCCCACAGTATCGGGGCCCTGGGACCTAATGGTAGAGGAGTGGTGGACTACTTTGACCTGGATCCAAAAGATGTCGACATCATGATGGGAACATTCACCAAAAGCTTTGGTGCTGCCGGAGGATACATTGGAGGCAAAAAGGTTGGTGAACTATAGCACAGGTAAAGCTGAGGTCAGACAATGGAAGACGACGCCTTCTCTGTTGTAAGGGATAATGTAGAATACTGATTACAGTAGCCAGAGAGCTTAGTCACCCTCTTTAGGGACTGTAGCAAGTTCCTTACTGCTGAGATCCAACACATTGTGTGTCATTCAGTTTTGGTATTGGTCAGCACTGTTTACCAGCAATGGGAAATTTAGCTTCAGGTTTTTTGTTTTGTTTTCAGTCAGTGCTGCAGACAAGGCTACTTCAATTTGCGTAGGTTAAGAAATAGAAACAGAAATAACTGGCTGAAACACTCAAGCACACATCTTTTCAATGTGAAATGCCCAGTTGATGGTGCATTAACTGAAATATTGTTTCCTTCAATGAGGAAACTCAGCTTGATCCTTCAATCTGGTTCATTTACAATAATTAAAATGTAAAGCTTCTATGTAACCAATTACATCATCTCCTGCATAAGAAATAATGTGGTAATAGGATTTTTGAAATCGTTCCATCTATTCTCTAATGCAAAATACCCGAATTAAAATATAGTTTTACCCACCATCAGTAATCGGCATCCTTAACACATTTCTCATAACTTGTATGTCATTGTCTATCCATGATGGGACATTTTATTTTTACAGAAACAAAATAAAGATTCTAAAATGTTGTTATTGGAAAATAAAAACAACTTTAATATCATTTCTATGTCAGGAGCTGATCGACTACCTGCGGCGCCACTCCCATAGCGCCCTGTACGCCACCTCCATGTCCCCTCCTGTGGCCCAGCAGATAATCACCTCTATGAAGATCATCATGGGCGAGGACGGGACAACACTGGGTAGGTGCCAGAAAATGACACTTAAAGGTGCATCTATGCATATGTGTTAAAAAGAGAGCTTTAATCACCATCTGGTCTCTTGGCATGGCCTTCCATCAATAACCACAAGGTGGCAGTGTAAGCCTGTGACTCAGACTTCATTAATTCCTGTAAAACCTCGGGTCTGTAGCAGATGACTGGTTGACATTTGGTTTCTTTCTTTCAGCTTTGCCGCCTTTTGTACTTTGACTCCTTCCCACTGAGTGTGCTGATTTACCTTGGCAATGCTTAATTCCCGGCTATTTGATAAAGGCTACTATCTGTGGCCAACTTGCAATGATTAACCAGTAAATAAAGGTGTGTTAGACATTCTTATCTGTTTGTCATTGTCAGATTCTAAGTGCCACATTGGTCCATGCCCTTTATACAGTTACATTGACAACATGCCAATTGCAACTACAAAATTGGATGCAAATTTATGATTTTTAAGTTTTAGAATGTCACATGATATTGTTTTTCAAGTTGGCTGACAGTGGGTGTCCCCTCTAAGTAAAGCTGTATTACTTTATTAAAAATTATGTTTTTTTTCCTAATATATTGAGATGGTTACCTCAGCTTTTGTAAGCAGAAGAGTTTCATGTGATTTTTATTTATTTATTTTATTTTACCGCTACCCTGGTGCGGTAAGTCTGGTGATGGTAAGATAAATCCTGCAGTTTGATTGTGTCTCTTCAGCATGGTTTTTCATATCTCAGGCTCTCTCTGTAGTCCTCTACAGCAGCCTCCTCCTGTCTTTATCTTTCGGGATGTGCATTTTTAAAACTAATGTGTAGACAGTTCCCTTCCTCTGCCCGACGCAGTCCAGGCTGATGGAAGATCTTGGAGAGGTGCTATGCTGACTCTTTTGCCCTCTCCCTTTTATGGCTTTCAGATGTGTTTCTTTGCGTATGCGTGCTTCTTTGCATTCATGCTGGGTACAAAGCAGCATGGTGCGTAGGACCAGAGACCTGTGCAGATCAAACTCTGTTGGACTCATCACCTACACACACAAATAGATCACTGAGCCTTGTTTTTCTTGTAGGGCGGCGCCCCTTTACTGTTTATGGGGCTTAAAATGCTGATATAAGATCAGATTACCTCGCTCCCAAGCCATTCAGTCATTTGGTACAGGAGTAAACACCTGGAGCAAACCGTATAGTATGACTGTTCCACAGCCATTTCTGAGAAGAGAAGGCCAGACTGGCTGACCTTACAACAAATCCCAGTTCTCCTTGTAGAAGACTTAACAGTGACAGTCTGATTGGTTGCAGCCCTTTCACAGTTTGAAATTCAGGCCTTTAAAGATTCAGACACAAGACACAAAGTTGAAGTGACAGTGGAGCTGCCTGCAAACAGTTGTTGTGTTTAAATCACTAAGGATGGCTGCTCATGGTTCCCAGCATAGGCCTGCATCAAAATGGGCGTTTGTTGTTTGAAGCTCACATCAATCAAATGTGTGCATAGGAAATAAGGGCATGAGACGGGCAAAGCTTTCTTAAGGATGAAAACAAAGCCCCTTGAAAAGTGTCTGAATATCATGCTACTGTTTTTTTGCAAACTGAGTGATGAGAAAAGGTTTGGATTCCTTGACGGGGGGGAATGTCTGGATAAATATAATGTCAGACTTGTTGTGTCTCAGGGCACTTTGAAGCAGTGGTGTTTCTGCTGTTTTTCAGCACAGCCAGGCAGATGTTTGTGTTGCTGTTGGCGCTTTGTGCCATATGGTTATTTGTTTGGTTAAGATGCTGTCTCTGGAAGCTCAGGCCGAGGATTCAGCGAGTGAACCCACAGTGTGCATCAGACGTGACACGTGAGGATTGATGCCTGTTTACTTTCAGCCCCTTGACCTCGACTTTAAAGAATCCTGGTTGTCTTCAAAGGCGAGTTGTGTAGTACTATCTCCAAATAAGTGGAGGGCAGGTTGAAAGACTTTGTTTACTCATGGGTTTTACACACATGGTTTTGTTAGTGGAGCAGGACTTAGATCATTAATTGTGACTTCCTACTGCACCGTGTATCAGTTTTATTAGACTACCTTGGGCTCGTGCCATCAGATGATATTAATGTTCTGCAATGTAAAACAGAAGAGTGCAGATATCAGTGATGGATCACTGCAAAAGTACATGCTGTTTCCTCCTCTGAACAACAGCTGATGATACAGTTTTATGAGGCTTACAAGCGTAAATAATAACTAAAAATAGTGTTGTTAGACCTGCACATCCCCACAGTTGTTTTCACTCATGGTGGCTGATTACACCTTGGCACTGGTTGCCTGGAGCTGCGTGAGGTCACTTAACTTCATGTACTAATACAAATAATAAAGGTGTAAGTGGCATCGGCCCGACAGGTGCATCAGGAGAGTGAGTAGAAAAATGCCAATCAAGAACACAGATCTGATGAGAAGAGGTCTAATCAGGCAAATTAAGAGACAACACCTGTGTGGGTGCACCATGGGCAATAAGGGGCTTTAATCAACAAAGCTAAGAGATAAAACTGGTAGATAGTCGTTATCCAAATATTCTAATTGCAATAGAACAACAGTATAATATGGTTTTCCTCATCACTTGGAAATAGTGTTCACTCGTCATTCATGATTAAGGTACAGTTACGGTAAAGTAGGGCAGGCTCACCACCTAAAAACTTAAGTTACCATAGTAATTACCTGTTTACCAATTACCAAATTTCTGCTTTGAGTAACAGAAATAAGCTTAATATCAGTCTTATGCCCGCATTGTGAAATATCCCTCTTTATCTGCCTTTTCCAGGTGCTGAACGCCTGAGACAGCTCTCAAAGAACACCATCTACTTCCGCAGGAAACTCCACGACATGGGCTTCATCATCTATGGCAACGATGACTCGCCCGTAGTACCCATGATGCTCTATATGCCTGCTAAAATTGGGTATGTGATTCTCCACCATTTCAATATTTTGATATATTTTAAATGCTTCTAACATCAAGGATTATTGCGAATGCTGATCGGAACAATCTCCCAAGCGATTTCACATTTGGAAAGCACATAAAGGCTCATGCGCTAATTTCAATTACTTTTCTCACCATCCCTTCTCTAAATAGAGTCTGATGTAGTGTGTGTGGAAAACTGTTTATGATTTCAGTTTCACACATTAAAGAGAACACGACCCAAGATGTGGTGTTGGTGGCGGCGAGGAGGTCAGATCGTCAGTAGGATTTGCAAAGTGTTGCCCTGTGTCTAATATTGCTGTTGCTTTTCAGGGCATTTGGTCGGGAGATGTTGAAGAGAAACATAGGCACAGTGGTCGTCGGATTCCCAGCAACACCCATCATCGAGTCGAGGGCACGTTTCTGCGTTTCGGCTGCCCATACCAGAGAGATGCTTGACACAGTAAGTCATCCGAGTTGTCCAATCACTGTCCAAAATAGAAAAAAGAAAATGTTGCATCTATATTTATTATAAATATTAAAATAGAAGCGTGTAGTTGTTTTAATCAATAATGCAAAAACATGGTTAAAATTGAATTATAAAAATTCAGTTTCCAGCAGAGACCATCCTATAGGTTACACTTTTATTTTAAATCACTACAAATGACTGTGGCTGATGATGGGTGACATCATCAGCAGTGCCTTTACATTTTCTTGCTATTTTTTCCCTTTACTTTCTTATGGCAGAAGCCGTTCTCAGATGTCTTGCCTCTTTACTCTAAAATGGTTTAGGGGGTTTTCACTTGCAATGGGAAGAAAACAACTTTAAAATCAGCATGAAAATCCCTTTTAAAATGGTTATGGTTGCTCTTAAAAATCCGGGTATTTTTGGCAACACAGACAAAACGGCTCTAAGATTATTCACATTTGCTCAACTGTCATCTCTTATATGAATCAGTCAGAGGGTCACCCCTCTCTGTATTGGGCGAGATGAGTAAAACAAGTTTCCTTGGGTGATCTGGGCTCTGTGTTTTTATTGAATGCTGCCGCTTCCAATATACAACTGCCATTTGATCTTTATTCATCATCTAAGATACAAAGAGAAAGACATTGGATCTCTGCTCAGAGTCTGCCTTCTTCACCACTGGATACAGTTCAATGGATGTTGTTGCAGGACAGACTTTTATTGCTGTAGACTTAATTTTAACCTCACCCTGATATAAGCGTTTGTTTGGATTCATGGGCAACTCTGTAAGCATTTCTCAGCCGTTGATGAACCTGCCTCAGTGCTGACTGACAGTTTTGTGTGTGTGTGTGTGTGTGTGTGTCCACATACTCAACGTGCCAGTGTGTCTGTTGCCTAATAAAGGCTCCCAATATGTCCTTTATTATAAAGGAACTTGAAAGACCAAGCTGTCTCCAAGTATTACAGTGTGGCTCAGACAGAGACTTTTATTTGAGCTGCTCTGTCTCTCCAAAGACACTTCATTCATCTTACTGAGGAGCATGTCAACACCGTTTGTAATAATCCATTTAAAGGGCATCAGCCTGCCTTTGTAGAGCACTTCGAGGAGCCGCTTTTTCCGTCTTTGGAAAAGCCAGCTCTTGATATTTCTCAAACCCTTGGAATCAGAAGAAAGGTCAGCAGGAAGGTAAATTGTTTCCAGGTGCCCTGCAGTGTTGCAATGCTGATACAGTCTCTTGTGGAAAGAAGTGGAGGAGTTTATGTTCAGTTGTGGTTCATGCAGGGAGCCTTCTGTCATGTTTAGTGCTTGAAAATCCAAGTGTGATTAAGGCTCGTCACATCACCTACAAAACCAATCCTGTCAAGTTGTGCTATCTGTGCGCAATCTGCTCATCCTGGTTGTTTTAATTTATATTGTCTGGCTCGTTTGTCTGGCTGTCTTTACTTAATGTTGATTGACATAAATAATATGTCGTTAGATTCAGATTAATAGCAGTCTTCCTGTTCTTTTGCCAGGCGTTGGAGGCCATCAGTGAAGTGGGCGACTTGCTGCAGCTGAAGTACTCCAGACGTGAACAGCCTCTACCCTCGCTTGGGTGGGTGGCTGAGGAGAGCCTGCTTCAGGACTGAGCCACATCATCCGCTTTCCTGTCATATCAAGCCTCTGGATGATAATCAATCACTTTCATTCGCTTACTTTTCCTTTTCTTGGCTGATATCCCTTTTTGTTATTTGTTATTTTTTTTGTCGCTCTTCCTCTGAGCCAGTCTCTCCACCCCACTTCGCCATATCTCCTATTACACTCCCTTGGACTCAAACCAAAGTCCACCCTGTTTTGAAACCTGCACACTGGCATTACTCATTAGCCTGGGTGCAGTCAGGACCTGTGCAGCTGGTTTCTCCCATAGTAGGGGAAGACCAAAATTACCCACATTTCTGTATGTGTCCGCTGTAACCAATTGCATTCAGAGCCTTTTTTAGTTTGTCCTAACTTATTGTGAATGCATCGGTCTAACGTCAAGTCTTATTCCTGTGTGCACATTATATGTGTATTTTTTGTTTTGTGCAATAATAACAATGTGGACTTTTTTTGTAATTCAAACAACCTATTGCAAAGTAGACAGATCTTTGTCAAGAGTTCCTACTTGTGTGCTTGAAGAAAAAGAAATCTGATCATAGCCGTTTTGCTATGATGAACACACAAGGAAAAAATTAAATATGTAAATATTATTTATCCCGAAGTTGGTGATTGCCTTAGCATCCCAAACCTCAATAAGAGATACATTACTTCACAGGAGTAACATTAGCATGTTGACTCTATATGTATTTATCTGAAGGCTTGTTTTTCTAATCACTTTTACTTGAATAGAGTATAGAATATTGGGTTCTTTCCCTAACCAAAGGATATACTGTATATGTATAGATATGTTTTCTACCTTTTCTCTTAAAATGTAAAGCAGATGTTCCAAAAGAGTGAAAACAGAGCAGGGAAAGAATCCCAGGGAGCAAGACGAAGGAATATTTTTTACAGCTTATTTTCTAGAAATATATTTCAGCCTTATTTACTGTTTACACCTGCACTCAAAAACTTGAGCACAGTCTCTTTAACATTTCTATAAGCTAATGAGCTACATGTGATTTATTTTTATTTTTCTTCTGCTAAGTCCTTCTCACTCAAGTGCTTTCATGTGAATCAGCGCCGACACAGATCTGTGAGCACGATGACACGCTGTAACTGAGATCTGTATGTATGACGATGATGCTCCAGTGCTTATCTGATATACAGACGGCTTTATTTAAAATGTCTTGGTCACCGCTCAGCTATCTTCTTTTTGTGAAAAAAACTATTATCTGAAAGGCAGCTCCGTGTGTGTGTGTGTGTGTGTGTGTGTTTAACTTACACGTTTTAAATTCAGTGCTAGCACTACTGACAGGCATTGTATATGTACAGATGACGTAGTGAAGAGTTGCAAGATTTGTTTGGGTATGCTTCAGATATCATTCTCATAATTTACGTGGTCATCTTCTGGAATGACATTCCATTTCAACCTGCTTTCAGTGTCAAGTGTTTGTTTTGTTTTACTGTTTTCATCAAGACTTTTGTGTGTGAGGTCACCACAAAAGTGGCATACATGTACGACGTACATACATACCTGTTCGTGTGTGTTTATGTTCCATCACTTAATTGATGTGAATTGGAGGCCGCATCAGTGTACCCAGTTGGAAAGCTGGCCATTGTCTGACAATGTGACCATTCCCATAAATGTTCATCAAAGTGATTCAAGTGTTGAAATGCTTCTGTTGGTGTGTTTGGCATTTTAGTGCAGAATGACAACCTTTGTGGGGTCTCTTAACTGTACATCCATTAGACTTCAATTGCATTGTTCTTTGAATGAGTCATTCCAATATTTGTTGTTTATTTTCTACAGAACATGGATTGAATAACAACTCAGTGATGCTTTTAATAAATATAATATACCAGGTGGAACACACGACTATGATCTGGAATTGCACTCTTCAGCTCTGACATGAAACATTTTCTTCTCGTCAAAGTTTCCTCTCAAGCTGTCTGCAGCACCACGCAGTTTGTTAAGGCTCTACGTTTCTGTCTATGGAGGCAAAAATGTAATTGCAAACAGCAACATTACTTTCTCTCAGCCAGGTTTCCCTCACTGAAACTGAGGAATTAAAGTCAAGAGATTGTTAAAATGTTTGAGTTGCTTGGAAGCCTTTGATGTAATGTGACATTTCCTACCACACATACTATGTGACTGACCTGCAGTGACCATTGCAACTTTCTTAGTAGTTGCTTTCACCCTTGTAATTGTATTTTGGTTGAAGATAAACCACTAAAGAGGAGTTTGTAAAGCCATGATGTTTGTTGACCATGCTGTTAAACAGTGCTGATTAAATGACTTTATTTGTATCAAATTCTGGAAGGGGTTTGTGTTTATTTACAGCAAGCACACAGGGGCTGTAGTCACGTCTTAAACGCTCATGACAAACACAACCTTTTTGACCGATAAGTCACTGACATCCTGCCACTACACAGCATTCCACGTTGGCCAGTCATTCTTAAAATAGTATTTTTGCGAAACGGTATGCCAGTGGAATGAGAAAATGGCTTCTTTCCAGAGTTTAGAAAATGGCTAAACATGCCTAAAAACAAGTGACGTGATTTAAAAAACGTTATTTAAAAAAATTGGAGGAACAAGTAAAATAATTTCAAGTGTGGCATTTGCGAAATTTTGCAAATGCGGTATAAAAGTGTTGTACATGTACAGTTTTTCAGTAAGAGAGTAAATGTCCATTTCACGTCCTGCGTTTAGGCAATTGTATGTAAACTAAATCTTGTAGCCTACCTTATCAAAAACCTCACTGGCCCAGCGCACCCCCCTCCACACAGCTGTGAGCAATAAGCCTCCCACCCCCAACTCCTTTAGCATCAACCTCCTGAATGCGTGCGTAAAAGGCAAGTTTACCGAAACCGGTTGGCTGGGCTGTACACACACAAACACACATCCACTGGAACCGGCGGATGAACTTCAGCTGGATAATGGATTAACGCACCAGACAGATATCAAAAACGCACAGCATACTATGAACTCCAGATGTCAATGTATTGGAAGAAAACACCCACCCACCCACGAAGGAATGACTCACAGTTTAAAGTAGCTGAATAAGCAAGCGCCGGTGCGGACGGGGAGATTCTGCGTGGGGTGTTTGACTTCTTTCGGGTACTTAAAAACTGTGGATTTTATGGGGAAGAGAAGTGTCGAGCTCGACCCGCCAAACGGACTGACAGTTGCTGCGCGAGGCGCTGGTGTCAGATATGGATAGCGCGCGGGACACCTCTGGACGCTGGTGCGCATCTTCATAAAGTGCGACACTTCGAGACTGACGAGGCCTAAAACTTAATTTGTCCTGAGTCAAAGTTGCTAACAAACGAAGGACGAGCAGGACACAGTCGCTTCTTCCCAACCAACAAGCTCATTTAGGGAGAATAGTTTTGAGGGAAAGTACTTTAACAAGTCTTCACAGGAAGAAGTAGGAGAAGATGCGTCAAGAGGTCGCGTGGAGATTTCAGATGCTGCTGGTGATTTGGTCAACACTTCTCGTTAGTTTGGGGACAGGGTTTCCTACCAGACACAAGAATGTTGGCCACAAGGTAAGTGTTCTTCAGATATTGATTGTGTTGCTTTTCTTCTTCTTTTCTTTTCTTTTCTTTTCTTTTTTCTTTAAAGTTTAGCAAGTTATAGCAACCTGTTTCGAAAAAGCTACGAAGTGTTAATAATCACACTTGTCGCTGCAAAATGTGCATTGGTACTGCTCTTGTGGTTCGGTCTTCTTTACTGCTAAATGCAGTACATTCGTTAATTTCGGCTAATAAGTCCCAATTTTATAATATAATTGACTGTATTATACAAACACAAAAGCTAAAACGTGTGGTTTTTTTATAGCAAAATTCCCATATGTTGAATAAGGTCATTAGTAACCCAGTTGTTGTTGTTCTTATTATTATGCCTGTTCAGTAAAATTTGAATGTCACAGAAAGTCACTGCTCGTTTTCAACCATAACTCTCAGTCAGTTCCCATCAAATGAATCAGTCAATTAAATTATCTGAAAAGACAGAATTTCCTCATCAGTGCACTTCTCTCTCCATGTAAGGTTTGCCATCACTAGGCAGACTCCCTACACACACGCGCGCCGTGCAGTGTGTGGTGCGTCTACGGGAATGTTTGTGTTACACACGGACATATTTGGATATCAAAGTCTGTTTGTGTCGGGGTTCGGTTTTTGCCTGTGAGCTCTCCTTCTTGTGTGGCCTCCCATGGATGTCCTATTGGGACTCTCGCTCTCTCATCATCTGTCTGATTGATGTCAAAGCAAAAAGAGGGAGGGGAGAGGAGAAGGGAATGATTAGTGAGGAGGAGAACAAATCTCACGGTGCGATTGTTCATTTCAAGGCTGCTGTTGGTGACTCTGTACTTTTGCCTGTGACCTGCTGGATGTGTGTCCGTTAAGTGGTGGATGGAGAGGGGAGATTATCAGTGAAAGAGAGGAGGAGGAGGAGGAGGAGGAGGGGAAGCTCAGTAAAGTGGGTGCCCAGTAACGAGATGCTTATGTAACCAGAATAAGGCGAGCCCTCTGCGTCTCTCACACTGGAGCTCGGGTCAAGTGTCATTCATCTGATTGTTTACATTGGCTCTTTTTGTGTTAATGTGGAATTTCCTGTTTTTGGTTTTACCCCCATCTCTCAGCGAAGAAGAAGAAGAAGAGGAGGAGGAGGGGGTTGTGTTGAAGTGGCCTCCCTCTAAATATTGGGACCTGTATGCCCTGTTTTCCATGTTTTGTATCCACACCTCCAACCCCAACCTCCATACCCCACCCACCCTCGATCACCAGGCATGCATTTGTTGTCCTGTTTCCATTTGCAAAAGATGGCGATCAAAGAGCGTCCATAGTTTATTGTTCTTCTGTAATGGTTTGGAAACAGCCAAGTGCAGAGGCCTTTGATATCTGGGGGCACATAAATCAGGGCTGCCACACTGCCAGCCTTCCCAGCCTGCCCCCCAACCCCACCGGATCCCGTCCCTGCCCCCCCATCCAGTCTCCCGACCTCCTCTCCCTAACCTGAATGTGTGTCACCATCAGTAGCAATGACAGTCTAGTGAAAGTAGGACAACATGCGTTGCCAAAAGGGTGGATTTAATGTTTGTATGAGAGGAGAGAAGCTGTCTCTAGACCAGGCCGAGGTCCCCGACTGCATCCAGATAGTCTCCCTGTTAAACACACCGCATGCCATCAGCCTTTGAACCTTTGATCAGGAGAACCCCACTACCGAGAGGAGGAGAGCAGGATCAGAGAGAACGAGGGGGAGGAAGAAAGGAGGAGGAGAGTGATATACAGGGCAGAAAGAATACAGGATCCAGATGTGTAACAAGACGAGATGAGGAGGGTGTGAAAGTATATGGCCTCTCTCGTGACTCTGGACCTTCTGTTACTGCGTTAGTGTTAGGGTTAGGGCATGTGTGTGAATGTTGGTGTGTATGAGTGAATATTGTCACTGTTGGTCAGATTTGACAGTGATGCACTAATAACAGGCCAGTAAAAGGGTAAAATGGGGCATCACGCTGGAGGAAGTCTACAGTATAAAATTTTAGGTAATTTTCCAACGGGAAAATAATGTTGGCAGTGTTTCAGCTCTTCTTACATTATATCCAGTGCTGAAATCTGGGCCAAAACAGGATCAATTGATGTAAAAAATAATACTATTCTCCTAAAAATCGAAAATCTATTGAATATATGTGACCTTAAAATTTTTCAAATTGTCATGTACTATTCTGTGAAATTGATCTATTACTTATAATATATTTTTGGAGAAAGCCTTCTTATATATTAGCATTTTTAAAAGTCCCGCAGAAAGAGGATAAAATGCAGAGAATGTGTGTAAATAATTGCTTACAGCATTTGCAGTTGATAAAATTACAGCGAGAAAGGCTAAAAATCCCCAAAAAAGGTTATCTTCTTGTCACCACCAGTTTACAGATATCTGGGGAGGGGGCCAACTTCTCTTCGTCCATCATTTATCATGCTTGACAGGCTTCTCCTCTAAACAGGCATACTGTGTTCAAATGCTTGAATTTGACCGACCACATAACTTCTTTATGGGACAATCACAGGCAGTCAGTGAAAAGTACGCCCTGTTCTAGAGACCATAACTATAAATCACCAACCGTTTGGTCATTAATTCAGACATTTCCTCTCTTCTTTAGCCCTCCAACTGCAACTGGTTTGCTCTGAGCAGACCACAAACTGGCTCAGGTCAAATCTCAAGATCCCATCCAATCACAGGTTTGAGCCAATTTAGCATATTTCAGGATGATATAGACATGAGTGAATGGCAGACAAGGGTTCATTAGAGGGTTTGGATTGCGGTTTTGACCAGTGTCAGGCATGAAATAGATACATGTCCTATTAGACATGAAAGAGACACATGCACACTGGAGAATCAGACCAACCAAAAATCAATTTGCAACGATTATATTCCAGACACAGTACACGTATCTACAATTCAGCACCATTATAATGTCACCATTAATCACTATAAATCTCAGAGACCAACATTTCCTCCTGCTGGTCTTTCTTCTTAGTAACTGTAAAACCTGAAAGGTCAAACTAAGTGGCGGCCGTAGTGGCGGCAGCACAGCAGGTTCAGACACGCTCGCACCATCCCAGGGGTCCCACGCCTCCCAGGCCCTCTCATTAAAGCTAAAAGAGGATCTCTCTGGCACAGGCCCCTCTTTGTCCACGGCCTGGATGCCATGACTGTTGTGGGAAAAAAAGAGAATTAAATGAACGAAGGCTGGTTGGTCACTTTGCTGGTTAGTTGGATGCCTCGGGGGCTCTTTGGAATTGCTGACCAAGCTACGAAGTACTACGATGGTTTCAAGGTTTCTTCCTGGAAACGGAGCACTAATTGTTTTTATACTCCTCAATGAGCCATTATAAATGATGGATCCCATTTAGCCCTGAAGTAGCCTAACTTTCTAACTTTTGTTATTCCAGTATTCCAGTCGTCTCAGTTTCCCTTGTTCTTTACATCAAGGTGGTGTCTGCACAGTCAGCATAGCAGTTGCCAAAATCAGGCTTTAAGACATTTCCTGTCATCCATTTTTCATCCTGAGACTTTCATTTGGTCTCTTAAATCATTCCACTAGTTTGTTTCAGGTCCAGATAATCTGACATCCTACCTTGTACTTTCAGGTGCATGGCCACATGATTCACAGCGGTGGGGTCCAATATGTCCCTGAGACTTTGGAGCAGCAGAACCAGGTCCAGAGTCTCTTGCCTGAGCCCCACAGCCACCAGAGGAGGTGGTCCCACCCGCAGCACCGCTCAGTTGGTGTTCTACCACAGCCTGAGCCTGAGGAAGAGACCAAACCCTTCATCCTTGATCTCAAGAACTTTCCAGACCTGGCCAATGCTGACATCAACTCGCAGAACCCCAACATACAGGTGAGTCGGGAGAGGGGAGTCACACATTACTGTATTTGGGGACAGCCTTCAAGATGTTGATAAAGATCTTCTGTTCTCAGTTTATAAACTGGGTTAGGAATACTGTTTAGCAGTAATAATAAGTTAATTTCAGTTTGTCGGCTGCATCCAAACAGTAACCAATAGATTGTAAATTATGGAATAAATTAAAACCATTTGTGCAAGGAGAACTTGGGCATTTTGTCTTTTATTGTGTAAAAAGATTTATTTCCTTTAAATGTGTAACAAAATCAACAATCTCAGGCTAATCTTAGAGACCCGGCTGCGTTTTTTTGCTACTATTTAATTAAAGTGCAATGAAGCAAAACAAGCACTGTAATCATAAGTGTTAGCCATTAAGTCCTCATCATCTCCTTCTAAAAAGTTAAAAACGTTGTTCTGTTTAACGTATCTCCAACTCTGGTCAGTGCAATCAGGATGTGGTTAGAGGGACATAATGATGCTGACCTATGTTTACATCAAGTACAGAGACCGATGAAATTTTGGAGTGTTTTTGTAGCATATAGACCAGATGTACCAGACTACGACTAAAAGACGCTAAACTAAGGATATATTCAACTAAGACAAATCAAAGCATTTCCAATCATCATATGTCTGTCCTAACAGTTACAAAAAGATTAGAGGTTTTTCCCTTTAGCCTCCCCGTAGCCTGGTCTTCACATCAGCTGTAGTGGGAACTTGGATATACTGTAGCATCTCGGATGAGTCATGTTGAGGTAATGAGAGGTAGTTATCCAGAATAAATGCTCACATTCTCTCCCTGGGAGGATCGTTTGGTAGGCTGAATGCTCACGCTCACGTCTGGCTGGCTGGCTGACTTGGATCCGGGGACCGGGTTCGCTTGCTAAAAAACCGTTTCGCCAATTTGAGATAGTTGATTTCATGAGAAGCACTTGTAGCTCAAGCACACATAGTCAGTGTACTTTCCTTTTTTGATGGCAGGTTTCAGCAAAAGCAAACTTAACTTACCAGCACTGGACAGTTCAGTCGCTTGTTGTATGTCATCTTCTACTCACTGTTAATAAGCAATTTCTAAGTGTGGTTTGCCAGTCAAGCTACAATTTTTGGAGTCTTTGTTAGCTAATTTAAATTTGTAAGAGAGAGTTGCTTGGCTTCACCATACTGTCCAAGATCATATCAACGATAGATGAATGTGTTCATGGGTTAGATTGACCCTCTCTTTTTCTATGTAGGTAACCATTGAGGTGGTGGACGACCCCCAGATGGAGGTAGAGATGGACCTGGCCAAGGAAAAAGACTGGTTGCCCTCCTCTTCCTCCTCCCCCTCTTCAACAGTAGATTGGCTTGGAGGCAAGAAGCTTTTCTGGCCCCTTTTCTGGAGTTACACCGACGCCGATTCCAGCGAGGACAGCAGCAGCCGGTCAGGCGTGGAGGAAACTGGCGAGGAAGAGGAGGAGGAAGATTACTCCCTGGATTACGGCAGCGAGGAGCCCTTACCCAGCGGAGTGGGGGGAGACTGGGATACGCATTGGAACGAAGGCTGGGATCCAATGCAGAGCTACTATGGTAAACTCGCTGCCTGCTAGTATAGCTCTTTTAGAAATGACTTCATAAAATTAATTAAGGCTTTTAAAAAATTACCAAAGTTTATCCTGCGGGTTTGAAAGTACAATCACTGAATTTATAATATCAAAAAAAGAGAGACAGAGATAAAGGGAATGTCTGGAAGGAAATAAAGAGAGAGACAGAATGTGAAAGAGAACGATGGTGAGGGAACTGTGGCTGAGGGAGGCTGCATGATAACTGTCTTCACAGTCAGAGAGAACCTAATGATGCCAGCATGCGAGGCAGCATGATCACTCGACCATCAGGACATTGCGGGTTATGGGCACTTTGAAGTCGACACTGGTCGTGCTGGTCGCAGAGGCCTGCTTTTTGAAGATGGGTCCGATGCGCTCGCTAATGGCAGCGTGAGGCCGGCATTGTTCCCTGGGACAAAACAGTCCTCTGCTTGTGGACAATTAGAGGGCAGATTGGGAAGACAGAATGACAGGGGCGATTTGGCCGGCCCTTTCATCCTTCCCCAGGACCCCTTAGGCCCCCACAGACCCTGGCGGCCCTCACTGCCCTCTGCGGCTCTGCCTTTTGAGACAGTTCAAGAATTTTGGGGGGCTTTGAGGGCTCTGCATAACTTTTACAGCTCTTTTTCCCCTCTTAATTCTGCCTTGCTCTGGTGGGAAAAAATGTGTCTCAACTTGCACAGACCACTTATTCAGTGGTAAAAATAGTAAATAATGAGAGAGAAAGAGAAAGGTGTACATAGTTAATGAAATAAAGATGGAAAAGAGAGATAGAAAAAGAAAGAAATAGAGAAGTCTGATGGGCTGGGCAGTGGGTTAGCCAATGTGCGTAAGTCCTACTATAGATCAGAGCTCAGTCATGGGCATACCACAGCCTAAAGCTTTCATTCTTCAGAGACATTTCCCACAGATAGAGTTTGAAGGTGGTTGTTCCACAAATCTCTGCAGTTGTAGTGTAACCTCAAAATGTGGTAACAGGTGTCTTAAAACCTTGCTAGATTTTACTCTTTAACCTAACCCTTATCCGTTATGCCAATACATAGAATGTATCTGTCAAACAGTTGAGCATGTAGACGAGCCAGCAAAGGGCAACAATGCCTATTAAGTGGTCACATCTAAAGACTTGGTCAGCATAAATCAAGGATGTCTGCCTTAGCTTCTTCTGTAATTAAGACTCTCCTGAGACCTCTTTCCCGTATGGCCACATGGCGAGTTGGCAGCGCCCACAAAGTAAAATTGGGTGTTCGCTACACCCAAGCTGGTATTTCTGCACCCACCTCGCCTTTAATCAAGTTTTCAGTGTTATTAACACCACAAGGAAACATGGTGCGGAGGCGGACAGCCACAGCACAGCTTCGCTCTCTCTAATTTTACTCAAGCCTTCTTAAAAAGAATATGGGTTTGAATGGGAAAGGTTAGACCAGCAGAAAATTGTCATTTATATGGACTGAGACAGTGCAGAAACTTTGGAAACATATTCTGGATTAGACTGTTGCTGAGTTCATTCAACACAACACAAAACTGCAAGGTGCACATACAGCACATCTAGTAATCGTAATCTGTTCCCGAAGCATGATGTAAAGTTCCGGTAACTGTACATTTTCCCCCAGGCTTTCATTATGTAATCCTCTCATAATCACTCAGATGTTCTGCAATATGTAAATTATATTGTGCTTTAATCTTGATGAATTAGTAGTGCAAAGTAAGTTTTGATCCATGTGGACTGTCTGAATTTTATTTTCCTTTCCACAGAGAAGGAGACAGATGAGTGGACACCATGGTCTCCCTGTTCAGTGACATGTGGACATGGTGAGAGAAAGAGGACCAAGTCCTGTGGTTACTCCTGCACCCTGACAGAAGCCTCTAAGTGTGACCTGGAGCCTTGTCCTGGTGAGATTATACTTCCCTTTGAAGAAACAAAAAACAATCCAAGGCTAGAGTACTGGGATATTTCTGCTTTCCCAGCTAGTTATTAATGATACACCACTCTCCTCTTTGTAGGTGATGTCAACACAGTTGTGGAGCCTTTCCCTTTTGAGATGGAGAATGGCACAGAGCCATTTGGGACTGGTGAGTTTAATGGAAAGTTCTTCATCACAGCTTTCATTAGTTTAAAGTCATACCATAGTTTACCCCATTAACTGCAAGCTGTTTATATTATACACAGTTTGACAAAGTATACTCAGTCAGATGTACAGTATACTGTAGTTTTAGGTATATTATAGCACCCCTATGGCTAATGGATTATGGTAACATGCCACTGTCTCATGGGAATGTAGAACTGGCTTTCTCAATTCTTTAACATAGATGTTTAAAGATGCTAGGAATAGAATTCAGACTTAACTCCAAATTGAAAGCCATTCATGTTACCAATAGTGCTACTATGAACAATTGTAGCACACAGTTTCACATGTTATTGCTGTTCCCTTTCCAATAGATGTGGACAGCTGTGAGAAGTGGCTCAACTGTAAGAGTGAGTTCCTTCAAAGGTACCTCCACCAGGTCTTGTCTGAGCTGCCCAGCTGCCCCTGCTCATACCCCTCTGAAGTGGCGTATACTGTGGTCAGTGTCTACGATGAGAATCACGGCCGGTTGTTCCGCTGGCGTGATGCTAGTGGCGCCAAGGAGCGCCTAGACATCTACAAACCATCAGCGCGCAGCTGCATCCGCTCAGCACTTTCGGGTGACTTATCAACTCTCGCAGCGCAGCACTGTTGTTACGATGATCGCGGGCGGCTGATCACGCGGGGGAAAGGCGCAGGCACGCCTAACCTGATCAGTACTGAGTTCTCACCTGAGCTGCACTTCAAAGTGGATGTGCTGCCTTGGATCCTGTGCAAGGGAGACTGGAGTCGCTTCCATGCGGTGCGGCCACCCAATAATGGATTGAGCTGCCCAGAAAACCCACATGAAGACGTGTTCATGAATGAACTGGAAGAGGCCAGGGAGTACTGAGGGACCACAGCCAAAACTACCACTTCACTCAGAGAGTCAGAGGGCCCAATCCTAATTTGAGGGGCGACTGCTTTGAGAGGGGTCATGAAATCTCATCTAAACCATGCATCATGCATTAAACATGCATTGACTGAGAAGAAATGCACATTTGTGATTGGGAGATTTGTGGGGTGATTGTGAAGTGTGGCTGTCTCAAGTTAGGATTTGGCACAGTGTCCTGATATCAGGCTTGACTGAACTGAACTGTTTTACAAGAATGGAAAAAAAAAAAAAAAGCAGTGTTCTCCCATCGCTTGCCAACCTGTTCCACATCTGGCATGACATCAAGCTCTCTCTCTCTCATTATATTCAGTACACTCTCCTGGGTGCGTGTAAGCATGGTGTCTACCTACTGGCTTGTCTGATGGTGTCCTGGAGTGCTTGTGATTGATAATGGCGACATATGGTAAACATCCTGACCATGCTTCTTGTAGGTTTTACATTAGGAAATGTATGAATGTGGGCTGGTTATGTTGATGAAACAAACACATGCATGGGAGGAGTCGAACAGATGAATATCCCAACTATGCTGCTACAATATAAAATCCTTCAGGTTTTACAAAGGTATTAAGGGGAACAAGACAACAGGACATCGGTAGACCCAAAAGATGCCACATGCATTCACAGTAATGTACATTTCAGCCAATCTTTTGGGACACTAAAACTAGTAATGTTTGGGATCTCAACCAGAGATGTAAGCTAAAAGGATTTGAAACAATCTGCTGTCATTAATCAAGCTTGCTAGTGAGAATTATGAGATTAGCCCATAAGCAGTAATGGTACGGGAACAGCACATTTGATTTCAAATGTTTTGTCACACAGATTGATTTCATGTGTTTCCTCATATTTCCACAGCCAGGAAGAAATATGATCTGGGTGCCAAAGAGTTAAAAATCAGACTGTGGTGCCTGTGTAAATCCAGCCTCCTGAGTCTCTATGGTGCAAATGTAGGAAAAAAACTCTACAGTGAATAGATTAAGCTCATAGATGTGTCTCTACAACATTCTCAGGGGGACTACTGACCATGATCAACAAAATTGTTAATTTACCTCGACAGTGGAGCACTATTGGAACTAGTACAAAGTGTAATGGGGTAAAGATTAGTATGAGGGTATCGAATGTGTAATCCAGATTGGAATCGATGAATAGATAATGCTTTCAGAAAGCAACCCTTATAACTGAATAGTTGTTAATGCATTGTGTACGGATGGATGTCATTGCTGTTTAAGCTGTTGGTTTAGGGTCTTTGGGTTTATGTACAGAACTTGATTGGATAGAAAGGACATTCCTACTCAAATCAACATTCCTGAGGGGTCATGTAGTTGGAGCCTTTATATAGTGCAAAGGATTGAAAAGACTGATGTTTAACCATTAGCAGAGTTTGTTTTAGCATTGAAGCAGTAGTTGTGTTAAATTTCTGCACCGCCCACATTGGCAGTAATCTACTAAGTAATTTACTTAGAAATGCCTTTTAAACTCCAGGAATTGCCCTTTCTATCCAGTCTAATAATTGTATGGATGTTCGCTCCAAACCTTTTTTCAGGAATTCTGCTTCCAGATGTGTAAATGCGAACACACATTTACATTTTGGAATCACCGATTTTAAAGGAAGGCACTTTATTTAAGGTATATATATATATATATATATATATACATATATATACAAAAGATATATCAAAATGTACTCTTGTTTGCCATTTGCTGATGATAGTGTTATTGTGAAGGGAAACTCGTCAGAAATGCTGCATTGTTCTATGAAAGTGCATATGTCAAGTGTTCTGTTGAGGAAGGCATGATCTTTTTGTGATTTCTGAATCTAGTATCACATATATGGTGTTGTACAGTATTTATTTGTCCGTTCTCTTTTTTTTAAAAGTTTGCTGAAGCTTTGAAATGTCTCATGCTCAACATGGTGCACTAATCGGACTGAGAAATGACGGCACCCGTTATCAAAAGGGAAACCACTTTCTTCATATCACTTCACTTCATCAACATCAAGTGTATGTGTTTCATTCTACTTTGTACTGCAGTGCTCTATGAATATGTTGTTGCAATTATGCTGAAGAAATATATAAAGACCTTGCATTCATCATCTGCCTTTTTAATGTGTCATTTCTTTTTCCACACTTTTAGATGCCGCGTAGCAGAGCCAAGCATAGCATAGCACTGTAGAGCAAAATCCCTTAAACACACCTAAGTAGTTATACTCTTTATTGACTCACATACCGAACTTTTCCGTACCTTTCCTCTCCATCAAGACATGTTCAGTGCAGCAAGCATTCCTTTAAGTGCAAACATGTCACCTCCTTTCGACATTTTGGGTATTTTGCTTACTTGAGTTAAATGTAAAGATCGATGCCACTCTCATGACTGCACGGTTGATATGAAGCTACAGGCAGCAGCCAATTAGCTTAGCTTAGAACAGCTCACCTTGTACCTTGTTTGTTTAATATGTGCAAAAAAACTAGGCATAAAAACTACACATTGCAGTGTAGTAATTTCTGGTGGATTTTTACCTTCAGACAGAGCCAGTCAAGCCGTTTTAAGATAACTGGCTACTGGCAGTTGCTTCAGATTAACTGTAAAGTCACAAGAGTGGTATCAATTTACTCATCTAACTCCTGGCAAGATAACAAATATTTCGCAAAATGTCAAATTGCTTTAAATGTTCATTCCCTTTTAAAGTGCTTTAACAGTCAAATACAAAGTCTGACCATCAAAGGAAGGTCTCTGTGTTCAGTGGTGAGTGTCCCGTCCACCTAGCTGAGCTGGTGGAAGCTGTGATGCTAAATAGTTTAATAATCCATAAATACCATTAGTGGTTTTGCGTGTTAGTGTCTTCCTTGACGAGTAAGCAATTCATCTACATTACCTTTTCCATGTTCAACAGATCTTGAACACAGCGATGACAAGATTCAATTAAGTGTGTTATGCATGAGTTCTTCTGCTAGCACATGTTAGCAGAATGGGCAGTCGCTGTTTGAACCAACAGCATCAAACGAGTCCTTATTAGATTGAGAACACGCAGACTATTCTCAATCGAACATTGGTTTTCTTTCTAAGCTGAGTTCAGTTCTGTCATTTTCTGTCAGGCCTCTAAACAATCAGCCGCAGCCTTTTAAAACCACGCATGCTTCAGGATTTACAAATGTAATGTGGGCACATTCTTCTGGTGATTCACAAGTGTGACATGTTATTCATGAATATGATTTTAGATGTGGTTGGGGCCAAGTTCAAACAAGAGCAAGAGGGTGGCAGCTAGATATTAATTTAAATTCAGGTTCCGGAAAGCTGTCACCATCATCCATCTCCACTGTGGTCTATAGGTTGATCTATTCTCCCCATCATGTTGTCTGAGGCTATACTCTTTCCAGAGGATTAAATGACAGTGAGATTAAAAGTTTAAAGGCCAGAGTAATGCATATCCATAGGCTTAGGCAATCCAAATACTCCTCTTAGATACTATAATTCCTGGGGGGTGGCTGGCTGGTTATGCATTTACAATATAACATTAGGTCAAAAGTGGGACACAATTATCAGAGGATGTGCATAACTTAGGAGATGCTTAGAAATCCACCACCGTGTGGTGAGTATCGACTGTGGAATGAACGATAAGGAGCTTGGTAGGTCTCCTCTGGTCTTCCAGCGATTCTTAAGTTGAATACAGATGAGTGCCGCGTGGAGGGAAGCCAGACACATGTTGACCACATTGCTGCCGCAGAATAACAGATAAATAACCGCAGATGTGTAGACAGAGGAGAAAGCAGAGCGAGGGAAAACAGAAGAGAGTGAGAGAGGAACATAAAAGAGAGGGGAGGTTTCAAAACTCTGTGGCTAAAAAGATGTTATCTGAAAATATTGAATGAAGCAAGAGTTCCCAGGCGGATGCATTTAAAATCCGGGTGAATACACTTCACAGCTTATGGAGGGCATGTGTATCATGTCACTCGGGGAGCACACTGTGGTTGTACAGAAGTTCAAGTTGACCAGAATCACTGTATTCCAGTTTAGCGTGAATTATTTCACACACATAACGTGAAAAGATTGGACTGCAATTCAGAATTCTGAACGCACGCCTCATGCCAAGCACCTACATTTTAGCCAGTGAATGCGTGTGTGATGTGATTCATTCCTTTAGTTATAGTGCTGGTGGCCCTGGCCCGGAGCCAGCGCTCGGTGGTTGCGGATCTGTTTACTTTTGTAGGCTGGGAGGAACATGAGATTTCCTGCGGCTGGTCGACCTGCAAACAGCATGGCCCTTCAAGTCCCTCGCAGCTCCAGTTACAGGCTGCCTTGTCTCCCCCCCCACCCTCCCAGCGGATTGTGCTGAAGGTAACCCCACACAAACAAACATACACTCACATAGACACTGACTGGGTTGATTGAAGTCATGAACACCAGCTGACATACTGCATTAATGCTGGTAAACAAATGCTTGTCCAAACACACGTACAAACCCATACACATAGCCTACTTTAGCTGCTCCATGACTTATGTGAATGCCAGTGGATCTTAGGATCTTATGGATTATCTTCAGTTTGACTTATCCCATTCCTTGACCAGCTTGACACAGAGGAACGCCTTGTTCTGAGATGATCAACAAAGCTAATCTCAAAATTAAGCCTCTACTCATAAGAGACAGAAATGCAAGAGTTTAAGAGCATGGGAAAAAATGGTGTGTTTTTGTCCGTTTCTTCTCTTGTAGATGGTTTTTGGTCAGTGGCTGTTAATTAGTGAAAAAATAACTAGACTAAAAGTCAACAGTTATGCTAGCGGCTCTGAGAGCCCGTACTTATGCACAGTGGTGCTTTGAGCTAAATGCTAACGTTGGCATACTAACATGCTAAATAACATGACAATGTGATGTTTAGCAAGTATAATGTTTACCATATTCACCATCTTAGTTTCTTATGTATGTTAGCAGTAAGCACAACATACAGCTGAGGCTCATGGGAATGCCAATTTAAGTATTTTATCATAAACCAAAGTGCAAATTCGAATTCTTTACCTGATAATGGTGGTATATGGAAAGAGTATTGCCTACGTTGTAACAGCTCATTCAGAGGGGAAAATGATGTCTGAGCCAGATGTCATGGCAATCCAAAAGAAAGGTCAACCTCTGTGCAGCCCTAGAGGAAAAGTCTGGGGATCACCTAATTGAGTAGGATTCATCCTCTGGGGAACATGAATGTCTGTACAAAATGCCATGGCAACCCATTCAATAGGTTTTGAGATATTTCTGTCTGGAGCAAAGTGGTGGACCGGCCAAGCAACCAACGGACCAACATTTCCATACATAGGACTATGCCAGCTAGCATGGCTAGAATGTATAAAAACTACAACTGTGTACATTATTGTCTTACATTCACTTGCAGGGACTGATACAATTATAAAAAAACAAAGTTATTTACTGTCAAAATGTCCTTTCTATTTTTCGTGCTCCTCAATCTTGCAGACCGAGTACAGGCCAAAATGTTTTATCAAGCAAGAACAATATTCAGCACGATAATCCCAACACTGGACATCAATATCCTCAGAGAAGTCTGAATAACTGACATTCTTTGGATGAACCAGACTCTACAAACTTTTATTTATTTACTCATGTCCAGTGGGAATCTTAATTTTCTCCCTGTCTCTTTCTCTGTTGATAATGTAATCAAAAGAGCAGCCAACACAATACCTTTGGACATGAGAGGGGCCTGCAGATCCAGTAGTACTGAGAAGGCAGCCAGCCAGTCATAACAACATCAAACAGCCCCTAGCCTCCAGTGTTTACACAGAGCCAAGACCCTGGACCAAATATATGATTGCTTGTTCTTTTTAAGATAAGAATGCAGACAAGCTTGAAGGTTATTGCGAACAATATGTACGAGTATGAAGTGGCCATAGTTGTAGGAAGAAAGTGATGCATTAGGTCAGATGAGATTTCTTTGGATGCCTTAGATCAGAATGTGAAATTGTGTCTTGCAAGAATGATGGGAACAAAAATGAACAACATTCTAATTTAAATGTGCAAAAAACACTAGAAAACACCATAATCTGTTTTATTTTACTAGTGAGCCCACTAGTTCACGAAGAGGGGGGAGAGTGCTGGAAATCTGGGGAAACTGACAAAGAACACCACCTGCTGGTCACCATGACTAAATACACCAGCCCTCCTACTATTCTGCTTGAGCTGCCTGAAAGTTCTCAAAATTCCAGTTGTCGAAATTAAACTTACGCTAATAAATAGACCATCTTAGCCTGCTAAAGATTTGTTATAATTTTATTATTATTATTTTATTATTAATCGGTCTTCAGATTATTTTCATAATCGATTAAATTCAGCGTTTGTTCTATAAAATTAAATAAAATAGTGAACACATTTTACCCCAGCCCATCTTTAAAGGTTTTGTCTAACCAACAGACCAAAAGATAAACCAAACATTAATTTACTATAATGGAAAACTGTCAAATTGTCTTTTTTTTTTTTTTTTTACACAACATAAAGAAATAATCAGTTATGAAAAGGATTGCAGATTCATTTTCTGTCCATTGACTAATCGATTAATCAACTAAATATTTCAGCTTTATAGTGTAATCAGATGATCTGCAGGATTAAATAAGGATGAAATCACAAATACATTGACACAAAAAAAAAAATGTTTGGTTTGTCCGACTGAATCATACTTTCAGATCCCCTGTTTCAGCACCTGGTTATGTAGTCTGAAAAATGTGCTACATGCATTTTAACAGGGGAGCAGTAGAGTACAGATTTGCATTTCCTGTCCTTTTCATGTTGGTAATTTCACCCCTCACACTGTGACTCTGAAAAGTGATTAACAGCCTGGTTTACCATGTAAAAATAATCCTATACTGTGTGTATATCACCATCCACGGGTTGACATAGTGCTCAGATTAATGTGATGTTCATTGCTTTCAGCCTTGCGTCAGCCTAAAGAATATTAAGTAGGTAAGTGTATGAGTTTTAGAAGAGGGCATGTTGAGCTTTTTTGGATTTAATGACAGAAGTAGTGTTTTATGACCAAGAAGACTGTACTCACATTTCATAGCTATAATATATAATCAGTCAGGAATATTTTTTCACCATATTTCCTACAAATAGGATGCTGTGCAGGGGAATGCATCAGGGAAAAAGGGGGATGCAATAAATTAATGGTGATCCACAAAGAGCAATACATAAAAGAAATAACATAGCTGTTTCTAAATCAGACTTTATGCCTTTTGTACTTACTTTGTCACACCCTTTTAGCCTCCTTTAGCAGAACAGAATATGTTTAATGATGAGCCAATATATTTATATGAGCAAACATAAGTGCGCATTGGATTCACAATGTCCATCTGCATCGCTTAGCCAATCACTTCTGTATGCATCTCTTCATTAAACCTATGTAAGATTCTGTGATGACTCCAACAATTACACTGTTATTCCAGTGCTCCTGGAGATGAGTGTAATTGTATAAACCGAAGGAGGGTTTCCCGCTTCACCAGCTGAAGGGAAAGCAGGCCGGATCTGATGTGTGAAGTGCATCTACCTACGTAGATGTATGCTCTGATGGGCAATATTGGTCCTTTTTTCCGTCACGGAGGAATTCCCCGGTTCAAAGTCATGAAAACTGTCTAACTCACCTCTGCCTCATGTTCATCATGAGCTGAAGTTTACAAGGTGCAGAGAGTGCATGCTACATAGGCCAACTTCTGCTTCATTAAGAAAGCACGATAGCTCAGTTGTTAGCGACCTTGCGTAAACCCAACTACAGAGAAAGTTATACCTAAACTGGTTTTTATGTGCTTTATTGTTATGCTGTATACTGGTGTCTATTTTTCAGTACACAGCTGACACGGTGTACCCTACAATATAATCTGAAGAAATAGATTCATTACATGCTATAGATCCTAACTAAACTGAATGAAAAAAACAAAAAACAATGTAAAATGGTTACTTCAAAATGAAGGATGAAAAGTGAGCATTTTCCATCACCACTATTTTTAAGACACTTTACTCAAGGACCTTAAACAGGTTCTAAACCTGTCTGTAAAAACCTGACTATTCCTAATGATGGCTCAGTGTAAGGGAACTCAATAGCTTTTTGACACTGATTGTATACTCTGTTAAACTCTTCTGGACCACAGATCTAAGTTTTTGCTGAGTGGAATTTGTTATAACATATGTAATTGTTACCCTAAAAAAGGTTTCTGGCATAACTGGGAGAAATATGACAAAGTCAGATTAGGCCCACATTTCCTTGCATAAAAATAATAATTTTCATGGTTATAATGGTTAGTACTGTATAACTCTGACCATCATATTTTCTATGGTCATTACCATACATTAAAACTAAATTGCAATACATGTTTTCTAATTGTGCAAATAAACCTTTCTCAAAGCATTTTCATTTGTTAGTTAAATTTTTTTTGGTGCAAGCTATTTTTCAGTACATTTGAACAAATGCTTTCTAAAAGTGATGGGGACAAACTCAGCCATTTCAAAATGTGGTGGGGACATGTCCCCAGTGTCCCCAGTGTAAATGAAACCTGTGGGGTCAGTGGACCAGTAAGGGTCAGACAGCAGTGTGGAGCGGTGTGCTGGTGTTTACTCCCTCAGAGGAGGGAGGGTGTTAAAAGTGTTTCCCTAATTTAAGTGTTCAGTCTTGTGTTTTTAGTTAAATCTTGTTACATGCTTGCTTTCTCCTTTAAGGAAGTAGTTTTCTGTTTTCTGTCTGATTGAGTTTAATTTGTCAGTATTATTTAATTGTTAATAAAAATCTTTATTTTGATAGAATCTGTGGAGTATAAATTATCTCTGTTAGCATAATATTCTAACATTAAATTAAAACTAATTTCATAGCTAGGCCTACTGTTAGCAGTGTTGGGCAGGAACTGTACTAATATTACTTTTCTCATTTTACTTTTACAAATTTTCTCTAGTAGTGTAACAGATTACTATTTCCAAAACAGTAATAATATTAAAGTTACTAATCCAAGTAACGCTGCAGTACTGAGTTACTGAATGCACAGTCCTTGGCGTGAATGCTGAATGCGCAACTGGGCGGCAGGTCAGCGGTACTGGACCTTATGTTATTCAAGTCAGCTGTTAGCCAAGAAGCTAAAGGAAAGGAAAGGAAAGTCTAAGATACAAAGAACATTTCGTCCGTTGTAAACTTTGTGCTACCAGCAAAAAGCTTTCAACAGCGAACATTTCTACATCTGATTTATTGAAGCATCTGCTGAAGCAGCACAGCAATGTAAAACTTATAGGAGGAAACTCTGGCCGCCACTGCCAGTGATGCTGGGACTCGTCGGGAGAGAGTGGCGTTAAGCAACGTTATGTTTTGTAAAGCACTGAATACTGCTCTTATAAATGCATATGCAGAAAAACAGTATAGGCCTAGTTCAAAAGTTGGGATTTACTTACTTTTTTTAAATCTCAGCCTGTGGCATTAAGAAACGATATATGTTTTGTAAAACTCACTTTTATGCGAGTTGGCAGCTATTTTAATACTTACAGTGTATTTGCTGTATAAAGTGAATCAGATTATGATGATGATCGTCAAGAAGCTTTAGGATGACACCTGCCTCTACAGTCTGTATAGGCCTAAGCAAGGCACCACTGCAAT
Source organism: Micropterus salmoides (assembly GCF_014851395.1). Classification (NCBI taxonomy): domain Eukaryota; kingdom Metazoa; phylum Chordata; class Actinopteri; order Centrarchiformes; family Centrarchidae; genus Micropterus; species Micropterus salmoides. The sequence goes on from NW_024040928.1 coordinate 8,479,489, forward strand.
GAACAAAACCAGGTCAGGCAAGCCTGAGCTGGAGCACTTAAGTTACAGTATACTGCTACCAACATGTCACGTGTATAGCCAGTCAGAGTGCTCAAATATTTAAATATAATCAAAAACTACAATACAGTCCTATAAAATAGAGCAGTGTGTGTATGTGTATGCATAAAAACCAAATCCCTCATCTTCAGCTGTGAGTAGGCCTATCTCTGGCTCAGCTTCCCCAGTACTGGACCCTCTGCTTGTACTGACTGTACAGCTACATATGCATGAGAAGAACATCTGTAATGAATATGACTAACGATAATCAATTTTCTAATTCTATCTATACATCTGATTGCCTACTCAGCCCTGCACACTGCCCCTGTACCTGTTACTGTTGGTGTCTGGTTCCATTGTCCTTCTCCTTCTCCTCCCGTGGCTCCTCCTCTTCCTTCAGTTTTTTTTATTTTTTTTAAATTTTTTTATTATAATTACTAATAAATGATTGTATTATTTTTAGGGGTGCTAAAAATGGTCTAAAAGCGCCCCTGAGTGTAGGATATACATGCTGTTGCAAACAATTGCAAACTGCTGTGACATGTTGGATGTAAAAGCTAGCAGTAACGTTAGCTTACAGTTGGTGTGCCGTTCAGCTCTTAGTACAGTAATAAATACAGCATTCGTGTTCAAGCAGGTATCGAACTCATATCTGAGCAATAAAAGTGTTCACACGACAGGCCCCAGCGAGGATCGAACTCGCGACCCCTGGTTTACAAGACCAGTGCTCTAACCACTGAGCTATGGAGCCTGTTATGCTGCATTGTGTGATACAGTCACAATTTGAAGGCACTTCCGTGTCGAAGTTATTACGCGTACAGTCACGATTTAACGAACGTCTTCACTTGGACTAACTTCGCTAACTGGTGGTACAAAGGACTTGACTTAACGTTACCAAATGGCAATTTTTCATGTGATTTTGAGCTGGACTGCTCAAGTGCTCATGTTTCTGCTCTTCATGATTTTCATAGCGTTTCTTGGTTACTGCTTGTATATTAAACACATTCACATGAAATATGACCACATTCCTGGCCCACCGAGAAACAGGTATGTGAACGTTAACACTAAGTTAGCTTAAGCTAAGTGGGTCGTTCTTAATGATGCTAACGGTACTTGTTTTGTCGTCACCTAGCTAACATTAGCTAAAACAATTGTATTGACAGTAACTTCAGCCGACACTTTTGTTTTTCTCACAGCTTTTTATTAGGACATTCACCAACATTATTGAAGACAATGAAAAATGGCGGAATTGTGCACGACACATTTCTGGAATGGTAAGTTAAGCTCAAACATGTTTAATTGTTCATATGTGGTTGACGAAAGTATGTAAATATTTACAAATAACAAAACATTTAATGTAAAACTGTAACGTTAAACTCAGAACAAATGCATTCGCAAAAAGTTAACGTTAGGTCCCAGGTAGTAAGTTAACTTACCACCACTACGCCCGATGATTCTTGTTGATGCCGTTTTTAAATGTGTTTACGTTATTCATTAGTTGTGATCAGTGAACCTTCACTTTGGGTACGGTTTGCACATGTAACTATACATGTATTGTTTGAAATTCAAACTGATAATCAACATGTCGTTTACAGGGCTGAGAAGTATGGGTCTGTGTACAGATTGAATATTTTCCATTACGTTGTACTCTGTGTGACCTCACCAGAGGCAACCAAGGTAAACACTGGACTTGACAATGATTTAATGTGTAATCTTGAGTTGCATGAACATTGCACAATTAACTGTGTAAAAGTGCACTGATAGATCTGCTTTTGTGGGGATCTTTGCAAAATAAAAAAAGTTATTTTCATTAAAAACATCTGGTCCATCTTTTAATGGCTCTGTTTCAGGAACTCCTGATGTCCCCAAAGTACCCCAAAGATAGATTTGTCTATAAGAGACTCTTCAACCTGTTTGGTCAAAGGTAGTTTATTAGACTTTTAGTCAGATTAGCTATAGTCTTCATGCTGTATAAGTCTCAATAATACAGGAACTGTATCATTATCATTCGTTGTTGTCAAACTGTATCTTACATTACAGAGAAAGATACAGCATCATACATGGTAATGTCAACTCAAGTAATCTTGGCATGTTTTAGGTGCACTTGTTAGTATTGTTTGTCAACTTTTGATTACCAGGTAATGAGTTTGTTGGTTTTGTTATGTCAAATAATTTACAACCATATTTTGAATAAGTATTATGTTCCACGTCACTCCTCAAGGTTCCTAGGTAATGGCCTAGTAACAGCACACGACCATGAACAGTGGTATAAACAGCGCCGGATCATGGACCCTGCTTTCAGTAGCTTGTGAGTTGTTAAATGATCACAAAGAGCCAGAATGGAGTATCTGCTCTCCAGGGCTTGCAGTCAACACAAGAGATCACAATAATATATTCTGTTTCTTTTGGACCATATTGTCTTAAGCTACCATTATTTCCAGGTATTTGAGGGGTCTAATGGGCACCTTCAATGAGAGGGCAGAGAAGCTGATGGATAAACTTACAGATGTTGCTGATAACAAAACAGACGCCAACATGCTCCACCTAGTCAACTGTGTTACCCTTGATGTCATTGCAAAGGTAATGTGCCAGGGTCTGTTTTTTTTGAATGTGGCGAAAGCACCAGCTTAACACAATCTAATGAAGTTGTAACTATTTTATTATATACATACATTTTATACGTATGTTTTCTTGATAACTCTCAGGTTGCTTTTGGTGTGGATTTAGACCTGCTGAAGAATAGTTCACCTTTCCCTGCAGCCATTGAGACGTGCCTGAAAGGGATGGTGTACTATCTCAGAGACACCTTTTTTGAGGTAGGACTTCCCTGCAAGTTTATGTGGCGAATATATGGGAAACTGTGTGAGATCCTAAAATCTTGCATTTCCAGTTCAATCCAAAGAACCGACCATTCATTAATGAAGTGAGAGAAGCTTGCCGCCTGCTGCGCACCACTGGAGCTCAGTGGATTAATGACAGAAAGACTGCCATGCAAAACGGCGATGACGTCCCCAAGGACATCCTCACGCAGATCATCAAAACTGCTGACAAAGGTGATAGTCCATAAAATTCAGATTTTTGTTAGATTTGCAGAGCAGAAGTGCAAGATAAAGTTGCAACGTTCATTTGCTATGTTTTTGTATTTTTCCAGAGGAAAACATGTCTAAAGAAGATGAAGAGTTAATGTTGGACAATTTTGTGACATTTTTCATTGCGGGTGAGTCTGTGTTGTTTCTGCCTTTTATGTGTGAAATGCGGCACAAAAATAAAAATAAAAGTCCAAAATGCCCCCTGCCCCCCTTTGTGGTTTAAAGATACAGAATATAATCAGTTTAATGTGTGTTGTTAGTTGTTGATCCATGTTTATGCCTTTTAAAGGTAATGTTCTGATTAATTTTGCCTTCTCTTAGGGCAAGAAACAACAGCTAATCAACTGGCTTTTTGCATCATGGAACTTGCAAGACATCCTGATATACTGGAGAAGTGAGAACTAATAATTTTGTGCAATACAGTTTCATAATGGAGCTATTAAATTATGGTTTCCTGAGTTGTGTTTTTATTTCTCAGAGTGAAGACGGAGGTGGATGATATCATTGGGATGAAGCAGGAAATCAGTTATGACGATCTGGGGCAACTGATCTACCTCTCACAGGTACATATCATGAAGTTAGGAAAGTTAGGTTCAGCTCTTTAGGAGTGAAGCATGTGAATCCATTGTGCAACGTGCTCTTGTGTTCAGTTACTCACTGACTCTTAGCCTATACAACATGTCTTCTTATGTTCAGAATGAGGGATGGCTTCATCTACTGGTGAGACCAAGATCATTCACTTGGCTGTTCCTGCAATTGTGCTTGAATGAACTTAAATGTATCTTTTATTTTTTTTAAGCATATGACCCAAGATGTGCACCTCACACTGTAACCTTCCCCTAGGTTCTAAAAGAGACTCTGAGGATTTACCCGACTGCTCCAGGCACATCTCGTGACGTACTGGAAGACATATTCATTGACGGTATCCACATACCGGGAGGAGTCACATGTTTTGTGAGTCATTCACTTTTGAGTGTGTTTGTACCTATAAAGCAGGGAGTGTGTGTCAGAACCCTAATTATTTTAATTGTGTTTCTTCTTTATATACTGTACATAAAGTACAATGCTGCCCCTAAACTTTAAACACACAACAAAAGAAGACATTTTTAGAATACTGACAGGATTAACAGTGGCCTGCCCTCAAAATGTTCACTACATTATTTTGAAATTCAGTTTAGCAGCTATGTGACTGGGAGAATGGATAAATTCTTCAAGGACCCACTCACATTTGATCCAGACAGATTTCACCCAGATGCTCCCAAGTAAGTAGCATACAATTTTCATATGATGACATACTTTGTTTTTAGTCACAACATGTTGAAACACTGATCGTTGTTCCATATAAAAGGACAATGCAGTGTATTGAGTGACGCTGTTTCTTATCTGTTTTACAAGGCCTTATTACTGCTACTTCCCCTTTGCCCTCGGCCCACGCTCATGCCTGGGACAAAACTTTGCTCAGGTAGGTGGTGACGGTCATAAATAATCAAGACAAACGCACACAAAACATCACAAGACGTTAATTCCAGATGCGTGGTGGGGTGATTACAGATGGAGGCTAAAGTGGTGATGGCCAAGCTGCTCCAGAGGTTTGACTTCACCCTTGTGCCGGGTCAGACCTTTGACATCCTGGACACTGGCACACTCAGGCCGAAGAGTGGAGTGGTGTGCTCCGTGAGACACAGGAATCACAGGAAATAAATGCTCAGACAGCACCACAACATAAGAAGAAACCAACTGCCTGCTGCAATTATCACTGCAGAGTTGTTTTATTACTTTTTTTTATTAATTTGTTTTAGCCTTTGTAAAAAAAATAATATCAATGCTTGTTATAATGGTGTGCACAGTGTTATGATGTTTTTAATGTTCTTACAATTATAAGGATATGGGGAAATGTTTGAGTAGCTTACAGTATCATTAGTACTTCAATCTTGGTGGAACTTAACCCTTCATCTCTGTGTAGTTGTTCTTCCATACTCACTGAGCTTCTTAACACGTTTTGTGCCTTTAACACTAATACAAAAAAATGAATTTACCACTTTAACACAAAACTAACCACAGAAGATGATAAAGCCTTGTTTTAATCATACAGAAATAACTTGCTACTATGTGGTTATTTTAGCACTTTAATAAATTAATAATTGATAAAAATGCCTAACAGTCTGATTTGTTCAGTGCTCAGTTTGCTGTGAAGGGATTTTGTTATGTACTCAACCTACTGTTTTTTTTCTCCATTACCGAAAGTGGACACACGGTGGCGCTGGTGACCTTGCAAAGAAATTTCAAAAGCACCTGTGAAACTACAATGTTGAGAGAAAGTTGTCACTCATCTAAGCTTCTTTTCAGGAGTTTGTGTTCATATGTTTATTTAATATTTAAGATGAGGTTTTTAAGTGGTGAATCACATTGTAGTGGGAGGGTGATGTCAATATAATGGGGGTTAAAGTCGTTTGTAATTTTAAAATAATTAGTAATTGGGCCAATTACTTTACAGTTTTTTTCATGTTTTGCTTCAAAAAAAGGAAAAATACTTGAACTAGCTTAAACTAACAGAAGTGAGTTAACGTTTATGAATATTAAAAGCTAAATATACCACACAAACCTTAAATATATGTATTTTATTTATTCGTATTTAGTTTATTGATGTAATATTTCATATTTGGAAAAATAAAAGGCGTCACAATTTGAAGGCACTTCCGTGTCGAAGTTATTACGCGTATGTTGGCGAGTTTACAAACAGTTCTGTAACGTTTGATCACCGGAGCATTTAACGAACGTCTTCACTTGGACTAACTTCGCTAACTGGTGGTACAAAGGACTTGACTTAACGTTACCAAATGGCAATTTTTCATGTGATTTTGAGCTGGACTGCTCAAGTGCTCATGTTTCTGCTCTTCATGATTTTCATAGCGTTTCTTGGTTACTGCTTGTATATTAAACACATTCACATGAAATATGACCACATTCCTGGCCCACCGAGAAACAGGTATGTGAACGTTAACACTAAGTTAGCTTAAGCTAAGTGGGTCGTTCTTAATGATGCTAACGGTACTTGTTTTGTCGTCACCTAGCTAACATTAGCTAAAACAATTGTATTGACAGTAACTTCAGCCGACACTTTTGTTTTTCTCACAGTTTTTTATTAGGACATTCACCAACATTATTGAGGGCAATGAAAAATGGCGGAATTGTGCACGACACATTTCTGGAATGGTAAGTTAAGCTCAAACATGTTTAATTGTTCATATGTGGTTGACGAAAGTATGTAAATATTTACAAATAACAAAACATTTAATGTAAAACTGTAACGTTAAACTCAGAACAAATGCAATCGCAAAAAGTTAACGTTAGGTCCCAGGTAGTAAGTTAACTTACCACCACTACGCCCGATGATTCTTGTTGATGCCGTTTTTAAATGTGTTTACGTTATTCATTAGTTATTGTGATCAGTGCACCTTCACTTTGGGTACGGTTTGCACATGTAACTATACATGTATTGTTTGAAATTCAAACTGATAATCAACATGTCGTTTACAGGGCTGAGAAGTATGGGTCTGTGTACAGAGTGAATATTTTCCATTACGTTGTACTCTGTGTGACCTCACCAGAGGCAACCAAGGTAAACACTGGACTTGACAATGATTTAATGTGTAATCTTGAGTTGCATGAACATTGCACAGTTAACTGTGTAAAAGTGCACTGATAGATCTGCTTTTGTGGGGATCTTTGCAAAATAAAAAAAGTTATTTTCATTAAAAACATCCGATCCCTCTTTTAATGGCTCTGTTTCAGGAAATCCTGATGTCCCCAAAGTACCCCAAAGAAAGATCTGTCTATAAGAAACTCTTCAGCCTGTTTGGTGAAAGGTAGTTTATCAGACTTTTAGTCAGATTAGCTATAGTCTTCATGCTGTATAAGTCTCAATAATACAGGAACTGTATCATTATCATTCGTTGTTGTCAAACTGTATCTTACATTACAGAGAAAGATACAGCATCATACATGGTAATGTCAACTCAAGTAATCTTGGCATGTTTTAGGTGCACTTGTTAGTATTGTTTGTCAACTTTTGATTCCCAGGTAATGAGTTTGTTGGTTTTGTTATGTTAAATAATTTACAACCATATTTTGAATAAGTATTATGTTCCATGTCACTCCTCAAGGTTACTAGGTAATGGCCTGATAACAGCACACGACCATGAACAGTGGTATAAACAGCGCCGGATCATGGACCCTGCTTTCAGTAGCTTGTGAGTTGTTAAATGATCACAAAGAGCCAGAATGGAGTATCTGCTCTCCAGGGCTTGCAGTCAACACAAGAGATCACAATAATATATTCTGTTTCTTTTGGACCATATTGTCTTAAGCTACCATTATTTCCAGGTATTTGAGGGGTCTAATGGGCACCTTCAATGAGAGGGCAGAGAAGCTGATGGATAAACTTACAGATGTTGCTGATAACAAAACAGACGCCAACATGCACCACCTAGTCAACTGTGTTACCCTTGATGTCATTGCAAAGGTAATGTGCCAGGGTCTGTTTTTTTTTAACGTGGCGAAAGCACCAGCTTAACACAATCTAATGAAGTTGTAACTATTTTATTATATACATACATTTTATACATATGTTTTCTTGATAACTCTCAGGTTGCTTTTGGTGTGGATTTAGACCTGCTGAAGAATAGTTCACCTTTCCCTGCAGCCATTGAGACGTGCCTGAAAGGGATGGTGTACTATCTCAGAGACACCTTTTTTGAGGTAGGACTTCCCTGCAAGTTTATGTGGCGAATATATGGGAAACTGTGTGAGATCCTAAAATCTTGCATTTCCAGTTCAATCCAAAGAACCGACCATTCATTAATGAAGTGAGAGAAGCTTGCCGCCTGCTGCGCACCACTGGAGCTCAGTGGATTAATGACAGAAGGACTGCCATGCAAAACGGCGATGACGTCCCCAAGGACATCCTCACGCAGATCATCAAAAGTGCTGACAAAGGTGATAGTCCATAAAATTCAGATTTGATTACATAAGAAGAAAGTCCCTGTGTTGTAATGCGGTCATAGCAGTGGAGAATAGAATAATAAATAATATAAGACGTACATATAAAATACAAGCATCCTCAACTCAACATGCGAAGCATTTACTTTTCTTATTAGATTTGCAGAGCAGAAGTGCAAGATAAAGTTGCAACGTTCATTTGCTATGTTTTTGTATTTTTCCAGAGGAAAACATGTCTAAAGAAGATGAAGAGTTAATGTTGGACAATTTTGTGACATTTTTCATTGCGGGTGAGTCTGTGTTGTTTCTGCCTTTATGTGTGAAATGCGGCACATAAATAAAAATAAAAGTCCAAAATGCCCCCTGCCCCCCTTTGTGGTTTAAAGATACAGAATATAATCAGTTTAATGTGTGTTAGTTGTTGATCCATGTTTATGCCTTTTAAAGGTAATGTTCTGATTAATTTTGCCTTCTCTTAGGGCAAGAAACAACAGCTAATCAACTGGCTTTTTGCATCATGGAACTTGCAAGACATCCTGATATACTGGAGAAGTGAGAACTAATAATTTTGTGCAATACAGTTTCATAATGGAGCTATTAAATTATGGTTTCCTGAGTTGTGTTTTTATTTCTCAGAGTGAAGACGGAGGTGGATGATATCATTGGGATGAAGCAGGAAATCAGTTATGACGATCTGGGGCAACTGATCTACCTCTCACAGGTACATATCATGAAGTTAGGAAAGTTAGGTTCAGCTCTTTAGGAGTGAAGCATGTGAATCCATTGTGCAACGTGCTCTTGTGTTCAGTTACTCACTGACTCTTAGCCTATACAACATGTCTTCTTATGTTCAGAATGAGGGATGGCTTCATCTACTGGTGAGACCAAGATCATTCACTTGGCTGTTCCTGCAATTGTGCTTGAATGAACTTATAGGTGCTGGTCATATAATTAGAATATCATCAAAAAGTTGATTTATTTCAGTAATTCCATTCAAAAAGTGAAACTTGGATATTATATTTATTCATTACACACAGACTGATATATTTCAATTGATGATTAAAACTGACAACTAATGAAAATCCCAAATTCAGTATCTCTGAAAATTAGAATATTACTTAAGACCAATACAAAAAAAGGATTTTTAGAAATGTTGAACATGAGAAGTATGAGCATGTACAGCACTCAATACTTAGTTGGGGCTCCTTTTGCCTGAATTACTGCAGCAATGCGGCGTGGCATGGAGTCGATCAGTCTGTGGCACTGCTCAGGTGTTATGAGAGCCCAGGTTGCTCTGATAGTGGCCTTCTGCTCTTCTGCATTGTTGGGTCTGGCATATCGCATCTTCCTCTTCACAATACCCAATAGATTTTCTATAGGGTTAAGGTCAGGTGAGTTTGCTGGCCAATTAAGAACAGGTATACCATGGTTCTTAAACCAGGTACTGGTAGCTTTGGCACTGTGTGCAGGTGCCAAGTCCTGTTGGAAAATGAAATCTGCAGCTCCATAAAGTTGGTCAGCAGCAGGAAGCATGAAGTGCTCTAAAACTTCCTGGTAGACGGCTGTATTGACCATGGACCTCAGAAAACACAGTGGACCAACACCAGCAGATGACATGGCACCCCAAACCATCACTGACTGTGGAAACTTTACACTGGACTTCAAGCAACATGGATTCTGTGCCTCTCCTCTCTTCCTCCAGACTCTGGGACCTTGATTTCCAAAGGAAATGCAAAATTTACTTTCAGCAGAGAACATAACTTTGGACCACTCAGCAGCAGTCCACTCCTTTTTTTCTTTAGCCCAGGCGAGACGCTTCTGACGCTGAGTCTTGGGTGCGGTTATCCCTAATGTTTGTACACTTTTTTTCTACCACACCTTTTCCTTCCCTTCGCCTCTCTATTAATGTGCTTGGACACAGAGCTCTGTGAACAGCCAGCCTCTTTAGCAATGACCTTTTGTGTCTTGCCCTCCTTGTGCAAGGTGTCAATGGTCGTCTTTTGGACAGCTGTCAAGTCAGCAGTCTTCCCCATGATTGATTAGAGTGTGGCACCAGGTGTCTTCAATATTGAACTTTTTCACAATATTCTAATTTTCTGAGATACTGATTTGGGAGTTTTCATTAGTTGTCAGTTATAATCATCAAAATTAAAAGATATAAACATTTGAAATGTATCAGTCTGTGTGTAATGAATGAATATAATATCCAAGTTTCACTTTGGATTGGAATTACTGAAATAAATCAACTTTTTGATGATATTCTAATTAAATGACCAGCACCTGTAAATGTATTTTTTTTAATTTTTTAAGCATATGACCCAAGATGTGCACCTCACACTGTAACCTTCCCCTAGGTTCTAAAAGAGACTCTGAGGATTTACCCGACTGCTCCAGGCACATCTCGTGACGTACTGGAAGACATATTCATTGACGGTATCCACGTACCGGGAGGAGTCGCATGTTTTGTGAGTCATTCACTTTTGAGTGTGTTTGTACCTATAAAGCAGGAAGTGTGTGTCAGAACCCAAATTATTTTAATTGTGTTTCTTCTTTATATACTGTACATAAAGTACAATGCTGCCCCTAAACTTTAAACACACAACAAAAGAAGACATTTTTAGAATACTGACAGGATTAACAGTGGCCTGCCCTCAAAATGTTCACTACATTATTTTGAAATTCAGTTTAGCAGCTATGTGAATGGGAGAATGGATAAATTCTTCAAGGACCCACTCACATTTGATCCAGACAGATTTCACCCAGATGCTCCCAAGTAAGTAGCATACAATTTTCATATGATGACATACTTTGTTTTTAGTCACAACATGTTGAAACACTGATCGTTGTTCCATATAAAAGGACAATGCAGTGTATTGAGTGACGCTGTTTCTTATCTGTTTTACAAGGCCTTATTACTGCTACTTCCCCTTTGCCCTCGGCCCACGCTCATGCCTGGGACAAAACTTTGCTCAGGTAGGTGGTGACGGTCATAAATAATCAAGACAAACGCACACAAAACATCACAAGACGTTAATTCCAGATGCGTGGTGGGGTGATTACAGATGGAGGCTAAAGTGGTGATGGCCAAGCTGCTCCAGAGGTTTGACTTCACCCTTGTGCCGGGTCAGACCTTTGACATCCTGGACACTGGCACACTCAGGCCGAAGAGTGGAGTAGTGTGCTCCGTGAGACACAGGAATCACAGGAAATAAATGCTCAGACAGCACCACAACATAAGAAGAAACCAACTGCCTGCTGCAATTATCACTGCCGAGTTGTTTTATTACTTTTTTTTTATTAATTTGTTTTAGCCTTTGTAAAAAAAATAATATCAATGCTTGTTATAATGGTGTGCACAGTGTTATGATGTTTTTAATGTTCTTACAATTATAAGGATATGGGGAAATGTTTGAGTAGCTTACAGTATCATTAGTACTTCAATCTTGGCGGAACTTAACCCTTCATCTCTGTGTAGTTGTTCTTCCATACTCACTGAGCTTCTTAACACGTTTTGTGCCTTTAACACTAATACAAAAAAATGAATTTACCACTTTAACACAAAACTAACCACAGAAGATGATAAAGCCTTGTTTTAATCATACAGAAATAACTTGCTACTATGTGGTTATTTTAGCACTTTAATAAATTAATAATTGATAAAAATGCCTAACAGTCTGATTTGTTCAGTGCTCAGTTTGCTGTGAAGGGATTTTGTTATGTACTCAACCTACTGTGTTTTTCTCCATTACCGAAAGTGGACACACGGTGGCGCTGGTGACCTTGCAAAGAAATTTCAAAAGCACCTGTGAAACTACAATGCTGAGAGAAAGTTGTCACTCATCTAAGCTTCTTTTCAGGAGTTTGTGTTCATATGTTTATTTAATATTTAAGATGAGGTTTTTAAGTGGTGAATCACATTGTAGTGGGAGGGTGATGTCAATATAATGGGGGTTAAAGTCGTTTGTAATTTTAAAATAATTAGTAATTGGGCCAATTACTTTACAGTTTTTTTCATGTTTTGCTTAAAAATGAACAAATACTTGAACTAGCTTAAACTAACAGAAGTGAGTTAACGTTTATGAATATTAAAAGCTAAATATACCACACAAACCTTAAATATATGTATTTTATTTATTCGTATTTAGTTTATTGATGTAATATTTCAAATTTTAAATGCGTTCTAAGCTAATAGTCAAGTGCTTTGTTGTTGTCTTTTATAAGTAATATGTTTTCCCTGTCCTGGACGTGTGGTACTGTTCCTTTAAGAGGGCCGAGCCTGTGCCTTGTGAGGCTTCACCGCACATTTCATCTACCTGCTGCCCGCTCCTCTCCCACGTCGTGATTGGCCGTCTTGGCCGAAAGCCTCTTGAATGATTTCAAACCCGAGTGTTTGGACACGGAGGAGGAGGTGGAGGGGGGGCTGTGCTGACAATTCCGAGCTGGCTGAGTGGAAGGGCTTGAATCCTCCGTCCACCAGCACGCCACCTCAGTAAAGAGGCTTATCCGAGGAGCGTTGTTGACTGCAAACGCGTTCAGATATTTTCTTTTTAAAAAGTGGGCTTTTAGAGGTGTCCTGTTTACGCGAATATTCATCGATTAGCTGAAAGTGGGCTTTAGCTAACATTAAAATACCAAATTTGTTGGATTTTCTGTTTACTATCCTTTGAATGGAGCAATGTCCAGCGGAGACGGCGCACATTGCGGTGGGACGCGGTATGATGTGCTGACGGGACTCTGCGCCGGGGACCTGATTGAAAATCACTGGTAATCGATTGAAAATCATATGTTGGTGTTACTGACGAAATGTGAGTAGGCTACCCGCAGTTGTTTCCGAGTTTCATAACGGATTTTCCTTCAAAAGATTAGTAAGGGCATTCAATTCATGCACGGGTTGCCATAGCACCATTAATATTTTCCCTTTCATTATCTGTCTGCTGAAGAGGAGGGCATAACGATACTTTAATATTTTGGACAATGTATTCGTATTTTAACACAATTCCGCAATTGAGGCTTGGTTAAATGACTTTTGATAGTTAATTTCAAGCCGCCGTTTTAACGAACTGAGACTCACAGCCATGGCTAAAAATCCGTCCGAGGGGCCGAGGGATGAACTGAGCCAGCTGACGGACGAGGAGCTGCTTCGGTGCAGCAAAGAGGAGCTGGTCCGGAGATTGAGGAGGGTTGACAGCGACAAAATGAACTTGATGATCGACCATGGCAACATGATGAAAGACATCAATCGGCGGCTGCAGGTGCATCTGCACGAGATCCGGAGCCTGAAGGAGATCAACCAGAAGCTGCAGGACGACAACCATGAGCTCCGGGAGCTCTGCTGCTTCCTGGACGACGACCGACAGAAGGGCAAGAAGCTGTCCCGAGAGTGGCAACGCTTTGGCCGCTACACTGCCAGTGCCATGTGGAAAGAGGTGGGAACCTACATGATGAAGCTGAAGGAGCTGGAGGCCAACCAGGACACCGTGTTGAGGGAGAACACTGAGCTGAAGGAGATCATCCTCATGCTGGACGAGGAGAGGAACGGAGCAGGCTCCAGGAGCTCCATAGACAGTCAGTCCAGTTTAACCAACCTGAACGGTGGCACCGGCACGGTCAGGGATGTTGGAGACGGGAGTAGCACGTCCAGCACTGGGAGTGCTGGTAGCCCCGATCACCACAATCACAACCACATACACAAGCCCTCTTCAGAGAACAGTAAGATGGGCCCCACCATGAGGAGGTCCATGGATGACCTGTCAGCACCGCACCATCACAGGAGCATCCCCAATGGACTTAATGGTGAGTACACACACTCCTTGCACCTGTGGAAACACACCTTGCTGTCATAAGCCACATGCAGACTTAACACATGCCCTGCAAGATGCACATCTTAAAGTCCAACCAATCAGGCCAGACATCAGTTCCAAAATAAAAGTTTTTTTTGGCCCTATTACATTTAACACTGGCAACTTGGCCCTTTCAATTTTATTTTTGTGTCCAAAAGTTACTCTCATGGGCTGGGATGGATGACCTACAGTTACTCCTGATTTAAAAGATCTCCAAGACAAGGGGCATAAGTTGTTGCCCATTTGAGGCGTCTTGAAATTGTAGTTGATTTCTTGAGGTTCAACTCTCCAGTAGGCCAGTGGCTGTGAGAGATCAGAAGAATACAGGTGTAATACTGTATTCCTCTGCCTTGGTTTCACAGCTCTTAGATGCAGTCAGGATGTGTTGTGTAGTTACCATGTGTGATTGCACTGACAACATATGCTGATCAAAATTGCTGTGAAGGATTAACATGGGTGGGGGGTCTTGGGTTAATCTCCCTTTAAAGTCTTGATTGGGGTGATTATAACACACACACATATGCGCGCACAGCATCCTTAAGTGGCCTTTTCAGTCCCATGCTACCCCATCATGTCAATCTGCACTGATTTAGGTCACTGCACTTGTGGTCCTCAAGGAAGAGGACTTATCTAAATAGCTTTTAAAGGGGGCTGGAGCAAATTGATTTTTTTGAGGTTGTTTGCTGATTATCATTGTTGTCTTTGGTTGTGGAAGAGCACTCATGTCTGCTTAGTGCCCGTTTGAAATGCATGGCAAGGGACCAGAAATCAATGTCCCTGTTTTAAGACCTAAATACACGGCTGAAAGCTTCGAGCCGGGATGAAAATGCCCTGATGGAACAGGAGGACACTAAGCCTCGTTTAGCTAGTACATGGGCTGATAACTCGCCATGATCTGTTTGGCAAGGGAAATAAATTCTGTATCATGGGGAGGAGGGGGGAAATCCCCCATTCAGTTGAAACTTTTTATATATTTATTGTATTTTACCCTGCTTTAAAAGGACAGGGCAGCAGCATATATAGAAGCTCAAAGCAAGCAGCTTCAAATCAGATCACACAGGTCACGTGTTATCTATCGGACATTCCTGGAGTCATGGGCTGTGTAAACCGTGAAGGTAACAAATACAAAAGGATGGAAACATGCATGAGAGAGAGCAGAGTGACCCCTTAATCCGGAAACACACACACTCACACGCCAAGACACACATTTTTGGGTGTTGTTTGGCTGTCATTACGTAACATCAATATTGTGTCTGCAGCAGCCCAGCACCTCTCTAAGCCGCTGTTTCGGTAGATGTGTGTGACATTGTGTGCCCCTGAGGTTCTAGCTCAGTGTGTCCATCTTTGTCAGTGATGTACAGATACACACATGCGCACGCACGCATGCACACACATAACTAAGCTAGCAAGGGAAGTATGCGCTTCACTTGAGAGGTTTATTATTTCATTGTCAAAACCATTGCATTGCTATGAGACTGATGCTATATAGTTCTAAACAAAGGTGAACATCACAAATCTTTCAGGCTTTTACATAATTACAAACAACCCCCCACGGAAAGAAACAGGGCAACTATTAACACTGTGTTGTGAAATAACCCAAGATGGCAATCGATTAAAAACAACGGCAGCAGCAATACTACATTGATCCTTATCTACTGTTACATGAGTTGGATGGCTGAACCCAGGAGCAGTCAGATGAAATGGCGTAAAAGTGTTTCATCACTCCTCTCGATGAATAAATCTCAAAAACCTGCTTGGATAGAAAATTTAATTGCCTGCAGGTCGACATCAGCTTCTACAGCCCTGACTAGTAAGAAAATGGTTTTCTTCACCGGCACAGATTTACTCAATTGGCTGCTTGAAATCCGAGTGGAGTGACCATGTTGCGAGGTCAGGTCTGGCCACAGTGTGAGGTCTGCAGAGTGACTTTATTTAATGCTGTCCAAATGCCAGTGGCTCCCCTGGGCATTTAGGAGACAAGCTCGAGGATTGCCGCTCAAGTGCTAAATGAACAGCATCTGTCCGGTTGCCAGACATATACACACACAGATGGGAAGAAGAGGAGGAAGATGAAAGCGTTTGGTGTCCTAAGAGTGAAACCGACCAGTTGTTTGAGCTAGAGGCCTGGGTTTCATATGTTTTCAGTCAATTTTTAAATTCTTTCATCTTTTTTTTTGTTTGTTTTGGCAAATGTGAATCTAAAAGCCCATCTCTTTAGAGGCAAAAGAGGTGCTGGGAGAGGAGTGAATGAAAGGGGGGCCCAGCAAAGGGCCCACTGAGTCCTGGGGGTGTTGGGAGTGGCTGAATGGCGCTAAGGGGTTGGCTGGGAAGCCTGGGGGTGGAGTGGTGGGGGACGGTAGGAGGGCAAATTGAGCTCAAAAGAGGCTGGATTTAGAGACATCGTGCTGTCTGCTTAATTGAATTTCTTGTGTGTTGACCCCCCCCCCCCCCCCCCCCCCCCCCACACACACACACACACACACACACACTCTGGGGATACATGCTGTTTGTGTGTGTGTGTTTACATAGACAGGGTGTGCGGCGTAGTGTGTAAGGAGTATTGAAGTCTTCTGTTGTTAAGAAGACAAAAAATAAAAGAACAGCAGGGACTACATTGAGTACCACTGTTTCATAAGTTATAGTAGTGACTTCTATTTCCAGACTTCTCAACGTCGGCATTCGCTTTTGGTGGTCTGGAACCCAATTCCAGTCAAAGTCCGCCTGAAATATGATGCTGTCATAGAGCTCTTGCATTAGGCCCCCCTATATTGCCATGCAGAGTAAGTATAACTGTGTGAGATTAAGACAGAGTGGCCAAGCGGGAGCAGGAAAGTGCTGCTTTGACATTGTCCAGGTGAACTGATAAAGATCCTCTCTACAATAAAGCTGGTTGACCTTTAACAGACCCTCACACATTCTACTGGCCTTTTAGCTGCCAAATGGCTTTAAAGGTTTCTAACTCGGCAGAGAACGAGGTTTCTCAGACATGGACTGAGAAAGAGGATATATCCAACTCTAGTCAGTCAGTGTAAGTTACCGTACCAATGGTGATGTGAGTAAGGTCATTGCATGTCCATGGACATCTACACTAATGCAAGGAAATAAAACATGCAGTAAATAAAACATTGATTTAGTAAATGGGTTTTAGTCCTGCGTGCTAGGACAACTGAAGCTAAAGTTCTAGCACATTTTGCAGCCAAGGTGGCTTTATCCTTCACATTCACGTATGTGTGTGTTTGCCAGAGGCCAGGGAGATGTTCTATCAGGCCAGACTTCTGTTGACTGCTCGAGATGGCTTCCTAAAAAGGGGACCTTCCTTCTCCCATACCTAAAGGCTTGGTCATACTCGCATTTAAAACAGCCCCATTTGGTTTCCCTCTTCAGTAAAACCCTTTGTGGAATAAAATGGTTCACAACCCCAAGAACAAAAGGGGGAGTAAACACAAGCACAGTACAGAGAAAATAGAATGAAGCTCAGGGAGCTATTGTGACTGGCTAGTGCTAGTAGGCCTATGCTACATGCTAGTATGGCTAGTGTGTTAGCGGTTAGCTCCCCAGCTACAGTAGTTATCCAGCTAGCCCTGTGAATAGCCACTACATCGCCAAGCTTCTAGAACCAAATATTTTGCAAAGACGCACGGAAGATTATCTCTGTGCCGCCTTACTACCATAAGTCTGCCAGTCTACATTCAGCTGCACATGTCTCTCAGAAACCAGTTGGATAGGTCAGTGATTCATCAGAGATTAAGACTTGTAAGCGCTTCAGCACAATGTGATCATTTGAATTTGATATGTTGTTCTTGCACTGGCCTCCTACATTTGTTGTCTTGAGGAAATTGTGCTGTTCCTAAGAAGCCTTCCTGTGTTTAACCTACTCTGTTGAGTCACCCTGTAAACCCATTGTACCATTTAGGCTCAAATTAGGTTAAAATGAGTCCTAATTAACTCACAGAAAAGTCATAAAATTGCATGTTTAAACTAGAGTTTTCAGTACCTGGCCTTTCCATGTGTTTCTTAATATATAAGGTGCGTATTGGTAATTTAGAGGATTTTCTCTCTCTCTGTCTGTCTTGCTCTCTTTTTTTTTTCTGTTTCCTTTTCTTTTACCCTTGGGGAGGGAGGTGACCTAAAAGCTCACTACAAAACTGTAGAACCAGCCCTCCCAGTTGGCCCACCAGTGTGTGTGTGTGTGTGTGTGTTTCCATCATGCTAATGCAAATTAGTCAGCGCCTTGATATTCACATTCATCTGTGAATGCATAAGTAAAGTCTTGAATGAAAAGATCTACTGGGGTCACTTTTTATGAGAAAGAATCAAAGTCCATGTTTACTTTGTGTAAATCATTGCAAAGTTTTTGGAGCTCATTTATATTCTTCAAAGAATCAGCCGGGCCTACTTGTCTTTTTCTTAAATAAACATCAATCACTCACAGCCAGTTAGTTAAAGTGAGCCTTGGCGTTTCCCTGTCTGAGCTCCTTTCTCGTTTTGAACCAGAGGATCAACAACACAATGGTGTTTTCATCTCAGCCGTGGTTTCAAGTCATTGTATGGCATGTCTGGGGGGGCAGGAATAGGATGTTTCTGTCACTGATATCCTGTTTGTCCACACTCAGGTTCATGTTTCTGTGTTCCAAGAAGCTGACTTGGTTTCTTGTAGCCTCATGCGAATGGTTACATTGGTACTATTCTCATAAAGGGCATAATCAAATTTACAAGAGCTACTCTTGGTCAACGGAAAATAATAGCTCTAGGAATTTTATGATTGCGAAAATTAATGGGATCGCATTAGGTCATGTTAACACATGGGGTAGAAATTGCAGCCCTTTTTTGATACCTACTGTTCTTCAGTATTTAGTTTTTTAGTTTGCCAATTACTCCCAAAGACATGTCGAAATGGACACTTAAAATGTTCTTTCCCCGGAGCACAGCATGGGCTCTCTTTGCACTCTCTGGCTTACGTTTCCCAGCGCCCTGCCTGTGTGAGGCCTGGTCAGCTGATAACACAGATAATGGAGTAGAAAAACACACACACACACACACACACACACACACACACACACACACACACACGTATATGCACAGGAGAGATTGAGAGAACGAGCCACAGGGGGAAGTCTCAGCTGTGTACTGTCAATGAACAGCCAGCCCGTCAGGTCGTCTCACATTCCTGGATAAATAAAAGGGGGAAGTGGGTCTTCCTCCTAGTGACACAGCAGGAAAGAGACTACATGGGAAGAAGAGCAGGAAGATGGAAAACAAAAGAAAGCGTGTGTCTCTTGGTTGCCTTTTTTATCTTCTACCTCCCAGTCTTCCCTTCACTTCTCCAGTCTTTCCCTCTCTCTCCATCTGCATCCATCTTTCTCTTCATTCCTCTCAACCTGCTGTCTGATCCTCTGTGCGTTCATTCCTGTCAGCGCAGCACCCAGCCGACAGAATGAGGTTATGGAGCCAGCATGAGCCTCGCACACACAGACACGGACTCCTTGTAAGATCGAATGCTTGTGCCTTTTCCATATAAATAGGTTTTGTTATATTTCAGTGGTGTCATAGCAAGCAAACAGTGTGTTATCTCACAAATATGAAGGCAATTTCAGCCACTTATTACAGCTTTCCTCTCTCTGCGCCTCCCTCTACATCAGTGCGGATCTAAATGTATGTCCCTCTTGTCTGATCGTTGGGCAAGGGGCTGCTGGAGGGCTGCTCAGTCGCCTAGGCAACAGCAATGATCAGTGGGGCGAGTGGACGGCACCCACGCCCAGCCTCAGTCACTGAAGCGGAGGGGAGGGGGATGGGGATGGGGATAGGTTTGGGCATGGTTGGCCTCCATGCTGATTGACCCGTGCAGAATGATGCCAGCCAGAGCGAGGTCAGCTTTGTGTGTGTGTTGTGTTGTGTTGTGTTTTTTTTTTTTCTGTTTCCAAGAAACTTACTCATAAGAGACAGACGGGGTGTGGTACAAGTTGCTCGTTCACATTCAGTTTCAAACTATTTCATACCGGTTTTACTATCTGGAAAACTCTGTGGAAAACTCAATTGAGCATGAGTTATTTTAAGAAGCAGATCATTGTACCTGATCTGAATGGTTGGGGTTTTCCAATATGCAACACCCAAATGGGGTTGGTCATATCATCAAACAGTAACTGACATTTTATATGATTTCCTTTATGAGCTTCTCACACGTCAGTGTCGCTAGCTTTCAGAATTGAGACACAAGAGGTTTTATTTTTGTAAGTTTAACATTATTGTCACTCTAGTGAAACACTAGTATTTGGAAGTCAATCCAAGCTAACAAAGTTTTAGCTCTGTTTTTGGTCTCCACCAACTCCTGAAAGAGAATATCTGGCTCTTTAGTTGCTAATTTCTCCATTATGTTCACCAGCTAGTCGCTAACTGTGCTTGTCTGCTGTTTGGTGCTAAGCAGATAGTGTACAGTGGGGTTTTAGAGCTGTTTTGCTGAAAACAATGCTTTGAGAGCGGTGAGATGTTAATCGAAACTGTAACGTTGTGGGCCCGTCAGCTAAACGATGAGCTGACACTCACTATAAAGCTCTGTATAGCCAAGGGGAGCTGCAGCTTCAGGTGATAATTCTGTCGGTTCATCACTATGAAGGGGACACCTTACATGCTGTCTCATTGTTTTCACAGTCAAATTTGATACATTACTATAAAATGTTGATTATATCTGCTTTACAAAATGAAGAATCTTGTAATTTCTTGATATTGTGTTTCCTGTCTCAGCCTCATCTAACCTTTACTGACGGATTAAGTATCCATGGACAAATGAAAAGTGTCCAAGTATGCACCTGCCAGGATTCACCAAAAATGGGCTTTAAAGATGGATACAGATGTATATTTAAAACCCAGCTTGTAGAGGGCATTCTTTTAGAGTGCACGTTCTACACTGTAGAAGGCTTTTTATTAAAGGTACGTCCCTCGCTTGTCCCCTGCCCCATTGTCAGCCTGTCCTTAACTGGCTAACACTGATTTTAATGAGTGGTACTGCGCCCCTGGCAAGACCCACATTGATCTGTGTTATATGTCAGATCCAAACAACTGATTAAGATGCAAACGAGAGACTGAGGAGGGGAGTTCGAAAGAGCAACTGGGTTCAGGAGGCACAGTGACAGAAAGCCATCTGGGGTTGCACCATAAACTCGCCATCAGCAATTTGATTCTGTCTATGCAACACACCCAATGACCTTCGACAGTGGAACAGTCCCAGGTTACCAAAAGTCAGCAACTCTTATTTAGAACACCTCTTCATCAGCTCCTCTTGAGGCCTGGGGAGGAACAAGGCGTTCATCTGGACTTTCTGCCTGTCAGCTCTTTGCTTTTGGTTGCTGTGACATTGGAGACTGGAGTCAGCAGATGTCTTCACCTTGCTTGCATTTACATAGTGCTGTCACCCCACTCCAACATGTAGTTTAATGGTTATAGATTGTTTTCTCTGGTGCTTAAAAATGTGGGCATGGGGCCACTTTTTGGTGGGTCCCAAATGGAATGGCTCATTAGTTTTCAAGCTGAGACATAATTCCTCATTTTGAATTTGTGCAATAGCTGACTGGAAAACCACTTGCGCTGTTGCAATAATGAGATATTGAAGCACTTGACTGGTTACTTCAATAATAACAACTTCAGAGTCATAGTTAGAGGTAGCATAACTAGAAAGTGAAACTGGCGGGGAGCCCTCTAGATGGATGAGATAGTGTGGAGTTTTGACGGTCGGCTGAAGCATCTGGAATAAATTGTACAATTTCAACACGGTTGCTACATCCTCAGGAAGGTTTTTGGAATGGTTTCAGGTAACCTTGCTATTCTGGAGGCTAATTTCCTCTTGCAGGTCCGTGTTAAGTTCCAAGACTGGACTGTGTAACTTGGGAAAACATGTATCTGTTTTGGTTTTGGATGGGCCTTGAGACAGACATTTCTCTCAACTTGTTCTTGTTACTTAGAGCCTAGAGAGAAGCAGTATTTGGAAGATTTAGATGACAAGTGATCAGTCAAAGGAATTATGTGTCTGTCTGTGTGTAATGAATGCAGAAATGTTGACTCGAGCCTATTGTTATCCACATAATGTTACTAAGAAGGTGGAAAAAAGTAGTTTCCTATCTTTCCCTGTGAACTTTTAAAATACTTGCTGTGAGGCTAACATGGAAGGATCTCTTTGCATAGCAAAATTAGGAAACAGCTACACACAGTTCATTAACAAAAAGGTTAATTAACATTTGTTCCAAGTGTCTGGACTGTTTCTTCAAAAACTGTCATCTCCTGTTGGGTACAAAACCTTGTTAACCTTGTGCTTTATGAAATAAAATGTATAAAGAGGAATTTTGACACAGTCGATATTTATTCAAAAATGATTCATCCGTTTTTTCCTAGTTGTGCTGCTTTTGACATACTCTGATGGCTGTTGAAATTCAATCACAAACACATTAAGACCACCCTACTTAACTGGGCTTGGCCTTAGATTATAAGGGCTGATGAAAAGTCATTATTCATTCGAACTCGTCCAAGTGTAGAGCATTTCGATTCCACCAATGTGACTATCAATCATAAAGAGCTTAGGCGAAAGCTGATAATCATGAAAATGCGGTCTCACAGAAAGGGAGTTTGTCTGAGTAAATCAATGACTGGATGGATGAGAGGGAGATGTTCAAGTACAAATGCATTTGATCCTTTCATCTATTGGCATTTATTTGCCATTCATGGTATTGGAGGATAACTGTGCTGGTATTAATATTCGTGGAACAACCAGGGATGGCTACATGATTATCTGAAACTTTGGAGATGTTCCTGGGGTCCGTCTGATCCTTTTTAATGCTGCCAGAGTTAGCTCTGGGTTTAGCAGAAGTACAGATAATGTCTGATCACACACGGGCTGCTTGGCCACAGTGATTGATCTTAAAAGGGGGTGTGGTGGAGATTGATAGACGGAGAACAGAATCAAACTTTGGTTTGAGAGTGTTTTGATGGAGGATAGAGGGAAGAGATGGCAGCCTTCTGTATTTCTGTTGTTTTCTGTCGGGACGGCCAATATGGCTTTGTATAGAGTTGGTAGGTGTCAGATAAGGCAAATGGAGCTAGTAATTCGTCTTCAGAGGGGGATTACGCAGCATATTTCATACCCTTCTCACTCACACACTGTGAGGAGATGACAGATCTGACAGTCAATTATAGGCGGCATTTTTCTCATCTCCATCCCTGTGGCCTCGTCAGTTCTGATATCACACTGCTCCACTCCTCTACTCCTGTTTTTAGGAGGGTTCAGCATCAGCACATTTTGAATCCGGTGTTAGCCTGCAAGGCAACAAAGGTTGGTGAACCTTAGTTAACCTCAGTGTTCCTCAGGTTATGGCTGCTTTCAAACATAATTTAACTTAAATGTGTTATGATATGATAACACAATATTCAAATATGGGGAGTGGGAGATACTTGCAATTAATGGAAATGGCGCTGCAGCCGTAACATTTTCAGTGATGTCTGGGTGAGGTTAGACTGATGATGAGTGAACTCAATGAACCCACCCCCGCGTCGCCTTGCATACACACATATAACCCAGAAAAATCTCTGAAATCTCACCCGTTTCTTTGATGATTCCACTACTAAAACCATCCAAGAAGGATTTCAGGAGACGTTTTACAGTGTGTTTGTTACCTCCTATATATCCTCTCTGTCTTGCTCGCTCTCCTCTCAGTCAACAAAAGATGTAAGGGGATTAAACCATTGATGTTGTAGCTCTACCATGGCTCTCCGAAACATGGCAGAGGGTTTGGAGGGGAGGGCTTCTACGTTAAAAGGATTTGAAGAGCGGGATCCAGTGCTGTATCTCTGCCCACCACTCTTTAAAATACATGGCACGTATCCCTGCGTATGATATGCAATGTATGAACCGAGGCACTCTCTTAAACCCTTTAGAAGACATAACGGTGTTAAATGGCATGTGCACTTGATGGAAGTGCCCTTATTAGGGTGCAACAACAGGAAGTAGAAGGATAAAGGCTTGGGTAGGGTGAAAGTGTCTCGTAGAGGCCTGTTGAGGAGAACCTCTAAAAGGAAGATGCAAGGTTGAAGATGCAGGAGCAACAGAGGACACTGCAGAGCAAGCAGCTTCTCCTTTTGCCTGTTGCTAGGTTACTATGCTCTTTTATTCAGTATTATGGGGTGTTCTTTACTGCACTTTCTCGACACAGTGGCACCTCCTTGAGCTCCGTGGCTTTCTACTGTACATCTCACCTTAATCTTTAGTTGAATCTTGTTGCAGAGGAACACTTCTAGATGCATGGCTTTTCTTGCTGCTGTTGGTTTAAATCTGCGCTCCCTCAAGGTGCAAGGTGTGGACTGTATACCTATAGGGCAATGTTGTGGTCAGCACAATGTACGACAAACAAAACCAGAAGGGATTACATGAAAAAATATGACTAGGCAGCCTGCTGCCATGTGCTACTGGTTAATAATTCTCCAGACCCATGCTGTGGTACAGTATTTATATGACATGGAACAAGATGAAAGGTGCAATGTGAGCGATTTACATGCAGAACTTAATAATTGACCATTTGATGAGGGAACAGTATCATAAAAGCCCGCCAAGTAGAATGAAAGCAGAAGCATGGAACCGATTCCTGTTGTGTTCATGTTGATCTACCACAGTCACGGCAGCGCGGTTCACCAAATGGAGGAATAGTGGAAAGGCTGACGGAGGAGGTTTTCGAGGAGCCCACATCAGTGGTCGTCAGCCGATGAGGGCTGAGGAGAAGGGAAAAACTGGACAAATGAGGAGACTTGAGAAAGATGTGGAAAAAGAGGAGGTGGGATTAGGAGAAATGGATGATGGGTTGGGTTAGGGGGGGTTAGGGGATGAGACATGAGGAGGAAAGAAGGGGAGGCATGAAATGGTAAACAAGGTTGATAAAAAGCAGAGATGGGGCAAAAGAGAAGGAGGAGGAGCAGATGAAAGGGAAGAACAGATGAAAATCAAAGTGTGGGCAAAAGAGGAGATGATGAGAATGAAAAGGAAGATGCCACTCATGGGAGGCACAGCTGGAAATTGGCCATCCTCGAAACCTCAGCTGCTGCCACTGAGAGATTAGGGTGAAAAATAGCCAGAAATATCACTGCACCTGCAGAGCACTGAAAAATGCACACTACTGAGCACGGAATGAAGACCTGCTGCCAACTTTTCATATATTTCTTTTTTTTCTCAGAGAAGTAAATATTTCAACAGAGAAATCTGTTTGATCTTCACTCACACCGCTGCTATCACTGTTTTACAGTTACTTTTTCTTTCACGCCCAATAAAAACAAAAAGGCTTGCAAGGTTTTTTCTCACAAGCCTTTTGACTATAAAAATAAGAGAGATTAGAGTTTTTACTCAGAACTGGTTCTTGGTCCTTTCATCTATGAAATACTGACAAACAAGAGAAGCAAAAGTCTTCAAGGAATAAATATTGTCGTCAGTTTTGACAATTTTAGTCTGCTTTGCATGTGAGAGATTGTAATAGTACAAGTACATAGGCAGGCCCTGTACACTATGCAAATCTTTATTGTAGCTGTGCTTTTATATACTTGCATATAACCATTCTAATGCAGTGTGTTTCATAACTGATCCAACTTGGAGCGTTTCCAGCTGTTTAAATGCTTTGCTATCATCACATATCTCAGTGGTGGTCTGAAGTTGACTTATTTACAGTTTTGCAATGAGTTATGCTTTTGAGATTTTGTATGCCAAATTAGGATTATTGAAAAGCTGCAGATAGCTCTTGGGTGGGACCTTAAAAAGTCTGGGGAATGTCAGTGAGAAGAGCGTGCTGACAGGAACTTGGATGAAAGGCAGTGAGCGCAGCGTATTGTCATTATGTCGTAATAAAAACAGCAAGTTATGTAAGCCAGGTGTCAGTGAACATGCCCTGTTGCTGAACTCTGCTTATATACCACAAGGTGAAGAGAGATAAAACAGGACGTTGTTTTGCTTTGATTATTATTTAAGTGCCGTGTAGCAGTATTGCAAAAGTACAGTTTGTTATACATAAATGTAAATTAAGCCAGTGAATCAGATAAATGTGCTGGCATCAGTCTTCAGCCAGCAGCATTTTATGTTTTAGTAAGCCATTATTGTATAATTTAAAAACAAGGCTTGCGTCTTTCTTTTGGTCACTGTGCACATTCACAGTGCTGACACAGATAATCAATAATCCATCCATTCCACATTGCAAAGGGTTGCAGGAAGCTGGAACACTTCCCAACACACAATGGGTGTCAAACCTGGACAGGTCTCCAGTCATCACAGTGCTGCTGACACATAGGCCGACTGACTAACACGCCTACGAGCAATTTACAGTCACCATTTAGCCTAACCTGCATGTCTTTAGAGCAAAGGAAAACTCTAAACGGAAAAACCTCCACCTGTTGAAAATGATGACTTCATAAAATATTAAGCAAGAGAAGCAAGAAATCGATGTGGAGGACAAAGAGCTGGCATATGTTCCTGTTTGCTAATCTGGAGCTTTTACAGTAAGATGATTAGAGGTTTGATAACCCCCCATTTACAAAAAGGCAAAAAACAGCTAAAGCCTTGTTTAGAGCAGCGTAGCACTGATTTTAGCCTCTGTCAAACCTCCCTCAGTTACAAATTCAGAATTACTTTGTAGTAAACTATAGAATTTCCACAGAAATTGTACAGCCTGTTCCTCCCTTCTTCCTTTGTCACACTATCTCTTCACCCATGGTGGTTTCTTCTACCACTTACCACTCAGTGATGGACAGTTGGCCCTCCGATTCACCATGGGACTGTTAGTAAGATCCATTGAGTCAGAGGGACCACCACCTGGTCACCGCTGGCTCGTTCTGATCTGTGTCACTCGCAGCTAATGTGAGCTGACGCAGCAGCTCCCACTGGACAGCTGGCTCCGCAGCAGACAGTGGAGGCCAAGCATTGTCTGACCCAACTGCACCGTTCGAAGAAAAGTTAGTCTGGCTTTTGCTGTTGACTCATCTGTGGTGCCTTTTGTCTGTGGCTGCAAAGGTAAGGAAGGTATGCTGGCTGGCTTTTAGTAGACTGCAGATTCGTAACCATTGGACAAAGCCAGACTAGTGGTTTCCCATTGTTTCCTGTCTTTTTGCTAAGATAAGCGGATGAGCTGTGTGCTGTAGCCTTATAATTAATGTACAGGAGAGAGGTGGTATTAATCTTCCCATCGAACTGTCTGCAAGAAAGCGATTAAGCGTATTTCTCAACTATTGCTTTACGATTCACAAGCAGTATATTAGTTAACTAAGCGAGCTAGCTTTTGTCTACTGGAGCAGGCTGAATGTTGCTTCATTCAACATGATACAGGGTTACAAGGTAGACTTATTAATCATTTTATAACACAGGGTTTTATAATGAGATTAAGTAGTAAATAATAAATCATAGAAATAAAACTATTTTACATGGTGGTACAGCAGCAGATACTTCTGTATCTCTTGCCAAACGGCAGTAGGGTGAACAGGTGGTACCTGGGTGGGTACTGTCTTTTAATATCCTTTAGGCTCTGCGCAGGCACCTCACCTCCCTCATATCACTGATACTCAGTAGATTGGCGTCTGAGTGGTTTTAATCACACACTGCAGAGCCCTCCGGTCCTGGGCCGTGCACATTGCATGCCAGTTTGTGATGATTCCAGTCAGGATGCTTTCTGTTGCTTCTCTGGAAAAGTTGATAAGAACTTTGCACGGGAATTTTGCCTTCTTAAGTTTCCTTAAGAAATACAGGTGTTTCTGAGCTTTCTTCACCAGCGTGGTGTAGTGAGATAACCTTGACAGGTTCTCTGTGATGCTGATTTCCAGGAACCTGAAACTGTTCCACCTGCTCCACCTCAGCTCTACTGATTGCCTCCTTTTTTCTGAAATCAACAATCAGCTCCTTGGTTTTGCTGACGTTGAGCAATAAGTTGTTCTCGGTGCACCGCTGTGCAAGATTGTCGATTTCCTTAAATTCCTTTCAAATGTTCCCTGTCTTTACTATTTACGCAGTAGCCCAAGTGTTTTATTCAACCCACCGTTCAGTGGCTTTGGAATCCAGTGGCAGCATATCAGCCTCAGCCACAGCTGCTATAATTTTCCAGTCACAAACAGTTTTATTTCATAGTTTGGGAACACATTTTGCTGTTTTGCATTTCTGACTCCAAAAAATCTTCAAAGGCAGCTGCTGTTAGATTGATGAGGCCTGCTTATGATTCTGCCCCATCAGAGGATTTATCAAACCAAACTGCCTCTGCAACCACCCCGCTGTGTAAATGTGTAAATGATAGCCATGCATCATGAAGTGAGAGACTTGACGACCTGACGATGGGGTGTCAGGGAGGTCTAATATAATAAAATTACTGGTTGATGAGTTTCCATTAGGCTTCATGAGTTATTTATATATGTGTGTGTGTGTGTGTGTGTGTGTGTGAGAGAGAGAGAGATAGAGTCCTGCTGTACAGTAGTCTTTATCAGATTTATTCAGGGCAGGTTAACCATCTGGCTGTAAACCAATAGGCCTCTAATGGAATTTGTTCCCGTCATTCTCCCCTCTGTGTATGTGTACGTGAGCGTTGGGTGGTTGGGCACTAATAAAGCTAATGGCTATAAAGTCAGAGGTGGGGTTAAGGCCTATTAAAAGAATGGAGCGTTTCAGTGCTGAAGAGGCAGTTATACCACAGCACAGTGTATAATGTACCCCCCCCCGCGCGCACGCACACACACACACACACACCTCCACTGGCTACAGGATATATATAATGCTATAATCCTGTCTGTCATCCCATCAACTGTAATGCACAAAATTTGACATGGGCAGCAGCAGTAGTTGTAACTGTCATTATTGCCCTAAGGGTGTAGAAAGGGTGAATGTTTGTAACAACGCTGCTGGATGAAGCCATTCATTAGCTGCAATTAAATGTTTACTGTTGTAAGTAATCACTGTCACGGTTGGAGCTGTGTTAGGTTGAGTTGCAACTTGTTTTATTGATTGTATACTTTGCAGAGCTCTCACACACATTCTGCCAGCACACTGAGCGAGCGTGTGTGTGTGTGGGGGGCTATATCAATATAGCATATTTTAATTTCATGTATTGTTGCAGTCGCCTCATTGCTCCACACAAATTGGATGTTTCCATCTGTCGCTAGGTTTTCATCACTTGACGTGTTACCGTTTGTCGAGTTTTGTTTCAATACACAAATATACCAAATTTTCCCCTTAGCCAACCGTAAATACTTTGTTGCCATATTTCAACTTTCTTTCAATTTTGTGGCGTTTCCATTGAAGTATTTTTACGTGCAAATTGAAAATGTGCATAAAAACAGGTGGTTTGAAACACACTTAATGATAGGAGATAAAGAAAAGTTGCTAATTGTCACATTGTAGAAGCTGGATCATACAAATGTTTTATTTTGCTTGACTACTCTGTGAAGTTGTTGTTCATTTATTTTTCTGTCCATTGATGAAACGACTAATCCTTTGAGCACCCCGCCCAGGGATTAAAGGACAGGTGTCATGGATACAGAGCTGTGAAGAGACAGACAGACCATTTTGGAGGGCACACTGTGTCCCGGGTCAGCTTAAACTGGAAACAATTAGACAAGATCAGACACCTTGGGAATGCTTGCCAGGTCTGATCAAACAGGAGACGTGTTAAGGAAACATTCTCCCGGTGCAGCCCGGCAGACCTAATGTTTGCTTGTCGTGGCTCGTAAAGTTTACCTCTTAAAAGGTCGTTGGCATTTACGCTCACTTGACTCTTCCTCTCTGTGATGCTTCACACCTTTGACTCCATCTTTCACACTCACAAACATACACAGATGCACACGTGCTTTCTCTCTTTCCTCAGTCTGAAGCGGCATGCTGTTGGCACAGTGTGTGCAGACACTTGTGAGATTAAAATGTTATTTTGCTGCTGCTGCTTCTTACAAGAACATTTTATGTTTGGGGGGGGGGGGGGTTAACACAGTGTCCCGGTTTGGTTATCTTTCAGACTGTTCTGCCCTGCAGAGGAGCATGAGGATGTCTGCAACTGAAAGCCTGATTCATTGGTCTTTTTTTGCCAGTAGGTTGAAGTGATTTTGAGTTCAAAAATCACTCAGAAAACTTCCCGGGGGGTAAATTCAGTGACATGGATAATGAGTCCTGGCTAGCCTTTTTTTCTTTTGTATTGGAGACCTGAAATGAAGCTGCGCAGTCTAGCCCTAAACCATCGCTAACCATTCATAATGGGATATAATAGAATCCTCTTGTTAATATACCTGTTTCTGTGTCCTGTCGGCACAGTATCTCTTGTCTCCTTATCCCTACTGTATGTACATCTTGCTCTCATTCTCCTGTTTCCTTTCTAATGGCCTCTTTGCCGACAACAGCAGAGTATAAGCACTGTCGGCTTGGCTTAGTTTCACCACATCTCAAAACACTGTTGTCAGGGCGAGTCAAAGGCTATGGAACTCCAGTCCAACATCAGTCCAATTTTAGCCGCGGTTGGGATGAGATAACCGTCTATCTGGACAGCTCTTATGTAAGATCTCTTTCTCTTTGTGGCAATTACTGTGCTAATAGCCCTTCGGAGAACCCTTTTATCCGTCAGTGCTCGGTTAATAGTTGGTAAAGCTCTAGATGACACCAGTGAATGGATGGGTTTTGTCTTGCGGATAGAAATCTCTCCATTAACTCCACAGAAAATGCAGTTGCTTATTTTGTTTAATTTAGATCAGAGAGCTATTGTAACTGGTGTTGTTTTACAGAGTCATTTGTGGGATTTCGTGCATGCTGTCACAGGAAATGCTTTGCTCAGACATATAGTCAACCAAAACACCAGAGAAAGATTTTGTCAGCACTTGGATTTTAAAAAAATAGAGCCACAAGTTGAATCTTGCCTGTTTCCCCTTTCACTCTGATTTGCATTAGAATGAAATCAGAGGTCGTTATTATTCATGTAAACAGTAATGAAACCACTAGATGATGTCACTGGAAAGAAAAGGTTATTTTCTCTGGATTGGAAAAAGCCCACAGTTTGCAGACTGCATCAGAACCCACATGGCAGATGGGATTTTCAGAGGCCGATAATAAAGGAGTTTCAGGGTTATACTTATTGAAGGAACATTCTTTGTGTTTACCATCTAACTGCTAGCTGTTCGACTGTGCTTACATAAGCGCAACCTTTGCCAGCTCAGCAGTCAGTCAGACAGGCTTTTAAAGGAACGGGGAGGCATGCAGATTTATGTAAATGGGTTGCCATGGGGTTTGTGGCGGTGAAACCGTGGTAACGGGGAGAGGAATGAGGTTAAAGAGGGCCATGGGCTCTGGGAGGACGTTCTCTACCCACAATGCCCTCTGGTGTTTGTTTACACACTGCGGTGGGTTGTGGGTTGTGCGAGGTAAAGCCAGCCATCTCTTAAGCATCTTCTGCAAAGCCTTTCATGGGTATCATGTTGATGACATCCAGATGTTTATAGGCAACATATCAACGTATCTGCTATGTTGAATTGCTGCTTTGGTTGACATTTTCAAAAATGTTTTTGTGGAAAAGGGCATGATTTTAATTACAATATAACCAACAAGTAAGTATTCCTAATTCCTGCTAGCAAAAGGCTTGAAATCACCACAATAAATCATCCCATCTAAATAGCTGTGTGTGTTTAAACAAAAGGGATTGTGCAGATTTTGGGCACTACTTTTTAAAACAAATAAGGGATAAGCACTGTAGCATATGTATTCCACAGTGATCTGCGACCATGTTCTTCTACGCAAGCAGAAAATCTATCAGGTTGACTAATCCAGGGGAATGTAGTGTCCCATCCCTGAATCAGTCAGGAGTTATTACCCTTGACTCTCAGTGTCAAGGGGCCATGAGTGTCACGGAGTGTGACATAGCGAGAGGCTTTTTACGTCTTCTTGGAATAAGAATATACTGAACAGAATCGTTCCCTAGTCTTAGCACACCTGTTCCAGAAAGGCTTTCATGTACTCCAGTTTAGTGTATTTTTACCCAGTAGCTCAAGTTCAACACCACAGACTCTAGTCAAGGTATGATGTTTTAAATGTAGCTTGGGTTCTGTTCTTATTCACGTGTTTAATACAAGGTTGAAAGCTTGTTAAGAAAGGTCATCTGCAACATAACATAAATGACACAGACAAACAATAGCTCCTAGCTAATCCATCTCCAAATGTCAGCAATCTTTTTCTGTTTTATTTCACAGTGAATAGCCCCCCAAACACACACACATATACATACACATAAGGGTGTGGACCAAATATAAACCCACAGCTTTGATTTTATGTGATTAAACCCAACTGGCTGCCGGATTACCAATCTTCTAGCCTAATCAAAAGATTAAGGGCATAGGGCACTAGTCTTAAAAGAGGTCTGATCATCTACAAAACAAATAAGATGTGGCACTGCTGTTTGATTGTTGTGCTGTGGTCAAGCAGTGCATCTTTTAAAACATTTGACAAGGTTTTAGACAAGTTTCCAACTGCGCGCACGCGCACACACACATAATGAGCGAACTTTTAACACACATTAACACATGGGCTCATACGCACGTAATCACAGACGCACACTAACATCACACATACATAGACACATTTTCAGCCAGCCACACGCAGCTGCGGGCATGTGAAGGCGTGCGCTGACCCTGCAAGGGTGGTGACGACGAGCAGAGGAGACAGGGGAGGGACGCGTCGCTTTGCCGGACAGGATGTGTGATAGCAACGTCTGCGGGAATACCTATAAATAAAGGTCTCTATCTGTTGACGTTGACGGACTGATCAATAGATAGACACGAGAGATTTACACTGGCCTTCAATTTCCACTCAATATAGACGTTAACAACGTTTGGTACATTAAAGAGCCCCAGCTGACCTCCACAGAACTCTACATGACTGCAGTGGGTGTAAATACATACCTAACATGCTGTGGTTATCGTGTGTAATTAGATGAAGTTGATTATTCATCAACATCAGTCTGTTTATATCCAGACAGACAGATTGATTGATGTTGGGAAATATGAGAGGAAATGAGGTTCAGCTTGGATCCTGGGAGCAGGAAACTCTTCTGGACACATGGAGAATGTTTCTATATCTCATTATACAGAATACCAGAATGAAGGATATATACATTACAATCTGTGTTTGACACCCCATCGAAGTTCTTTTACTGGCTAGTTGGAAAGCTGGACCATCATCTACAGGATAAGAACCTTCTGAGGAACCTGCGTTTTGACGGAGGAAAACACAACATTGAATTCTGTCTGATAGTTTCAGGTGGCAAATAAGTCCCTGCTCTGAGGATAGTACGCTCTGACTGATTAGACTTGAGAGACTCTTGTCAGGTACAATTTCAACAGTCTGACTTTAGCTTTAGATTAGGGCTGCAATTTACCATTCTTTTCATTATTGATTAAAGCCAATTATTTTTCAGCGATCAACAGGGAATTTTCTGTTGGTTGAATGTAATTGGCTAATCGGCTAATTTCTTCAGCACTAATTTAGATTAATCCAAGGCATGAAAGCTAACTTAACTGTTAAGGTGCTTATTTAGAAATGGCTTTCGAAGTAAACAGTTTAGCCAAAGTAGCAAGGACAATAGACAAAAAACATTCACAATTGAAGTATTTCTCTAACAGTGAACACACAGATTGTATATTCTGTATTTTCATATGGTCAAGGTCCCCTCACAGCCAATTAGCAGTATTGTTTCCACTGCTGGACCAAAAGGGGCTTCACAACACTATGGCATGATGCAAGTGTACTAAATATTTAGGTCACTAAAAACTCCTCAAGGCAAAATCTCTTCAAACAGTTTTGGATTTTGACACAGACGATTTCCCATATGGTCTGTTACTTCACATTATGCATTCAGTGCGGAGTTAAAACCCAACTGAGCTGTCCATGGTTGTTAGTAAGCCTCGTTTGGCCTCGCTGTTGATAAGCGGCAAATGATTAAAAAGCTGATTTCACCTGGTCAATCTTTCAAGAGTTGTTGATACACACGCAAGCCGTGCTTTTGAAGTGTAATCCATTTGGAAGTTTAACTTTCACACTAGTCACTCAGCATGAGTTTTCTCTCTTCAAGCATAAAGTAATATTGTGCTTCTACCATGCAGAGATACACACGCACTTAGAAACATGCACATGAAAAAACAGGTCTTGTTACACACACGCGCACACACACACACGCACACACACACACACCCCGAAGAGTGCATGGGGAGGTCAGGCGCTTTTTCTCCCTTAGAGTGGGTGCCATGTCTTGTCAGATGGGGTTAGCTCCCCGCCAGCTGATGAGCCAGTCGAGCCTTTGAAGCCCTTCCAGGGGCCCGTGGTTTACGTGCTTGGGTTGCCAGGTTCTGCCATCCCCTTCATTAATGCAGCATGGGTGCCCACTTAACTTGTTCGACTCTGGTTCCTCTGGTCGGCTTTCTCTGGCTATGACCGAGCACTAGGCAGCCAAGCAGAGATGCACACATAGACATGCACTGGCATGCTGGCCAAGCACATGGATGATTACACACACACATACAGTTCATACAGACACACAAGAAGGGGTTGCAGGTACAGGTGCAAATGCATGCATTAGACCCATGCAGAAATGCAACACATACCTATGTACACCTACATATGGCACATATCATTCCTCTGGAGTGTGCTGGTATGTGTAGCCTTCTCTGATAGTAGAAAATACACAACATAGAGCTGAAAAAGTTAGTCCATTACATGAAAGCCCAATCCAATGATACTATAACCTAGCAACCGTAGACATAGCAAGCCTGTCAAGCTTGGCATTTATCCAAGCCAGCAGTGTGCTATATGTAAATGTAAATATTAGCTGCTCTGTCCTGCCTTTTACTGGTTTTGGGGTGAAGTTTACACTCCAGTAAAACTGCCAAACTCTTCCGCGTTACTTTTCCCAAAGTCATTGGTTAGCCTTCATCTTCTCTTGTAAAAGTGAAACATTAGAAAGTCAGCTGGATAACTTATGGCGTTTTCAGCCAACTCACAAAGTTAGCGTTAATTAGCTAGCTAACAATCGTAAAAAATAACCAACAGATTAACCACTAACTTGGTTAAAAAGAGTTGCAAGCCCAATGTAACAGCAATCAAACTCTTCCTTTCCCTCAAACCCTGCTCACCAGACTGATGCCAATGTCAGACTAGAGGCAGTAGTGCCTCTCTCCTTCTTTGTTTCTTTTTCTCTCTTCACATTCCCTTTTCCCTCGCTGTTTGTCTTTTTTCCCTCCTTCAGTTTTAAAGGTGGCCTCTGTCAAATTCTCAGATTTTTTAGAGATTTTTGAAGTTGCTGGTTAATGGAGATCCCGTTGTATGATAAATTGGACTTTCTGTTGCCAGTGAGGTAAGATTTCATGGATTTCACTGTATTTTGACTTGGGTGTTGGTGCAGAGAAAGGAGAGGGAGGCTGTTTAGACTGTTCCTGCTCTCTCTTCAACATCTTGAGGTAATTGACCCAATGTCCTGCCTTGAGTACACATACTCACACAAATATACACATACAGTATAATCACAGTTGGGTTTAAAAATCCCTTCTCTCACATAAACCCTCTTGTTTGCTCCCCCCCCCCCCCCCCACACACACACACACACACACACACACACACACACACACACACACAGTCAACTTAGACACCCATGCAACCCACATGCATTCCCCAGCTTACAAATTCTGCATATAAGCACTCATTCATTCTCCACACAAGTACTCACATCACTGAGAGAATATCCATGTCTCTGTGCTAAAACACTGTGATACAGCTGCGAATTTGAGATGAAAGCCAGAGCTGAGCCAGGAGTAACAAAAGCAGAGTGATTTCAATTCACTTCAGGCTTCTATGAGCCATGGGATCTGACTTGAAAACATAAGGGAAGCCTGGTCCTTTTTAACCATACAATTTTACTTTGAAGTAGCAGAGACCTTGGAGTCAACAGCGAAAGGAAGCTGGTTTTGCTCTAATTGTAACAATCCCGTCAGTATCAGCTAAATGCCCAGTGTCAATTCGTACATGTGTGGTCTAATTTTAATCCATCCTATTTCTTGTTGCACCCCCTTTACCAGCATGCCTGGCTTCATGCTTTATGCCTGTACTTCCTAATTTGCTCCAAAAGAGTGGCCTACCTTGAACTCCAATAAACTCAGTCCCACCTACTGCCCCATGCTGGGAGTTGAAGTTGTATATAGAGAGAGGGTGTCACCTAGAGAAAGAACAAATGTAGAGGTGGAAAGGCAAACTAGAAACAACGAAGGGACTGCTATTAAAAATATCCCACATTATCCAACATCAAGCATGTATATAAACACATATATCAAACACTGTGTGAATGTGTTTTTTTCCCTACCAATCCAGGTAGGTTATTGTCAATAAATTCCATTAAAAGACCAAAACCAAAAATGCACAGTCTGTCTCTCAATACTTTCTGACTTCCCCCATTTATGTGTTTTTGAGAAACAACGCCTATGGCACAGAGGAAAAAGATACATCAGGCTTTGGCCACACAATTCATTGTTTTGGTCTTTTTAGCAGAGTCCACTGCTGTTTATATCATTGGGAAATTAATAGAAACCAATAGCTGCCTGGATTGGTATGAAAAATACATTCAAAAATCCATTTGAAAATGGTCTGCAAAATGTAATATACATGTGATTTGTAGTTAAGGAGCTTAAACTTGAACACACTGCTCTGGTCCTTTTTTAAGAAGCCTGTGATGTGGATTTGACTAAACTAACCCAACTCCAGGACTACTTACTAGCTTGTCTAGTCGTTTAACAATAACACAGTATTCCCTGACAGATGAATTTCCTACTCATGACAACTGAGCAAACTCTATCCACTGATGAATACTGTGTGATACAGTTGAATGCTCTGGAAAAAGATAGTGGACACTGAGGTCAAGAATTTACTTTCATGCTTATCCTTAAAGGGCCTTATCACAGAAACTTTATAAGTCTGAAATCCTATCTTGTCTCTTTAGGATGACATTTAGGATTTCTGGTATTACAGAAACATGTTTCCTTACATAATAATAATAATAAAAAAAAATCCTATCTTGTTTTAGGATAGGAGTTAAGCTATTACACAACCATCCTAACTGAAGAATTTCCTAAGTTAGGAATCGTTAATTAGGATGCCACAGACGCTGTCCTACATTCCAAATAGGGTTGGGCAATATACCATTCGATATCGATAATTATCAAATCATTACTTCTTTCAAGTTTAAAGGGTGATTTTTACTTTGTTATTGAGGAAAATTATATTGTGATAATGAATTGTTTTATTGCCCTAGCACCACTCTTGTTAAGTCTGTATGGTAATTACAGTGAAGATGGGGAACAACATCAACACCTAAATATAATGATTTTAAAGGCAAATGAAACCATAGATGATGCTTGAAATTTCCCGGACCATGTATTAATGGGTATATATTGATTGCCAAGACCATTCATTTTGAATTTTGATCAATGTCCTATGTCCATTCAGATCTTTGTCCGATAATTTGGAAGAAAGCTTCCCAAAAAGGTGGGGTTTCCTCTCCTCCACTGACACGATTTATGCCTCCTCTAAAATTGAATGGCAGTCTTTTCTCATCCTTTACAGCAAGCTAGCTAGTCAGTGACAAGTGAAGTGAGACTTAGTCTTACAGTCTTATATACATTGTAACCACAAAAAGGCGTGACAGGGCAAGTGCCGACTGAAGAATCAAAGTTACAGTTCTAGGATAGGACACAGGATAGGATTAATATTATCTTTGAAACTTAGGATAGGACAAGCAGTTGGGATTATTTCCTGTAACACATCAACAACACCTTCTTATGCAGTTTCAGTTCTTCAGTCATCTGACAAAACTTGCAAACAATGTGATGCTGAGTAACTGTGGCATGGTGCAAAAGCAAAGTGAGCTGTAATGGACAGATGGGGATAGGATGTTTGGAGCACAGTGGGACACAAAGAAGAACCAGTTGAGGTCATGACCTTTTAGAAGATTGCGGCAAGTTTTTGGGAGCTCGGCTTTCGTTCCGTTTAACTTGTCTGGTAAAAAATTAGCAAAAAAAGCTAAGTTAATCAATTGACCAGTCTCCCAAATGGTTGCACACCTTTTAAGAGCAGTAAAGAAATATAACAGATGGAGAAGTCAAAGCAGAGGGATGTAATGAAACAGACTGAGAAGGAAACGGGGAGTGGAGCAGAGTTAAGGAGGGAGTGGCTCCTGGAAGTGGGTCACCGCGGCACTGACGTGATACAAAGTGACGTGCAGGGAGGGGGATGGACTCGCGCCACTGTCTGCGTCACCTTTTGTCCTGCGCACACACTCAAATACACACATGCTCTCACATTAAGATACATCAGCTCAGTTCATTGGGTAAACAACACTTGCGCAGAGGTAAAAATAGCTTACTTGTGCATTGTACTGTAAGGACAAGGTTTCCCCTCCCTCTCTGAACTATTTGCTGCTTAGTTGGACACTTTTACTTTCTTATTACTTCACAGTGCCTTGTACTCATTTTATCGGCTCTTAAGATCGCGTTCAGGTTATGTATAAGTAATAATGGCCTCTCCCAGGGTGCTTGTTATGGATAAAAGAGTAGATGCAGGGCTGTGAGTTTTGCAGGGTAATCTTTGTGGCTCAGCTACGCGATCCCCGTATGATCTGTTGCTTTTCCTCTTGCTTCATGGAGGAGCAGCAAGGACAGCATGTGAAGCCGGAGGGATGGAGGGAATATAAAGATGGAGGAGTGGCCTTGGGGATCCAGGGAACAGTTTAATTGCCTGACCCCTCTCTCACCAGGATGACTCTCAGGAACTGGGTGTTAAAGAGAGGGTGGCGCTGCAGATCCCTGCGGCTCTGGCCATGTGTACAGTGTGTGTGGTTGTGTGTTTGGGGGAGGTGTCGAGGCATTTGCGCATGGTGTGTGTTCCTGTGAGTGTTCCCACGGTAGATGTGCACATGTTCACGCAGGACCACTTAATCATATCATGTGTGATGCTGAAGTGATGCGGTATTGAGATTGAAACATAATAAATCAAAGGCTTCGAGATGGCGAGTGGAAGGGAGACATGGTGCTGTGCTATGTGAAGACGAGACTTTCTCACTCAGATTCCTCACTTTAGGCCAATTTTGCCTGCGCTATATATCAATATTTATCTTTGATTGCTTATCTTGATTTTTTTTGTTTAATTCCGTTCTAAGGAGATAAAAATAAGCCTGACAGACTCAGATCACTTTTGAGTTTATTGGATTAGAGATGGCGAGATCTCAATCTCTGTAAGTAATCTAAATATACACACAAGTGAGGAGGGGGATAAAAAGCAATGAACATTCACCCCACCCTCTCTCTCTGGTGCTTCTCTCTTTGTTGTTGAGTGTGCTGGTGATGACTGAAGGCTGAGGAACCTTCATCCTAATCGGCTTCAGATCTGGCCGCAGGTCAGGCCAGCAGATGAATCCAGATTAGGGGGTCACAAGGCATGAAGAGAGGATTACCAGCTCTGGCCACTGCAGCCTCCTCCTCTAGCTGTCCAATTGCCATCTAAACAGCCAACTGACATCACTGTCTGCACAGGACCTCCTAAAAAGTCAAGGGGCTGGACAAATGTAGGCCTGCGGGCACTGCTTGGGATACTGTCACTCACCTGTTTGCCCTCAGGTCTTGGGAAAAGGATAATATTGTAATTTATGTGAAAAGATTAGATTAATAAATAGGTGATTCTGTTTCTAACTTATTTCAAAAGAGACATTTGTGATGCTGGGGTCACATTGATGCATGTCATGCTTTTTAACATGTGTACATGCACACAAGAAACCGACATCCGTCATCATCCTCTCCTATATTATTGAACAAAGGCTGGCAGGTTTCATGTGCATTAATGACGCGGAGCACTTGGATTGATGCTGAAGTGAGAGGACAGGCTCGGTACTGAGAGAGCCCACAGCGCTCGTCTCTGAATTTCACAAAAAGTCTGCTGTTCAGCTGTGAAAACCCACTTTTTTTATTTAGCATTTAAAGTTTTTAATATTGAATTTATGCAGAATAGCGCCCCCTGGTTGCAAAGTGCTGATCAACTGGATTACTTGAATACCTTGAACAGGTTGGGTAAACCTGTTGGGGTCAGTTAAATATAACCAAACTAATGTCAGAATGACTCACTGATGCAACAAACTGTGATTTGTGTGTGTGTGTGTGTGTGTGTGTGTGTGTGTGTGTGTGTGGTACCCTACAGCAGTGGCTTTTCATCTGCATCTGAACACAAACCAGCATCCCCACTGGCTTTGTTATACCTCCCATCACCCTCTCCACTCTCTGTCTGTCTGTACCTCCACTTAGAAAACAAAATAAAATAAAGCTGTGTGCGCACTTGTGTGCTCCCGACTAGTTGCCGGAGTGCGGTTCCTGTGCGTACCTCGGCTTTGATCTCACTGTAAATTAAACATGTCTTTTTAGATAACAGGCTCTGTGCCACCTACTGAGTCAGGCTGCACCTCCACGCTTCACACAGCTCCTGTCCCTGGTTTGAACTCGGTGGAGTTGATTCATGTTATTGCAGAATGCTACTTTATCAGGATCAACAACAGTTGGGGGAATCTCTGCGGTGCAATTAGGCCACTTGTTTTTCAGGTGTACACAATATAGAGATTTTGTAGTGAATCTCAAATATAACACTGTCTGTTTCACGATGAGTGGCACGGGGAATGTGGGCCAAACTGGGACATGGCCGCAGTAAAGTATGAGGTCAAAAGTTAGGTCAAGCTCTACTAATCTGGGTGGGAACACTCAGTGCTTGACCCTTGACATCAGGCTACAACTAGTTTTTTTAGCACATGAGGGCTTTGTACAAGATATTATACATGGTAGATGGATTTGCAGAATAGCTCTAGCATTAGTTAGCAGCTTAAATTTAGGGCTTAAACAGTGAGTTGGTTAATCAATCTGTCACTACATAGAAAATTATTCGCCAGGAAGGAATCATAAGAATCAATGCTTAATATTTGCTGTTTTCAGCTTTTCTCTGTTTTTTAGGATTTGTAAATTGAATATCCTGTTTTTTGACTGTTGGTCAGTCAAAACATGCAATTTGACAATGTAACACTGGCTCTGGGAAATAGTGATTTGCTGTTTCATAAAGATAACCGACAGATTGATTGAAAATAAAATTAGCTGTTAGTGGCTTTAGTGAGACTGAGACTGAGAGCCGCTAGCATGGATTTAGAGTCTTGTTCACTCTTTTCAGACACTTTTTTAGACAAAAATATTTTATTAGTTGTAAAGTGACAGATGGGTAAATTGGAGCCCTTCTTCTTAATTAATTTCTCTGATACTGTTTTGTCTATCAGGGCCTCTCAATTACCTGCTGATACTTAGGCCAGAAATGTAAACGTGTGGTCCAGTATGCTAAATCAATGGTTCTTAAAGTGGGTTCTGGGGACCACCAGGGGTCCTTGAGAGAGTTTTAGGGGGTCCATAAGAAACATAAAGACAGAATGTATGACCATTTTGGTCTGTAATAAAACATCTAAAAGCAAAAATGCAATCAGATGAAGGACCTTGGGACAAAGTCTTATCGAAGATACGGGGTCCATGGTCTAATATGTCAGTTTAGGGGTCCTTGATGTGAAAAAGTTTGAGAACCACTGTGCTAAATCATGAACAGCAAACCGCTAAATCAGACTTCTGCATATTGTTTTTGGGTTGCAAAACTAATTATTTTAAGTGAAGGGAGTTTTAAAATAAAAGATCACTATTCAAAAAAAGCACAAAATATTGTACATATTTAAATGTTAGACTTGAGCCATGATGTAAACTCCTAATTGGAGAATTGTTTTTTGGCTCCCCCAGAGCGCACAGCAAACTTTCAAGCCGTATGTGGTCCTTTTTGCTCTAGTGGCCGTGCCTACCTGTTTTCTGTTTGAGGACTTTGAAATGCTAATCACCTCTCTTTCCCTTCTTTTCTTCTCTCTCTCTCCTCCAGATTCCTCCTCCAACTACATCCGGCAGCTGGAGACTAAAGTGCGGATCCTGGAGGATGATAACAGCAAGCTTCTCTCACAGGTGAGGCACACACACAACAGACACTGTATTGTACATGTCAACGCTATTGCAAATGGTCCAGTCGCACTATTAGCCCAGGCCACTGCTATTTGAACCCTCACTACTCTCACCCTCACCTGTGCAACTTTCCAACTCCCCCAAAACATGTGATAGGCTGCTGTGATGAGATAAAGCAGTTGCCTGATGCCTCTGTGAAGCCACCCCCTCACAACAGGCTGCCTGTTAGTTGGAGAATATGTTTATCTATGTTTAATTCATGGGGAGTCAGTAAGCTTCAGTAGCGAGCAATGATGTTAGCCCCTGAGGCGAACTGTGGGAGTGGGAGGAGAGATGAGAGGAGGAAAGAAGAGGGGAAAGAGGCATTAAGTGACTGTGACAGAGTAAAGCATTTCTCCCAAAGTTGACCTTGCTCTGACTTCTCCCAAATTTGGAGGATGGAGGGCTGAGTGAGTGGAGGTGGGAGTGCGAAAAGGAGGGGGTGAATTTCTGCTCTGGTTCACTTGGAGTTCACATGTCAGTCAGCAGAGGTGTGTGGGTTACATTCACACAACCAAAAACGGTGGACTCACAGTTATAATTTACAACTGATAAATCTGAATGGACCATGTTACGGGGATCAAATTGTGGAACACAACATGGCTCATTAATTATTGGTAAATAATCATACATCGTCTTTTATACATAATTTGTTCTTTTTTATGATTTCATATCATTTGAATGCAAGTCAGGCTGCAGACAGTCGGATTGGAATTTCACAGGTTAAAGTCTG
The DNA here is from genome assembly GCF_014851395.1 of Micropterus salmoides. NCBI lineage: Eukaryota > Metazoa > Chordata > Actinopteri > Centrarchiformes > Centrarchidae > Micropterus > Micropterus salmoides. Next base: position 8,522,280 of record NW_024040928.1, read on the forward strand.
TTGGATTCAAAACCTTTATTAATTTTTTTAAGAAAGTGATATCTCTTTCCCCAATTATAGAAACATGTGTAGGCAAAGAGTGGAGGCTGGAATCACTGATACGAAGCCTAAATGATCCTCATAATTAGCCCTTAGCTGCTACAATTAGGTGCTATGCATCGTCTCACAGCAGTCAAGACATATAATTTCACCCTGCTTCTTAAAGTTGGCTAATACTCCTTGTTCACATTAGAAGTGAAAGTTTTTTTTCTTTTTCTTTTCTTTAGATTTTTAGGTTGGAGTGGGCAGAAGTGATAAAACTTACAGTAGCAAAGGAACACTTTTAATCGAATATTGCAAAATATAAGACAGTTGTGTTGCTATTTATAAGAATACTCCTCTATAAAAGCTTAAAAGTCTTTTTGTTTTTACAGTATCTTCATCTTATGTGGAGCCTAGGAAGAACACAGCAACCAATAGACAATAGTCAAATAATGAACCTATACGCTATTGTGTTTGTCTCTCCCTAGGCTTATAACCGGTATAGTTTATCACAGATACAGACAAAAAAGGTAACTTTCCGAAATGTTCGTCCGCTCCTCTGCTGGTCAACAGGTTGAGCCTCTTTTGCCTTTTCACTGTTACCTGTTTGGTGTTGGGACCTTTTCACAGCTTTGAGCTTGATGCTTTCTCATATGCAGTGGGTGGACACAGTTAAAGCAACACCTGTACAATGCAGTCCAATCTTTTGCTGTAACGTTGGAATGGAATAATGTTGAGTTTATTTTGACACTTTCACACAGGTGCTGGATCAGTTCTGTAGTAATGTTTATATTTTGGGCAATGCGCTTATTTATTTTCTTGCAGAGAGTTAGATGAAAAGATTGATACCACTCTCATATCTGTATGCTAAATATGTCGCTACAGTCAGCAGCTGGTTAGCTTAGCTTAGCATAAAGACTACAGACAGGGTAAGAGGTTCTGTCCAAAGGTAAGAAAAGTCAGCTTGCCAGCTCATCTAAAGCTAACAGCACGTAATATCCTGTTTAATTTGTACAAAAAAAATGTAAAAACAATATGTTGAGGTGGAGTCAATTATTTATTATTGCACAATTTGATAAACAAGATATAACATGTTAATTAGTGAGCTTTAGAGGTGCTGCTATGCAGGTTTTGTTACCTTTGGACAGCTAAGCTAAGCTAAACTGGCTGCTGGCTGTAGCTTCATATTTTCAGACATGGGAGATGTATCAATCTTCTCATCTAATTCGCCAAGTGAATGAGCGATTTCCCAGAATGTTAAAATATATGATCATGGCCATATTCAGGTACTTTAGTGTTGTAATTAATATTTTGCCTATCAAAATACAGTCCAATATAACAAAGTGCAGCCTCAAACACTACAACAGGACTGAATCACTTTTGTGGAAAAGTGTCCGTGTTATAAGCCTGAAGGAATTGGATTGCATTACCTTATAGAGGTGTCGCTTCTGTGTACAGTCCCTGTTATGCTCTGCTAGCATGCTATGCTAATGAATGAGCCCTGCTTGTATGTGACCTTTTTTGGCAGGAAAGCCTTTCTCTGTCCTTGGAGCTGTTTTGCACAGCGCAGTCCGTGTTTGGTACGAGGTACCCTAGGTGAATGAATGCTACATTGTGCTTTGGTGCATAAATGACACACGCTTTTCCTGACTTGTCGGGACGTCTGGTGGGCTGAATAATTTAAGATACGGGGGCGACACAGGTATATCCAGGTATCAATAATGCATGGCTGACAACTGCTGTGTAAGTGCACCTGGAGAATAAAGGAATGTCTGGAGTTAAAAAATACTATCTTGATGATTGTGTCATTAATAAACTTTGCTTTCCACTGAATTGTAAGATTGGTAATGCAAACATAAGTGTACTCAAGTAAGTTATGGAGAAAATAGAAATGGAATTTACTATTACACTTGACTCTTATGCAATAACCTACTTACCAATGTGTCTGAATACTAGCAGGTGGAATTGTTGCAATGGATTAGTTGCCTCAATGGACATATTGCCTAACTTCCTGTGTTATGAAACTGGCCCAGTGGAACTTGTGCTGAGCCTGAAAGAAACAATAGCCTCTTAGTGCTGGAATGTTGTCCCTCCAAACCAGCTTGTCTGAAGGACTTTACTGTACTAAAGGGAGAAAAGAGGGAGTTACCAGCGAGGTCCCACGGTGAATATTAACAAGGGCCTACGTGGCACAGGTGTGAACACAATGAGAAAGACGGGTGTGTGTGTGCACGTGCACGCCCACGCTCATACTGAAACATGCCCAACCACGTGCAAGTACGCAATTTGTTCTTTACCTTTTGTTCCACTTGAATCTCCCATGTCTTTCAAGAGTTACTCATGTCTGTTAACTCACTTAAGTGTGATGCAGACTGTGGCTTTCCCCACAGGCTCACCTACAATCCCTCAACTCCAGCCAGCTTGCAGTGAAAATGCTGTCTGAGACATTGCACATGCATCATATTGTCCTAAAACTCTGAGGGTGCAGCCTGCAGTCTCAGGCACAAATATTAGCATCCTTACCCCGCCAGTTTATGAAAAGAAACACACAGAAATAAAGAAAAGCATTGTTGTTAGTGAGATAGTTAGTCCTAGTATTTTAAGCACGATAAGGAAAAATATAAGTTCGGACTCTACCCAGTGTCTAACACAGGTTACTCAGACTAAACAAAATCTGTTCTGTTCTGCCCTTTTTAGTCAAGGCGGCATCACCCCTGCCCCTTGTAACTCAAACAGGAAATGATGCGTGACGTCCACAGCTTCTCCCTGTCAGCACTGAGAACATTGTGATGGATGGATTGACTGAGGGGCCCGAGTTTTATCCGAGAAGAGTGCAGAGGGTCAACTGTCCCCGGCTGTCTGGCTAACAGATAGCTTTGTTGGTCTCAGTAGTCAAGGTCAACTCGGGAAGGGAAGTAAAATTGGAAATGTGTGTTGGTTTGTTTGTAAAGCTTGCCTTAGCATAGCAGGAATCTACTTGAGAAAAGTATTTCTCATCTTGCTGGGTCTTCCTATTCAGTTGACAGGTTGTGTGTTTATGTCACTCCTCCAGATATGACATTTGGGGTATAGCTTGCTGACAGAAATGAAGCCTGGAGAAATGACACAGAGATGTTAGCAAAGGTACAGAATTGAGGGCATGAATATGGAACCCAAAGGATAGATCAAGAAGTGCCAAGGGATGGATTGTAAAAGGTTAGAGGAACATTGGCAGGATGCTGAACTGGAAGAGGAGAGGAGGGGGACTATCAAAGGACAAAGCAGACGAGGGGAATGCTGATTGTAGCTTTGTGTGTGTGTGCAAACTGTAGATGTGACTGTGCACCTGTGTGTGCGACACAGATAATACACGGGCAGAGTCCACACATTCATAAACGCACACCCACAGCTCATTGGGCTATTTTTGTCTGATCGCTCCCAGGCAGCCACGTGTGTTTACATGCCACGCGCAGAGGGAACACTAGTCCGTGACATGAGAAATGTCATAAGGAACAGTGGTGTCGCCGTGTTCCTGCCTACAGAGAAAAGTTGGGCTGATTACCGCTCCCGGGAACCAGTGGTCTTTGCCTGCTAATGAGGACAAATCTTAGCAACTCTGTCCCTGCGTAATAGCCGTCGATGATGAGACAACGTGATACAGCCCAGCGCACTCAAGTGCCACTCGCGTAGCAAGCCTCAACAAACAAAAATCAGCGGTGCAAATTAAGTGCTCGAAGTAAAGGCGTCAGAGTGACAGTGTGAGCAGGTGCAAGTGTAGGAGGGAGAAAGAACCTCAGGATCCTTAATGAACCATCACTGAGGATAGTCAATTATCACAGATATATTTGTGTGTGTTGTAGGGCTGAATAATCGGCACTGACCTCCCAGTTTGATTTGATTTCGACTCACAAAGTCCGGTATCGGTTTGATTCAATTGAACTTGATTCACTTCTTGATGATTCAGTTACATCCTGGGAAGTGAGCAACACTGTTTTTCCTTGAACCAAAAGTTTGCAAAGGGCACCTTTTTATTGTTGTAAATACATTTCCCGCTTTTAAAACTGGACTGGAAAAAAGGATTTTCTAACAACTACAACATGACATCTGTATTTTTTAGGTCTACATGTGCAAAACAGTTGAGCAAGAATAATAAAAGACCTGCAACACTTGCAAGGGAGTCATGATTATGCATATGTTAAAAATAAGTGCTATCCCATACATCTATGGACTGTCAGTACCAGATGCTTTGACTAAGTACAGCACATCCACTTTAATTATCACTTTGAGTACAGACAGGGCAGAACCTAAAAGTCTGCTCACTAATTCATCTGCATCATCTGTTTGTGTTGACAATAAATTAGGTTATTGGACAACTGTACATTTTTTCGTGTCGTGACATAAAGCAATGTCTTAATGGAATGTAACTGTATTAACACTAACAGATGCTTATACGTGGATTTTTAGTCCTAGTAATGATGGAAAAAGACAAGATCCTATGTGTATTATGTTATTTTGGGTTTTGGATTGAGGGTTTGGATAAATTGGCATAAAGTAAAGCAATCCCCAACATATTTTCAATTGACATGGCATTGAAGCCTAATATCTCTGTTTTTTGTGTTTGTGTGTTTCTTTTGTACCCATCAGCAGTGTAACCCAGGTGACCTTCGTGCACTGAGGAAGGGAATGACCCTCTACCACTCAGAGTCCCAGCTGTCCTCACTGCCCCAGCGCCAGGACGCCATGCACATGGTCAGTACCCTGGAGGCTGACACGCATACTCAAACACACATACAGGCACCCACACCAGAAGGGTGCGCCCTGCGCACATACAAAGACTCACATTGAGGGATACCCACTCATACCTAACTGCTTAATCAGTCATAGTAGTAGACCAACACTATGCCACTGCTTATATAAATGTGGTCTTCGAGAGAAAGGGTTTAACTGCACACACACTTACACACGCATTTAATTGTTGGGAAGAATGTGCCAGTGCCTCCACCCACAGTGGAATCAAGTCAAGTCAGCTCTAATTCACTTTACTTTTAACTCTCCAATTACACCTCCACAGGCAACCCCACTCTCTCTTACACATGACAGGAAGTGAAACACATACACACACACAGGAAGAAAGAGAGATAGAAAGGAGTCAGCATTCCCTTTTCTTCCTCCCATATCCTCTCCCTTCAGCGCCCTTCCTCCTTACTGGAGCCTGTTTGAACTGAATCCCACTATGAAAGTAATAATCCTCTACAATCCACCGCCACCCCTGACCCTGCCAGTGTCTGTGGAGGAGAGACTGGGTAATTGTTTTCTGACTGCTTAAGGAAGGTCAGAGCCGGACTGTCCCACTAACCAGAGGACTGAACCTTGCCGGTGTTAAAATCAGTACTGTGTTTTAAGCACAGGCCGAGTGCGAGGCGCAGGCTGACTGCGTTCAGTGCCGGCTCACACCTTTTTAAGCTTGTGTGTCAAACCTGCCTCCTCATGGAGGTTGGTGCCGTTCAATAATTTCAATGAACCCTGACCCAAGGAGAGGTCTCTCCCTGCAGGAGGAAGGATAAACTGCAAATTGAGTTGATGGTTGTCTTCCCGCATTTAATTTCACAGTGCAGGTTCACATGAAACAAGGTCGTGATATTGACTTGAGCTGTGAATTTTGGCTCATTTGATGTCATTTTGACTGAGACTAGAAAGTGGAAGTGGATTTGTGTGACTACATTTAGTTACATTTGGTCAGGAATTGGTTACATCAGCTGTCCGTAACTTCAGACTTAGCCTTTGCTATAACATCTGATGTTCACTAACTGAAGTTTTTACTAAATTAAAAACACGTTGCAGCGCGCACACACACACACACACCCCTAGTTATCACATTGATATTAGTTGTTAATATTTATACTCATCAACTGCCTGTTTTGATTGAGTGAGAGGTAATATGGTTAAAATATCTGATAGGACTACTTGAAATTATGTTTAATAAAATAAAAGTAAGAAGGTTTAAAATAAAATTTCACAACTACAATACGATTTACCTCAAAATATGAAACATAATGCTAATAATGTCAAACAAAATTAAATAAGTTTGGTTAGGTGGCGTAAAACGATTTCCCTCTCTGCCTGCATATATAAATTAAACAAAGTAAGTCATATTTAAATTTACAATGTCTGGTCAACTAAGTTTAAAGAAATAATTCGATTAAATGCAGGACTATTTCTTTCTTCTTTCTTCAGCAGAGACTTCAGCAAGCTTATGACACGATATGAGCAAATCAGTTGCATCCAGCACAGAACAACTAAGTCTTGTGATTCATGTCCTCTTCGTGCGATGGCTTTGTTTTTGTGACAACTCCACGTAGACGCACTCATGTTGAGCTGTATGGTGATCAATTGCTTCTCTCTGAAGTTCATCCATGTGTGAGAGTGAGCCCTTGTTGGAAGATGGAGAGTAAGAGAAGATGTGAGATGTGGGGACAAAGACTACTGGCAGGATTTGATTAAACTGGACTCTTCGTTGAGTGTACCCATCCTAATCTATCACTTATCTTTTATATTTAGTCCTTTGTCTCATTCGGGCCCAGTTTCAGGTCAGTGAGTGTGCGTGAGACTGTCAGATAGAAAATGAGCAACAAAGAAGAAACGAAAAGATGGATAGAGAAAGAAAGCGGCCAGCCTGGGTGATTCTCACAAACACTGAACAGTCAGTTCTGATTCTGTATGCTCAAACTACAAACCATTGATTCTGACAGCACGCGCGCCCCCCCCCCCCTCCCATCCAACAAGGCCTAAATTTAAGCCTGTTTATACAGGCAAGTCATCCCCAACTGTACATCCATATGAACAGTAAACATTGCCCGGAGCTGGCTGTGTCTCTGCGCTGTCCAAATCCGTTTCTTTACTGCATGGCTCCAGTGCAAAATAAACAGAAACACTCGGCCCGGATGCTAGCAGGGAGTGTTTACACATTTCAAATAATAGCTTTAACCCACAGAAGAGAGCATCAAAAGGAGGCGACAGTGATTTACATGGGGAGGGGGGTTTGTATCTGACTTCAAAGTCTGCTGCAGAAGACAAGTATGGAAAATTAAGCCATCACATGTGTTCCTGTGACCTTAAACAAAAAGAGACACACTTTACTCAGAGGGAAATGTTTGTATTTAACAAGAGGATTGTTATATATGATTTTCTCACAAATATGGACTTTACCTTGGTGACGCATTTAATAACGTGGGGGTGTCATGCAGCAAATGTCTACCTCTCTATATATCACTCCTATCCATACTTCTAAAGAAAGCATCGCTTCCCTAGCCTCTGCTGGAGTAACCCTGTGCTGCCCTGCATGTTTCATCCCTCCCTGCTCCAACACAGCTGATTTAAATGATGAATGAGCAGCTTGTTGTCAAGTACTGTCAGGAGTTCATAACGAGTTGAATGTTTGAATCAGCTGTGGTGGAGCAGGGAGAGATCAAAAACATGCAGGACAAGGGTTACTCTGAGGTTTGGGAAACCCTTTTTTAAAGGAACTTGCCAGTGGTTTTGCATATTTTACCCTACAAAATAAAAGTCCTGCACACCACTTTCCAAACTATGTTTTTAGATTAACGTCCAACCTTCCAGTCAAGCACTTGTTTCTGTTCATTTTAGCATGTTCTAAAAATCACCTTGCAGACTAGCAGAATTTACTTAAGGTTGAGCAAAGTAGCAGTATTACAATGTAAATTGTGTCCACATAATATCTTATGTAAAAATGAACAGCAGTACATACACTTGCATCATAAGTAAAAATACTCATTATGCAGCAGAATGCCCCCTATCAGTGTTCATTTTTTTTTTTATTTGTATGTCATAAAATTGTCTGATTACTGATTGCTTACTGTGTAAGCAGCGTTTTCATGTTGTAGCTTGTAACCATTTTATAGTGTTATACAGTGTAATTTAATATGAAACAATGCATCACATTTTATAAATTCAGGTAGTAGTGAAATAAAAAGTTAAATATTAAGTACAAGTACAAAAAATTAAAGTGAGTACTTTCAAATAGTTCTTAAGTACAGTGCTATAGCACACTCTACCACTGTTCAGCACAATTAAATAAAAAGATTTTAAATTCGACCCAAGTTACAGGTAGGGAGTGTTTTTAAAAACTCTTGTTGGTGCATTTAAAGGACATTTGAGCATGCTGCGGAACAGCAACCTTCTTAATACCAGAAACAACCACATTCATATTAAGCTTTTCATTTTGTCCATGATTTTCTGATATCAGAGCTCATGAATGAAGCACCTTATGGCAAACGACTGTCATCTCCATGCTATCAGGGCATGTTTGACTTTTTTTACCTGTGTAAAAAAAAAAGGCAAAACTTTTCTTCTCTCTCACAGTTAAAGCATATTGATGAGCTTTCACCAGCTAAGGAAATAAATAAATGTAATTAAATTAAATACAAACTTGCGGTTGTCATGTGAGCAGTTGTCAGGCCGTAACCTGCAGGACGAGCGGAAGAAAAATCAATTTTTCATGTGGTTGATTTGATGTGAATAGACTGTTGGGCTGTTTCCACAAAACATCCCTCTTGGCTGCAGTGGGATTATTATTTTATTTCTCTGCTATGAGGTTGTGTGGGCTCATTCTGGCACCTAAATGGGGCCAGCGGGTGCGGAGGGAGCTGACAAATGCATCGCTAGTGAGCAGAGAATTGAACCCGGGCTAACAGAGCCATGGAGCTGTGTCTAATGCAGGGCCCTGATGCCAGGTTACAGTGAATAGTGCCATTGTGTGTCCCAGAGATCTCTGTGTCCCTCTAACAGAGAGCCACTGTCTCATCCTAACCGGGGGGTAGGATGAGTCAAGCAACCCCCCGGGTCCTCTTCCTGGCTGGCTGCTCCCATCACACCCGGTTAAATCACTCTGTGCAGGTAGCAGACCTGGCTGGGAGTTGAAAACGGGGTGAATGCAAAAAGGGAAAAAAACACAAGGGAAGGAGAGGTGATTTGAGTTGGGATGAAAGGGGTGGCATTTCCAGTGGTACAGTACAAGAAAAGTCTTCTGTTAAATCAGAACCAAACACCCACTTATAAGGAGAGCGTGGTTTAATTTGGGTGAAGGTTATTGGATGTGGCTCAGATGAAGAGCTCCGTGGGTTAAAGTATGTGTGACAGCAGATGAGAAAGATCACCAGTTGTTGTGTTGGTATAGACCTGTCCGTTAACCTTTGTCGCAGGTCACCCCTTCTCTCACATCTTTTCTCTTGCTGTGCACTGTCTACTGTGGAGGAAATGACACAAAACCTTGTTTTATAAAAATTTTAATGATTTTTTTCCTTTGTCTTCTCGTCCTGCCCCAGGGTACTGGCCGTCTCCCAACCAGCGAGTCCTCTCCTGCCACAGGCTACCTGTCCTGCGTCCAGAAGCCTGAGGCTGTGGTGCATGCCATGAAGGTAATATTCACTTAGGAAATTAGATTTTAAGGAAATTGTGGTGTTTTTCTAGTGGAAATCCAGTTTTGTTAGCTACAAAGCCAATGCTGTGTTTATCAGTGGAGGAGCGCTAACGTTGTAATGAGCCGTTAAACTATAGTTTCTGACGTATTCTAAATATATCTTCAGGCCGCCTGTCTGCAGTTAGTCGGCGTGCTTGAAATGATTAAGCCAGAGCGGACATGTAAATAAATGTGAGCTGAACAAGAATCACGGCTTCCTGTAACTCCTCTTTTTGTGACATTGTAGATGTGAAACTCTGTAGTCAGAGCCGTAACGGCTCTGGTTGTAGTTATAACGTTAGTTAAATGAAATCTCAAAGTTCAAACATTCCTGTAGTATTAGATGCATTCAACAGCAGCTCACTGTATCCTAGACGGCATGATTTATACCGATGGTGGTTAAATGGTTTCACGTAGCTTTGGTTAGAATTAAAGAGTGCTGGTAAAGGGATGAACTAGATGTGAATATGCTACATTGAAATTATGGCAGATTATGTGTAAAGTGAAATACACATGCTTATTCTCTCTCTGTTTACAGACCGCTGAAGTTGCACCTTCCAGTAGCAAATATTTATTGATGTGCAATTGTTTACATGTTCACTTTTTGAGACTGTAATCGATTTTATTAACATAATCCATTCAGGAAAAGGTTTTATAGCCCACATACATACTAGTTTTCAATATTGGCCTGTTCTAAGTGTTATACAGTAAAGGGGTCTACTATCCAAATCATTCTTAAAATCAAAATATCGGCTCATAAATCGGCTCTTTTTCACTTTAATATCGGCATCGGCCCCCAAAAACCCATATCGGTCGGGCTGTACTTTTTGCTGCATACTCTGCTATACTGCTGTTATGGCTTCAGAAAATGCTTTAGCCAAATAAACAAATGTTTTTCAAATTGATAAAAGAACTTATTTATATTACACAGCCAAGGGGCACAACACCAGACCAATATGAACAAATCTGAGACTCCAGGTTCAGATCTCTGAAAGTGGTTCCAGATTCAGAAGTCTGGAACTAGATTTAAAATCTGTGATGATACCAGTGATTGAAATACCAAAATGTAGACTCAATAAAAAAAAAAAAAAGTCAAATGCGTACAAAACTGGACTTATTATTTTAAGTATTTTTAAGCCTCTTTTAAAAACGCACTTTCATCATAAGGCTTATAATGGTTTTGTATTAGCTGCCTGTTTAATTTATTGTTTTTATTCTCGTTTTATGTCCTGTGTAGTTTATTTGTTTTTGTTAGTGAAATAATTGAGAAACCAAATGTTTCACATAACAGCTTCTTGAGAAAACACTTCAGAACATTAATTTTTTTTTGCTTTAGCATTGCTAAAATAGCACTCACACTCCTTACCTATGTGTCCATCTTTAGTGAAATTCACATATTAATGTAATTGGTCACGTTATACACTCATCACAATGTCTGCCGTCAGGTGCTGGAGGTCCACGAGAACTTGGACAAGCAGGTTCCTGAGGACTATGAGGACGATCTCAGTGAGAAAGAGAAGGCCATTGTGCGAGAGATGTGCAATGTAAGTGCAAAACTTGCCCTACTCCCTTAGCACGCCTGCCTTCAAGTCTAGCTTCCTATATCTTATAAGTCTCAGCAGCAACTTTTGTCCTAGGAGGAAGTAAAGCGAGCATGAGGTGAGCTGCAGAACTACCTACATCATATCATTTTAAAGCTAATGTTGAATATAGTCTAAATATTGATGCAAGTAGCAGAAAAACATGTCACACTTTTTCTGTACTATTTTCTTACCACTTCTGTGAACAAAGGAACCTGATCTCCAACATGTTCCTGTTTATTCAGTCGGTCTGTTTTTCTCGCTCTCTTTTACTGGGTGCAAATCAGGTCGGTGTTTGAGCTGCTTTCACTAATAAGGAAGCCTCATTTAGACTCATTTGGTTTGGAATGACACTTGCAGCAGTGTCCCGGGCACAGCACTCCCTCTTGCTTTTTTTCTTTCTCTCCATCTATCTCTCTATCTCCACCCTCCGCCCACTCCCTCGTCCCTGCTCCTGGGCCAACTCTAAACTGAAAGCACTAAGTAGAAGCTCGTAGTTGAGCTGTCAGAGCAATTAAACTGGAGCGGCAGGGAAAAGAGCACTCCCCCTCTCTGTTCTTCCTCTCCTCTGCCCTCCCCCTCATCTCACTCCATCTTTCTGTGTTGGTGCTGAAAGGCCCGGCCCGGGATAAAAGCTCCGCTGATTAGAGAGAAAACGAGAGCCGGGCTATCTGGGCCCTGCAGAGGTATGTGACAGGCCAGGAATCTGGGGAGCATTACAATAGTACCTCTGTAATATCACTGGGGTCCCGCGGGGGCCCCTCTCACTCACTCGCAGAGAGATCTCAGCACCAGAGAGCAGCCTCGCAGAGACGAGGGACAGAGATTCAGAGATAGCTCTACCGTAACGTGTGTGTGTGTGTGTGTGTGTGTGTGTGTGCAGTCTTTGCAGCTCAAAGTCAAACTGTGAGCATTTGAAGTTTTCACTCTCGAAGAAGAAAGTATTTTTTTTCTCCTTCTGCCTAGCGTTGCTCTTTCAGTCTCTGCCTCCATGTCTGCCTGTCTCTTTCTGTATGTCGCGCTCTTCCTCTTTCCCCTCTCAACTTCTTCCTCTCCTCCTGTTTGCAGGTGGTGTGGAGAAAGCTGGGTGATGCAGCAGGATCAAAGCTGTCCGTCAGACAGCACCTCTCTGGGAACCAGTTCAAAGGGCCGCTGTAGCATGGCAACCGGAGAAAGAGAGAGAGATTTACAGTACCTACACTCACCTGAAAACACCTCTTACTACCGGCGCCTACACCACCCATCATGCCGTGCTCCTTACTGCCTACAGCACCCAGCATTCCTTTAACACTCTCTGGCTAAGACTAAGCTACTAAATGGACCTGTTAGTCTGTTATTCACATGTACAAACATGTTTTTATCTCAGAGCTTATGAAGCGTTGACAACTGGCAGCTAGTTTCACTTATTCGCCACGTTTCTTCATTGATTTGGAGGCTTCACTACACAATGATTTCTCTCTGTAAAAGCTGTAAACACATACCGCTTTTAGTCCTTTAGAGCATAGCTGTGCTACACTAAGCTAGCGATATGACAAGGTTGACAGACCTGATTAGGCCGCAGGAACAAAAATCTCTTCACATGTTGCTTTGGGATGTGAACGCAACATTGTAGGGGTGTCTTCGGATAAGTTTTGATAGTACCTCCTATAGAGACTCTAGCTTCTGTCACATGTATCGCCCCCCTCGTGGTCAACAAGTATAACTAGCATTAGCATTCTAAAGTGTTAACTAATGTGAAACCCACTGTGACCTAGCGCCTTTTGCTCATAAGACAAGTCTATGGATAAAAAAGTCTAGAGATCACTGTTATCTTGTGTATATTATGTATAAAACCATACATTGTTATTGTTGATTTTACTTTGATCTATTTTGTATTCTAGCGTGGCCATGTGATCAATTATTTAGTTTGAAAAGCACACACAACCGGACCTTAAACAGGGTTTGCTTTTGTTTGTTTTTTAAATTCTTTTCCAGATTCATTGATATTATTCCTTCTCTCTGTAACCTCTGAAAATGTATCAAGGTCATTCTGAATCAATCCATCTCCACAGGCTAAAGGATAGATAATTTTCTTTGTGAAATTAACTAAATTTGTATGCTGTGTGCATGCTTGACAATCATTTTCTCAGGTTGGGAGGGCTACAGCTTTACCTTTGCCCATCTGGTGACTGTGTGTGTGTGGAAGGAGTCTGAATGGTTCTCTTGCAGCTGTAGCATCTGCCTGTGAATCCTCTTTTTCTCTATTGAACCCTGGTTACAACTCGGTTAAAGACTGCTGAAGGCATTTGCTGAATCCATACAAAAAGTATCATCCTATTAACGGTAATAAAACTGTCAAGGCCAAATACTAAACCCTAAGTTCAGTTAGGATGGAATTTTTTGGATTGCTTCTAATTCCTTGGTTATTTTATATCTCAGTAGATGAAAAAAAAGTTTTCTTAAAGGACTAAACCCTTTTCTGTTGTCATGGATTCAGCAGGTGTGTTCATGCAGTGCATGTTTCTTAAAGTTTAATCTTTTTTTCTTAGAATATAAGAGATGAAGTCTTCCCTTAGATGTCTCCTGAAAACTAACATTTAAAAACAAGCATTTCTTGATGTCAGAATGAACAAACATTATTTGCCATAGTATTTATTGCCAGGTGTCAGATAGAGATGGGAGCGCTATCAGTAACTGAACAGTCATATTTTTAATTTATCAGATTTCCTGTAAGTTATTTGATGGATAAGTATTGTGACTTACAGCTCTGGCTCTCCCATCTCTAGTGTTATTTGTTCCAAATTAGAACATTTCTGAGGCTCCCCGCCATGCACCTCTGTTCCCTCAAATAATGGGTAAAAAATAAATCCAAGTGTGGTTTTTTAAAAGTGTCCTTTTTTCTAGGAACTGATTTGAAGCCATTATACAATTTTGAATACTTTATATATGGCATTTGATTTTAAATGTGCCACATTTTTCTGCATGGTGTTTTGATTTGGAACCCAACTCTTTTTTAAAACATCTATAGTGTTTCTCTTTTTCTGCCTATATGCTAAAACCAGTACAGAATCTTAGAATCTACAGTGTAAATGTCAATTCCTGTAGTAACTAGCATGGCTGAAACTTCTTTTCATGAATTTCACTGATAAGATGGATTTATTTGGCAGGTGAAAAGAAAACAGGAACTAGGCCACCTTTAGAAAACTTTGGAAAAAAATAAACAAAGTTGGTTAATGATACTGTGGAGTGCTGTCTTTATTTGATGAAGCAAACATTTTTGCAGGTTTTTCAGAGCATGAGTTGACTGCCCTCTGTTGGTAAAGTACTGGAAGTAAAACTACTTATATGATGTTCTGTACATTAGTGATTCCCAACCAGGGTACAGTACTGGGAGTGGAAAGCTTAAAAAAATAAACTTAACAATATAAATAAATAAATACTTTATAAATAAAATATGTAAATCAACTAGTAAGTTATTACTAGTATGGTTAAGCAGTTGAAATAGCTTAAAGTAATGGATAGACTGTTTAAATAGTTAGCTAAAGAAATAGGGGCTAGAAGTATGGATAAGCAATTGAAATAGAAAGTAATGGATAGTTAGCTTAAAGTCATGGATAAACGGTTGAAAATAGCCTAAATCAATGGCTAAAGGTAATGGATAAAGAGTCGAAACGGTTAGCCTAAAGTCATGGACAGAGTTGAAACAGTTATGCTAAAAGTAACAGATAAACAGTTAAAATAGCTAAAGTGAATGTTGAAATAGTTAGCTAAAAGTACTGGCTAAGGAGTTGTCATAGCTAAAAGCCATGGATAAACTACATAACATCCAGTTTGTAATCCATCCATTGATAAAAACATGAGTGACATATAAACGCAGGTCTCTATTAGAAGCCTGATCTGTTTTTTATAGAAGTTCTTTGGATGTATAAAACCTTAAAACCCACTGGGTCACCTGCTTGAGCTCGTTCTAAGCTGCTTAGATCATGAATACCAATATAAATATTTAAACTTTTGTGAATATAGACGTGAGACACATCATTAGATCAGTTAGATTCTCCACAACCGTTTAGTTCATTTTACAGAAACAAATGCGCACCAATGTAGTTCATTCAGATTTACTAGCATGGTCAAGGCATGTAAGGCTTGTCTCATAGTGACATCTGTTTCCAATATAAGGAAGTGAGTTCGATTATTTAAGTATGTTGGTAGACAAAAATACTGTGAATGAAAGCATTTGCAACTTAATGATCCACTCTTTGTCACCTTATACAGACTGAACGCACACCAGTCAGTTTAAAGTAGGAAAAGCAGGTCTTTATTGTCCCAAGAACCTCTCAGACACAAAACCAAAGCTGCGTGCAGCATACAGGAAAAAGAAGCCTGACTAAGGCACATGTGGACAAAAACTCTGAAAAAAAGCCTAAATGAGAAGGTCAGATATGTACAAATATACCTTAGACTGCCCATGGTTGGTTTGATAATGGGGTTTATGTACTGTAGTTCATGTAATACTATCTGCAGGGCAGATTCACTAAAAATAATGTTACAAGAAATAACGATGCGATGAAATTACAAAAACTGACATGGTCTTATGGTAGCGGAAACATCTTGTAACATGGCCGCAGTGTTTTCACTGAATGGAAAGTAATGTGACAAAAAGGATAGACATAAAGTTTGAGTAAACTGTATGTTAACGAACATCTCATTTAGTGTGACAGTGCTTTTTCTATTTGACTACTGCATGTTCAACCATCTCAAGATTTCATTACGCTCCGTTTTTCTCATCAAAAAAGTGGGAATGTGGAAAAAAAGGAAAATGGATTGCAGGGGACAGGACACCGTAATATTCATGAAAACCAAAAACACAATCGGGTTAATAGAATATAGAAGGAAATATGGTTGAGTTACTTCAAGGTAAAGTAAAACCACCCTAAAACTAGTGAATGAGAATGTGTGACAAAACCAACAAAAAAATAAAAATCAGGGTGCTAATATTTTCTGGTCCATTTCCAGAACAATAGCAACAAGTGGACAGTGTTTGTTACAAGATCCTGGAACTACGCACATTAAGAACCATCCTGTACATGTTTAGGCAATTTATTTCAGGATCACTGCAGTCTTTCAGTGCCAGTTCAGGTTCTCATAAAAATACTGTCCAGACCTCAAAATTTGTTGCCTTCATTAAGAACCTCTTGAACATTAGTCATACTGGAGGTGAACAAGCTCTCCATCTGTTTGTACCAGAATAACACATGTTCCTGGTTATTCTCTTTGTCCAGTTCTGCACAGATTCAGTTCAGAAACTGTTGTCACATTCTCATCTCATCCACCCACCACGGTTCAGGGGCATGCCAGGCGGAGGGGGCAGGGGCACCGGAGACTGTCCTGGGGGCACGGGGGGTGGAGGAGGGTATCCAGCAGGCGGGAGACCTATACCCGGAGGGGGTACATGGCCTGGCGGCATGCGTGGAGGCGGTGGTGGAGGGTAGCTGTTGTATCCCGGTGGCGGATATGTTGGCGGCAAGTTGGGTGGCGGGTAGTTGGAAGGAGGAGGGCCTGGAGGTGGTGCTGCAGGCGGTGGATAGGCGTGGGGGTGATATGGTGGTATTGGGGGTGCGTAGCTGGGCGGCATGGGGGCGTAGGAGGGACCTTCTGTCTTCATCATCGACTGCAGGCTCTGGTACCCTTCTCCGGACATGTAGGAGCTGGTGGTGGACATGATGTAGTTGGAGGGTGGAGGTGGAGGCGGCCGATGCGGTAGGGGAGGGGGCTGATGTGGAGGTGGAGCGTGCGGGAGAGGAGGAGCTGTTTCACTTCCTGGTTCTGCTTCTGTGGGAGGGGCTGGAGCAGGGGCTTTACGTTCTAGTGAGTGAAGAGAAAGCAACTTGTTAAAAATGTCGAGGCTACCAATTCTCTTCACGATCTCAAATAACCTCTCCATTCCCAAACAGTGAGCACACAGCTAGACCAAGACTGCCAGGCTTCCGCCACATAGGAGGTCTCATTATCAGGCTCAAGCACTAATCAGATTGGTCTGGGAGAGGGTAGGAGTATGCGTGTGTTGGGAAGCATATTGTCCAGACAAGTTGCTGGTTACGTAAGCAGACTAGGGAGACTAAACACTTTGGCTTGTTTTCTAAGCTTCAGTCCTCGGCAGGGGGTCCTGGCTACTCATTATGGGCCTATTTGGTGGCACACGCAAACAGACAGTGGGCTGTTGAGAGCACACTGGCACGTCCTCACAAACTGGACTGGATGAAGACGGTAGACAACAAAGAGTCAGTCTTACCTGGGGGAGGCTGCGATGTAGGCAGAGGGGGCATGGGGCTCTCCAGTCTAGGAATCTTTGATCCAACTTGTTCTGTAAATCAAAACAGACCAATTAATAAGATCCAAAAATTATTTAAAATCAGTGAATGCATTAAAAAGACCTTTGCTGTAGGTAAAAACAAAACAAAGCTATAACCTTTTTTTTTTTAAATAAAAACCTAAAACCTGCCAGGAACATACTAATCCCAGCCACTTAGAATCTACAGTCTATATCTGTAATCTTGCAAAGACTAAATTGATGTCATTTTAATTAACTTAATTTGGGATTATTTCCGTGGATGACCAGACATTTAACGAGATTTCAGCAGTTTTAAAGCCCAAATGAGCAGAATTTCGCCTGCATGAGGTTTAACAAAAGTCTTACCTGGAGCCTTTGGTTCATCTTTTGGGGATGTCTGAAGAAAAAGAAAATGAATGCAAATACTCAGATCCCACTTTGACGTAGGGTTGTGTTGATATATGAATCAAGTTAAATACACATACAAGATGTAGGATCCTGATATTTTAAATAAATGTAGAAATTTGAACTGGGGGGGATATTCTACTAGACACAGATTTAGACAATCCAAATTCAAGCGTATAATTACATGTGAACGTTTTAGCTGGCGTGCAGGGCTGCCACCCTGAGGGGAAGTCTTCTTTGGTGGTGGGGGAGGAGGGTTGGCAGCTGGTGGTTGTCCCTGTGGGGCTGGAGGAGCAGGGGCCTGAAGAACAGGTACCCGCTCCTTCTCCTGCATCTGCTGAGGGATGGGCTTGTTTCCCTGGGAGTACAGGTCCAGGATCTGGTGGCAAATGTCTCAAAGACAAAGACATGTTTTTGTTGAGACAAGTATGAAAGGAGATGAAACACTGTAGGACAGACATGAAGTGTCGCAGCTTTATGATGAGTACCTTCAAGCAGCTCAACTGGGACGTCCTGGACAAACTGCTCCCACCAGCGGCGGGACGACTGCTTGGCGGTCCACTCCTGGATGTCAAACTTACAGAGGCGGCCGGCCAGGTACATGACGGCTACCGCAATAATCTCTGGTTCCCACTGAAGAGACAGCATGGTGCACAGGCTGCCAGGGACACAGACAATGTGGTTATAGTCTTCTCTCAGTTTTGTCAGCTACGAGGAAAATGAAACTCTGGAACCTTAAAAAACAGACTATTTCCTAATTTTATTCCATTCTGTGCTCCTATTTTTTGTTGCTTTGACTTATAAAGAGAGGCAGACAGGAAATGTGAGAGAAGATGATAACATGATGCAACAAATCCTAATAAATAAACATTTCCTGGACTATAAAGCCTGTTATAGTAATATTTCTATTCATCAGAGCACATATTTAACAGCCATCATGTTAAGAGTTGTAAAGACAAAGCGTATTCTACACATGACAAGTCTGCTGTAAAATGAGGGTAGTTTACAGGCTAACTGCTCACCTGTCATTGACAAATGTCCATGCCATCTGTAGCACCTTGCACACTTTATTCTTCTCACCTTTAAGAAGGAGAAAAAAGATCCATATGCTTTCCAGATTCCTCAAAGCAAAACGTATCACACTCTGTGAACATCTAATGCCATACTTATCCCATCTCACCTTTGAGTTGCTTGACATAGCGCAGCAGGAACATGTAAGGATGCTCCACCTGCAGGTCAAATTTGATAGTCTGGAGCAAAATCCTCTCCAACACCATCACCTCTTCCTGATGAAAAAAAAAAAAAAAAAAACCTTACAAAACACAGTTGGAAAAACTTACAAAAGACATGCAATACTCGGTAGTAACTTCAAATAAGGTGCATCTCTGTATCCTGTAGTGATTTATTACTATTATAAGTTGATTTTTCTGAGGCTCTTGATGTAAATAGCTGTCAGTTGCCCAGCAGTTCACGGGCATGGATTAAAATGGACATAAAAACATAAACATTTCTCTAATATTTACGATGTCCAGCTTCAATTCTCATTTTAAAAAGATCCAGCTACTTACAAAGCAAATACATGATGAAGGCAAACTGTTGCACATAAATAAATAATAGATGTAAGTATGAATAATAAGTAAGAATGAGTCATTCCAATATGGAGAGTATAACAGGTTAGTCATTAGGTTAGTTAGAGTTGCTAGTCATTTTCTGACCAAAGTTTGTAATTACATTTCATCAAAACCTTCATAAGATAGCTAAAATGGAGACCTGACCACATCATGGTGTGTACTTAGAAACCCTTTGCACTCGCTACATAAAATGGCCCATGTGAGACAAGAGGCAGAATCCTACTACTTAAGATTATGGCTGTTTGTTGCAGCAGATTAACAGCAATTAGGTTGCAGCAAGTTGGCCTTCATGTTTTTTTGCCTTTTCTTTCTAGAGCTACATGATATTATGGCCGGCCTCTGTAAAGCTGGTTTACAAAGGATTTTAGGTTAAGTTCTTTTCTGCACTCAGTGACCAACAGAAACTCTTTGACCGAAATAGTAAAGTATACCTCGTCTTTGAATTTACAGGTGTGAACAGGAAAAAGGTCTCAAGACAACTGGGGGAAAATTAAAGAACCTGCACCTTTGGATCATCTCCAAACTGGGCAAATTGCACATCATTCAGTAAGCTGCGGGCTGTTTTGATGATGTCTTTACACTTCTTTGGAGTTTCCTCCACTTTCCCCGCCAGGAAAAGACAGCAAGCACCTGTCACCTGTTGGGGCACAGACCACAACCTTAATCCCACACATTAAATCCATTTACAGGAACAGGGAAAGATAAGGATTACGCATGAACTGAACTTACATATCTGGGGAACTGCTTGAAGGAGTGAAACATGTAGAAGCGGTGGAAATATATGATGCCAGTTGCCAGTGTGTCATAGTGTCTGATAACAGTCAAGGATATCACGGAAACCATTTATACTTGCTTGCGAGTTCTTCAGCAGCTTTATAAAATAAATCCTTACAAAAACATGTTTCACGTCAACTGTGCTGCTATAATCACAACATACAACATACAATAGCTCACAGTTGTTTCCTTTTCTTTCAAGCATGTCTTCACAACTAAATGTTTATGTAACTCCTGTAGAAGAGTATAGAATAAGTAGAAAAAGCAATATCTTAACAGAATACAGTATTTTAGCTATACAATTTCTTCATAGTTTAAATGCTGATTTATTTATTTATTTCTGTGTTCGTCATCAGGGACAAATTATTGACTCATATCCTCATGCACTTCCTAGTTTTCAAATAGGACAAACAATCAAGGATACAGGCCAAGTCTGGTCCCAACGTCAAATATGAAGCGGGCTCCTTCTCTCCGATACCGGGCCTCTGTGCCAGGGTCCAGGCCTTCAGACTGAGAGGGGGTGTGGGCTAAATCCTTCTTGTCCCAGTACCAGCATGGCTTGATGTGGTCCAGAATTGCTTGGCCGGTCATTGAAAAGTGCTCCTTGTTTTCCTTCATGAGGGGTTGAGGAGAGGCAACAGTGGATGGACCAGCTGCACTGGACTGTAAAGTTACAAAGTATAAACAGAGACTGCAGTTAAAACCATAATTTACAAGCAATAAGTGTTAAAGACACTAGAAGCAACTTCCCCTGAATACTAAGCAGCCCTGGTGCATTTGGCAAAAAATCTAATAGACTGACTGATGTTCGAGGTTAATTATCTCAACATAAAAGCTACCGGGGATATAATGTCCAATTCTATCTCTGTCAGAATCAGTTTCACCCTGCTAAACTCTAGAATATACAGGGGATATATTAATATTTCAGCAACCTGGGACAACCCTGAAACTTGTGACACCACGAGTACTATTATTAAAAGCGACTTGTGTAAACACTGGATGTATGGTTTAGACACCAAAAGTACTTGTTTGGGTTTGGGTACTAAAGATCTTGGTTATGGTTAGGAAAACATCGTCGTTTGGGGTTAGGTCACAGATTTTGGTGTTACACCGGCTAAGCACACAAATGTGTCATAATTAATACGTTAATATGGCTGAACAACGAAGAAGGATTTCCTCGAATAAGTATAACTGACTGTTATCTGCTCGCTAGCTTTCACTATGTGTTAAGTTAGCCGAGCTAGCGTTAATGAGAACCTAAAAGTTGGCTTCGTGGGGCTAACGTTACCAAATAACGTAGCCACCGATGTGGGACATTAATATATTATTTATAAGACACTCTGTACGCGTGTAAGGTCAGTTAAATACACTTACAAGCTACAAAGAACTAAACTTTGAAAATCAGGCAGTCAGCTAGGTAACGTAAAGCCAACTGGGCGACACTCCTCGCTAACAGCTTCGGCTAGCAAACTTGGTCCACTCGAGGTCTTAACGCCGCTGAGGCTACGAGCGCTGCAAAACTAGTTGCAATTCACCTCGATCATCGGCCATCTGTTTTTAATGAAGCGCGACTCTTACCTTTAACATGTAGCCGTCGGAGTAAATAACTCAAAACACAAAGCTGTTGGGAGTAATCCGCAGTTATTCACAATAAATTGGCTAACAAGTGATCAGCTACGGTCCCCATTGTAACAAGGGTACCGCCATTATGGAAAACGTCAGTGACCGATAGCAGACGTCATTACGTAGGACGTCTGACAAACGTATGTTGTTGTGGTTAAATTTCGGGTTTTACCACAGACTGTCTATGTATATTTACCCGTGCAGTCAATGGTTTTACCTTTCCTCTTCTAAATTAGTTTGTTCAGTGCTTTGCTATTCCTGTACTGGAAAATGTTTAATATGAAATACGTATGAAGAATTATTGTTTAATTTAAAGTATGCTGAAAATGTGTTATCTCCGTTAATATCCACTAGAGAGAGACAAAGTATTACTGGTGGACCTGGGCAGCAAGGACTGGATTTTCGACCCTTGCAGTCTATGATTTGAACAGATGACTCAATAGAAAAATCACTATTGTCTATAAAAAAACATTCTTTTGAACTAACCGTCAAAATGCTAAGCACAAGCAAGCAAGCAAGCAAGCAAACAAACAAACAAACACGAACACCATTTCCACATTACTATTCTATGAGTAGTTGGATTGTGTCACATGTCATGAGCAAATAGGCCTAGAAAAATATCATTGTTAAAATGTGAGTGAGAAAGAGTGAGATTAGAAGCAGCAGCACTCAAAAAAAAAAAAAATATATATATAAATCACCCAAATGTTTGTTTTAAATTAGAGAGATCTATTTTTTCAAACCAAGTTGGATAATTTAGGAAACCATTTATTGACTTATTGTGTTGTTTGTTAAAAGGGGCAGCCGATTTCTTTGAATACTTAAATATATGGAAGCAATTTATCTTTATCTTTTGAGGGTCATGGCCTACAAAATACATTTTTATCGATATAAATTTAAGAAAGCAGCCTTTCTAATCACTTTGAGCCCCGTAATGCAAGGTGCTGGAACAGATGAGAATGAGACTGAAATGATACAATACGTTTTTTTCATTTTCATTTGTGTCATTACGAACATCTGGCAAATTTGACTGAGAGTTTAACTTAAAAGAAATACATTCGTATATATAAGATTTACACAAGGATATTGGTATGAAGTACAGAAAACTACTGGAGTAGTATCTTTTGCAGAGCATGTTAGCAATACAGTGCAATAATCTTAAGAAAAATGATTGTGAATTATGGTAAATAAGAGAAATATCATTGGCTAAAACTAAAGTCATTTTTCACTCTTTTAGACTTGATATATACAAGAGCTCGTGGTAATCATAACCACCTTCGTTTGCTTTTAATGTTACAGGGTTACAGAGCAGACTACATCTATAAGTAACATCTTGTGCCCTCTTCATTTCCCCTCCCACCCTCACTTCTGAAAGCCAGCAGTGAATCATTTACTTCGTCCAAATTAAAATTTGGAATCTGTATGCATTATATATTCACCCGTGCTCGGACAAATCCTCTTTACTTGAAATTGTCAGGATGTGTCCTGTAGAAAAGTAAGAGCCTTGTCTAGTTGTATTGCCCGTAGCAAGGGAGCATCTCAATCTGTCACTCAAGTCCACACACACACACGCACACGCACACACACACACGCACACACACACCACAGTAAATCAGCTTATGAATAATATATAATTGTACTTTCTTTATTAATATTAAACATTGCATAATGAAGCGCCGACCATAAGCAAATCCCAGAGCAATATTCATATTACCATGAGCTGTCCTGGAGTGGACCTTTCATTGTTTATTTCAGTCCTGTTGTGGTTAAACACATCAAAATGTCTGCTTTGACCACACTTAACCGCAAGTACACAAAATGCTTTTTTTTGTATATGTTCAGTTCCGTATTTCCTATTATATGTTGGTCTATTTTAAGATATTAATGCACTTTTCGCTATTCTTTAGAGCATAAACAGATGGGAGAGACATGAAAAATGGAAAATAAAAGGATGTGACAAAGGTTGTGACCCAGAATCAAAGCCAGTTAAGTTGCATGTACTTCTGTCCGCTGATGTGCAAGAGCTTCCATACTTAAGCTTCATCCTTGGGCTCATTTTTATGATTTAACATAAATTATAACTGCCTGGAATCCACTTAAAATCCCGGGTCATTTTGGAATAGAGCTAAAATGGCAACATAATGTCTCTTGTTACTTGGACAAAACTTTCACTTCAGCACATCCTCATCTCTTGTGTTGGTATTGCCCTGCAGTGTGCTCGGGTATCTCCACTTCAGAGATGGCACTTACCACGCGAGATGCATGTCTCCTTAGAGGCAACACTTTGGACTTAAAACCTTTCCTGTGTCCACAAGCAGGGTATTTGTGGTATATTGGCCCTGTGCAACCTAGCTTAAACTGCCTTTGCCCAGTGCCAGCGGATACAAGCTATAATGGAGACATTGATGTATTATTGAGAAACCCATGGGTAAGGATCAAGGAGATGCTCGCAGCCAGCAGGGATGGCAAGGGAGTGTGTGAACTCAGGATAATGTTTTCCTTCAGCGTCCTATGTGTCCACGACTGCTGTTGCTCTTTTGGCCTGATGCGAAAAAGGAGACATTTCATGTAATATCACATACCGAATTCATGCGCTCCAGTCAAAGCAATATGCTTGACAACATGCTCGGGCTATCTGTGAAAGATAGCTGTTGTTCTGTTTCGTTTCAGTGTGGAGTCTGCTGAGGTTATGTCTACTTGAGCCAGAGCTGAGATGACATTTCATTTATATAAATAATTACTGTCCTGAAAGTCCCCTAGGCCTGCCCTGAAGCAATCAAACTTCTAATGCTCTTAAAATTGCCCAGCATGTTTTATTAATGGCGGACTATAAAATGCATTGCTATAGCTGCACACTTCTCTGCTGATCCACGAGGAAATAGTGTCAACTATAAATGCCCGTATTACAATTTATGTTTTTATTCAACAGTGCATTTTGACCAAATCATAGCACCGCACAGGTTTGAATTGGAGAGCAAGGTTAAAAAAAAGATACAAGAAAAATAAAAAATAAAAGAAACTTGAGTGTGTCCTTAGCTGAGCACTTATCTGTGCATATGCTGATCTAAGTGAATACAGGCAGTTATGAAAGATTGCCCATTAATGCCATTAATTGCCTCTGAGTGAACCTGATCTGCTCTTTATGATTCTGAATTGCAGAAATGACAAATTAAGGAGTCTTCATTCTAAAAATAAGAATAAAGTATGGTAAAGCTGTGTTAAAGTATCACCTCTTAAACAGGTTTGCAATGTCCCCTGACTGTGCCAACAGAGGGTACTGTTGCCTCACAACATGTTTCAAATGGTCCCAACAACAAAGATGCAGCCTGCTGCCCCCCCCTTTCAATGTGAGGAAAGAGGTGTGTTTTATATTGATCTTGTGCAGTAGCTTTGTTTTGGTCATTTACAAAGCCCAGAGTGCCACAATAAAATAAAAGTATGAATCATCTAAATAAAAGGTGACCTTTGAACCCAGATTGACCGATACGGTTGATTTAATCTGAATTAATCTGAATCTGAGGTGTAGGTGGTCCTGCTATTCAAGCCAATTTAAAACCTTTTGGTTTGCCGGCGAAATTCCAGCTGGCGTTATATTAAAGGAAAAATATGAGTAACAGTCTCTAAACTGATTAAGATTGGAAACAGGGAGTGTGGGAAAAGGAAATACATGATAATATTAGGACATCATGGTGTTCTGGATGTAATGAGCATTAAAGCCGATAAATGTTCAGGTAAGGGAAGGGGCTCTGGGTGGTAACTTCATTGCTTCAAAAGGCAGACCTTGTGACACTGCCTTTGAAATGAGTAACGACTGATTAGCGATAATTACTTATTGTATGGAGACCAGCGCTGAGCTCCGGGGAGCTACCGCTAGTTGCGTCCAGTGTCCGTGTGTTGTCCGCCGCCTTCACACGTCTTGTTGTGTCTGACGCGCAAATGTCACGGGCACACTTGAATAACTTGAATCCCATCCCACGCCATGGAGGCAACCCCAACCACACACACCCACACCCACACTCACACTCACACTCACGCACACAAAAAACGCAGGCTGCATACAGTCTGCGCGCACACAAATGCGGGGTCCTCCCAGAGCCTCTTTCGTCGTGTGAGTCAACAAGAAGTAGCCTCGACACTGTAGGAAACTAGGAAACATTGGACCTCTGCTTGTCGGACGAGAAGGAGGAGGAGGTGTCTTGTCTGCCCGCCTGCTCTCTCTCTCTCTCTCTCTCTCTCTCTCTCTCTCTCAATCAACGAGGCTTCTGCCACCAGAGCCAAGAGTTGCCGTTCCGCGCACCGATGCCAAAACGCGCAGGAGGAGTCAGTGCCAAAGGGTCATTTTAGCGCACCACTGCTGAAATGGAAGGACTGTAGGGAATCCTAGAATAAACAGCAGTCATTTGACCCCAGATGATATAATCATATCATTAAAATTAAGAAAAGGGAAACGGGAAAGGAGCCAAATAAGAGCCAGTACCCATTATCGGTGGAGTGCTCCGTGCTAAATCTGTCGCCGCAGAGGTGGGCAGTAGCGGGATTTTTATCTGAAAAAGGTCATTGCAAAGCATACCTTCCTCCGCACAAATCAGCTCAAAACTACACTTTGGCTTCCTCAATCCAGGTGCTTCCTCCGGAGACGCTGCAGGACTTTGTGGACAAACTGGTCTTCCATCCTTATT
Source organism: Micropterus salmoides (assembly GCF_014851395.1). Classification (NCBI taxonomy): domain Eukaryota; kingdom Metazoa; phylum Chordata; class Actinopteri; order Centrarchiformes; family Centrarchidae; genus Micropterus; species Micropterus salmoides. The sequence goes on from NW_024040928.1 coordinate 8,548,754, forward strand.
ACGCTCCTGTCCGACTCCTCACCTTCCGAGCGCGCATCAAAGTTGCAGCTGAAGACTGTGAATAGTAGAGGGATTAGGAGAGGGCAAAGTTGGTCACCTGCGATCCAGAGAGCACCGACACCACGGTCCAAGCCGACTCCAAGTGCCGTTCACCGGGCGATGCCAGAGTAAATGCCGGGGCAATGTCCCGCCGCAAGCAGGTGAACCCGCAGCACTTATCGTTGACGCACAGGGAGACAATACAAGGTGAGTTTAAGAATTCTCAGTTCATGTATGATTAAGTTTACGCTACTACATTTATTTTCGTGGGAAAATAAGAGTATTTATTTGAAAATAGTTTTGATTCAAATCGTGTCCACCTACTGTTTTTTCTTCTGAAATCCCCCCCGAACAAGCAACAATTAGCGACAATAACTGTGATTTCTGAACATAAATGTACCATATGATAACACTTTGTGTACACACAAGGTCAACAATGTAGCCAACTATGTTTAGAATTTGAGTAAATATAAATATTGTTTTACACCTTTAAACAATTCAGTAACATTTAAAAAACGCCTTTTTGCAGCTTCAAATGAGTTTACTAGGTGATCTAATGACAACTGCGTTGGGACTGTCTGGCTGTGTGTGTGTGTGTGTGTGTGTGTGTGTGTGTGTGTGAGAGAGAGTGAGAGAAAGAGGGAGTTTGTGTTTGTTTGCATGTGCACGCACGTGCGTCACGCGTGTGTGAGCGTGTAATGTAACATTTCATCACAACACAATTTAGCATTTTCTCCAGCATATTGCAACATGTGGCAATGTGTATATTCACGTAGCCTATACTTTGTTACACATTTCACTGATTTCTAAATATAAAGGTATTTATTTATTTTGTGGTATCGCACGAGGTGACTTGTATCTTAATTTAAAAGTAGGCTTTTTAAAGAAATTTTAATAGGCCTAATCTCTTTCTCTTCCGCTCTCTCTCCATCACACACACACACACACACACACACACACACACACACACACACACACACACACACACACACACACACACACACACACAGAAAAAGAGAGCGAGAGAGAGTCTCAAAATGATTTGTCTTGTCACATAAAGGCCTATCTGCACTTTAAGGTAGCATTTGAACAACACAACAAAAATGAAAGTGTTCGCAAGAATAAATTCCGTTAGCAATCACACAAAAAAAGAAAACAGCACACACGAGTTAACAACAATCTGAACTTTATTAATACGATAATTTAAAACGAAGGCTCATAACTTGTTTAAAGCTTTTCGGAGCAAAAATTGAGTGATGAAATTGCGCAGATTAAATCAGAGGCAGGAATTGTTTTTATGTGAGCACATGATTAAAAAGTCGCATAATCCAATTTCAAATCAATTATATCAATCTAACCTTCATCTCCAAGCGCTCTGCTTTGCCTAAATCCAATTTCATAGAGGCCTTAATCTGGGTAATTCATTGCAGAAGTTCATGATGTAATCTTTGGCCAATCACTTTTGTGTTGAAAAGAGTTAGGCGCATTCCGTCCCACCCGACACATAGACGAATCATTTATCCCATTCACTTTGTATCGCTATCTGTCTGTCTCTCATGCCACCGACTTTCCTCTATGTTGAGGTTGCAGTTGAAATAATTACGGTAATTTAAAATGCAAAGAGCAATCTGAAATCTAAATGTTTGCTACAAGCAGTGTTTTTGTTGTCCATTTGAGGAAGTAGGCTATGGTGCACCCTCAACAGATTTTAGGCAGATGACAAATATCGATCCAGCTCGAATATTGATCAGTTGACAGTTTATTCTCTCTGCCGTTACCGTCTGCCAGTTAATTAAGGTGGAGACCGAGTTGATCCCCTACAATACATTTTCCACTGTGCAAAAAAACGTAACTACCTATTCACCCCAGGCATAGGTCTGTGTGTGTGTGTGTGTGTGTGTTTATCATTTTTACCTGACTGAATTATGACAAAAAATTACAACATTTTGCATATTTGTCCTTGAGGAACAACAAATTTGGACTACTTGTTAAATATTTGCCTCCGCTCCTTCCAGCCATGGTCAGGTCACTTTGTTTGACATCTTTTGCATGTTAGCTGTACAAAACCTCAAAGCACCCGCTGCACAGTCAGCAAATTCTAAAAACTGAACCTGTGGTGTTGAATGTATACTTGCATAATTAGACTGATAATTAGCCTACAATTTCTGAATTTCCTTATCAGAGCTGAAGCTGCCATTCAGATGTCTCCAGGATTCATCTGTTCTTGCCTGAAGCTTTTAATGACTGGTTTCAGAGATCATTTTAATCATTGCTGACCTCTCTGCACACACTTGCAAGTGTCAAACAACAACTTAACTTGACATATTCGCAAATGCTGCCAAATGCTTTATGTTTGACTCCACCAGGCAGAGGTCAATGCTGTGCTAAAGTGGCTATTAGAGCAAGTGAAGTAGGATGCTGAAAAGCTGGGCCATCTGGGCCTGAATCTCGTCCTACCTGTTCTTTCACATGATACACACTGTATCCTGTGCAGTAGTGAAAATGACCTGCGAGGCATAAGTGTACAAGTGCAAGATTAAGAAATTATTGGACCTGCAGGTATTCTTTTGTTTGTTTTTATTGTGATGCTATGAAAGAGGTCAAGCGATACCAAAACTGAACTTCAGACAGATGAGCAAAAAAAATAAAAAAATAAAGCAGCAATTGCATTATTATTTATATCCAATTGTCCTCTCTCTGCCAGAACAATGGGTGTCTGTGTGTGAGTATGTACACAGATGCACTTGAATTTACATAAAGCGCCTGAGCTGGGTTTACCATACGTACAGGATATCTTAATAATGACACCACATCTCTAGCTGTGATGGATGGAGGGCTTTTAATGTACCTATCATTCAATGTCTGGAGGCTGGATGTCGCTGTGGGCTGTTTCCTTAAGCTGGGTGGGTCTATGGAGGAGCAGGATCACACCTCAGGCTGAAGGATCTGAGGAGCGCTGGGTGAAAACCAAACTGTAATTTGATTGAGTCAATATATAGGGCTTTGCATATGTACAGCGTTATTGTAGGAGAACGTTTCAGATATTGGGTTTTAAAAAAACAAGCAGGCTTTATTGTTTATTTTTAATACATTTAATATGACCGTGTCAATTGGTTGGCCTGGTCCCGAAGTTGTATAACATTTCAGCGTCACCTGTGAAGAACAGTCACAAGGTATCTCCTTACAAAAGTAATAATATGAAGTTTCTGCAGGGTGCCAGTATAGATCAACCACATGTCAGATCAGGGGTGATTCAGTGTAACTGAACGCAGCCATGTGCCTTGCAGCCATGGGCTAATAGGTCACACTCTACTTGGAAGTACAGAGAACCTGATTATCAGCATATTTCTGGACAGGCTTTTAGTGGAAGACTATGTACTGGAAATCTACTTGCCAGGCCAGACATCAAGACAAGGACATACAAGTGACTGTAACTGCAATGAATGTACACAATGCACAAGTATGCTCCAAGGAAAGTTGTCACGCAAACACACACACACACACACACACACACACACACACACACTGTAAAACAACACATATCACTCACAAAAGAGATGACTACATATACAAACTGTACATGTTCACACACTTACAAATCACATGTAAGAAGCTATTCTGTCTGTTGAAGATTAATTTGACCTTCAGTTTACAGTTACACATCGTTTGTTTAATTAAAACTCTTGCAGGCAAAAACGAAAACATCCCCTCTAGGCTTTATTAGGCTCTTTCAGTCAATGATTCAGTCACATCCATGACAAAGAAACCTATCACAGGAATATCCTTATGAATGACTAACACATTAATGTGGAACGGCCGGTGTTTGGTACCACAGGCCTCCCTTGTTCAGGGACTTTGCAATCTAATATCAGGATTATTACAGAGAATTGTTGTCTGGATCCAGCCATGGAAGCGCCTTGCGGTAACTGTTTACTCTGTTTGGCATGCTACTTGTGAAACAGTTAATGTTTTCGTCTTTATTCGCACCATATGGCTGTCAAATGCTGGGGGAGAAAACCCACCGTACGCACTGCAACGCCACAGTAAATATTCACACACATTGTGGTAACCGGATGATAATCTCACAGGAGATGATTGGGGAGCGATTTATGATTTACTGTCAGGCACTGAGGTTTGTTCTCAGATTGTCTTTCTATATTTCAATATTATTGAACACATTTAATCAATTTTGCAACGCTATAAAGCTTTTTTTATTTTTATTATTATATCTCTTAAAATTGTTTGGCAAATTTGATTTATATCTCCAAATGTCATGCCTTGTATCGCGCAAGGCATTTATAGTAATTTAGTGACAAGTCACAGTCAGCTGCAGAGCCGTATTTTGCTCACTTTCAGGCTGATAATCCAAGATTTATGATAAGAAATGAGACTGCTGCAGATTAAATGGTGATAAGATAATGAAACACACAGGCCTGACCTTACACAACACACACTGTTGCAGCTCTCTTTGGCAATTGCAGCCGAGAAAAAGGGATAGGCTAAGCGAGGCCGCTTGTTGTTTGAATTTTTGATTGCAACCATCTGCAATGTTGCTGCTGTCATTTATTTTCAATGACAGCGTGAATCTTATCCGACTTTCCCTGTGGGGTTTACATGTGTGTGTGTGTGTGTGTGAGTGTGCATGTGTTTTGAGCTCAGCAAATGGAATTGGAAAACAAAGAAAGGGAGACAGGTCTGAACCCACACAGTATGGTCGACTGTCATATGAGTGCCCCTGGCTTTACTCTTCCTTTAGCAGTAGAACAGAGTGTGCGGCTGTTATTAAAATATTGCGTAAGGTCAGGACTTCAGTGTCAATGGAAAATACTTTTTACAGTTTCTCTTTTTAACGCCACTTTGAAAAATCTTATCAAATTCACATCATTAAATAAAAGAAAATGTTTTCAAACCCAGCAAAGATGACAATTTCTCAGTTTCATATTCAACTTAGGGCAGAATAGAACATTTCAAACCATGTTGTAATTTTTTCACAAAATAAAAAGAGTCATCAGATTATAAGGACAAACAATTATCAGGGATCAGTGGGATATATAGGGGCAATTACTGTCAAAGGACATGAGATAAATGAGATGAGGAACCTCATAGACAAAACGCAACTTGGAATGTTTTACCTACCTTGCTTGTTTTACCTGGCCACTACTGTGAGGACATCACATTTACAGTATTATATGCACATTTTATTTGACTGTTTTGACCGAACTGTGTGGCAAACATTTTAATATTTGCAATTTAATAAAAAGTCTCAGCTGCAAATGAAACAATCCCTCGCCTCGGACAGTGTTTCTTCATTTTGTACTTTTTGGCCAGGCGTTTGAATACATTTTTTCAGTATGGAAATATTGGTGAAAGGGGCCCATTGTCTTCAGCTGTGTCTTCCATCTGGTATATATTGTGCAGTGGCAGTGTGCAGCGGCAGCAGCAGTGACTGACTGACTCTCTCCTCATCAAACTGATAGGGGGTGCTCTAAGGCTGCCTGACTTAACTCACACTTGATAAGGCAGAGTAGCAGGACTGTCAATGGGTGAATGTAGCTCTGTGTGTGTGTGTGTGTGAGAGAGAGAGAGAGAGAGAAAGAGGGAGAGAGAGAGAAATAAAGTATGGTATCGTGTTAGACAGCTGGGGTTCATTGCTATCATCACGCCTTCTCAAAGATGGCATGTTTGACAGTGTGTCTGCTATGCTCCTTAACTATCGAGCATGTTCCTCTCACATAGGAGTTTATACAGAAGAATTAGACACTGTCTGTCACGACGATAGGCTACATTAGAGTGTTTTTCTTTCGTGTGTTCGTTTTCATTTCTGTGTGTTTGTGTCCACGGTTGATTTTTTTTTTTTTTTATGCATTCCATGTTTAGTTCCTTCTTGCACCTGGGTTTTTCTCACACAGGTGAGCCTCGGGATAGATGAGTGAGCGGGTTTCAGAGAGGGGTGTGGTTTTTAGAAGATGTCCGTCTGATATTTGAGTGGCATAGTGACAGTGCCAACGCCTGCTAATTTACCGGCTTCTGTCCCCAGGCCATGTTACTCAACCAGAGGTTAACAAACAGGCCCTACTCTATTCATCTCTGCCTCTCACAGGGCGAAAGTCAGGTTCAAATGCCCAGGTGTCTGTCATCTTCTTGACTTGATGCTGTCTTTTCCTCATTTACAACACATGAAGATCTGGTGCCACCTGTCTTGTTTTTGGTGTTAAAAAACGAGAGCACGCCACATTGTTAGCAGAGATCCCCTGCTATAGTCCCACTTATATGCATTGCACATATACCCACATGCATGCGTGCACACAGTTACATGGCTTGTGTGAAGACTCTGGAACATTGCTTCATGTGAATTATGGTCACAAGCTGTGAACTGTAGGTAAATATGTGTTTGTGTCCCGTCTTTGCCGCCAAAGATTATGAGATGGAAATTATTTGGCAGGCATCCAGGAACCCATCTCCATTTAGAGAAAAGATATTTGGCATCGGATCATCACTCCAGGGCGAAGTGAGTGGACTGGAACGTGTGTGGGTGGGTGGTTGGGTATGGGGAAGGGGGGGAAGGTGTGTGGTGGGGGGGGATTCATATTTGCGAAGAAATGTTTGAAATAATAAAAATTGCTAATATTCTGCCCGGAACTCTTAACAGTTATGGCTGGGAATTTAGAAGAGCAACGCCTCCCTGACAGTTTGAGATGGCTGATAAGAGAGTTTAGGATCTCTGCTGTGATAACTACACACCAGGACACAGGCACACACAAACCAGCGCACACCCTCTTTGTCTAATCTTTGCAATTATTAGGGTATCATGTTTGGAGAAAGAGAGAGAAGAGAGGCAAAGGGAAGGAAGGAGGGGTGGGTAATGCGGGTGCTAGAAGTGGAAGAGCAGCAGAGACAGGCAGGCGCTGCTATGCTCTTCTCCCAGGCATCAACACCTCTCTCTGACGCCCCTAGAGTCTCTGGAGCTTCAGGTTTCCTCCAGGCTTTTTAGAAGAGGACACATTTTCATAATGGTACATCGGGGGTAGTGTTAAAAAAATGGAGGTTGTCCATGAGGGATTTACGTGAAGCTGTGGGACTCAGTCTAAGCCATAGGGGAGGAGGGGGGAGAAGAATGTGTAATGGTTATTAATGACTGTGTCAGATCTGTGAAGAATGAGATTTACTCTCTTAACAGGACCCCGGGTTTGGCTTTATAGATTTTCTGTCTGTGGAGAATACAGTGTTCAAACTCACCTGTGTGCTGTTCCATTCATGCACACATACACACACACGCTTAGACATCTTACTGTTTTTTTTTTCTTTCTCGTTTTTCTTTTCTATGTCTTATGATACTGTGATACACACAAACATGAACACACACACGCGCGCGCTGTTGGATGTGGCCTCCGTTACGCTACACTTTGTTCTGCACAAGCTGGGGCTCCCACGTGGTGAAGGCAGCCGTCTAGCTATGACAGCTAAGTGCAGCGAAGGCCCTCACCGGAAACCCAGCTTGCACTGTGAGATGAATAGCTTCCTGGCCACACAAACACACACACTTAAACACAAATAGAAGCACAGACACACATACAGTGTATGTGCTCGGTCCCACCCACGCAGATCTCTCACGGATAAGCTGTGCAGGTGTTTGTCTCGGCGCAGTAGCTTTAGAGGGGAGTTATTTTATGCCATGAAAGTGACACAATTGTAAATGTAATGATAATCTTGTGTGGGAGGGAGAGATGGCTTTTATCAGGTAATGTTATCAGGAATACCTAAACCTCACTGTGTATTTTTTTCTCTTCCTGTGTTAAAAAGAGAAACACAAGTGATTTACATTTGTCTTCCTCCTCTCCCCTTTTCTGCAGCAGAGGCCAATCATGATTCAGGGGCGGGATCTCCATCTCCGGCACCGTCCACCCCCAGCCCTCAGAGGGTGGGACCCGGGGAGCATGACCTGCTGACCTGTGGCCAGTGCCAGACCAACTTCCCTCTGGGTGATATCCTGGTTTTCATCGAGCACAAGCGCCGTCTGTGCCGGGGGCCAAGAAGTGGACCGGGGTCCTTCTCCAAGCCTGGGGAGAACGGCGGGGTCACGGGCATTTCCATCTCTCCCAGGGCCAGGTCACTGGAGCTGGGTAGAGGGTCCATTCCGGTGGAGGTGGGTGTCCAGGTGACCCCCAGCGGGGAGGAGGATGTGCAGAGGAGGCTGACGCCGGCCAGGGGGATCTGCCCCAAACAGGAGAGAGGAGGTACGGAGACCGGAACACACTGTACATTTAAAGGAGGATGCAAGAAGAAACATAAAGCAGCTCAACGAGAGCTCTCTTGTCAGTATAGATGCACATGTTTTGCACATCTGCAAAAACACATGCACACACTCACATTCACATGCATACATCTCTCACCTGTCCAAGACAGATAGCTCTCTTTAAAGAATCCCAGCTGCTTGTTATTTTGACAGTGGCCTTCAGGAGGGATTAATGTAGCCTGGGATGATTTCATTAGAGTGAGTGAGAGCTGCACTGTATGTCTATTCTGCTCCGTAAAAGTAAAACATCACACACACACACACACACACACACACACACACACACACACACACACACACACACGCACAAAAAAAATCACACACACCAAACAAACACACACTGGCAGGCCTGAAGGACTTCTTCAGCTGAAACCAATTGTGAAAGGCGAGGAAGAAGGTGATAGAGGAGCCACCCCCAGTGTGTGTGTGTGTGTGTGTGTGTGTGTGTGTGTGTTTGTCTTTTTTTCTTTCCTTTTTTTGCTTGTGTGAGTGCACGTCACGTGTCTGAGCGTTTGTAAAGAAATCCTGCAGCATGTGAAAAAAAAAGAGGTTAAGAAAGCTGATTAAAATTCATCTGTGTGCGTGGTGAGGAGAAGGGGATTAATAAAGCAGCAAGGCCGTTCATCTGGCTATGGAGGGGGGGAGAGGCTGTAGACTGCCAGCGCTGCAGGGAAACCAGTTCAAAGTTATCAGAGGAGACAGTCACCATCACACCCAAGAGCTGGGAAGGCTATCCAGGATTACACAGACTCCAGTAGACTAAGAGGGACTTGGTTAGAAGAGGGAGACGGCTGTATTGTGGAAGTTACCAGCCAGAATTACATGTAAAACGATATATATAGTTAACAGATAGACAGGTCACCACAGGACCATCACCAAATTGGCATGTTATATAGAGACTTAAATAGAAAAGGGTAGACTTTTACAATGCATTATATTGTGTGTATGTGCATGTCATATAAAGTCTTTTGAAATATTGGAGTCTTAAAAAAAAAGTCTTTAAAAGAGTAGTCCTTAAAAAATGAATGGCATAGGACAGTAAACATTGTACAGTCACACTGACTGAGATATGCTGGATTATAGTGCACACATCTCACAGAGTTGGATTTATGACAGAAATTGTAATAATGTTCTAATTAGTAAAAATGCTCTTTCACCACTGCCACCACACATCTAAATTAACGGAGGATTATACAAGTTTATGATATATTTACACAAGCAGTGGTGGTCTAGGAGAATTTATGTAAAAGGTGTGAATGTAGATTTTATGTAGATGTCATGTCATCAGGCTGTGGTTGTTCCTGTTCACAGCAGGTGCACAATTTTTTTTTTGCATTTGTGGTAGAAATCTACAGTAGTAGTTAAAAGTAGTTAATACTTGTGTATTAGTAGACTTTTAAATTGAGTTTAGTTTAAATTTAGTTTTGTATGTCACACATGCATTGACTTTTCACTGCAGGATTCTTTAAGCTGGTCTGTGATTGTAGATTTGCACACATTTTGTTTTCAAGCTGGTGTATTCATCTTTTGTCATCACCTCAGAGCTCAGCACATATGCACTGTTTCTGTGTGTGGCCAGCAGCTGTGTGTGGTCACCATCTTTTGCAGTGGGAAACTTGAATGAGAACACAAACAATATGTGACAGCAGAGTTTTGCTTGTCACGGCTAATTTTAAAAAAAATGAAAACCGTGAGAATTTTGAAAGTAATTTCAAACATTTAAGATTGTAATAGGACTTTGTTTAGTTATTCTGTTATACTTTGGAAATTTTATGAGCATTAAACAGCTTTTTGCTGTAACCCACCTAGGAGCCTTGCTGCAGCAGAAAAAACAACAACATGGAACTGATTTGGAAGCTGAAAAAAAAGCATTTTACATTTTGTCTGTTAGGTGGTCAGAGGGAAAACATTTAGGCAGAGTCAATGAGTGAGTCAGCCTGTTAGAGCGGCAGTCAGTTAGTCAGAGAGACAGTCTTATCACTAAGAGAACAGGACATGAAAGCACTCGAAGCTCCAAATGAAAGAGAGGAGGAGAGCTTTGTTCAACACATTAGATTGCCACTCAAGGCAGTCTCAAGTTTCAACCAAATTAGATTACATTATTAGCTCTAATTAAGTCCAATGTGTTAGCAGCACATACACTCACAGGCGCACACACACACACACACACACACACAGACACAGACACACACACACACAGACACACACACACACACACACACACACACACACACACACACACACACACTAGGAAATATCAACACTTCAAATGCAGCCACAGCACACACAAATATTTGCAGCACAGGTGACAAAATAGACGTAAGAAAATGAGAATATGTATCAAACATAACACAAACCTGCGCACACACACGTACAGAAATGCTCATGCACCCATAATGTACTGCTCTTGCGTGCATGAAATACTTGTGCTGTATGCTTAACCCTTAACCCTCTCCTCTCCTGGATTGTTTTTTTTTTTCTTCACCTGGTTGTGTTTTGTAACATCCTGTCTGGCCTCTTTGTCTGTCAGCCTGCTTGCTCAAACTGCAAACATGCTGCAAGGCCAGCAGATTCAACCCCAAAAGGTGCAAACATACACGCATGCACATGCGCACTCTCTGGTGCACATGGTGTAGATGAAAAATGGCCCTTCTGTGTCCTACTTCTTTTTTTCCTTGAGTTTCTCTTGCTGATGCATGCACTCTGTGTGTGTATATGTGAGGGCTTTGTGAGAGTATGTTAAATATGTGTGCTTGTGTGTGCCTTGTATGAATTTGTGTATGTGTGTGTGCGGTGTCTGTGAGGAATGATGCGTGTCACCAGGCAAGCGAGAGGTTGTCGCTAGGGGAGGTTTACCACGCTAAGACGACCCTGGCCCTGCTTTGAACCCCTCCCAGGACAGCTGCCTGGCCCCCTTGGAGCACTTTAAGACATCCAGTACATAAGGGCGAAGTCACATCATGGCAACCTCTCTCTCTCTTTCTCGCTCTCTCTCTCTCTCTGTCTGTCTGTCTCGTTCTTTCTCACTCACAAACACTGTGTATAGACATCACACGGTAAATATTTCATGAGCCCATGTGAACGACAGCGACATCCTCTAACATCGCTCTCTCTTTTTCTCTGTCCACCTCTCCTCTCCCTGCTGTCACATTTGTGGGTACGTCACTATATTAGGCTGAACATTTAGCACTGGTTTGTCGTTTTTTTTTGGGTGTGAAGCTACTTGCAAGCTCAATGTGATACCGATACTGCTGCTCTGAACTGAACCAAAGTGGCACTGGATTTATGATCAAAGAATTTAAATGAGATACTCGCCACTTTAGAACTGTCACACCTACATGTGCAACATTTCTGCGGGTGTGAAAGTGTGTTAAAGTGCGCAGGAGCATTTTAACGTGAGAAGACCAGTATTTGTTCATGAGCTAATGAGCAACAAGGGATTTTTTTAAATGACTGATGGTGGTTTCTGGATGAAAACATGTGGTATGACCTACAAAAACGTATCAAAAGCAACAATGACCTTTGGGCCCAAAGAGGACTAATCTGTAATGTTTGACACTTGTTTCACTTCTGCTGTCACCAAATAACTGTGACATTCCAGTTTCCACATCTCACCACCGATGTGGGTTTGAAGGTGTCTCTCTCCTCTCCTCTCTTCTTCCCTCTCTCTGTTTCTCACCCATGTTTTTTTTTCCTTTTTGCCCCACCACCCAATGCTCCTTTAATCACCTGGCTTGCTCTCATTTCCATATTAAATAGGCTTTAATCATGAAAAGCAATCAGGCTTTTGCATATTCATACCTTCCCCTGTACGCCGGCTTCCCTGTCTCGCTCCAGTGCCAAGCAGCCAGTAATCAGTAGGCAGGCGGCGTAATGCCATAGCCCCGGCCCATCGCATGAAAACACACACACTGTGTGAGTTAGAAATAACTTCACATGCTACTTACGCATTATCTCTACTCCAGGAGAGAGAGAGAGAGAGAGAGAGAGAGAGAGGGGTAAGAGATAAAAAAAGAAAGATGGCGAGACTGATCCCTGATTTGAGCTGCGAATATTTGTACAGAGGCTCAAGGAAAAGTCAATTTGCATAATGACTTTGTAGTTTTGCATTAATCACATTTGCATATGAAAATGCGTTAATTACTCCTGATGATTTTTTTTTAAACTTGCTTCATTTGATGTCCAAGCTCTGGGGTTGTGATTAGGGGTTACATGGTGGCAGTTGTGTAGGTGGTGTGTGTACACTTGTGTGTGTGCCAAGCAAGTGTGACTCATGTGTGTTCATGCTTTTGCATTTCTGGTGCAGTCTGTGTGTGTTTATGTGCTCTTACATGAGTGTTCTGAATGCTTGCCAGGGAATTTATCTTGTGTCTGCTGTTAGTCGTGTGTGTCTATTTTCATTTTCTCATTTGTGTGAGTGTGCTTCCCCGTTTCTGTGAGTGGCAAATATTTCCTTATTCCTCTGTGGGAAAAAAAAAGAGTACACTCCTTCCTCAATTTAAATACACAACTTAAAAAAAAAAATAACTTGAAGACACGCTCATTCATGATACAGTATCGCCTTCTCATGTGTTTTTTTTTTGTACTTTCAAGCTGCAGTAGAGGAAAAAGAAAAAGAGAAAGTGACAGACAAGCTCTAGTGATATTAGAGGTATTTAAAAGAAGAATATATTTCATAATGTCAACATTATACAGATTACTGGACTAGACAATACCATTCCTTGGAAATAGAATAGAGGATGGTCCTTTTAGAGGTTTAAATTTAAATGCTTTTTTCCACAGCAACACAAGTGAAGGCTGAATTTTATTTTTGATACATTTTCATGCAGTTCAAAAATAATTAACTGAATACAAAATCCAAGACACATCTTATACACAATACAAAAACTGAAGTGTTCATTTGCAAAAACAGATAAGTGCCATTCATAAAATGAATAAACCAACACCAGTTTGATTGATATTCCCTGGAGGATACAAAAAATATGATTTAGGAAAATAAATTAAAATAGAGGTATCTTTTTTGGCAGATGAACCCTTCAGTAATTCCCATTTTATATATTTTGTTTTCGTGTATTTGTAAGCATATAGTTGCACGTGCTTTTGCAGAATGCTGCATTTGACTCGCTCTGTGTAAGCAACACCCCCTGCGCAACACTTGAGGCACTGGTTGAATCTAAGTCGTGAATAATTCACTGCACTAAAATTACTTTATTTGTCACTATGATTTCTAAACTTAAATGTTAGTAATTAACAGGAGAGCAATTAAGAGCAAAAAGTAAATTAAGGTTAAATGTAATTAAATCATGTCTTGTCATTTATTCACCATTTGTATTTTATCTCTGAACATCTATGAGAATTTGGGTTAATATACACATCTGTGTGTGTGTGTGTGTGTGTGTGTGTGTACAATTACAGTATACGTGTTCCTGCCTGTGTATGGGCCTCTAGAGTTGTTGGCTCATAACACTGTGCCTCAGACAGGACCACCCCAGGGGCCGTCTGACTCTGCTTGTGTGTGTGTCTGTCTCCTATATCCTGCAGGGTCAACTAGGTCTATAAGAGAGCTGCTAAAATGGTACAGCTGCATATGCACACTGCCACAGCCACCTGACACACACGTATACACTAACACACACACACACACACACACACACATAGAAATGTACATTCATCCATTTATGCGGACAAACGGAAACTCAACATCCACACAGGAATACACACACAGATAAGAGACACGCACGCAAAAAACGTGCGCATGCAGGAATGCATACAATGACTCCCAATCTTACATTAAGGCCTGCATCTCCCACCAAACACACTCATGCACACACAGACACATGTACATGCACACACAGCTTAAAGGCTCCCACATGAAGGCATCAAACGCTCCACAGCCAGCTTTATGGCACTCATATGGCAGCAGATTTGATATTTTCCTACCACTGCGGGGGAATAAAACTCGCCACTAATTTGGACTGCGAGCGCCACCGCTAACATTCAGCATGTGCCGACTGACTGTGTCTTCCAGATGTGTGGACTCTTTGCTCCTTAACAGCCTTACTTAAGAGGCATTAGAAACCTCACACCCCGTCCCTGCTACGCATGGAGAGTGATGATGGCGCTTTGGTATTCAACACAAACATGCTGCTATGTGTGGAATACTTTGAGTGAAGTGCTGATGTGAACTTCATGGTCTCGCTGCTAGTGACCACAACTTGTCTTGTGTCAGTGGGAATATGTGAATGTGTTTATGTTTTTCGCATAAATAGCTATTATCAACGTAATTTGACAGTTGCACTGCAGTTATTCGAGCTACACCTTTGTTTCTCTTCTCTGGCTGTGACATTTGATTACAGATATGCTTTCATCAGTGTTGAGTGATGTTGCAGATTGTATAAAGAACCTACTGTAATTATAGTATAAGTGTGCATGTGTATGTAGACTTTCAAATACATGCACATGCAAGACCCTATACGAGAAACTGCTCAGCAACATGTACAACTTTCTAACGCTCTGGAAACAGTTCTTAGAGAAAGTCTTCATGACGGGCATGCAGATAAAATCCTCATGTGTCTGTGTGTGTTCAGCTATTGTGCAGTCTGAAACACATTAGTGCATAACATATAATATGCCCCTTTCAGGAGTAAATGGGGAGATTTTCTGACCGGGGCACTCACCCTTTTCTATTGAAAAGTAGCGTGTTTTTGCCTTTGGGAGGAAAAGGGCTACCATTAGTATTTGTGAAAAGGAAAAGAGATGGCGCTTGTTAGCCAGTCAGACAGGGGTAATCCTACTTGCTACACTGTTGTTGTTCCTTTCCTCTTATCTTGTTAGTGTCCCGCTCTGATTTGGTGGGATTGTGAGAGAAGAAAATGAGGAGACAGCGTTTATGGCTGTATTTCCCTTTTACAGGCTGCTTCACCGCAAGAGATATTGAAAGCCTTTCATGGTACACTTACGCTCCCCCTTATTTCATCCACTTATTTGTCTCGAGCAATTACTCCGAGAGGGAACACTAGAAACAGACAAACACATATCATGAACGTAAGTTGCCTTTATGTGGGTTTGTCTCTTAAATATATATCAGTGTTGTGCCAGGAACAATATCTAGTGTACAAACAACATATTGTATATTGATACATCGATACACAATATAGTATTCTTTTATATACAGTAGCAATTTCCTGTAAGCAGTAAAAGTTGAATGAATGGGGAAAAAAATCCTAAAACCATGCAAAGGCACAAAACATATTTCTGTCTATTAGGGTCAGCTCTTCAAAAATTTGGATTTGTTTTATTTTTATTTATTTTAAATCTTTCTTACCTTGTGGTATCTATGCATGTAGTTTTATTTTATTTTTCAGTTTTCAGATTTAATATATATGTCTCTGAGAGGTCTACTCCACCCCAATGCAAGGGAGGTGAATGGAATTCCATTTGAAGTGCTAAAAAAACATTTTAAAATCTTAAAAATCTTAACCATTCTCAACAGAGACACTGTTCCCTTTACTCTTTATAATCTACAGAACAGATTATTTTTGGTAGAAAGTAGTTCCATTTGCACTGAAAAGGTCGGTGTGTGGATTATCCAGAGGACCAGGGACATTTTATTTGGAAAGACACATTGATGTTGAATATTTCAAACATATTTTTTTCACTGCTGTGAGCACCACAGAAATGTATGAATGGGTGGAAGCAGAAATATCAGACGAATATCTCAAAACTTGGGTAAATAAAACCAAAACTATTTGTGTGGCTAGGTATTTTATATTTTGCCTGAGCAGACACTTTAAATGAGTGGATGCTTATAATTGTCCTCCTGGCTCTATTCACCATGAATATGTTTTTTTTATTAACTTGAATTACTTTTTTTTAACTTTCATTTGAACCAGTACTAGCATCTATGAGAAATGGAAAGAAACATCTGCTCCGGTCTGTTTATTGGATGAAAGAGGGCTTGCACTGTCATGTCCATAGATGGCATTGCAGACAGGGGAGTTAACTGCTCAAGGTGAAGGGGCTACACTCTCCCTTTATACTGGCGTAATTCATACTTTTTTCCAGAAAGCCCTCTTCTCTGTGTCTGTCTTCCCCAGAGCAGAACAGTGCAAGCCAAAATGAAATAAAGCCTAAGATGTTATCGGGGTGATTGGTGCCAGCGGAGCTTGTCTGGGCCTGTGGTCTGGCAGGGCAGCGCTTGCCCGTACCATAGCTTGCATGTGTGTTAGTGTGGGTGTGAGTGTGGGTGTGTGTGTATGTGTGTGTGTGTGTGTGTCCTGAAGGCACTGGATAGATGAAAGCTTTCTTTAACCATAAGCTATGCAGGAGACGTGCCAGGAGCAGGAAATGTATCAGTGTGATAACAGCCAGAAAGACAGAGAGAAAACGAGAAATAGAAAGAAAGAAATGAGAGAAAAAGAGAGAGAGAGAAAGGCCACATGGAAACCCACAGGGAGAGAGGCCTGAGGCCAAAGTCAGCCCAATCACACACACACACACACACACACACACACACACAAATGTCACTTCATAAATATGTCTTGGGTGTGTATGTTGAGAGATGATTCTATGCTCATGTTTGCATGTTTGTGTATGGGTGTGTGTGTGGAGACCTTGAGGTTTCATGTTAGATGGCCTATGGTTTGACACACCTGAGTATCTATAGGACCCATAAGAGAGACAACAGAATTCACCTGGGGACATGACCGTTGCAACGCAAACAATGTTGTGCCGCCGGCCGTCACAGGATCACAACAGGACCTTATAGAGGGAGAGATGAACGGATAGACAGAGCGAAACACAAGAGAGTCTCAAGTCTTATTGTGCGAAAAAGCATCTGCATCTTTCTTTTAGCTGTCCTAAATAGTTTGAGGTTCTGACATTTAGCATTACTACACATTACCTTGAGATGGAACTTGAGCCATAGACTACAGATGAAACGATCAAAGGTTTGACACTTTGGGAAATATTTTCACATTCTTGCAGAGAGTTAGAAAGAAGAATGATACCTCTCTCATGTCTGCATAGTAAGTACTAGCAGCTGGCTAGCTTAGCGTAGCACAAAGACTGAAAACGAGGAAACAGCTTACCCTGACTGTCTACCTGCCAGCACCTGTAAAGCTCTGAAAACATTATATCTCGTTTAACAGACCAGACTAAAATAGTCTGGAACATACCCCTCTGTAAAACCACAACATGTTGTTTTTACGCTAAAGTGTTAATTAGTAAGCTTGCTAGTAGGTAGATTTTGTTACCTTTGGACAGAGCTAGGATAGCTGTTTCCCCGTTTCCAGTCTTTGAACTAACCAGTTCCCAGCTGTAGTCTATATTTAATGGACACATATGAGAATGCTATCAGTCTTCTAAAAAAGGTGTTTTCCCCGAAAATGTCGAATCATTCCTTCAAGAGTTCCAAGCATATCACATACCCACATCCTACTTTTTTAGGGGCGCCACAACCTTTTCCAGTACACCTAAACAAAGAGAGCTGAATATTTGTGGTCTATTTTATTTTTAAACTTTTGTTACTTTGGTTTAGTAAGCTAACACTAATTAGATAACTTGCAGGTTGGTGTCAAATGATGCAACACTCCTGTGCTCCTTCCTGTGATGCTCACAGCCTTCGCTTTGTGTTTGAGTGTGAGGATAAATGCACTGTATCCTCAAGTAGCCAGGATTATATAATAAACCAGAGAAACCATGGAATAATAGTGAATTAGATCATGAATGTTCAGGCTCTCTCTCCTGATCACTGGAATGGAATCTACTCCATGTCTAAAGCATGTGAGGGATAAGTTTTATAGCAGGCTGATTGGGTTGGAAGGGCCTGTGTGCTTCACTGAGGGCCACAGTGGTATTTTCCTGTGGGCTGCTAGTTAAGTGGGACTGGCTGCTTGGCTCCAGTGGGCAAAAGCCAGCTGGGGACCATTACTACTGCTAAAAGAATATAGCACCCTGTCACAGAATGGTGGCCCAAGATATATACACTGAGCATGGGCATATATGTGTATACAAGACATACAGTACATAATACAATATAAACATACATACATGTCCTATTTTTATCTTGCGTTTATTTTCATATTCTGTCTCTTTTACACACAAACACACACAGAGGCAAAGTAAATCCAGTGTGTTCACAGATGATGTAACATGTGACATGTCACTGCAGAAGATGGAGGAATTTGCCAAAAAACACCTGCTTTTCACAAGTTGAGATGAGCGCTGTATACGTATAAAGCTATGCTTTTGTTTGATTTCATTTAGCTTTGTTTAGCTGACCATTCAAGAAAAAAAACCTTAAAAGAATAACACAACACATTTTATGCACTGTTTGTATAGAATGACTGATCTGATGAAAAATTTAATAAACCCACAGAACAGAATTTGCGCGTCACTCACATATCACAGTCAATTTCCTATTCACTGGCGGTGAATAGGAAATTGACTTTCTGGACAAAGTGAGGGTCCCAGAGGGGCATGACTGGAGCTCATTTGGATGTAAAACCTTGAACAAACATTGTTGGAGTCCGCAAAGTCAGTCTCCATTTCATTGCCAAAGCAGCTTGAGTTTTTGATGCCATCTATCCAAATTTCACCTTGTATTGATTGTATTTACAGTAATAATGGTGGATTTCTTCTTTAAGTCACGCCTATAGTTCTACCTAGTTATGACACCATTAGTTCCTTTTTTTCATGGTATTGCACCATCCTCTGTTTTTCCTGCTGCTGTGTCATGGTAAATGGTGATGGAATGATTAGTGGTTGTAATGCTATTGAAAAAGGAAATGTAGATATATAAAGATAAACAAAGTGCAATTGTACTTCTGTTTCCTGTACTGCCTGTACTCTTTTGCTGTCTTATTTTCTTATTTTCCTGTCCTCTCGCCGCCTTCGCTTTCCGTCTTTCATCCTCTCCTCCATCTTGCTCCTCTCTCTTACAGCTTCTCGCAACCACAGGCACGACTGAGTGTCATCCATTTGTCAGCGTCAAATGACAGACAGCAGGCCCCACAAGTGTGTGCACATACCCCCAAAACACACACACACACAGACACACGCACGCACACACTCGTGTGCACACAAATACAGGCACTGGGACCAGTTAGGAGCTGATGGCGATGAGTCAGGCTTAGAGAAATGCCACAGAGGGCTTAGCTAATGCACTTTATGGAGCTCCCTTTTTCTTTTCATTCTTTCTCCTTTTTTTGTCTATATCGTTCCGTCTCCCTCCCTCTTTCTTTCTCTGTCCTAGAAGCCGAGCCAAAAGTCATAGCTCTTTACTGACAGAGAGGTGTTTCCAGTTATTTTTCACAGCGCGTCCCCCGTGCCCTAGCTGGAATAGCTTGCCTGATGGCGGTAACGTGCTCCCTCGGTCGTGCTACTTGAGAGCCTCTTCCATTCAGGCATTGTTGCACAGCTGGACTGGATGAATGTGTGTGTGTCTGTGTGTGCCTGTGATCAAGTTGTTGGAGATACCTGATCCAGTTTATTGTTCATTTGACCCGCATCCCAGGAGGCATGAGGGTCAGGGTGGAGTACCCAGATACCTTGTACAGGTGCTTAGTGTGTTGGTGAGAGAAAAGGAAGACAGGGGGAGAGAGAACACGGATAAATGAAGAGATAAAGGAAAACAGTGAAAGAGAAGTTATTTTGTACAGGGCTCTCGATCCCACACGTATTAGGACGCACTGTTTCTTTAAATCCTATCTCGGGTTGTCAAGCATTTCAGCTGGTCATATTGGCTGCAGACACACACACACACACACACACACACACACACACAGACAGATGTATATGGTTAGCAGGCCGAAGCTGGTTTGAGTTAGCATGGAGCCAGTCACACTGTGTGAGAGCCTTACCCCCTGCCTGCTACTGCCACCCTCCACAGTCTCATTCCTTCTTTCTGTCTCTCCAGCTCTCTCTTTCTTTTACTAAATATGTGTCAGTCACCGCTTGCCTGGGCCGTAGTAAACCGTCCGAGCTCCCAATGCCCTGTGAAACACACACACATACACACAGATACACAAGGTTGATATGCGTGGCCTTGTGTCTCCTGATTAGCCCCCGTCATGACAAACAAGCCATCAGAGCAGAGGGTAGCAGAGCACCAAAGAAGGAGGAGGAGGAGCAGGAGGGACGGATGGGAGATGTGAGGAGGAGGAGGAGGAGGAAAGGAGCAGAGGTGTAAAGGGGGGCAAGCGGGCGAGGTGAGGAGGCTGGGACCCCTGGGGACCCCTAGATCACAGCCATGCTAATGAGGGGCTGCTTTGCCGGCAGCAGAGGTGTCAGCTAACCCCTGACAGGTGCAAACACGCATACTCCCAGGGCTTGTGCCTACGCGTGCACGTGTGTGTTGCGAGAGTGTGTGGGAGGGGCTGCAGGGGCAGGTTTGTGTCCCAGTGGCCTAGCCTGCGGGCAGCTTTGTTCTGTATGCAAAGATGTCGCCGTGGCGTTCTGTTGCCCTTGATGGAATGCAGGAGCAGTACAGCGAACCTGAACCCCAGGAATGCTGCAGTGCACAGACACATAGATTTACACACACACATACACACACATGCACACACATGTGACATCTACTGTAGCAGATCCTTTGCTTCACCTTCTTGTTAACAACCAGAATCTGCACTCTGTCTTCTGTTTCTACCGTAAAGTGACATTATTCTACACACTCCAAACTTTGCTCCCTGGATGTAATGTTTTTCACCCTGTCTGCTGTTGAACTGTCCATGCCAAATGAACGCAGCACAGCGGAGTAGTTGGTGGGCTGGCGTTCAAATGTTACTTATTTTCAATTATGATTTTTTCCCCCTGAGCTTTGTGAGAGTTAATTTGGCATCAGTGAGCATTCATTACTATCCACTCACAGTTCACTGTCAGCTGAGAAGCTCCAGTTTGCCCATCTTGTCAAAGGCTGAGCCTGTGGATTTTTGTTATTCTTCTGTGGTCTTATTATAAGTCCCTCTGGATTAGAGTATCTGATAAAGGCCCCAAAATGTAAGTGTAATGTAAATGGAGGGAGCTCATGCTTCTAAAATATAACTCAAACTCCGTCTGGAAGGAGGGCATATGTGAATTCCTAAATTAAACACAAATCCACATGTCTGCACCATACGCCTGTTGTCTACTTCACCCCAGCCAAGCTCACACCAACTTTTCTTTGCTGGCCATATGCAAACAGTCAATACCATGGCTCCCCTTCATTCACTGGCATTTTGTTTGTACTTTTTAAGGCAAAATAATGACTATAAAAGGCAATCTGGAAAGAATAAAATCTGATGTAAAGCTCAGATCTTGGTCCCTGAAGACTGGGTTAATTGGCCCGGTGGTTTAGTAAAAAAACCAACCAAGGAGAGAAGGAGAGCATTATTACTGGCCCACCTCAGCCCCATGCATGTGCCAATGTTTTAATAACTTCCTCCAGGCCTCCTGGCCCTTAGCCCTCGTTTTGTTGCACAGGACAAAGAGCTGCCCTCCTAAGCTGGTCTGCTTCATGGGAAAGTCTGCCTAGGTGGACACCTGGGCAGAAATATAACTGTAAACTCAAAGATTCAGACTATTTCAAGGGAATGCCACCACACTATAGCATGTACAAGAAGGAAGTAGTGCTAGAAAAATGACAAAAAATGGCAAAATTCAGTTCATAATGCAGTACCGTGTTACAGAATCCTGCTGTGACTCCATTTCAGTTAACCTTTCGTTTCAGTCACATTCACTGAACAGTGTGTGTGTGTGTGTGTCAGTACGTGTGTGTGTGTCTGTGTGCATATGGTGCGCCAGAGTAAATTGGACGATTAGGTCCAGCATCAGTGGCTGCGTGGAGAGGAGAATGTAACTATTCTAACTGGTAGTTGACCTTGGTGGTCAGCAGTGGAGGGGTCCCTGCCTGCGTGTCAGGCAGACGACTGTGATTACCACAAACTGAAGCATGACACGGCCCACCGTGATTCTTTAATGAAGGCTTTTATTGGCTGGAGCACTGAGCAGCGACAACATTCAGACTCTTGCAGCATGTGTGCAAGTGTGTGAGAGAGGAAAGAATGGAGTGAGGATGTCTGCGACTTAATGGGTGCATATCTCTGTGTGTCTATGCGTGTGCATGTCCTAGAGAATGACGAAGTTTCTGTGATGTTACATGGGATGTTTTGCATCTAGCAGGTTGGGTTTACCGCTCACCTTTTCATCGGCTTGAAGCAGAAAAGTCCAAATTTGGGCTACCAGAAGAAATGTGGGTGGAGCTGAGGTGACATGAGAAAACCCCAGCTCAGCGTGATAGTCTGAAAGAACTGTCAATCCCCATCATACACTTCTCGAGGCTTTAATGTCCTCTTGATGAATAGCTAAATTTCAAATTCTTGCCAAGATGCACAACAAAAGAAATTTATTGAGTTTGTGCAAAATACAAAATGAATCTACTTTCAGATTGAAAGAGAAACCATGTTGAACCTGCATCTAGCAGCCATTAGAGATATTGCAGAGGTATGCTTTCGTATTGCCTTCGACATCCGGTGTGTGTGTATGGGAGTGTGTGTCTGTCATTCTGTCTGTCTGTATATCTATTTATCTATCTATCTTATTTGCTATTCTAGTACTCCCCCCATTGCTTGTTTGGGAAATTGATGAAATTTGTCTTTGCCATCATTAGGCAGCAGCCATCAGCTGCCACTCTGTTAGCTGCCACGCTCCCTTTAACAGCATATGGCACAGCTGTGTAAGATATGACAAGATGCAAATGTGTAGTGGTGATGGGGTAGAAGGTTATGGGGGTTGTGGTAAATTATTGGGTAGCTTGTATTGATGAGGCCATGTGCAGGCCAAAATACAGATAAAAGAAAAAAAACACAATTTCTCCCAATCTCATGTCTTCATTTCATATTGATCCTCGTGTGTCGATGAGATTACAAAGCTCCCAAGTCTATAGACCCCTCTTGGTCCGTGGGAGCTTGTAAATACCCTCTGGTGTATGCGTGTGTATGTGCGACTGCCCAATCACGTCTGGCCCTTAAAGTCCCTCCACCTCTCTTCTTACCCCCTCTCCTCCTCCTCTTCCCTTCCCTCTCTCGCTCTCTTCTCCCCATCCAAGCTGTTAAGCTGTCCAGCTCTCTACTGCCAAACGGCCCTGTGAAGCCTCGCCAAACTAAACACGGGCAGGCAGCCCGCCACTCGCCCCACACATACACACAGCCATACAGGCACAAAAATATAATCCACATACATGTCCACATTCATGCACATACACACGCTCCTACACAGCCGTTAGTAGCAGGAGTCAGGTCATGTCCCACCCCACACAAACAGTAAGAGAGACGGTTATACCAGAGCCCCGCTAATAGCAGAGAAAAACAGACAGAATCAGTAAATGAGCCCCTCATTAACTTTTTCTGACCCTGTCTCCCCTGGGGAAAGCCAAACCAATCACACCGCCAAATCAGCTTCCTGTACTAGACACTGATCCAACATCAGCTTTCACTCATCTGCTCTGCACGGTACAAGTGTGTGTGTGTTTGTGTGTGTGCGTGTGTGAATTTGTGAGTGTACTGAGGTGTGCTGTGAGAAGGGCGGGAGACAAAAAGGGAAAGTGAAAAGAAAACATTGCTACGGATGTATCTGTATCTGAATGTGTGTTTTACATTCCATGACAATGGGTGACTTTGAGGCAGTCAGCCATCTTAAGGGCTCATTTGCTTGATCACATAAGACTTTGGGCAAAAGTAACTTCTCTGTCTTTGTTTTCTCCCTCTGGGCTCCAAGCTTTGGGACCACTGTACCAACTTGACTCCACTTGCGGTAGCCGCTGATGATAAAATAGATGCAGATGCCTTGCAAGGGAACACAAGACTGTGGAAATGCCTCTTCAACGCTGGTCTGTGTTGAATTAAATGAAGCCCAACTGAAGCACTTTTTTATGACTCACAAGTAGGCTGACAGGGCCGTGCCACAGTGACTGATAGATTCATTTGGCATTATTAAGTCATGCCATTTAAATGGGCGATTTGTCAGTGAGTGACGTACAGTTTTTGTATGTGTATGTGTGTGCAGCCACCACAGCTCACTTTACTGTACTTGTTATTACACCAGTGACGTAGAGCTTTATTTAATGTGGATGCTATGTTAAGACCAGAGGGGTCTTTACTGTTTACACATTGTCTCCATCACCTCTCCTGTCTCCCCTTTTGTGTGTCTCTCTTTCCCTCTAATGCCACATCTCCCCCTCTCCCATATTTCCTTTTTTCCCCCATTGGTGTGTTTTCTTTCCATTGCTGCCTCCACTGTCTCCATATGGAAATGACAGAGTAGACGAGATGGATCTGTATATTAAAGCCTAGCTGACATTAGAATTAGCATAATGTGTCATGGCCTTAGGGCAGTACCTGCCATCTGCATTAGCCTGTAGACACATGCACACACACACAGTCAAAGCCCATGTAAAACCCTCATACACAGACACAAGCAGAAATTAATATAACTGTGCCTTTTAAGTACAATTCATGTTCTTAAACTCTTCACATGTTCACATATGTTATTTACAAACATGGAGGCATAGTAATATGCTGGTGTAAATTGTAAAAATTTTTTTTGCATATTTTATTTGGATTTGGTTTTTACAATTTTGTCTTTCTCTTGGCCCACAGATAAAGATGAGCCATCCAGCTACATCTGCACTACCTGTAAGCAGACCTTCACCAGCGCCTGGTTCCTGCTTCAGCATGCCCAGCACACTCATGGCATCCGCATCTACCTGGACAACCACCCTGTCAACTGCTCCCTCACTCCCCGCATGGCTCTCCCTCCACCCCCATGCACTGATGCCCTGCCCCGCTCTCCTCTCCCCACTTTCCTTGGTGACACCAACAACCCATTCCACCTTCTCCGCATGGCTGCACCCTTGCTCAGGGAACACCCCCCTCCCCCGGGGTATATGGAGACCCGCCTGCCTGCAACGCCACCCTTTATGAGCCCTCCACCGCCCCCTAGACCCCCTTTAGAGAGGCTGGGCCCAGAGGAGATGGGGCTGCTGTCCCAGCACCCCAGTGCCTTTGAGAGGGTGATGCGGATGACCCCCATGGAGCCTCCTTCCATGGACTTCTCCCGACGTCTGAGGGAACTGGCAGGCAACACGACCAACAATGGGGGGCCCACACCTCCTCTTTCACCCAACCGCGTGCCACCCATGCATCGCCTGCTGAGTCCCACGCTTTTCCAGCCTGGCTCCAAGCCCCCTGCATTTCTCACATATGCCCCGCAGCCACCCACTTCTCAGGGGGGACACGGTTCTTCCAGCCCTCCTGACAGCCAGGGACAGAATCAGACCCCTGGGAAATCCAAATCCTGTGAGTTCTGTGGCAAGATTTTCAAGTTCCAGAGCAACCTGATCGTCCACAGACGCAGTCACACAGGAGAGAGGCCATACAAGTGTCATCTATGTGATCACGCCTGCTCCCAGGCCAGCAAACTTAAGAGGCACATGAAGACACATATGCACAACAAGTCTGGTTCCATGAGTGGCTCCCCAGAACAGGGAAACAGAGGTGAGGGAGGAGAAGGTGAAGAGAAGAGTAGGGAGGGGGATTCCAGAGGGATGGACAATGACGAGGAGGAGGATGAAGAAGAGGAAGAAGAAGAGGAGGAAGAGGAAGAGGAGGAAGAACTGAGGAATGGTCGGCCAGATTCCAACTTAAGCGAGGACTCCCAGGAGTTCAGCCAGAACAGGGAGAACGGCCCCAGACAGTCTCCTGAGGAGAAACCCCTGAGCAGGGATAGAGTAAATGATAGTGGCGGGGTGGGCATCATGCACCAGTTCAACCATCTGGACAATCACCTTAGACTTAATCCTAACAAGAGAAGCCTGGAGAGACAACCTAACGGAGATGGCGGAGAGAGGGGTGAAGCAGAAAGAGAAAGAGAGAATGAGAGGGAGCAGGACAGAGAGCGAGATGAGCGGGAGGACCACAGGCCTGTGATGAACGGCAGGATCAGTGTATCTGAGGCAGACTCCTTCCCCGGCCTGTTCCAGCGTCGGCCCACCCCCATCACCAGCCCGAGCCCCTCCAACAACAAGAGGATCAAGATAGAGAAGGAACAGCTGGAGCTTCCCCCAACCATACCCCTTATCTCCCCGGAGAATGTCTACTCTCAGCTCCTGGCTGGCTACGCTGCTTCACGCCACTTCATCAGAGAACCCTTCTTGGGATTCACAGATTCCCGTCAGTCGCCGTTCGGCACCTCCTCTGAGCACTCCTCGTCAGAGACGGGAAGCCTCCGCTTTTCCACCCCACCTGGGGAGCTGATGGAAGGGGGGAGCGCCTCGGGCCGTAGTGGCAGCAGTACTCCTCACCTCCTGCGGGGACCTGGACCCGGCAGGCCCCCGAGCTCTAAGGAGAGGAGGAGTGACACCTGCGAGTACTGTGGCAAGGTGTTCAAGAACTGCAGCAACCTGACAGTGCACCGACGCAGCCACACAGGCGAACGGCCCTACAAGTGCGACCTGTGCAGCTATGCCTGTGCCCAGAGCTCCAAGCTGACACGCCACATGAAGACCCACGGGCAATTTGGGAAGGAGGTGTACCGCTGCGACATCTGCCACATGCCCTTCAGCGTCTACAGCACGCTGGAGAAACACATGAAGAAATGGCATGGCGAACATTTGATGGCCAGTGAGGTCAAACTGGAGCAGGCGGACAGAGGTTAAGCCAGCAACCATTAGTTATACAGCCTACATTGTACACAAGCCAACACGCACACACACATACACAAAATCACACACACATACAAAATCCACGTAACCACTTCTTCAGCTATGGGGCATAGCTGGATAATCTCTCTCTTAAAGATTTTTGAGACTGATTGATGTTCATCTTTTTTTCTTGTCACAGAAACTGCCACCTGAGAATATAAACAAAGGGAAACTTTAATGAGAACTTGTCTGGAATGCCCATCTTGGTGTTTCTTGGCAAACTGTCTGAGGATTTTATCAGTTAGGAATCCATGGAGCCTTTCTACTGTGCAATAATTTCTGTATTTATTGGATTTTTGTAATGATATTTGGCATGTGCAGGTACATCTTTGTGGGATTTCATATGGAGTTAGTTTTGAAATGTGCTAAAACATTTTTTTTTCTAAAATGCGATAACTGGAAAGAAGTCACCCTTAATACAAATTATCTTTTTTTTTTTCCTTTAAGGAATCTTATTATCACGTGAGAATAAAAATTGTGTGAAGCGGTTAGCTTTTAAAAGTAAAAATATTTGTTTTCTATATTGACTGCAGCAGCGGACTACAATCCATTCCCTCACACAGGCCTAAAGCACTGAATGTCAGCCTGACTATAAAACATTATGTTGGGTTTTAAAAATCCAACATTATCTTAGAGACCTGATAAGTTACTTTTAATTTATTCAGGGAAATTTTGTCCTCTTAAACATTGGCATGTGAATAACGTCAAAATGCAGTTACTGTATTGCTGTCCTTGCTTCAGTTAGGACATAAATAAAGGTTGCACTTAATGGAGGTACCCTTAACTGATGCTCAGTACATTCCCAATGTAGGATTAAACCACATATTTAATATGTTGAATAAGTTAAGACTACTTGTGATTAATGTGAGAAGGAGAACAGTCCTGTTTATTGTTTGTAAATATATTCTTTTTTAAATATGTTAAAGTAGCCCCAACTGTACGTGAAAAATGGCCTAAAACTTAACAATCAGAAGACCAGCTGCTTGCATCATCCACAGTATATGCTAAGTGTAACTACCATTCATTATTGCTTTATCAGACCCACTTGATTATCTCCCCCACTCCCTCACCCCAGATGTGCTTACTCAAAGGCAATTTGTTAAACTAAAGCTACTTCAACAATTGTAACACTTTCTAAATCATTCTCAATCTCCCTCTCGTGTCTGGCGTGGCATCTCTCACTGACCCAGGTTGACTTCCCGTGTCCCCTTAGGATCCACAAAATGGTTTCAAATGAAATTCATATCAATGTGTGTTGGCGTGTGTGTTCTTCTCTCCGCAGCGTGCTTTAAGCCTCTCTCCGACGGCGTCTTTTCACAGTTCACTAGCTCAGATTCATGCATTAGAGCGGCTTTTAAAAGGAAGCCTGTTCATTCGCCTCACAAAGTGATATGGATTTAACTCCCAGTAACAGATTTTGAGACAGTGTGCATGTTCGTGACTTTTGGGGATTATGGTTTTTATTTTCTGCATCGTTCATCCTGAAATGAATCTGGTAGGGGAGGGCTATATGAGTTATGATAATTCTGAGCACAGCTGCAATGGGGGATGGCCGGGCGACCTTGAGTAGGGGCTATTCTTATTGTAAAAATGAAAGATTGGAACTGAGAAATGAAGAAGTGTGAGAAAGAAATGGAGGGAGAGAGAGCAAGACCTTGACTAGGGAGAAGAGTCATTCAAATGAAATTGGAAGCATATGAAACGTATTTTTTTTTTTCGGTATCCAAATGCACAGCTACTGGCCACATCTTATAACGGACCATCAGAGTGAGACAGAACGAGCATGAGAGGGAGGGAGACAGCAAAGCCACATGAAAGGAGATTGAGACTACATCTTTCATTTGAGTTCTGCAATTTTCAGTCATCAAAATCATCTTCACTTGAAAGTTTGACCTGCTTTTTTGGCCCATTGTCAGGTTTTATCTGCGCCATTTTGTTTTGATAGAAAAAGGATTATACTGTATCTTGAATACAAATTCCTCTTTTTGTGATTTTTTTTTTAAGGAATTGATGTTTAGGTCACAGCAGCTCTCCATAAGCTATTCAGTCACCGCAATATATTTTAGTGAATTAACACAATGGGAACGGCTGAAGAGCTGCTTTCAACTTGCATTACACATCTCGATGCATGAGTGCAAAAATCAAGATCGCACGCTGTATTCATTCCAGGAAAACTCAGATCAGAGTTAGGCCAAAATGAGCCATACCACTATGAAATATGTCACATTCAAATGATGAACAGTGGAACCCTGACAGAGATCAAAATCATACATGGACATTCAGTCTTACAATATGTTTACAGTGTTGAAGTATGCCATTAATGAAATACTCTGTGTAAGTGTTTGAGATGATAATAAAGTATTGTTTTCTCCAATGTTCTTACAAATGTTTTGAATGCCATAGCAGTTTTGTATGATTATCCTGGTGGAGGGATTTTATCTTCATGAATATGTTAATGTATGATTACTTGTTCACTGTATGGGAAGACAATTTTTGAAATGTAATATTGCGGAATCATGCCAGATTATATTTTTTTTCTAACAAGAGTGGTGCCATTATTGACTTTTGGTCTCTTTAATCTTTTTTTTTAATTTTTTTTTTTAATTTAACTTTAAATTTTTCTTTTTGAATGAGTTTCTTGATGTTGGTTTGGCGAAGCTATCCTTCATGGATGTAAAAACAAAACGATTTTTTTTAAATAATTAGAAGAATGAGAGGATCATAAAGGGAGAACCTTCGGCAGGGGAATACAATACTTTGTGCAGGAATGCTTTTCCAAATCAATTTTATGAGACATTCATGAACATTATGTTTTTCCTCATGGTTGGTTGAAGGTCTTGTGATGGCACTTACAACTGTAATTTTAAATACATTTTCATTTTCACTTTTCACAACTTTCACTTACAATCTTTGTACAAAATAGTTTCCTTGGTCTTTTTTTGAGGGGGAGGAGTGCATCATTGTGAAAAAAGTGATTTCAGAACAGTACACATCTGCTGTTTTGAGCATATATGTATTTTTGTAATGTGTTGAAAAATCAATACAAGAAAGCCAACACTTCAATAAATGTTGCAATTGCTCTATGATTGAAGCAACTTTTCATTTTGATCATTTCATGTTCCTTTTCTTCTACCAATGCACTTCATCACACATATTGGAACAGCTATACACTTTAGGTACATAATAAAGTGTTAGTGTACAGCTTAAACAAAACTCTATTGTTGCTATAGCACCATTCCAGCCTATTCCTCATAGATGACCCCAAAGGGTAAACTGATTTAAATAAAAAACAAAACATCAATTTCTGTAAAGGGTTGAGCAAAAACTACAGCGTTTCTTTAGCCGACATATGAATTTAAAAACTGAACAGAAATTGCTGTATCTTTACATCCCACACAAGCGAATCATGCAATTATATGCTATCAACGATTTTACATACAAACCATCAGAAATAATCTGATGTTGGCTTTAGGGTGTGGAACCTTGTTTTATTGCCAACTGCCAGCCATGACTGTCTGATCCACGCAGGGTGTAAACTTAAAAAGATATGCCATTAAAAAATTTATTCATTTTGTATATTGTGGAATTTAGTGTGCAAGAGCAGAGCTTGTGAAAAGACATACCATTTTAACATAGGCACATTTAGAGTCTTTGAAGCAGGATAATGTACAAGAAGTCTTCTAGAGTTTGATCATCAAAAATGGCTATTGCATACTGTTAAATGTTAAAACAAGGACTCATCTCCTACAAACATGTTTTAGCATTTCTGCAATGGAGAAGAGCTGAGAGGACCACAAGATAGCTGGACACATTCACAATCAAAATGGATAATAATGGGTTTATCCTGCTTCCTTGCTTTGGTCTGGATCAATTTTAACACTGTGTGATAACTTTAAACTCCTTCATTCACACAGATGCTGTCTTGTGTTAAGATGGAGTGGCTTTCTTAGCTACAGTAGGTGCATTTTCAAGGCCTCGAGCTTGTTGAAAAAATCCCTCTAAATTTTGTTCAAAACCTTAAAGTTGGGTTGACTGTGGCTCAGGAGATAGAGCGGGTCGCCCACTGATCGGAAGGTCGGCCCTCGAATCTGTATGTTGAAGTGTCCTTGGGCAACCCCATATTGCTCCTAAAGGCTTGCCATCCGTGTATGAATGGGGTGCATGTGACATGTAGTTTAAAGTGCTGTGAGTGGTTGGAAGACTAGAAAGGTGCTATAAGAACAGTCCATTTATCATTTTAATCATCAGCTACAAAGTCACATTTTTTAACACTCAAATGTAAGCC
Source organism: Micropterus salmoides (assembly GCF_014851395.1). Classification (NCBI taxonomy): domain Eukaryota; kingdom Metazoa; phylum Chordata; class Actinopteri; order Centrarchiformes; family Centrarchidae; genus Micropterus; species Micropterus salmoides. The sequence continues at coordinate 8,580,104 of NW_024040928.1, forward strand.
AGATAACATGAGTCCAGTGTAATAAAACATATAAATAAAACTGCCCTAAGTACGTGTCAGTCATTAGAGGGAATGTAAACTGCAGAAGATGTTGGATAGCACCAGTGTGACGTAAAGGTCTCTGAGTTGATGTTTTTATGGTTGAAATTCAAGAAATACCTATCATGTTGTCAGTGAGGAATCTTGCCAGCTTGCAGCTATTTGGCCACAAGTTCTTTGGGCAAGACAAGACACAGATAGACGGTAGGTACTGAATCTTGCTCAGAATCTGACAAATAATATGTCATATTGTGCTACTATACCAGTACACTGATTAACAAAAGCACCTTCCAAAATTGAACTTCAGAGATGACTGCAAGTACAAGTCTCTTGTTCTTTGAAAACAATACACATGAGTTTGTGACTCATAGGTTTGATTTCTGAAGGTAGCTGTTGACAGTCTCATGCTTCAAAAATGAGTCCTGGCATGAGTATGGGGACCCATCAGGTATTTCTTGATATCGGGCCAACAGCAGTCAAGCCTGTCCTTGCTTGAGCCTTCAGGCCATTGGATAACATTAACAGAAATAGTGTGTGTGTGTGTGTGTGTGTGTGTGCACGCGTGCTAGCTCAAAGAGAAAGCATGAGAAGAGACACGACAATAGAGCAGAGATAGAGGGGTGAAGAAAGAGAAGAAAGAGAAGAAAGCTTGCGCAGGGCGGGTAAGTGTGAGAAAGTCAAATCAGGAGTAACTGTTTGATGCTTGCCAGCTCTTACCAAACACAAATACCCACGAAGTGTCTCATGTCTCAACAATTTGCATGATTCAATGTAAAAATAGAATTAGTACGTCAAAATATTCTGAAAATAATCCACCAAGCAGCTACAAATTGCTCACACAGATGATGTTTGGAGGATTTGGTGTTTGCAGGGGGTCTCTTATTGTGACTTTCCCAACTCTGTGTGTGTTTGTGCCTGAAGGCTGACATCTGGGTGCCATGTTGGTGAGTCTGGTCTTTTGGTCAGCAGAAATGTGCATGTTGAGAAGATGTCACATTCCCACAGCTCTTATCCTAGCAATGGCCTAACTTCTGACGTAACAATTGGAATAGCATGACTTTCTGCAAATGGTTAGTGGCTGCAGATGTTTTTAATGATTCAAAAAAGGTAAAAAAAAAAAAAAAGAAAAAGAAAGATTAAAGCTCATAAAGCCAAATGATCTTGTTAGTTGATTTCCCACTTTTCATATATCTATTTTAAACACATGAAGGATGCAATTTGTATGGCATTATACTTATTATTATTATTTTTTAAGCAAACTGAGAACAAAGTTGTGTATTTGTCTTGAAAATTGCAAATCATATTACAACCTCAAGCATCTTATTATCCAGCTTATTTTGAACCATATCCCCATACTGAGCTGTGTATTTTTTTAAAGGGCTACTCTCCATATAATCAGAAGCCACACAAATGTGTGCTCACAGACCCATTCCGGCCACTTCTCTGCCACCAGCCCCATCTTCTGTAGTTCAAATGTGACATGAGGTTAAAAAACTCTCTTTTAAGCTTGTTTAGGAGAAGGCCCCCTCCTGTGTGCCCAGCTCCCTGGGAGAAAAGTGGCCTCCAGCGCCAGTGGTGAGGAGGTGCCGTATTCTCTTCACCAGAAAGCACTGGGCAGAGGCCCTATAGTCACAGACAGAGAGTCGCGGAGCAGGAGATGGGAAATCATGGTTTGGAGTAAAACCACGTCCTCAGGGAACAGGGTGTCAGCAGGGATTGCGGTTCACGTCCTGGGCGACGCAGAACCACAAGGCCACCGCAGAGACCTTACTTTCCACTGGATCACAGGGCTCAGGCCCACTGGCCTCTCTGTAGATATCCAGTTACTAATCTACCGGCCCTGACCAGTACCCAGTCAAATGACGCTGCCCGCCCAGCAAGCAGACTGGGCTTCGCCCTGCAACACAGAGACCAGAGTAAATCCAGCCCAGCTGGCTGCTCTTGGGAAAATAGGGGAAAAAGGGAGGGAGGAATGGATGGATGGAGAAAGAGCAGGGAGAGCAATTTAGAAGGGTGGTCAGGAGACAGAGAGCAGTGTGGTCGAGCGTGGTCACTCAACAGCTGCGGCTTGGGAAGATTCTCTCTTCTGGGAGAATCTGACCCAGAGGAACAAAGGCTTTGTGGTCATGTCGAGCGTGTAACTAAAGGACAGGAAATGCAGACTTTTTCAGAGGGAGGAAAAACACTAAAGCCACTCAGTGGGAGGTTTTGGTCATTTACGATGCAACCATGTCGTCAAGCATCAAAACGGCACTCATCTCAAAACAGAAATGACAACTTAGGGTTTTTATAATTGCCTCCCTCATATTCAGACAATTCCTTGACTGCCAGAAAGCTACAATCCAGTGTTGGACAATAAAACATTATGGTTTTCTTTACTTTTTTAAAACTCTTGTGCATTGCAAACAATAGTGTAGAAGAGTGAACAGACATGAAGACACCTGATGTGATCCACTTTAACACTGATTTGCCTTCAACTGATCCTTTTTCTTATCACTAAAACAACTCAGTGGGGCGTGACAGCACATGCCCTCCTAAACACTGGCCATCACCTCGCCATGGAGACAGTCAAGCAAAACATTTATTTATCTTTGTGCTCCAGCCACACCCTCACTGTCTGCATATTTAAGTCTGCTCCTTCTCTTTTCTTCCAGTCTCTTCATCGCTTGCTCTGACTGTCACAACCTCACTTCGTATCTCCTTTCATTTCTCAGTTCTTTGTTCGCTGTTTCCTCTCCCTTGCCGACTTCAACTGGATTGATTCCTTCCAAATAAACTTTCTCTCCTCACAGCTCCTTCTCCCTCCCTCGTGTCTTCACCTTCACTCACTTTTATTCCAGAGACAAACTCTTTCCTCTCTTTCCTACACTCTGTCCCACTGTCAGTGTAATTCCATTGGTGTCAGACCTCCCAGGAGGGCCCAGACACAGGTAGATAGCTACCGCGGTGGGGAAGCTTCTCTGCTGTCGGCTTCCTGACGCCCGACCTGCCCCCCACACACTCACACACATGCACACCTTGCCTCAGGGGGGTCAGTGTCATCGTTGGCATTGGGCACATGCTTGTCGTGGTGCAATATTAAATCTTCTCATTTGATTTGGACTGTAATTATGTCGTAAAAACAAACTGGCTGTGAAGCCGTGGCCCGCCAGTGTGATCTACTTTCATCAAGTGCAGACTGGCTTAATTATAGAGTGCACCATACACCCATCTTTCACTGGGCAGCTTTTCCTGTTGCTTCTTTAAGCCATCACATTCTTTTATTGTGCGTTAATCACAAGGCAATTGGGCCGTTTGCAATGGCTGGGGTTAGATTTTAACACTGGTCTGTACACATCCTGCGTATTCTGGAGGAAAAAAAAAGTCAAGAGTTAAGCGGTTGTACATGGTAATGGAATCTGATGCCTCCTCTCTTTCTGTGGTGCACTTAATGATATGGTTTTCATACCACAAAGGTATTCAAATGTGAGGAATATCTGCTGAGAATAAAGGATTTACAGTTCTTTGTGCACTTCAAATTGAGTGTGTGAGGTTAGAAAGACAAATAAGTAAATTTGACAATGAATGACCAAATCTCATCAAAAGAAATCACACTGATGTGAACGACTGTAAATAAAACTTGGATCTTTTCCCCATGGGATTTTATTTCTGTTTCATCATCTTAAGAGGGATACATAAAACACTTGAAGAAATAACACTTGAGTGTGAAGATCTATGAATTTTACAAGCAAATTATTTTCTCATATGGACGCTGGTTTTTATCTGGTTTTACAGCCAGACATCTGAAATACATGTTTGTTTAGGCCTATATTCGCCACATGGCTAAGTCAAACCATATTCCACCTTCACATCAACTTGCGCAGCAGGACGCCAGATGCCAAATTGTAACATATGGCAATATGTATATTAATTTTTTTGCTGTGGTTCAAGCAATATGTTTTGGAGCACTGCTTCAAATCACTCACTAACGATTAAATGATTTGTACTGTGTATTGTATGTAATATCTCAAACTGATCTGCTGTTTATATGATTCTGGTAAAATTGTGTAAGTTTATACTGAAGACAGTTACCAATAAGGACTTAGAGTTGATCATTAAAATAACAATGATTTACAAAATCCAAAAAGCCTGGTTTTATTAGAATTAAAACCAGGCTACCATTATAATCTAGATGTCGTTGCTCAGTGGCAGCCGATAAGAGGGGGCTGATGTCAGAGATGAGTGTGTGAGGGAGGGATAAAGGATGGAGCTGTCTGGGAACTGACCCCTTTATGTCTTAATAGTTGAGCTGAAATAGAGGGGAGACTATAAAAGCTGAAGGGTCACCGAGGGAAAACGCCCTCGTTTTTGTCCCTCTCAAATGGCCTTTCATGATGGGTTCATCTGTGTTGTGACAGGTGTGTGAAGTGGGCACCTTACTAGAGGTAATTGCCGTTTCTCTCCTGTGGGTCATTGTTTGTCCCTATGCCTGAAAAGACCATTAGAAAAAGAGGATTTTTGGTTGTTACCACGGCAGAGTTAGAGATGAAGACCCTATAAGTCTCTTGTTCTCTCAGATATAAACTGAATAAAAATCATGATTATAAAATGTTCTGAAAACCTGAGCAGATTTATTAACAGTATGGTGTGCTCTACATAAACACAGACAGTAAGCACACTGCTGACACTGCTGCTCTTTAGCTGGAACAGACTGCTGTGGCTTCACTGAAGAAACCATTATGGTGCCACTGAGGAGAGTCATAAAGGTGATTAACAGCTGCTTCTAATTAAAGATCAATGGAGAGCCTTTCTGAGGTGATTTGTTTTATGAATTAGGATGCCCACTGTCCATTAATGACATCAGGCAATGTCACTGTAACAGATTGAGTATTCATTCACCCTTGTTTGAGGCACAGCTCAAACCAAACTATAGATCATCACTACCCAAGACACTGGGTTTTGTTTGTAAATGCCCCTTTACTCAGTGTGGCGAAAAGCCTTCTCACCACGACGTGTGACATATGGCTTTTATTTAATGTATAAATTGCATCAGAAGATGGATAAGTGGCATACGTCTTTCTTATGCTGGAGCTGAGGTAGTTGGATTTGAAAATCTGGTATGCAATTCTCGTTACATCGTGATTCTGTAATTTCACCATTACAGATCAGCAATGTATCACAGGGGTAAGAGCATGAAAGAACTAAGTTTAAGTTGATTTCATATGACCATTGTTTGAAACACCTACTGTATGTAAGTTAATGCACTTCCAAGTTACAGGTTCTGAGTTACATACAATTGAACTGTAGACCTCAGTGGAGATATTGTCATAACAGAAAAAACACAGGTATAATTATATTAATTTTCTGCTATTGTGTGCCAGAATGCACAATACCAGAGCACTGGAGCTGGCACTCTAATGGAATGCAGTACACTTGTTTCATCAGTCAATCTGCTATTTTGAAATTAGGCAACATACTGCATGGCAATCAGTGGTGGAAAATGGAAATGGGGGGAACGCACTGATACACGGTTCTGGGAGTAAAAGTTGGGAGGAATGGCATTCCTGCTCAGATTTTTAATAAATATAGCTGTTTTACACTGTTTCTAAAGCATGTTCATGAAACAAATATAATTTGTGCTTGAATGCACCACAAATCCAGCACGGTCCATACTGCCAATGGGAAGGCATGACATTTCAGGGTCTCTGGAACCAGTCCTGAAAGTAGTGTTTCTGTGTCAGTGTTGTCATCACTACAGGTGTGCTAGAAGCTGCAGTCATATTGACAGGTCACCTGCATTTGAGACAATAAAATCCAAACGGACAAAGTAAACCCACTATCGAAGTGCACTATTTTCTCTCTAATTATGGTGTTACATTGCGAACAACAAATCTGTGATGAAATTATATTCTGTGAGCTGAATAAGCAGTGTCAAGTTTGTCAAAAAAAAGTACTGAAGCGCAACCTTGTTTGATCACCTACAAAGTGAGCTGTTCAGCCCCATTATAGTGAAGGTCAGGTGCAGTTAGGGTCAGCCAGTGCCACCAAGATAGCTACAGTAGCCAGTAGTTCAGAAAATGTCTTATTTGACATTAATGCAATGTTATAGATTTCAGACACTATCCTGCCATGACCTAGGGCAAGCAAATCAGGTTTGCTGCTACTTGTATGTAGTGTGGTTATACTGTCAGTTGGACCAATATTCACTTGTCGTGATGTACTGAATTTAAAAATCACACAAAAACACTAAAACTAGAACAAAGAGTTTAGGATATTTATTGAATTAGAATAAGGTCTGCAGGGATTCACTCAGTATCCATCCTGAAAGACAACAAAATCAAGTTAATCTCAAGCTTTGACAATATTCAAGTTGCTGCCAAGTAACAGACCGTACCTTGCTCTGGCCATATCCATGTGCAGATGCCCTGCTGTTGTTGAAACCATCCTGGCTGGAAGTAAGACCCTTGTACACCAGCTTCTCCGTAGAGCTGGTTTTGTTGAAACATTGCACCACTCTGACCATAGCTGGTGCCGTCAATACGTTGCTGTCCAGGTTGGCTGGGCTGTTTGACAAGCTAAGGGGCTTCAAAAATCAGTAGGGAGGGACAAAACATTCTGAGTCCTGGCGTTGTCAGGAAAGGAATCACTTAAGTAGTATGTCTTGCTACTGGTCCCTTCCTTGCTCCAAGCTAATAACAGCATGAGATACTGTGCCAGGAGGATACTGGCCAGTAAGGAACATGTAGTCAAAAGGATAGTCAACCCAACTTCTGTCTAGGGTTAATGGCTGAAGATTGCTGGTAAAATCCTGTCCAACAACTTTGACATCAGGAGGTGACCCTGTATCATTTGATGTTGCCTTGCTCATAGGTCTTTTCTACATGGAACAATTCACCTGCCTCGAACTGTGGAAGGAGAAGGTCAGATATACTCATTGTGCTAGGGCCAAGTGGTTCAGGGGGTTTACTTGCAACCACTTGGCGAGTACTAGGTCTCCTAGGTTTCCTCACCAGAAGGAGTACTGGGAGGACCAGCTGCCCAGGTGGTGCCTAGGAGCAGAAGTTACAGGATTTTAAGTATCAATGAATTACTATTCAAAAGCAAGGTCTCTTCACGAAATGCAAGTCTAGTTTTGATTATCATTAATGTTCGATTGCCTGGCAGTGGCTTTAAGTTTTCTCCAGAGAGAGACATAGGTTAAACACAAAGCACAAATGGGGCATTTGTTGTCTTCCATACAGACACGATGAGACACCAACACCAACCAGCAACAAACTTACACTGAAGGCCTTATATACACTCCCTACTGCAGGTAATTAAGTGGACAAAACTACTTAGGTGGGACAACAATCATTTAGAATAATATTAATATTTCTAATAATATAATATTTACCATAGAAATCAATAACGCATACACTCAAAATAATCACATAAATCAGCATTGTTGATGTCTTTAGTCCCCCCACCCTCAGCATCATGGTTTGCTCCTGCAGATATTAAGCAGGTGCTTGGGCCTATCACACACCTTTGCCTCCGCCCCCTGCTGAAGAGACAACCAGTAGATTGGACAGCTTGCTTTTGGCTTTAGCTACAGCCTACCGGACGTTAACTCCAACTGTCGTTCATTATGAAAAGATGAATGAACGTTTGTTTACTTGCTAACGTGTGGTAGTCGATTAACGTAATCATTGACGTCCCAATGGCTGCCATCAGGTTAATTAACGTTTGCTGCAAACAGGTTACAGGTTTATTGTTCATGTAACGTTCATGTAAGTTATTTAGTTAACGTTACTAGTTTGAGTGTCTGGGGGGTGTGTTGACTTACAGTTGTTTATAAGCTGTGATTAGTTGTAGATGCAAAACAGGTCAGTTACAGATTTCGTTATTGATGAGTATTGAACATAGCAGGTGATTAAACTCATTCCAAACACAAGAGACTTGATTTGGACTCTAGCTCACACTTGTAAGCATCTCTACTACAGCTACTTCGCAGAGCAGTCAAAACATCACAAAGAGCTGACCACCCTGAAACACCAGACAGCCATCACGTTGACTGAGCAGCTCTAGTGCTACTACCTCTGTTTGTAAACATTTACAAAAGTTGCAAGTGACCTGCCCTGACCAATCAGAACATAATGAGTTAATGATACACAGCTGCTAGCATCTTCCTGTTGAAGATGGATCCCCCATGCTGAAACTTCACCAGTGAGGGCATCAAAGTTGTTCTCAGTTTTTGCAAATGTTAATTATTTTGACACATTTCTATGGTAGACAGTTTTGTACCTAGTACAGAATGTTTTCAGCATAACTAAATTCTCAGTTTGTGTTTTTGTTCTGGTGATCTTTGTTTCTCTTTTCCAGACAGCAATCTCATTTAACATGCCTAAGCAAGATCCAAACATAACTTTTTTCTTCCGAGCAGTTGATTTACTTTGTCAAATAGTGTGACAATGCAGTTGTTGGGGTAGATCTTTTTGCTACTGCTTTCATTTAATTGTTTAGCAGTTCTTCCAATTTTAGTTTGAAGAAATCATGCCAAAATTCTGACAAAACATGGAAAGATAATGTGCTGGCATAGCCAAGCTGCCAAGAGGGTTCCTACTTCCCTAGAAGAGTAAACATTTGATCTTGGAAACAGTTTAACAACAAACATGTTCATTTGTGCAAACCCACATTACAGCAGGCTTTTTTTTGGTCACATAATCATATAAAGGGAACCTTGACCCGTCCCGTGACCTGAAGAATCTTAAACTGCATATGAGAACTATATGGGAAATCTAAATGCATTTGATAGTGGCACATCCCATCATTAAGATCTTACTCCTCTATACCCAGCTTGAGACTGTGCCAAATGTGCCGTGGTTCTGCATTGTGACAATTTCCGGCACTTCAGATGTGTATTTCCTGACTTTCTAATCAGAATGCTATTTTGTATCTCAAAAGGGGCTCCTTTCAGCCCAACATTAACAGCCCTCGTCTGTGATAATGTGGATGCTTCGGGCCATAGGCCACCAGCTGCATCCACTTGTCAGTCTTTGGTACAGATGCCCTGTCTGTCTGCGGTGGCGAATGAAACTCATGGACTAAATTGGCACTTATTGTGCAGAATGATTTTATGTACGCATTTCAATGTGCCTCATCCAATTCCTTAACATGGTTTAATTATATCTGCTGACAGCCATCTCAAATATTAAAATGATTTAAATGAAAAGCTCCTGTCCCTCTTGTAATTTGTCTTTGAGCGGCCAGTGGAGACCAAATGGAAAAGCTATAGATCTTTGTATCAAACCCGAATACTCTCAGGCAATTTATCCAAATCTGCTGGATTTTCGGTGCATCATAGTGGTTTCTCATACAAATCAAATGAAGAGAGCTCAATTATGATGGATCAATAATTCAGCATTCTCAATTATGCTTTAATTGTAAGAAGCAATATCATCCAATCTTATTGTGTGGATAGGTGTTGTTGCTTTGCAGAGCTTTAGCTGATTGTTTATATGAGATTAGAGCCGTGTATCTAGGAAAAGATCAGGCAATGTCACAGAGCCATGGATAGCCAGGAAGAGACGCATGCATAGACACACTCCTGCACACACTCAGATACACTCCTGAATACACATACACTCTTAATGACACAAACACATAACATAAAGCCAAATGCTGCCACTAAAATTTGCATGGTGCTCAGTAATGCATTAGTGAACATCACTTGGCAATCTGTTCATAGGGGCTTAATTGGATTTTAATACCGCCTCTGATCTTGTTTTCTAATTAACGGCGGTGGCTGGCAACCAAGCAGAACCATGCACCCAGCAACACCTTTGATCCCGGCCATATGGAGTTCCTCCAAGCACGCCGGGGATGTAAAAATCCCTCACCTAGACGTGGGCGAACAACAGGCCCCCGAATCAAAATGGATGGGGTGAGGAGAATGAAGGAGGGTGGAGAATGGGGGTGTTAAAGGAGGGGAGGCACAAGGTGGGGGTGGGCAGTGGCATGTGTCATCCACACACCCCGGCGGCATTGTTATTGATTAATTTCTCTCACGATCAGTTGTGATCAGATACATAAAACATGAGAGGGGGGGCCTGAATGCCTGTACACCTCATCATCTTTGCTGCCTTTCGACACCACTTCCTTGCTATGTGGAAATGTCAATAGCTTTTCTAATCTGTTTACTTCTCCCCTTGTGGCCACTGTGTTATGCTTTTGATGAAGGGCTGCCAAAAATGTGTCCTTTTCTACCCTTGCTTTTCTTGTTTTGGCAAACAGCGTATGGGTATTAAACTTCACATCTCCATAGTCACACTGGCTCTCTTGCTGTTATTTAGTTTTTTTTTAAGAGGATATCACTGAAAGACCCAGTGCAGTTTCTTAAATTCCGATTATTTAATAGATATTACGACTGCTTTGGGACTGATTTCTGTATACTCAGCCAGTTTTTAGAGGCTTGACTTGGCATCAGCATATTGACCAAGCCACCCTGCAGCCTCAGCGCCACTGGTTTTATGTTAGGCAACACATCATAAGTGGAAGCATCTAATTAGTCAATCTTCACGTTATGATGAATGCTAGAGGGAGTCTTTCTCGAAAAATTACAATATTGACCGTGTTCAAATGTCAGATCAAATTAAATATATTTTAAGCTTTAAGCTTCCTCATACTGTAGACATGCATCTATCTCATCTGCATGAATCAGTCAGATGGGCTTGTGTAAAAAGGAAAGCATAGATCTTATATATTATCTCATTAAATGAATAGTTGGAAAGGAGCTTCTTCTTTTTCTTCCAAGAGTTAGATTGATAGAAGATTGATATCACTTATGTCACTTCGTTCTGAAGGTAGCAGGTATGGTGACGACAAGTGAGAAATGGGGAGTTAATTAGTGAGCTTTAGAGGTGCTGGCAGGCAGATTTTGTTACCTTTGGACAGAGCCAGGCTAGCTATTTCAACCTGTTTCTAGTCTTTAAGCATGAGAGTGATATCAATCTCCCAGTGGTGGACAGAAACTAAGTACATTTACATGTACTGTACTTAAATACAAGTTTGAGGGACCTGTACTTAACTTGAGTTATTTTTTTTTGATACCACTTACTACTTCTACATCTCTACAGGAAATTGTACTTTTTACTTCACTACATTTATCTAACAGCTTTAGTAACTACTTTAGCTTTTTACTCACAAAACATATTCAGAGTTTATAAAATATGAGTTGTTTTTTTTTATAAATGAAACTATCCAACAGTTTATATAAGTACAGCTGGAACGATTAGTCTGCTGACAAAAAATTAATTAGCAAGTATTTTGATCATGTAAGTAATTTTTCATGCAAAAACTTTTAATTATTTAAAAATCTTTAAGGTATTGTTAATAATGTTGAGGTTTGGACTGTTGGTTGGATGAAACAAGCATTATGAAGGTGTCACTTTGGGCTCTGGGTAATTGTGACAGCATTTCTCACTATTTATTGCATATATCAGAATTTATACAAACAGTGAATTGATTAATGGAGAAAATAATCTGCAGATGAATTCATAATGAAAATAATTATTTATTGCAGTCTCATAAAAAGTAGTTCAAAATGAGCTCCACTTCAACAGTAAAATCCTCCTTTAACTGAACACATGAGCAATACAATGTCATGATGTAATTGTCAACGGGGGTCATTTTTCTGCATTGAGTACTCTTAAATTTAATACTTCACGTACATTTTCTGGATTATACTTACATAATTTAAATTAAGTATTTTTACAGTGTGGTATTAGTATTTTTACTTAAGTTAGGGATATGAATACTCCATCCACCACTGCAATCTCCTCATTTAACTCTCGGCAAGAAAGTGAAAGAAACGGTTAATTTAAGACCCAGTCGGTTCTTAGGTTTGTTTTTCCGTGTATCACCTCTTGCACACTTCTTAAGAAAGATACCTTATGCACTCAAGATGGTAGAAATTCCTGACCGTCTAACTCAAGGTAAAAACAGTGTACAGTAGGCTGTATCTGTGGAGGTTATCCGTCAAGGCAGCTGGACATGCTGTGCAGTCTTGAAGATATTTCACAAGTCATCCCAGAGGCTTTAACAGTTCTACCAACTGGTGGGGGAGATCAGCATTATTTAAAATGTATAGGTGGTAATAACCTTGACTTCAAGTGAGAGTAATGATATCACCCATGGTGATTTTGTTTAGTTCAGCAAGATGCCATTTCACTTCTGTCTGACAGAAAGCAGCTCATTAACTATGCATATCAATTAAAAACCTGATCACATGTAACGAAAATCATAGCTACATCACTTTGATTGACAACCAGGAGGACGTTGTTACTAAAGGGTGTCAAATTCCCCAGTACTGACGGATACAGCGTTTTGGGTATGTATGTTTACATTAACACGACATATATGTCAATAAAGTAAAATACATACTTGGAGTAAAAGAATAAAATCACTCATTATGCAAAATGGCCCATTTCAGATAATAATAATTATATATATATAAATATTTTATTGGATATTAAATAATAATGCATTCAATAGTCTTATCTCAACCAATAATAATTCATCATAATATTTGTTGATTTATTTGTATTAATCAAAATCTGCAAAATAACTCATAACTAAAGTCAACAAATAAAGGTAGTGGAGTTAAAATACAAAAAGTACAATATTTCCCTCTGGACTGTGGTGGAGTATAAGTATAATGTAGCAGAAAATTGTAATACTCAATAAAGATTACACTACTTGAGTAAATGTTTTTACATATTTTCCACCAGTGTAAAGTCCACACAGACGCTCTCATGCTGCTCTTTGGCAAATCATTTTTTAATTCACACTTTTGCACAGAGGCACTCTGACATCAGATGGCCTTCTACAACGACGGCAAAGAACAGGAAAGGCCTGAAAGTTTCCTCCAGAGATTGCACCTGAATAATGGTGCCTTTTTACATGCTGGTTGTTTGTCCTTCACATGAAAATTATTTGAACAATGTGTATATACTCCTTTTGAAGAGGATTGTGACATATTGTGCCCAGGCTAATGACTAGAAAATGCATCAAGACTCAAGTGGGATGTCTAATGAAGATGGTTGATCAGGGCCTGAAGGCCTTCTTTTTCTTTTATATGGAGCTTTCACTTTATGAAAAGAGAAATCCTTGCCCTCAAATTAAATTATCAAATTGTCCTTCAACCTTAGCATGTCACAAAGTTCTCATCTTTCTATCAAAGACACTTTCAAGCACACTGAACACTACGTTTACTTAAGTGGTATACTTGATTTTGGAGTCCTTTCTTTTAATACTTAATGGATGCCAGAAATGGAAAGTGGCTTTAGCTGATGTTTGAAACAATTACATGCTAATGACTAACACAGTTTCTGCCATGCTAACACTGTTGTATGCTTGCCATGTCTACATACAAAAGTCAGTAGAAAATTACAAGTGTGGCACAAATCCACCTCTGAAAAGATTTAACATCACCTTAGTTTTTGGACAATGCCGCTAATCTCCTGTTTATTACATTTTAGCGCAATATACTTTACTGTGTGATTAAACACCTTTTGCAGCACCAACATACTGTAGCTCAAATTACGTAAATGTACAATGATCTTCTTCTCAGCTGTCACAAAACTGATTCTGAATATAAGTATCTTCCTGTAACATAAAAGACAGTATATGACACAGATAATTATGTTCTTGTCTGAAAAAGTATTCCTCGCTCATGCTGTCATACAGCGTGTTACAGTATGTTAGTCCATTCACACGTCAGATGGCCAGTGGCACAAAAGCTGCTCCACCAGTTTTTTCTGACAGGGACACAGGCCTGTTATTCAAACTGTTCACAGACAAAAGGTTGCAGTATACAACAAAACCTGCTATGACATTTTTTTTTAACTGCATCTAAAGAAGTTATTTTTAATTGCAAAAAAGAAGGGAAAGTGCATATCCACTTAACCAAAAGTACACCATTTAAAAAAAATGTATAAGGCCTTGATGAGCTCATCTGTAGAAAAAAACATCCTAACCCCAAAAGGTTGTTTTAGTTATGTGATGACTTATTTTCCTTTAGTTTACAGTCCCACAATATTTAGTTTAAGTTTGGAAAGGGATTAACAATGTGGTTTGGATACAGCAGAGTTGTCATCTGAAGCGGATCAAGGTTTTAGCCTGAGCTGCACTTTACAATAAATGGAATAAAAGTTACACCTTTAAGCTGACTTGGCCCCTCAACAGTAAAGCTCACTTTGTAAATCAAGATGATATTTTGACCATATCATGATAATTGTTGGATAATAAGATGAAACAGGAGAAGATTTAAATTGATCCTGGGCTTAATCGCAAAGAGAGAGGTACAGTAAAGGAAAGATGAAAACACCCACATGGGATCTTAAATTCTTGCTTAAGGTAAATACAGTGTACATGTGTGTACAGTATGTACACGTTCATCAAATATGTGTCTGACTTTGAATCTAACTTGCTGCCTAATTACGAGTTCCACAGAACAGACAAACTTTTTTTTCCTTTTGTCCTATCACACACTTCCATGTACACAAGTATGCATCATACATATTGCAACGTCCACAGTGGTGTACACGCCCAGTGTACTTAGCCCAGGGTGATTCTGGCACAGTTACATAAACCAAAAAACAAGTCATATCAGCAATGCAAACCGTCCTCGGGTCAAAAGTGATCAACTTCAGTGGAATACCACAGTGACGTACAGATTGAGGAGCAGTTAGGTTTAAACCCTGGAATGAGCTACCTCAATTGGAGTTACGAAATTGACGGTTTAAACCTGCATCTGCATATAAGTTTGATTTATAGTGTGTGTGAGTCAAGATAGAATTTCATGTTGTGTCCCCATCTGTCCTCCCATAAAGAGACTCACTGTCAAGAGAAAAATATATATTTGAAAATAAGTTTTAGTCACTGACATTTAGAGACATAGAAATATCTGTATGTCATAGTAATCATAACAGTAAACAAGTGAGCACTCAAATCTATAAGAGCAACAGCCTTTCGGGAGCACCACATGTTTATACTACAGTGTAAAGGAATACAGGTTTTCTCCCATACCAGAGGAAGGAATTTCAAAAGAATATGGTCAAGTCAGAACCCTTTTGTCACATTGCAATTCACTCCTTTTCTGCCTTCTGTTAAAGAGGAGATTAAGTTGTCAAAATGTGGGTCTTGGTCCAGACTGGTCTTTTGAGTGGATATTCACTAGTCTGATCTCTGCCACTGCTAATAGACTGAGCTCAAAGGGGAGCAGGGAGAACAGAGGAGGGAGAGGGGTAAGAAGGCTTTAGGATCACTTTACCTGGATTCGGCAGTGTGGCGCTGGTGGATTAGTGCCCCGGGCCTCATGGCACGCTAGTCTGCAAACACCCCCATAACACTGTTCTCCAGGTACAAACACACATGCACACACATGCTCATTTACAGCACAGTGGCCAGTAAACACACAAATGCCTTTTGCACAGGCACATGTGGGTTGCCCTCACATCCAAACACACCAATGCTTTTAAACGCATTCTAGCGTACCTGCAAACACGGCAACATGCCAGCATGCATCTACTGTATTTGTTACACATGACAAAATGCCCAGTGACCTCTGTAGTTTCACAATCTTGTGTATATGCTGCCACAGCCCAGATGACATAGCACCAGATAAAACTACCTTAAATCTTCATTCCGGTGGCTTAACTTCTGCACTGATTTCTGGCTGCTGTACAGTTGGGATGCCTCACACAAACTTTCTTCGACATCCTAGAAGCTTTCAGAAGTCTGTTCCTGGTCTGATACCACTGTGTAAGGTCACTCACTCATCCAGAACTGCAAAACCATAACCCATAAAGGAAAAAATACAGGTTGTTCTTGGCAGGGAGAAGAGAAACCCACCGAAGCTTCATCCCTCTCTGCCGCCTCTGCCTGCTCTCCCCCCAGTCACTACCTGATGACTTCTCCATCCGTTTTAATTGGTAATTATTTTGCGGGGTTTAATGCCTTTATTCAGACTGTCAGTGTGGAGTCAGGAGAGGAGGATTAGGTGCCCCAGGGGGACGAGACACTGGCACGGCCAGGACAGCTCATTTTTACACGGGCAGGGGAGGAGGACAGCTCATCTTTGATCCGGTTGGGGCTTCGCAGGCCAGAGGGGTGACAGCTGCACTTTCTTTAGCCCACATTTGAATTTGAATTCTATCTTAGGATGCAGCGCGCCGCGGACTTGGCAGGGCAGTGGGGTAATCTGCTCGGCACAAACGCCCGGGCCTTTTCTTCCTGTGTGCCCTCGCAGAGATTGGAGTAATTAAAGTTAAATGGAATGCATTAAAAACTCACTTGTGCCGAGGCTGTGGCGGCCGTGCCAACAGTGAATGGGCTGGGGCTGTCCTTTTACGCTACTCTAATCCTGCGGAATATATGTGTGCCCCGTGACTTTGATGCTACACTACCAAAGCATTGGAAACGGCTACCAGTGGAGCTACAACTGACTGCTGGCTTTCACGTCAGAAGAACATCTTGGAGAGCAAATTCAGCTGGATTCTGACATTGGCAGGAGGTTGGATGGAATCAGCTCGGGAAGGCTATTAGCACTTTCCAGACTCACATGTCACTTGCAAATTGTCACGCTTTGATGTACGGCCTATTTAAATACCACACACTGCCTTTCCCCTGACCTGTGGTAATATTTAGAGTGAATCCTGACTAGCTGTCCTTAACAACTAACTTGTACAATCAATTGTTCCACAAAAGGTTGGCCCATACATGAAGAGCTTTCCATGCCAACAAATGCTGGCTCTCAACCAAGGCAACTTTGCAGAAGAGATGGGTGTTCCCAGTTTATCAGCCATCTTGACGTGGACAGTAATTGCAGCAAAAGACAAACTTGCAACTATAGCCATAGGCTGGGAACCAGACCTGCTCTTCAAAATGGATGTCAAGAGACTTGAGGCATCAGACACTAAGATAATTGTTGCCGTTTTTCATTTTAGAGGAATGTGGACAGAGACAGGGGGGCAGGCTACAAAACTGTCATCATAATCTCTCCCTGGCTTTGTGTGTGATCCTCAAGCCCTTCTAATGAGAGGAGATAGGACGAGAGGAACATAGGTGTGTGGGAGGAGTGGAGAAAAAAAAGACGTTTTGTAGGGAAAATACAGGAGAGAGCAAGTGGTAAAAGGAGTGACTAAGATGCATATCAGGATGGAGAAAAAAATATTGCACACTCACTGATTTTACCTTTGTGCTTTACTACTATCTTGAATATCTAGGCTAATTTACAGACACACAAATCAGTAAATCAATCAGACAGTCAGTGACCAGCCTTCCAATCTGTAGACCAAACAACACCTTATCCAGAAAAAATGAAAAGAACAGTGATGGATGAGGTATTCAGATCCTTTACTTAAGTAAAAGTACTAATACCACACTGTAAAAGTAGTCTAGTAGTAGTAGGTTTCACAGTTAATGCCTATACAGCCAAAAGCATGCATGTATTTGTACGATAACAATGTATGTTACCACCAAATATCTCCATTTAGGCCCATAGGGGACCAGGTATATAAATATGGTGGCCACTCAGTTTGAAACTAATATTAGACATTTAAATTCAACCATTACCTTTTTCATACCTACTATAAATCCATATATATATATATGATATGTATCATATATATGTATGATAAAATTTGGATCTGAGCATGTTTTCTATCCAGCTGTGTCCCTAAAAATGCCGTCAATTTTCGATGACTCAGCACCTCCTGCTATCTGTCCATTGCCAACTTCTACTGCCAGCGCAGGAAGTAGTTTGCTCTGCTGGATGGGTTTGTATCATGTCTGGGTCTCATGTAGGGAATCGGAGACATGAAAGTGGCATCAACTTACTCATGTAACTCTCAGCGAGAACACAAATAAACATATTTCTCAAAATTTTGAGGTATTCCTTTAACCACAGTTTATTTGCCAAAGCTACCATCTTCTCGTAACTTTATCCATAATTTTCCATATTGCAGAATTGTCTGAAGAGTTTTGCAGTTTTCATTAGGCGTTCCTGTGGGTTGGTGTACAACGGAAAATTCTCTAAGATCTCAAAATATATTCTTATATATTAATTTCCTTCAAATATCTAATTATTATATAAGACAATGAAGAAAGACATTCTGCAATATACATATTTACATGATGAATCTGTCTTCTTGTTACCTGGAATATTTTGTATCAAGCACCTAATTTGGATTTTGACTGCTGATCTGACAGAGTCTTCAGGCAGATTAGATGAAAGACCAGTGAAGAATGGGGAGACAGACAGCGTGAACCCACAAACCAGACAGAGAGGTAGACTGGCAGACAGACTGAGAGAGAAACTGACAGACAAAAAGACAGATTCACAGGCCAAACAGACAGACAGCTACCCCTGCACAAGTTAAATGGACAGAACTCATGCATCTGGACATTTCCCCTGCAGGTCACGCTTCAAGTATATCTGCAATGCATAAGTCCTCTCTTAAATTGCAAAATCAGGGGAAAGTGCCATGATTACAATCATACTGCTATTGTCTGTAATAAACAGGCAAACCGGTGCTTCTGTGGAGGAGGGATTCAAGTGCTTGTTCACTTAAAAGTGAAAAGAATCCCTGAATAAGTAATTAAAAAGCATCTGAATACCAGTATAAGACCTTGGTTTATACTTTTGCAGATTTGATTAGTGGTGATTTGTCTATTCGCTGACAGACGCTTGATGGTGGCGAGATAAGGGAAAAAAGCCAAAGCTTTTGGCTGGGAAGCCCTATTATTCATGGGCAGCAGATGAGTGTGTGTATTTCCATTAGATGTGTGAAGGCCTCTAAGGTCTAAGAATGCACTTTAATAGATACCTGTCAAATGTAATTAACTATGTTTTTCCTATATCATACGCTTTCCCATCGCCTCCAGCCAGAGGCTCCACAGTGTGTTTGTGTGTGTATCTACAAGTACACATGCATATGTGTGTCTGTGTGTGAGAGAGACAAGAGTCTGTCTCAGCGCCTTTTGCCACCCAGCGATTGGAGACAGTTTTAATTGCAGCATGACAACCACAAGAAAGGACCAGAAGCCCCATAAAAGCCAAAGCAAGCTGGCAGCCGTCCCACAGTGGAAAGCTAGCCATGCCATAATTACAGGTAAAAAGACCTCTAGCACTGTAGCTCAGCACTGTGTTTATTTGACACCAATCATGCAACTATGCAGGTATCCCAACAATAACGTGCTCTGTCCCGACAGGACTGAGGTGCCTCTGAGAAAGACTTGGACATCACCGGTAATCAAGGAATGTCTTGTGGCTTGGAGACTGAACCCTTGTCAGAACATGAAAGCGAGCAGAGAAACCTTGATTTTAAAGAGCTCAGATGAATTCACCAGTGCAAGTAACATAGTTCGCAGGCTGAGAGGAGCCTCGCAATGCATCAATAATTCATTTTACAAGAATCACTTCTGCCTCCAGTGAGCAGGTCGATTTAAACGTTTTGATATCCACATCCAAGGGCGCAACGGGCTGCATTAAAGACGCATTAGCAAAGTTAGTGACACCTCCTGCTGACAAAGGAATACATTCTTTCCTGAACTAAAGCAGAGACGGTCACCTGTGCTTATTCTAGTACTAGGTGTGATATGCACTGACTTTTTTTCTTTGTGGTTGTAGAGTATTCAGTTTTGTATGAGCAGAGGAGTGTTTAATGACGGTATGCTTGATAGCGCAAACATTTAGCCTGGCCTATGGGAGGAGCAAGGTTGTCTCTCAAATCGACAATGGTGACAATGGGGATGGAAAAAGGGCTCCTGAATGATGAACACTGCATGTGTTTAAAGAAATGTTTTGAAGTGAACTGGGGACCCCCCCTCCCTTTATTGTACAATGTTTTAAATTTGCTCAGCTCATTCAAATCAGACTTTATCTCCCAGCTCCTTTTAGGCAATCACTTTGGTAATCACTCCAATACACTGGCAGTGTAAATTAAAAACATTTTAGTGACAGCATTGGTCTCTATTTGGAAATCCAGACCCTAGCACATAAATCTCACCTCTCTAAGTACTTTACGAGAGCAGAATGTGTGTTTTATGCGTTCTTTATGAGTGTGGAAAGGCCACATCTTGAATGACACTCACTGCCAGACCCATTGGGGGGGGGGGATACAAAAAAAACGTTTTACAGGCTCATTTTGTATAACATATGCTCACTTTCCACTTTCCACTTTCCACAAGGAGTAAATACACCGGGCAACATATTTCCTCTCACTGCTGTTCGCCTCTTCTTTCAGTTATTCATTCAGTGACTGTGTTATTTACTTGTATCCTGGTTGTGGTGATTTACGAGTTAGGTAATGACTGTCAAGGCAGTTGGCTGCTAAAGTGGTGAACCGGGACCGGGTGAAGGGCAGTGTTTATCACAGTATTGACTTTCTGACGAGGATTCCACAGACTCTTTTGTCACTGATGCTGGGCCACTCGAAGAACTGGTTGAGGGAGGTCACATGACCCGCAAGATTGTACTATCCCAGTTGTTTGATTCTTTAATCAGGTTCTTTGATTTCTACAATTTTTTTTTTCCTTTTTTAAAATGTTGTTAAAGTTTTGAGAGCCAACAAGAAACCACAGCCATTAGTAGAGGCACCAAGCAGCAGGAACAACCCGTTCTCACTCCAAAGTCACACACATATGAACACTTGGTCAAGACCCCATGGCATTCATTTTTAAAGCACTGGGAAGCGTCATTGTTAAATGCTAAAAGCTGGCAGAGTATAAAGATGTTACTTACATACATATTTGAAACCAAACCATGATCTTTTCCTAAACCTGACCAAGTAGATTTGGTGCCTAAACCTAACCAAAGTTTCACAGCGTTAACCATGTGCCGATTAAAATCAACCTAGTTCTATTTTGAAAGTGTAACCAGACGTTGCGTATTTATTATCGCTAACTTGACTGCGGAGCCCTACAAGTACAAAAACAGCGATAAATGGGTCTTGGCCAAGCGTCCATATGTGACGAGTTGGGAGTAAGAATGTGTTGGCAGGAAACACTGAACACAACAGTTTTGGAGATTTGGTTGTGTGATAAAGCCAACTGGAGCACCCACACTGTAAAGGTAGGCTACAGACGGAAGGCAAACAACAGGGAAGTGAAGAGACAGTCCATGAGAGAGACAGAGAGAGTTTCTACTCCCCCTGCTACTCTGGAATATAACATAATAGGCAGGCTGAGGGACAACAGAGCAGGAGGGTTTCCCTCTCTCTCATAAAAATCGAACCTGTCTTACTAATCTAAGTTTTACTATTTCTCTCCCATAAACTTGCACTGCATTGATTCTCAAAAATACCGAACTAATGTGCATCCTGTATCAGTTTAACACAGAACACGTCTTTTAGTTTCCAATCATGGAACGATTCCTACTCAGTTCCATATTTAGCATATGTATATGAGAGTAGTATCAATATACGTCTTAATTTTAACTCATCCAAATCTTCAATTCATTCACATCAAATCCCACCATAGAATTTATTAGCTGCTGTTTTTGACAATATGCAATTCGTTTCAAATACAAGTTTTGATCTGTGTTCCCAGGGGACTATAACACTTCACACACACACAAACATATGGTGTCCATCTGTCTATACATTTCCCAAAGATGTAATTGATCTACTGTCAAATTTAATAGGAAAAGATATTCTTGAGAACATGTTGTTACTTCATGAGGATGATTCTACACTGTTAATTTTAACACTACAGAAGTTGTTGGCTAGCTAGGCAGCACTGAAGATATTAATTGTTCAGTGATGGATACCAGCACACAAGCTTCACGGTGGAAAGGAGTTATAGTGCCTGCAGGATGTTGTGGTTATGGAGGTTTTTACTGCCAGAATTCACAAAGTAAAGGCATGTAGAGAATAGAAACAGGGGAAGAAACTGCCCCAGCGATTATGAGGCTGCTTACCAGATGAACTTCACTGATTGCATTTAAACTGAAGATACAGCAACCTTTACTAGTTCTCCATCATATGTTTTTTCACATGTCCTGTTAAATGTTACATGATGTTATGTTTATGTCATTTAAATATTATGTTATCCCCCACACCGACAGCAGCAGCAGAACTCGGGGGTGTTTCACAGGAGAGAAATAAAAAAGAGAAAAGATATGGTCGAAGATAAAAGAGTGGGCTGAGTTTGATCCAAACGGTCCGACAGGCCACCAGCTCTCTTGTCTGTGTCACTTAGCACTGATGAACTCTACTCTGAGCTTCAAAAGAGAGGCGACGGAAATCTGGAGGAGACCACACACAACTGTGAGAGGGAGGGTAGCCTCTGATCTGTTGACAGAGAAGATGAACTAGGGGGATTTCATCCCTGGATTGATACTATGTCAACATGACTGTACCGCTAATATTAAGGACATACAGTTGTCACAAGTTACAGTAATTGTAATAGTAACACTGAATGGTATTTTTTTTTAACTTGTCACATTTTATTTAACTAATTATTCTACATTCATAATATGTCATAGAGGCTGCCGTCAATGACGAAACTGTTATCTCTAACTCTTTTTTTTTATGTGTTTCCCCAAGTATACTTTTAAGGTTTGGTATAGGACTGAGAGACTGACACCAACATAACAGTCAGGGGAATGTAAGTGTACTGCTTCTGTCTTTAATGAATAGTTTGAAATTTTTACATTCTTGACAAAAGTTAGATGAAGAGATTTGTACCACTCTCATAATCATGAGAGTGGTACAAATCTCCTCATCTACAGGGGGAAACAGCATGCCTGGCTCTGTCCAAACTTCAGGAAGTCGCAACGCCTGGTTAACAAATAGTCCAGCCCACCCTGTGAAACAACATTGTGTCATTTTTACACACTTTTTACACTTTTACACATTGTTATACGAATCAAACAAATGAGATATGCAGTGTTAATTAGTGAGCTTTAAAGGTGCTGCTGGTTGGCAAATGTTGTTGCCTTTTTTACACAGCCAGGCAAGCCTATACTGTACCCTTTGTTTCCATTCCTTATGCTAAGCTAAGCTAACCATCTCCTGGCTGTATCTTAATATTGAATGGACGGACATGAAGGTGGTATCAATCGTCTCATCTCTCAGCAAAAACATTTACATTTACATTTACTCATTTGGCAGACGCTTTTATCCAAAGCGACTTACATTTGAGGAACAACATACAATCATTAACAGAACATAAAATATAGCACGAGATCTACAACTGACAATACATAATAAAAGCAGCAGTAAATACTAGTAAGTGAAAAAGCGCATTTTCCAAAATGTTGAACCATCTTTGTACAGTAAAAGAGTTAACAGTACACAGAGTACCAAGCAAACACTGACATGCTGTCTCAATGAGACACGTAGGTACAGTATGACAATGTGTGCATAAATAGACACACAAAGACACACCCATATATAGTGCAGTATGTGCACATGAACTCACGAGACACACGACATGTGTTGCTATGAGCTACTTAAATGCTCCTACTTCACTTGTGCTACAAGATTTCCAACCGTGCATTTCTCTCTCTCACTCTCTTTTCCAGGGCACACGCACCCACACGCACTGCGCACTCTCATGACTATAAATTTGCATATCTAGAAAGTATTTCCTGGTAAGTAGAGCAATGGCAGCTCTCAGGAGAGACAAAGACACAGATAGAAATTTGTATTAAAAAGAAGAAACATCTAAGCAAAAAAAGAACAAAACCTTGGTACACCATTACTTTAATGATCCATCATGTTCAAAGGGAAGTTATTCACAATCCTGCTGCAATAAACAAGGGAATGAAGCACTGGAGTAAAGTGCTTTTCATTTGGTGCTTGCATGCAGCAGATGTTTGCTCTTCACTCCTCCTCTTCTGTAGTTTTTAACCACATTTTCTCAAACAGGTCATATAGGCACTGCGTATTATACTGTTAAAGATCTGTTAAACTGATCATGTTGAGGATAACAGTACACAACAGTGGTTTAAAGGTCAGATTCCCCTTGTGTCTCCAGGATAGGAATGTGGATGTGCCTTCCCCAGTGAAATGTTTCTTTTCCCCGCACAGGCCAATACACCGTAGGAGTTCAAAGGTTACGAGTCCCAGGAGATGTCAACCTTATTACCCAAGAGCGCATCAATCCAGTCCATGGGGCTTTCTTAGTATTTATGTAACCTCTGACCTCAGGCTACTGGGGAGGCTCCCTCTCTCTGTTGTTCATGCCATTCCTCAGACTCCGGTTCACTCTCTTCTTCCAGGGGCTCCAGGGTTCAAGTTCACTGTCAGCACAGCCCAGACATGTTGAGGCCATCTAGTCTTCCGTCTGAGGCAAAGCACTGTGTCTGTATATGTCGTGCGATCATGCGTGTTTTACTTTTGCTGAACATTTTTATGTAATATATCTTGATATATTTGAGCCATCAGGTATGTTCTTTTTCCCTCTTGTTTTTCTGTTTATTACAAGTTTTGTACATGCAACCAATTTAAATAAATAAATTAAATAGAAAAATAAACTTTCTCACAAAAGATAACAAGAGGGGAGCAGTCAATTTTTTTTCAGTAAACATTAATCAACAATATGAGGTTCAAAGTAAATTCTTGTCCTTGGAATCAAACAGTTTAGAGAACAGTCTCACCACAAAGTCCATTTAGTAGCTGTAATGTCCAAATCTAATTGACGTTAAAGACTTCTTGTCCACCTGTCAATGCCTGGTTAAAAGTCAAAGGTTCAAAGGTCATTCTTTTGTTGTTCTTTTTTTTTCTCATTCTCATTCCTTTTCTCTGCTGTTTCCAAGGTCAAAAATGAACTTTGAACCTGAACTCTTAAGCCAACATGGATGAGAAGTACTTGAAAAAAAGAAGAAAGTTTGAACATCTACAATTCCACTACTAACTGAGATCTTGTGTGATATGATCTACCGCTCCAGAACAGCTATGCACCATGTTGTGAAATTGTTTACTCAACAGTCAATCAACAGTGTATCAAATGTGGAAGCTGTTGTGTTTGAGCTTACCTTAATAATCCTATATGCTAATAAACATTGCCTCAAGTGACTCCAGTGACACAGATGACATGGTGTTTATAAGGGCAACCAGACTGGATCGCCTTCGAGTGATATACAGAACAGAAACTCCCAGTCCAGGATCCTTGCTTTCCCCGCCAGGTTGTCGTTAACGCCTGATTGTTTAAGTGATAAGTGACGGTGATGGATGAGCCGGGCTTTGTGTAATTATTGTCCTGGTTATCATTGTCACTGCTGATAGCATACATCACCGTGTCCCAGCCAGTTTTGCGTGTGATAAATAACAGTAGCCAGAAGAAATACATTCAAATCATTTGTGAACAGACCCCTGGAATGTAAACACACGGGCAGGCTAATGGAGGGTCCTGGTCGGTACGAGCGCTGATGGCGTGAAATCATTACTATCATGTGATGCCGTGATTGTAATGTTTTTACTGTGTGGCTGCTGTAACTAATGCAAAATGAGAAGTGCAATGGACTACACACACACACACACACACACACACATGCACACAGAGACACACACAGACACAGCTTCTCTACCAGATTGGAGGCCTCACCATACTTGGCCTTTTTACTCACTCCTGCATGTCCTAGCTTATCCAAAGAAAGCTTCTTTTGAAGAGAACTCATTCACTAATTTCATATACTTTGTCAGGGGTGATTAACTGATTCTAATGCTTTATCATGCATCTATGATACTTGACAGCCCTTAGGTGATGTAATCTTTGAGGATGATTTATGGATTATGGCAATTAGTGCTCAGATGAAGGCTATTATTAAAGTTAATTTGCCTTTTACAGATCACTGTGTGCATTGTAATGTCCTTTTAAGGAACATTTACACAGTACCTGTGTGAAGATCTAATCTAATGCAAGATAAGGAATGGCTTGAGGAAGTCAGTGTTTAATCTACAGGCTATCTAGACACTGTGATATTTCTCACACATCGGCGTGGTGAGATATAATCTGCCATTTGCTACATTTGCCTGAATTGAGTGTTATTTCTAATAATAAAAGCAGCAGTTCATGTTATCTTTGATCCATCACAATAAAAATGAGGCTTGAAAAAGTCTATTTCCATTAACTCTCTGCTGCGCTGCCTCTGCTTCTGTCTCATTCTGTGAACATGACCTCTGACCCCGAGCTCTGTGGCTGACTGAGCATTATGAGATGCTAATTGGCCGTGTAACAATATATCAAACTATGATATACTGCCATGTAAAATGTGGAAAACACATTCTAGACTAATTAGTGTTGCCAATTCTTACTCTGGTGATCGCAACATATAATTGACAGGTCATTTGTTGAGCAAGTACTTTAACAAAATCATCACATTCATGTCTTTTTTCGTATCCTCCTGGTCAAAATATGTATTGTGATTCACCAAAGATTAAATGTGAAAAGTTGCTTGTTCAATTGCAAAGGACATTATTGTTGACTGTGACATTTGTATGAATAAGCAAATATTCACTGATAGCTTACTTACATCTCAGTTATTGCACAATTGTATCAATTATTGGGCTCTTTATCAATGGATTTTTGTGAAAATGTGTTGTCCTGGAACATTACAAAACATTTCTACATCAACAAAATGTTAGCATAGCTGTCAACAGTTACCTGAGTTTGTTGAGTACTCAAAAAGCAGATTTAAGGTGCATTTAATGAAACATTTAATGTTCAGTCATAATTGTAACAATTTTTTTTCTAGCAAACTATGTACTTACACCAAAAGAGCAGCAATCTTTACAGTCCTCTTGTCACTTAATTCCATTTCAGTGCAGCCCATGAAGGCATTCCTCCTCTCTTTGCCAGTTTGAAATGTCACCTGATCCCATCAATTTCAATTTGCTCTTCAGACAAACTCTCCCTCACACGTTAATGGACATTTTAGGAGATTAGATGTCTGACAATGAACTGAAAGGCTAAAAGACCAGAGGGAAGTCACCTGGGGTTATTTAATAGAACAGTGACTTAACAGCAGAAAGTGACACCTGTAAGGCCTTTCTGCTTGTTCCTGTAGTGCAATGTCATGTAAATGCAGTGTAGAACAGATAATACACGTTAAATTCATTCAGTCCATTTATTCATCAAACATTATTGGGTGTAAAACATGTATCTCTAAAATATCAACTTTTCTGGAGCTAAAAAAACCCCAGACCTGTTTTCAACTTTGTGATAATGCATTTTCAGATAATCCAATGCGATTTTAAATGGTTTACTTAGCTTAATAAGGAGACATTTTCTCAAACATAGAAGAAACCCTACATCCTTCAGTATATTGTATATCTGAATTCTAAATCACCAAATATAGAGAAACATGGTTTTCTTTGGACAGCAGAGTAATTTTAAAGTGAATTTTTTTTTTGTTTGTTTTTAGAACAGAGGAATCTCTTATTGTGTTCACAGTGCCCTTGCATTTGCAACACATGTTTTGAAATAAAAAGGTTGTTAAAATTTTTGTAAAAAACA
Organism: Micropterus salmoides; assembly: GCF_014851395.1. NCBI lineage: Eukaryota > Metazoa > Chordata > Actinopteri > Centrarchiformes > Centrarchidae > Micropterus > Micropterus salmoides. The sequence continues at coordinate 8,607,623 of NW_024040928.1, forward strand.
AAAGCTATGCTGTCCAGCATTTCAGTATAAAACCAGAACACCACTTCCCCAGATGAAAAATAAATGCATGTTTTTTTAGTTGAACATACTAACAAACTGACAAGTATTTGTGAAAGCCTTTTTAGGGCTTGAAGTGCAGTGCTGTGTAAGCTGATACAGTGGCTCGGCTGATGCAAACACGCAGTTGTGTTCTTATGTAAAGATTTAATATAAAGACCAGGTCTTAGTGCAGGAATTACACATTTTCGTTGACTGTCAGCAGAGGAGGCAAGGAGCAATTTACGGGACCTAAAGCCAGATCAATCAATACTCGTCTGTGGAAGTTGAACTGTTGGAAAGGTCAGACAGGTCAGGGAGCACAGAGAGTTCACCGCTGGCTGCCTGAAGCTGTCTCTCTGTCATCTCGAACAATAAGTCATTGTCACAGGGAAGTAGAGTCACTTATCCCAATTTAATTTGCACTCTTGGTCCAAAAATCAAATCCAGTTATTTGGATGATGCAGAAATTAAATATATTGTAGATTATCTCTGAGTATTTTGAGTGAAAATCAGGTGTGTACAGCTGCACACAGTACAATGGATGACCTGAAATGACAGCAGCTTGGATACATGAGCCACTAAGTACCCCATAAAACACCTTCACGCTTCTCCTTCGCTCTCTTTCCTTCACTCTCTGTCTCACTTTCTACCCCCTCTCCATCTGTCTCTTTCTATAGCCCCGTCTTACTCTCTCAACCCCCCCTTCTTTTTTTTCTTCATAGACAGATGATATGCTGTCCTCCTTGCAACACCCTCGCAGTAGCATATTTCTCTCCCTGCAGCAAGTAACTCTGTCTTCTGCCTGTGTCCACACTCCTGCCCCCTCCCAACAACACAACCCAGGACAAGCATGGCCTGCAGCTTCGATGGCCTTCCGTGGAACAAAAACACACGCTGCCTCTCAAAAGCCTCCTTTATCTGTGGCGAACAAAAAGACGGCTTCACCTCCTCACTGTTCCCACCATTAGGCCCTGGCCTGGGCCCTTTTTCCTTGTCCCCTCCTCTCTCCCTCCTGCTCACACCCCTCTGGGTCCTTTCAGCATGGGGCAGTGGGGGTGTGAGGTACACCCTTTATGTTCACATGTGTCCACGCTAGTTTACTCTGACAGACTTGCCCCCTTCACAATAGGCATGCGAAGAGATTGACCAGCAGCTTTTGACGTGGCCACCCCCATTCAGATATGAATGAGCATGGGTGGAAAAACACACCTGCACCTTTATGTATGTGGGTTCACAGTTAATGCTAGAGGGGTATGTCTGTTCTGGGTGACTTGTAAGTTTGGAAATAAGCCTGAAATTTAGTCTGAATCCGTCTCAAAAGGGATAATCTGCTTGGATATGTGTTTGACTGGGCTGAACTTGACCAGGTAAGCAGGGTCAGAGTTGTGGAAAGCATTTTTTTTCAGCCCGACATGTCACAATATTTCGAAATCATGAGCAAATTATATGTTCTCTTGTTCAACATATGGGAGCGCCACTCAATCAACGAGATCTAACGATGCAGTGGCAAATTTGCATTGTGTGAATACAAAATGGGTCATTTGGAAGCGTTGTTGGCATGTAGACCCTGTCATAAAACCAAATGCGTTTACATATTCAGTAAATGCCCCTGTTCAATGTAATGTTCACCCTTACATTCATTCCTCCTTTAAAAAAAAAGACAAACGAGATGCCTGGGCCATTTGACTCTGACTGGGTCCATGAAGAAATCATTATCCCCATGACCCGAAGCTATTAATTCCATATCTCACTCTTCCCTCTGTCTCTCATTTCTCTCATTCTCTAGACAAATTCATTTACATGAAAGACCACTCACGCTGGTACCGGCCTGCAGGTAAATGACAATCTTACCAACGATTTCATGCAATATTACCATCTCTCAGCTGCACATGCAGTCCACGGGCTGTGGTAAGTGTATCATTAATAAATCTGCCCCGTTCCCATGACTGAAGGGATCAACATGTTTTAATTATCCTGCCGTGATTTGAACTCGATCAGCGTAGCGTTCAGTTACACAAACATTCCACCATCAAGCGAGATAAACACTCTGCCTCCGCACTCTGCATACAGAAAGCAGTGCAGGGACAAGGTAAGACACGGTCAGACTCTTTTTTTCCCCCCTTTTCTGTTTGTCTGTCTGTCTGGGTATTGCCATAGTAGAGCTGTATGGTTTGTTTAGTGGAGCAAAAACACAGACAGAGTATCCTGACAAGTCTGGACCTGGTGGTGTCTGATCAGTCACAGCAGTGCAGACATAAAAAGACAAGGAGGGAAAGTAAAAATCTGTATATGGTTTAAATATTTAAACAAAAAAAAGAAAAGAGTTAAATGCTTTGTTTTGGTGAATTAATGCTGGCTCTCAAACATTCCTAGGGGTCCCTCGATAAATTATGGCTCAAAAGATATAGATATAAAAGATATATATCTTGATTATCTCTTTAAACATATATATGTATATACAGCCTATTTACATTTCTGTTACACACACAATTGTGTTTTTCTTACTTTGTAGTGAAGTACTGGATACTTTCACAACTTAAGTATTCAAACAAAACTAAATATCCTTCAAACAAAACAATCTGAGGAGGAAAACTTGGTTGAAGTGCTCATGTCATCAACGAGGCTATAAACTGTGATGAGCGGTCACAAGCCAAAAAGGACAGGAGCCACTGATCCAGAACTAGAATCGCTACTAATAATTAGGGTGTTTGGAGTTGGGGACTGAGTATGCAGGGCCCGCAAAGATACTACAATACACAGAGAAAGCCTATGTACAGGGTCCAGAATCTTGTCCCTGGATCTACTACTATTATCTTACTTGATGAGTTACCTGGATGAACTTGCCAGGCAGTCTCAATGATCAAGGAATTGTCTTTTTTTAAGTATTCAAAATTGCTGTTTTGTTTGGTGCTGTCTCCACCTTCATGTGTAGCTGAAATGGGAGAGCAGCACAAATACTTGGACTGGGACCTCAGCATTTCACAGGAACAGGCTCAGGCAGTAAGTCAGTCAGCCACAGCCTGCGTGTGAATATGTGTGTGTGTGTGTGTGTGTGTGTCATCGAATCTCCTCATCAGGAAAAACTGCAGCCTTTTTTCGCTGCTTTTGGTGGCTAGGTCCCGTAGGGCAATGGGCAGCTTATGTAGTTCACACAAACAGACATGTACACTCTTACGCTGGAAACACACATACACTCACGCAAGAAGGAACCTGTTATCAAAAGCTCGTCCCACTGGCTGGCTGCCAAAAGAAACGTGCTGAGGCGAACACTAATCCACTTTAAATTACAACTCTACTGAAAGCCTGTGACCACAGCCAAATATTGATATGGGGTCATTAGTCAATTATGGCGGGGACTCTTGCCTAGTGATCAGAGGAGAGGGACCTGGGGCAGAGGTGGCCGAGCAGGAAGTGTCAGAAGGGGTCTGAGAGGAGGAGGTCACCGCAGGGGATTATGGTATTAGCAGGCGGAGGGTGAAACTACACGCCAAAGTTAGTCGAGATAGAGCTGTAGCCGTAATGCAAGTAGTCATGTGACCAAATTCTCCCCCCTTTTTTTCCTTCATTCTCTGCCTTAAAACAGCCAACTCCTCCCTCTCTCTCTCTCTCTCTCTCTCTCTCTCTCTCTCTCTCTGGCTTGTGGGAATGTGTGTGTGTGAATGAGAGACAGAACGTTTGAATGTAGTGTATTTTCAAGGCACACCAGCCCATGTGCTCGCTTGGCCCAAAAAGCATCATCACCCCCCCTAGTGGCACATCAGGTTTTAGTCTTTTATTACTGTGCTCTTTCCAAAATGTGTTACAAATCATTAAAATAGAATATATCTAAGAAAATTAAATTCTGCTCGTCTTCAGAATGCTTCCACTCCAATTATAGCCAATTACAATTATGTATTATTAAATTCTGTGTGATTGAAACATCCTTTTTTAAATTTTTACCTGGCTTTATTTGTTAAATTGACATGTAGGGCTCTCCGCATTTCTTCTTCAATTGTAATTAGTATGAAGATGGATAGAAAATCTAGAGAAATCTAATCATTCAATTAGGACCATAGTGTTTCAGGCTAAGTGAAACTACATCAATGCCTTGACACAGATGATACCATTAATTTCCTCTGCGTTGGTAATTTGATAAGGCATCAAATTGGAGAGATTGCATAGCAAAGGGCATCATCACAGCCAAGCCAATTTAGACAGTGCGTGGGGCAAGCACTGCATATAGAAGATTAAATAATGACTGCTTAAAAAGATGAGCTGTGTGTGTCTTAAATCATTACATTGCGAATGGATGTTTAAATCTGTTTTATGTATGGTTTTATCTTTTTGTAACCTGCGTATGTTGAAGCAAGCAGAGGTCAGAAAAGTTTGCCTGTGTGCAATTTGTCCTTGACAGACACTGTAATATTAAGAGCTTTTATTGTCCACTGGCTTTTCACAACACACTTACACATAAACAATGAAGCAATTGCTGCTCTGAATGGTGCAAATAAGAAAAAGAGAGAGAAAAAAGCCCAGTAACAGACCACCAGTAAAGTAGAGACCACCTATAAATGCTTTCCATCGGTGGGTTCACAGAAGCACTTCAGCTGTAATACTTTAATTGCTCAGGGACTCAAAGTCTAATAAGGTTTCTAAATCGAGCTGCTTTATTTGTTTTCCTTTGACTCGCGGCTAGAGCAAAAAATGCAGCCACTCTAATTGCAGTGCCGTCATTAAGAGCTGTGGGTATTAAAAGTTTCTTCCTCCAAAAAACGAGCATGTTTCAATGTTTTTGTTTTTTCTCTCTCCCCAGAACTGAATTATGGGGCCATTTCTGTCAAGGCCAGGTTCACACAGGAAGTAATTGAGTTTAATAGAAGAAATAAAAAATGCTCTTAGCCTGAACAAATGTTGAAATACAGAAGGATAGAGTTCATTTACTGTTTTTACTAGTTGTGTGATGTTTCGTGACAATTAGCACTGTGCCCCTAATGAAGGGTGAATGTCTGCTTGTGACAAAGAAGGGGTCTTTTATTCATTTTTGTTAACTGGCTGATTTTTGTTGAATTAAAAGCAGTCAAATGTCCTCACCTAATAGCAAGACACCTGTCACTAAAACTAAAGAAACAAACTCCCTTAAAAACACAACCTTGTCTCCAACGTATTAACTGTCTCCACTGATACCGAAATTAGATACCTGCGAATCTCACACAATCTTGGGGACAGATCTGTAAAAATATGTATTCTCAGATCTGTATTTTTATTCATATTTTAATCAAACTCATCTCCTTATTCTTTGAGCTGCTTACTTTTAATTGAGTTTGTATTACAGTAATTATCAAGTGAGAAGGAAATGAAGTATCTGTCAGCTTGACGTGTCACAGGTACACTCTCACATTGACATGGGAAGGGTGGAGGGGGGTCTTGTTCTTCCCCTGATGAGGCACACAATGGCAATCACAACTCAATTAACACTTTCTATATATACAACTGTGCACGGAGACACACATGCCTGCACAGACAAACACACACGTGCACACACGCGCGCACACACACACACGCACACAAACAGCGAGGAGAGGAGTGAAAAGGCTGTTTTCCAAGTCTTTCTATTGATCCTGTGACTTTGACAGCTACACCTGTTTTAGGACCTGTGAAAGTAGACAAAAACGCTCCTATGTCTTGAGTTGTTTGATGCCAATTAATTAGCTGTTTTGTCATCCCCTTATTACTTCCATGCACCAAAGTTTAGGTTCAGCAAAAAAAGAAAAAAAGTTTAAGTTGAGGGAAAAGGTCAGAAAGAAGTTACATTGTTTAAGATACGACTGAATGATTGAATCGAAAAATGTGTCAAATTAACAATGATACAATTAATTAACCATTAATGAAAAACACCATATACAATCCGGCACATCATTCTCAACTGAGCACTGAAACTATTTTTTTTAAATGTTTGAACTCTTACATTTTCTGCATTACTGTACATGTACAACCTCTATAAATCTGCTCTCTTTGGCTGCTATTTCATTTCTAAATTGGCAACATGGCTTTACACTTGGCCAGCCTTCCTTTATGCTACACATGATCTACTTTTGCTGGGGCCAGTCAGAGAAATCCACCTGAAGTTATTTCTATAATAGTTTGTCCTTCCACTACCCACATGCCTTTCTTCTCCTTTTTTTTTCTCTTTCTCTTCTCTGTTACCTCTCCCCACCGCTTTCTCTGTCTAAACTTGCTTTCCTTGATGAGTCCTAGCAGGGAATCACAGGCTCGGAAAAAAAGGTAGGGGCCTGACAGAGATTGATGTCTGAGCGCTCCCCCTGATTCGCTGATTAAACCCATCAATCAATATGCAGAGGAGGTGTCCAATGCAAATGGATCCAATCAGGCGGAACGGAGTGGTATTGTCTGTGTGTTGTGGCGAGTGGTAAAGTTAGAGGTGGAGGACAGGCACTTCAGCCCCTCTAGGACGGGGACTGGAAATGGATGCAAACTCAAAAGGAGAAACAGGATGACTATTTGGGATTGTAAAGATTGAGACCGGATGACTTTTGTTAATTGTAAAGAAACAATGATGCCTGATTATGACAGACGTTTATTCAAAAGAATTACATAGTGAAACGCATGATCACTGACTCTCTCCTGTTCCCCGGAATCACAAACACGTGCGTACTCCCTCTCCTCTTGTGTAAACAGAAGAAATGTGTGCTCATCTGACTACAGCTACTAATTTCACACACAAACATGCACCGACTCACGCACAACGCTCACAGGCCCGTGTGCATATTTCATCTGGGCGGCATTCTCTTTCTCCTTCCCCCGTCCCCATCAGCTCACACACACTATCATATTTTCCATGTCTCCATCTTCATCCAATCTTACTGTAATGGTACAGCGGGGACTGCGGCTGGATCTCCCCTCTGGGCCCGGCTGCTCCCTGAAGTATCTGCCTTGCTCTCACTTCAACCCTCATTTGAATACAAGTAGCATCCTTGGTCATTATAGTGGGAGTGTGTGTCCTGCTCGCTTGTCATTGAGATTTGTGTGTGTTTGTGTGTGTGTGTGTGTGTGTGAGAGTGAGTCTAGATAGTTGTGAAAGTGACACAGCCGGGATGGATACCATTGTACCCAGGGGTCACGTTGGCCTCTGAGAGCAGCTCGCAGTGCTGTTGTTCCGGCTCGTTGAAAAAACATAGCTGCAGTCGCAATCACCCCAACCAGCTTTTTTCTGTCCAGTTCAAGTTCATTATTCATGATTGTTCCATCAATGTTCTATCTCTATCATTCAGTAGGCTCACCCTCCTCATTTAAACCCCACGGAAAGAGAAGACTGGTCATTTGTTTCAGTAAATGACACAGATGCCTCTCACTCTGCTTATAGACTTATTCCTCCCCTTTTTTGGGGAAGGGGTTGGGGGAGGCGGTGGCGTATGTGAGGGAATGATACCATGACACGTTCTTCCCTCCCTTTTCCTCCTCCTTCATCTCCTCCTTCTTTCTCTCCCCCCCCCCCCCGTCCACCACTCTATCCATCTCCCCTCCTCCTTCCCCTTCCCCAGCTCCTGTAGGAGACAACGAGCCCCCAAAATGGCTGCCTTGGTGCCAGGGGGACCACAGGCTGCTCTCCCATCTCCCATAATCACCGGGGCGATGCTCGGATGCCTCCCCCATTTGCATAATGCCATCCTGACACTTTCACTTCCGCCATCCATCACCGGCGGCGTGAGTCCCGCGGCCTGCTCCGTCGCTCCGTCTCCCCCTGATTGCGTCCTGTGTTTATCTGCCCAAGCACAAAAGATTGATTCCCCGCTGTCTCTCGGCCTTATGTTCAGCAGATAGGGATTTTCGCCGAATGATGAAGCACCCAGTCAGCTAATGATAAACAGAAAACACATATTCAAAAGGACGGTCTCCCCCCTCTCTTCGGCTTTAGTGTGGCTGCTGCTCGCCTTGCCTTCTCCTCTGCCATGTGTGGGGAAGGGAGGGATGTCAGGTTAAGGAAGTGAACACACTCTGCAGGGAGTTCAATTTGAAACGCAATTGTTTTCCTGTCAGTCCTTTTACATTTTTTCTGTTGATTTGCTCCAGGGGTAAGGGAAAATGAAGGACCGGGAGGAAAGGGAGATAGCAATTAAAATAAAACTGTCGTCTTGATGGCTGCTCTTGTTCTTCTACACACCACAGTGCAGGCGGATCTGACAGACCGTGCTTTAAGAACATATCCTGGCTGAAAGATAAAAGCATACATGAGTGCAGCCCAGTAGCTTTTAGGAGGGTAGAATTGATACAAGAGGATTCCTATACTTCTACTGAAATAGGTACAAACCAAACCCAATAAGTGCATTATCCATGTGATTACAACGCATCAAACACAATGCTGCATTTAACCTCTGAAAGACACTGTAACATCCAGTAAACGCATGTTGTAACAGAGGCATATTACATCCATTAAATCAACATATAAAACGTATTGACTTCACGCTTTACTTTAATGAAGTGGGCTGGAGTCACATTTCTTCAAATGTACTTGTGCACAGTTTACAATGTGATAAGCATTCCCCACTATGCAGGCGATGCTACTGTATGCTGCTGCAGAATGCCAATGCAAAGCATTTCACCAAGTGCACCAAGTCTGCAAAGTTTCACTCCACGATAACAAAATACTATTAGCTGCTGTCACGTACAGGAGAAGAGAGATTATTTTATTTATTGAAATGAGATTGAAATGATAAATCTCTCTCCCCATGATAAAACACTGGGACTCATAAGCCAAGTGTGGGGGATAGGGATTAGAAAAAGATGGAGGCGAGAGAGAGAGAGAGTGTATGAGAGAGAGAGAAAGAAAGAGAGAGAGAGAGAGAGAGGGAGAGAGAGAGAGGGAGGAGTGAGAGGGGAAGAAATTCATAATGCATAATAAAACAAAAGGTGTCGTGGGAAACATCACTGATATTAAAATCAGAGGCAGACAGATCTATATGAAAAATGCAGATTTGAAAATGTAAATAACCATGGCCCTAGGGGGGAGGGGGAGTGATTCAAAGATAGGATGACAACATGAAGAGAAAGGCATTTATATGGGGGCTTTGATGTTTCTCACATCCAAATTTATGCTACTGACGACCAAAATAATGCCACTGAAGGGGATTTTACACAGTGCACTGCTGGCCCTGTTTCATACCATGATGATATAAAACACATTATGCTTCACATTATCTCAGTGTGAGAATGCCTGGTAATGAGATGATTCACATTCAAGAGGGATACTTAAGATTGCATTTCAACATTTCCAAACAACAACATGTTATCTTCACATTAAAGCCCTTTTCCGAAACAAAGGCGTTTGATCCGTGCTCCAATATGTGTTCCCTCAAAGGGAAATCCACACAGTGTGCCTAACCTTAGCCTTTGAGGATGACCCTCTCACTTAAATCCAAACGCGCCCAGATTGCTTTGACTTTCTGCTGGAGTCCAGCTGTCAGTCAAAATCAGAAGGAGAATGGACCTCAGTGTTTGCATGAATTGTTCCTTTAATAAAGCTGACTGTCCTTGTTGCTCAAGGGGCAACACAGGATGTGCTCCTGTTTCTGCTGCTGTGCCAAAATGACAGTGCAGTTAAATGAAATTTGAAGGTTCTGTAGTGTTAGACATCATTTGTGAACATATCATTTTGTTGCACATCCTGTTCAGATCCAATATCTTCCCAGATTTAGTTCCTTTTTGGTGCTTTGTCCTCTTATGACATTGTTACAACTTACAGAAGGTTTGGAGGAGTGTGAGAAAACTATACTAGGACACCGCACTGACTTTTGCCCTTCTTTTCTGTGCAGGAACGCCAACCCCTGGGATTGTAAGGGAAAGAGTAGGGGTTTCTGGCTTTTTCCTCATGTAAATCCACTGCACATGTTTAGCCCTGTTGCAGTGCTTTACGATACTCAACTCCCGAACATCGCCATTAGGGAGCTCTCTCACAGCCATTATTTTGAATACATCATTATTCTGGCAGCACTATCACATCCAGCTCATCACCATTTTTCTCCTTTTTCTTTGTTTTGAATAGATAAAAGCTTCATGAGACGAGAGCATCAAGTCACTTCAATCGCAAGATTCATTGGCTCTTGAGCTTTTGCATATGTTGTCAAATGCCAGTCAACATCTTACTCGGTTTTGAATGTAAGATCTCTCTTTTCACAATACTACCATTTGCCCAAAATGTAAAGGTGTATGTTACTCCTTTATATTTTTGGTATAGAGTGCTGTAAAAAATCTAATCCTTATCGGTTATGATAACATACTCACAAAGTACAATGTTGATCATCAAACAAACCTTAAATTAGTTTATTTGGAAGATACAACTTTCTAATAACTGATGTTTTATGAAAGGTTTAAATGAATGTCATTAATAAGGTTAATAAATCATTTAAAAAAGCATTTATCAGTTACAAGCCATTGAAAAGACCAATATCTAGGATGCAAAGTTATGCAAAATTGCCCAAAATCCATTTATTTACTTAACAGGCATTTCCCAATGCTTTACTAACATTTATAACCGCAAAACACTGGCCAAGGAGATTTTCACAACCTAGAAACCCCAATTTTTTTTCTCATTCTTGGCTTGATGTGAAAAGCATATGTAAAATATGTATTAATCATTAAGTACCATAAAGTACAACATATGAACTCTTTGTGAAGAGTGGCTTTTTGAAAAGTGGTACCATTTGGGAAACAATAATGAAAAAGACATTATTGGGTGTGTTCATTTTTCAGTTTATCCTCTAAATTAAGTGATTTGGATGATCTGGATAAAATGCTTTACAGCCTATCTGATCCTCTGACCACTTTCTTGTTTCTTTCCACGTCAGACTTGATTTTAGCAATGCTGTCATGTTCCCTGATTTCAACAACTTCTATGGTGAGTACAAGTCATCATAGAAACAATAACCAAAGCTACAAAAATGAGAACCAAGTTGTAATAAACGGGAATTATCCTTTAAAGTCGAATCCAAATAAGAAACACAGGAAGTACTAACGTGCTTAACAGTTGAACTGTCTGCCAAGTTAGCTAACGTGGACGTCTTAGCACTTCCACGTGTAGCTCTGCTGAGGTCAGTCTTCCTGCGCCCTTTAAGAGCACATAAGGCCTTCACCCCCGCCCGCTCCACAGCTGCTTTTAGTCAAGGCCTGAGGTCCCTCCATCTTCCCTCCCCTTCCCCTTCCATCCCTTCATCCCTCCTGCCCCTCAGCTTTCTGTTCTCTTGCCAGGACTGTAATCAAGCCTTCAGCTTGTGGCCAGCTTGAGCCCGAAAAGCCACCAACAGACTAAACTATGAGAGAAATGAAGGGCAGAGTGAGATGGAGGCGAGCGGGGTGTGAGAGATAGTCATTAAAACTGTGCCCTGTGTGCAGAGAGAACACCAGCATAATGTTTTAAATACAGGGATTGCTGCAGTTTGTTTGGGAAAACATTATTGTAGAAAGTTCTGGCACCGTTAAAGATGGCAGCACAGGAACAGTACACAAGTGAGCACTAATCAAAAACATATGCACCTCAAATTCCGCTCATAGCATTGTCTGATTAAGGCCTTTGTCAAGACGTGTGTTGGTGGGAAAGGAGTGAGAGTTGCGATTGTGAATATTGTGTACACAGTGAACATCTAATAGAAGAATTAGGCTTTCTTGCTTAGGGGGTCACCTTTTAGAGACGCTCTTGGAGTCTGACTATACCTGCTTTTGTGTGCTTTCTCTCTTTCCAGTGTCATCTTCCATAGCTGGAGGGGATGGTGTACACGCCATGGTCATGTCCAAACAAACCCCCATCTTACTCCTCAACACAACGCCCTCTCAGATGACATGACTGCAACAGCAGCCCATTATTCTGGACAGCCTTTTGGTTTGCTCAAGGATGTGATGTTGTCAGAGCTGCCTTTCAGGGCCTGGTCCATGTACACGCCGTCAAGGCCACTGAAACACAATGCTGAGGATCATTACGCATATATGCGGGGCCATAATCCGCTTTTTTGCATCCAGACAATTCCAGCAGCGCAGTGCCACATGGTTAATATGGTGGCGACGGTACGGGGGATGTGGGCTGTCAATTTGATTGAAAAGAAAGTTAATTTCCCATATAAAAAGATTTGTGGAAAAGTATATGCTAGTATGGGCAAAAAATAAAGTTCAGTCCCTACTTCAGACGATCCCCTCTTCAATATTTTTAGCATCTAAATATTTGTTTGCCTTCTTAAACCGAATTTAAATAAAATAGGTTCACTTTATTTTCTAAAGACATTTGTAAAGGAAAATCCATGGCAGGAAATCCGCCCAAATCCTTGGAAAATCCAATAATATTTGCATAGAGCTTAAAACATGCAAAGTCCCTGCGTACGAATTAAGCTGGAAAGGAAAGCCCTGCTGGTTATGCATTAAAATGGATTGGAAGCCGGGTTTGACTCCTACAGGTAAAAGCCCTGGAGTGTCGACTGATTCTGCACTTTGAGGAGACAAAAACCAGAGATGTCCCTTCAATGCTGTCCGACTCCTCACCGCGCTGCAGGATAATCTGCAGCGCTGCACATTGCTCAGTGACCCTCTCCTGCTTTCACGCCTACCTTTTGAATCAAAAAGATGAGCACAAAGACATCACACAACAGCCTGTGAGAACGTAAAGTCGAAGAGAGGAGAATGTGGAAGGGGTTTCTTTAGCTGAAATTCTTCCAAGGCCAGTGCTGATTACAGGACACGGCCTGACACAGTATGCCTGCGTGCTGTCAACTCAGAGAAAACAAACATGGAATTTATAGCACATTAAGAATTCAACAGGCAATCTATTCAAGCAATTAATGGCGTATGAAAATAAGCTCTGTTGGCGTTGAAAGCACTCCAACATGAATGTAGGCCACGACTGTTGTGTGCTTTTGTTTTCCGCTGATTCGCCCTTGAGGATCACAGTTCCAGAGCTCACACTCCACACAAAGCTTCCCTGCAAGTTGTTGTGCCCCCCTTTCATATTCTTGTGTTAAAACGTACAGCATATCTACAATTACAGTTCCCCCTGTTTGCCCACAAAGCACAGTCAAGGTGATTCTGATTATACTAAACAATGTTTGACATTGACAAGATATTCAGCTGTCTTTTGTCATCTCAGAATTGAGAAATTACACTACTTTAAGTAAGCTGTCTTCTGACAGTTGAAACAGGCCAGTGCGGGAAACGTAAACAGAGCATCCAGATATTCTTGTATGAAAACAAACAGTGTAAAATACTGGACATCCTGTTCCCGTTAATTTCCCTGTTAGCTATAGTATGTTTATCATTATTATCTAATTACTGGTTTGAAAGAAGTGCTGATTCTGTAGCTGACGGATGAGTTTGAACCACAAGAATCCACACACACATTTTGAGACACACAAACAAGCTTTAGGCATTTAAGCATGCAGGTACTGTAAAAGTGACCTCTAACCTCACCATATTTACTTTGCACTGAACTATTGTCACTCACAACACATTCCTGCCATATTTGCAAGGTCAGACGTAAGTGCCCCTGTTGAGCTGTTTTAACTACCCTTGTGAAACTTATACCAAACAGGGACATAAAAAAAATACCCCAAAACAGTTTATGCATAATATGGCACTTTTAGGGAGTAAATTGTGGTTTGGTTAAACCTACTTAGGAAATGTTTCCAAAATCCATGTGAAAATCTGACACATGTATATTTAAAAACAATCCTTTTTCATTAGTTCCCCAAAGGTTGACATTTTAGGGACACCTGAGGATTTTGTCACCCAACTATGAAGTGATGATGCTACCTGGGCTAGAAGTACAAATTATTCAATAAATCTGTCCTATGGAGTTTTTAAGCCACAGTGAACCTAAGGCCAGTAAACACCGGAGAGTCGTACAGTAAACTGAGATCTGACACGTGCCCTGACCCATGAGAGGGATTACGGTGAGGCTTTGACAGCTCAGGATCTCCACAACAACCACTTAGGACAGGAATCTGGCCTAAGGTCTTGAGGGAATGTGTATGTGTTTTGGAGACTTTTTTGCCTGAGGTGTTTCTCATGTGTGTCAGAGTAAAAGAAAACAGCAATGAGTGACATAGATTTTACAGGAGTTGTTGTGAGAACTGCTCCTTAAATACACCTCATCAGGTTACTTCCAAGAGAATGTTAATGTTGTACACACAGCTTGTAGCCTGCCTCTTTTTATACATTTGCACAGCTTATTGTATGCAAAGAATGGAGGCAACAAATGTAAAGCTTAAATCACCTCATTGTACGAGTTGCCCATTAAAGATAGCATGTCTTACATTCATGATGCCAAATTCAAGATTTATTTGTTTTTTGTCAACATGTGTTGATACCAAAGATTCACACATGAATGACATAAAGTGATCGTTTCAGCACTTCACACATGCACAACATTAGTTTCACATGTTGTAACCTCAAAAAATGATTCTCAAGGAGAAGCTGGTACAGATTAACACAGTATACATTATAGACCATTGATGCCTCCCTGACATGTGACCAAAATTAATCAGATTTAGATTCAAGTGATCAAACTGTAATTAATCATGTGAAGAGGGAAATGATCCTTGACGTCGCTCCAGCTGCGAGATGCCTCTGTTTGGTCCCGCGTGCCCCTCTTACAGGGGGTCCACCGGGGCTACATTAAGAGGCTTTGTGCCAATGTCACCTAAATTACAGTCACTTAACACAACAGATGTACTGAATGTCGAGCAAATGATGTGCTCGGGCTGGGGTGGCACATTCACATGCATGGAATAAATTTTGCCCAATGTATCAAACATGTTTTTGTTGCATCCTCTCCCCCTCTCAGTGAATTTGCATTTCGCTATATAGCATGGCATGCTCCACTAACCCACACTGTCTTGTATCACAATCTCCAAACAACTCCATCCATGCCTCTTTTATTTGCCGGCCTTTGCGGTCTCCAATGCGGCTTCTGCATTTGTAAATTAAGCGTATTTATTTCAGTGCATCAGTTTGAGGAGATTTTCTCTGCTCTTATAGACTCAGCAGTGGATATGCCAGACAAGCTTAGTTCAGAAGATTATTTTTCTCTTTGTGTGTCAGACTCCTCAGCAGAGGCACAGGCAGATACAGGTATTCAGATGGGAGCCAACGCGGTCCGGGCCATTGTGCTTTCCCACACGCAGGAACAGAGCGTTCTAGCATTGCAGGTGTAGAGGGGGACAATAACCCAGGGTTGCAGGCACAAATTACATTCATCAAGTTTATCAATAGCAAGTCGGGATTTAAGCCAATGAGCTCACCCTACCAACACCTCCTTCCCCTCCTCCATAAGTCGGGCTTTCAATGCACAAGTTAATTCTGCATACACCGAGAGAAATGATCTGCTCACAATTATGCATCCTTGGATGGAGATTTTATGAAACCAACACTGCTACTGCCACTACTCTCGCAACAATACCTAAACATCAGTGAAGATCTTATTTCTGTGTTTAAATACTAAAAGCAATGCATTGATACTATAGCCCCTCTTTATATGATGGAGAGAGAGGGGGAGAGAGAGATTATAGGCAGTTTAAAAGATGACATCCTTCAACAGTCTGTAATTGTACTTTGCTGGGAGAAAGAATAAAGTAAGAGGAGACATTTTCTGAAAAATCATAAGCCATTATGCTCCAGAAAGGGTTTGTGGGGCGGGGCGTGTATCCACATAAAGCACTGCTGAGAACCTCCAGCAAATTACCCCGCAGGCCTGCGAGGAGGGGGAAATATCACTAATTGCCCTCCATTCTGTCAGGTCAATTGACTCTAATTGGAAAAATAATAAAAAGCATATTACCCCAGGAGCAGCAAGCTCTGAAAACGGCAGGGTCCTTTTTGGAAAAAGAGCTAAGGGGGGGAAAGCTCAAATTCCTCAGTGCAAATATGGCATCTGAAATCTATCTTTGCCACTGCCATTCCTACCTCAAAAACAATTACAGCGTGCCTTCCTCCTGCCACTCTGCGGATATAATTACAGGAAAAAGGGCATGGGTTACATACCAAGCGAGTATAATAAATTGACATGTGATTAGGCATTAATGTGCATAATCTGGCTCTTTTTACACCTTCATGTGTGATCTTTGACGATAGTGTCTGCAGACGTGTGTGTGTGTGTGTGTGTATGTGATGGGTGGGTGGGTGGGGTGTCTTCTGGTCAGCTGCTATTCAATTGTCTCCCCGGAGAGCTCGGTAATTTGGAGTCAAATGAGCATAGTGGGAAGGCCAGGCCACCTACAACAGTTAGAAAATACAGTAGGGGAACAAGGGGGTATTGAATATGAGCTATGCCCCAGGTGTTGGCAGACAAGAGGGAATAGAACTAATCTACTATCTACATTACTAAATTATTGGAGATGAATGGCTCTGCTAATATAATCTCCCACCCTGGGGGGATGATCCTAAGATTAAGGGTCTGACTCAGTATTCATTGCAGGATCCAGCCCTTTGAGTCGCTCGAAAGTTATAATTTTGTTTAAGCCCAGTGCTTACCACAAACCAGACAAAAGTTCTCCAACTTGCCCATCATCGCTTGGCAAAAATATAAACATTCAGTTTATAAAGTATGTTTTTCTTCTCTTTCAAAACTGAGTGATTAATATATTCTATCCCAGTGGTCAAATACATCAGTTTCTCTCAGTTTGAACAGAACAGGAATTGTCTATTATGCATTTAACATAATTTGTACAGATGTATTACCCAAAATCAAATCGAGATAAATGACTTTTACTACTGTGGAGTTCCATGTGCGCTGTGTTTGATTTTAATGAGTAAGTCATCAGAAGTTAAATAACTTTATCCTTTCTATTGTCCTGCAGTTGTGGACCAGGAGCTGACCTGAGCTGAATTGGAATTGAATCTTATTGCCAGTAATTGAGCTGAGAGAAGAACAAGATCCATCAAAACTTCTCTGGATAACAATGTTTTCAGATTCATCCGGATTCAGTGCGATCGCAGGTCTTGGAATTCTTGTGATTAATTCACTGGCATGTAAGGCTTCTGGATGACAAAGACATTCTCCTGTGAGACCCACTGGCACATCCCCCGCCAGCGACGTCTTGCCCCTAGAGACAAACTTAGGATAAAACAATGACAGGAGCCCAGCAGCACACAAACCAGTGCCAAACAGCACACCCACCTGCTTATGATCAATGAAACCTCACCGTATACTATCTCGGCATACCATGCCAGCCACTGATGAAAGGCCTCATCGTTAGTGACCGTCTTTGATCGGCTCATCGCCTGTTTTGAAATGTAAATTGACGGGAAAAGGAAAGGGCTTCGTGAAGGAGTGGCATGCAGAGGAGAAAAGGGGACCCCACCCTCTGGGGAGATTAACGCCACCCCAGTCAGACATGTGTCAAGTGGGGCTTGATGAATCCTGGGAAAATGAAAAAAAAAGGTATGAAAAAAAGACAGAGACAGAGGAAAGAAAGCCTTTCTCTTTCCTTCTTGCCTCCTTCTGCACATCCCTGCCTCTCAGATCATCATCTCCCGCCCTTATTCTGTCAACGCCCTTCTTGATGGTTACTGTCAGAGGTGCGCATCCCTTTTGTAGTGTGGTGTTTTGCTGCTGCCACAGTGGAGATGCCTCCTTCCTCTGCATATGCACAAGTAGGCAATGGTGGGGTGGAGGATGAGGAGTGGGTATTGGATGGGTGAGTGGGGGGGCAAGGCATGGATGCCTGTGGTATCTGCTGATCCTGACACACCTTTGGGAATAAGAAACCAGGGACAGAGGGAACGCTTCTCAAGAAATAGTGGGAGCATGATATCAGAGTATAGGGATTTGGTTGTTGGTGGTGGTGGGGGCTGTTGCAAGGGCAAGGCACATGTCTGTGACATTGGGGATGGTAACGCAGGGATGACAGCTAACATATGTGCTGAAAAACCTTAAAGGAAAAGGAAAAAAATACAGAGAGTGTTGGCTGTTTAAAGGTGTAATCCTGCTCCATATTTGGTCAGTAGAGTGAAGAAAAGACAAGACAAGTCATGAAAGGATGGGATTGCGTGTGTGTGTGTGTGTGTGAGCGTGTGTGTGTGTGCACATCCATCGGTCATCCACACTTGTAAAAAGGAATCTTTCGCTTGTCACATAGGGGCGGAGGTGTCACCTTCTCGGTTCACCCCTGTGTCTGTCTGCCTGTGCCTGAAAAGAGCGTTGCATCATTTGAAGCGACGATGAAATAGAATAGCTAAATAATGTCCCAGCAGGAGGCTGCTTGCAGAGACGATACAATGTGCAGGGCCTGCAAACTAATGGCCAGCTGTCTTATAATGAGCTCCGGCAGTCCAGGCCTGCTGATTACCCCCCTTGCCCCACCGCCATCCCCACTGTGGGACATTACGGGTACCATGGGGTATGGGGGGAAGTCGGAAGGGGAGATGGAGTGCAAAGGCGGAAGATGAGGGTGGGACTGTCCCTCTCCCTAACATCTCACCCCCCAAGCCCTCCATCACCACTACTGAGCACCGAAACCCTCTCAGTTAACGAACCAAGAGCCGTCTAATTAGAGCTCAAAAATTCATGAGGGTCCTCATTAATATTGAATATCTGTTGTGGGCCACGACTTCAAAATAAGCACTTGCATATGCAGATGGAAGGTGAGTGAGAAGGAGGGAAGGAGTGCATTGTGCACCGCCAAAGTAGAGGTATTGAGGTAAAGGTGGAGGGAAGGAGGTAGAAAGGATCTAAGGGCGTAGGGAGTGGGAAGTACATGAAAAGAATGGCGACGGATTGGGAGACAGATGAGGAGAGGAGATGGAGGGAGAGCAGACAAGAGGAAAGGGGAGGAGAGGGAAAGGGATGAGAAAAAGTGAGGGACCCCAGAGAGCTGTACCTGTGGAGAAGAGTTGTAATGTTGGAGGACTCTCCTGGGAGAATATGCATGGTCTTTAATGAGGAGGGTGGAGCGCAATGGCGAAGAATAACAAAAAAAGAAAGAAAAAAACATTCCGCTCTTAATCCCTCGCTGAGAGGAAAAACTCTTTCAAGCAGGTACACAGAGGTATCACTTTTCAAGTCCCTCACTCCTTCTGTTTTACCCTGGAAAAGGGTACACAGATAAAAGGTACTGTCATTTGAAGATTGTCTGCTACCAACAACCATCATTTGCCTTTGAGATAATTCTGGGTTTTCCACTTCGGATTTAGAGGCATATGGGTAATACAGAGGAGGGGGGGATACACTACATTAGCTATATGTCAGCCACTCTGGAAGACATCAAGAAAGTCATTTCATAGTGAAGAAGAAAAAAAGCTGACATGAATAAACAATTTCTTCTCACACTGCTTTACGAGTGGTTGAGTTTTGTCTTTTGTTTCAATGCACCAATATTTCCATGAGGAACTGAGTAGAGGGGTGTACATGCCTGTCCTCAGGCCTCAGCAAGGGCACCAGGTTTTGGGACAATAGGCCCCATTTATACTTGTCATTTCAAGTAGCCAGATAAAGTCCACATGCAATTTAATACACTTTTGTTTATACTTAGCCACATATGCATCTACGTTAGGCGACATCACAAATCTGATTGCAATCTGTCTTGGGTTTCCCCATGCTACATATAAATCAAGATCAGCCCGCTCCAGTACAAAGGCTGGTGCCGATGCACCTGAAGCTGTTTAGTTACTGCCAAAAAATAAGAATAACTTGTGCACTTAAATTTTGCTACAACAATAACAATTTAGCTAGGTAGGAGTGGGAGGAGTAACAATTATGTATGTGCCTTGAAGAGTTTGATGCATTTGACATACGATAGGACCCTCTTGAAAATGAGATGATGCATCTCAAGAAGCTATCCTTTAATAAATTCACAAATTCACATACGTTTCGACCATGTATGTGTCAGGAAAGCCTGCACGTGTGTGTTCATCTGACAATTCAGACTGATACCAAAATTTACCAGGAACTCGAGCTCCAGCAGTTATTTTCCTACAGACCCCTTCTGCCCTTTCCACTCTTGTCTCTGTGTGAATTTCCTCCTCCCCACATTTTCAACTAAAGTGGATGGGCTGAAATTCACTTCACCCACTCCTCCAAAGCTCAAAAATGAACGCATTATATCTTGTGTAATCCGTATACAAAACAAAGTGTAAAAATGTATGGGGTGAAATGTGTTGCACTATTTCTTGGTCGGACACAGAAACTTCCAGGAGTCTTGTTACCATGAGGTTGAGGTATCACTCTTCTCATTTAACTCTCAGCAACAAGAAAATAATTGTAATTTCCAAAATCAAATTATTCCTTCAAGGGAAACAAGGTGTGTGAAGCTTGTTAGCTAAGCTTTAAGCTCTGTATTTGTGTACCTATATGCAAACATAAATGTGCATGCCCACATAAGTGGATGCATGTTTGCACACATCAGTGTGTGTGTGAGGCCAAGCCTGATTGTGTCAGCTCAGGCATCTGTTTGCCCATGTGGGCTCAGCGCTTTGCATGTGTCCATGTGTGTTTGTGTTTGTGAGCGAAGTGACTGTGGTTGGGGCCAACCTGAGCGCTCTTCCTTAATGTGTCTGGGAGGTCCAGGGGAGTCGAGAGCTTTGAAGGGCGTGGATGTGTCTGCACTGAGAGATTTATAGGCTTCAGCCAGGATCACTCTCTTTCTCTGGTGCCAAGTTAAGCAGTAGCATAATTAAAACCTCAGAGGAATCCGTTTGAAGTCAACAATGGGCTCTAAGGCGAACCTTAATGCAAACACACTTACTGCACACACACACATACACACACACACACACACACACACACACACACACACACACACACACACAAAAACACACACATACAGACACACATCGACAGATAGACATATACGACCACACACATATACTCTATGTCCATGTATCTTCACCTCTGGAAAGATGCAGGGTAGATTAGATTAGAGCTCTATTTGTTGTCGAGGAGGAAATTCATTTCCACAGCCAGGTACATTCATACAAAACAGTTATTACTCTGCCACATGATTTGACAAAGACCAACACACCATCACAGAGGGAATGCATTCCTAACAAGAAGACATTTCACATAGTTGCGGAAAAAGTTCAGGGTGCTATTAAAGGTGTTGACAGCATATGGGCCCAAATTATGCATCGATAAATGTGAGGACTTATCCAGTGTGTGA
Source organism: Micropterus salmoides (assembly GCF_014851395.1). Lineage (NCBI taxonomy): Eukaryota > Metazoa > Chordata > Actinopteri > Centrarchiformes > Centrarchidae > Micropterus > Micropterus salmoides. Next base: position 8,628,784 of record NW_024040928.1, read on the forward strand.
GCGTATAGAACGAAATGACATTTCCCTAAGTGCTTTCCCTCAGTGTATACTAACTTCGTCTTTCTCTACGCACACACACATACACACATGCATACTGTACAGGACAATTACTCACATTAAACACCAACAGATGCCATCTTGATTAAATTTGACCGTACAAACACAAATGGAGACGAGCGGGTCTGCGTCAAGGGTTCCCAGAGCATATGCCGTGCGGGTCGCCAGGAGCCCGGGAAAGAGGGAAGGATCTGAGACCGCCTGCTGTTGTTGCGTTGCTGACAACACACCGTGGAAAATACCCTCTGAGCCCAGAGACGGCGCGGGCCGCGACCCACCATCCGGCCCTGCGCGGAGACTTGGCCTCAAAAACTGAAAGATGTAAACAGGGGAGGAGAGACTACAGTTGATGTTAGTAATTTGCAGTGCGTGTAGGTCCTGACCTTGTTAAGTGAACAATAGTATTGCTGTGGAGACATGATGGAGGTGTAAATTGGACAATCTGGGCTTTTTCTAAAATGAGCTATTTCTGAATATATTTTTTTTCGCAGCTCTTGGCTCCACATCAAAGTGAGAAATGGTGTAGCTTGTGTTTCTCAAGGTTGCAAAGTCAAGTTAGATTCATGCCCTGGACCCATAACAGTGTAGATCAAAAGTATTGGGCCTTGTAATATGATCACAGTGGGAGTTCACAATGTGAGCTAACACAGTCTTCAGAGAGGGAGAATGAAAATAAATATGTGATCCTTATCTGCCATTGCCCATAACCCATACAGGCGGTGGTGGTATGCATCGATAAACTCATAAACAAACTGTAATTACTAGCCCATTAGAGTCAGACCCTCACCAACACAGGCTCATAATCCGTACACAGGAGGGATGGAGGCTTGTCGCTCATTTTCATATAACACACTGAGCTAAAAAAGTAGAGCAAAATACTTAATGATTTGTGACTGGGGGAAAAACAAACCATTTCGATATAAGAAGCTTAAACACTCTCAAAAGAGATGTAGCGATGTCGGCGCTTGTGCTCATCATTGTACACACTCCCCTTGTTTGAATTTGAGCAAAGCTTAATTTATAGGGGAGGTGATCAGGAAATGGAAGGCAAATTGGTGTTTTATTTGAGGTGGATAAACACATTTTCTTCTGCTGGGAGTAATCAGGAAAATAATCACTTCAGCCTTGACAACAAATTTACTTGAGTAAGTTCCTAGATGATAGCCTTGTTGTTTGAACTGGACCCTGTGGATTTCAGTTTGTTTTCCCTATACGTCTAGACAGAAAGTCTCTTAACAGTCCAGGCCATGCTCACGCAGAGACAAACCCAAGTCCAGAGGGATTGAAGGCAGGAACCCCGAGTTCATTCATTATACAAGGCAAGTCTCTCTCCAGCTTTAAATGTGTAGAACTTTTGAGTTTTGAATGATTCTGTGGATTTTCTATGACATTTTGGACATTAATATTGCAGGGATACCTTATATCCCCTCTCCATACCCTTATGTATTCTTATGGACTCCTTCAAAGGCGCTGGTCAGGTCCTCTAACCTGGGATATATGGGGCTCTATGTCCTTCTTTTGCCTCCTGGTTGGACAGCAGGAATACGCTATGATCCACTGAGACTCCAAGTGTATGTGTCTATTTGTGTGTACACTGAGTGCGCGTACAGCTCTTCTACCTAAATCTGCCTCACTCCTAACCTTCAGTGGACGCGGTATGACTGAGTGATCAAGCAGATCAAGCCCGCATCTACCTTAGCTCCTCTCTGTGGTGACATTTCGCCAAACCCCAGACAATCCGGGCCGCCCTGATCCTCCTCAGCCCATGTTTATTCAAGAGACAGGTGGGCCAACCGGGGCCTGGAGACAGATTCAGACAATATTGTTAGTTAGTAAGGGTACAGGTGGTGCAGAAATCTGTGTGCATAGCAAAACAGGGAAAAGATATATGTAAATTTAAAGTAATCTCTTTAGGTTTATTATAAGACATAGCAAAATTGCAGATCTGCAATTTTGCAATTTTTGCTTTTGTCTTTAAAAAGCACCTATTCTATTTTAGTGTTCCTCAAAGGAACCTATAATTGATTATTTATTATGAATCCAAAATATGAATATGGCAAGAATCCTTTCACTACATCATGCCTCAAGTATTAATCCTTCACTGCATTCTATTCTATTCTATTTTTACGAAAAATAGTTGATTAATAAATTAATCATTTACATTATTTTTCAAGCAAATCTATTAAACTTGATCTCGTTTTAGCTCCTTTAATATGAGGATTTCCTACTTTTTGTTGTTTTCTGTCATTATAGTGTATATGTCTTTGGTAAAGTGTTCAAACTAAACAAGCAATAGATTGAGATTGTCAGTGGCATTTTTAAAACCTATTTGACTTGTTACAGACTAAACGATTAGTCACTTAATCGAAATAATACACCTTTTCATTTATTGTAAAACATATTGTATTGTATTCTTTTCTAGGAAAAACTTCAACCTTCAATTCTTAATTTTCTCAGTACAGTTCTTGCTTCCACTCAGTCTGACATTAAAAGAGTCCTTGTGAAGGCTGCAGAAAGGAAGGGGAAGAGGAAGTGCATAACATTTTTTTTGCACAGGTCCACTAACTTCCGGAGCGTTATTAGACCAATAAAAGAACGCTAGCATTCCTTTATGCCAGCAGGAATAAAAATGCCTTCAGGTCACATGTGGTAAATAATAGTTTGTGATGCTGGAGCGGGTAGAGAGGTAGTTATTAATTATAGTACCTGGTGTTCAAGTGCAAGGTATTAGCCTCTGTTGCGCTAACGGGCTGCTAATGCGGTTGATGTTTGACCGGCGCTGAGCTCTCTAATATGTCTGCAGGGACACAGGAGGTTCTAATTAATCCTGAGCTGACGGCCAAGCCAGAACATCCCCTGGGAGGCATCAGGGAAAGCGAGGAGTATCAGCACACTTATCCACAGATTATACTCAACACCCTCACTGGGATGCCAGGCTAAAGGGTTGCAATTGTTCTTCTCTCACCTGGGTAAGTGAAAAGACGATGCTTTGGTAATGTTTTTCAGTAAATCTTGTGTTTGGAAAAAAACCCTGAAAATGATCCGTTTTTATATTTTACGACTTATCTGTCAGTCAAATGAGAAAGTGTCACTGGAGTGAGGCATTAATAAAAAAAAAGAATATTCATGTCCTGTCTGACTCACTCAAAGTTTCCTCTGCTGAAAAGGTTGTCTGACGGAGGATGAATCTCATGCATGTTTGTCAATATAATTTGCTCTCCCCTTCACCCCAGAGGAACAAGCCGGTCCCTTAAGGTTTCCGACTCAAATGCCAACATCTGTCTGGCAACGGAGCCAGAATGAGATGGACTAGGACACCTTCATCAGAGGTATTCTCTAGTTGACAGAAGCCACAAGGTGGAATTTCAGAGATGAAATAATGGGAGAGCTGAAAGAGGCTTGAGTATGCAAATCCCCCAATGGACCCACCCCTTCGTTAAACACTCCATCTTGATTAATATTTCATGTATTAAAAATCTATTAATCAGGAAAAAGTTTAAACTTTTCTGCTTTCCCAGAGGAAGCCAGATCCCTTGTTTTTGTCTTTTCCGACACTCGTGTGATGTCATTTTCTGGGCGACCATCTTGGAAAAATGGAGACAAAACATCTTGTAATACTGGGCCAAAAAGAGCCAGCTTCTCTTTTCTGTCTGGAGCTCATGATAGTTTGAGCAAAACGAGGCCAAATATGCTAAAAGTCCAAAAGCATTGAGATCCACAAACAATTTGGCATGGCTGCTCACTCTTATCCCCATTCACAAACCTTCTTTTATGTACGTTTTACTTGGCACCATCCACCCCTCCCCCCTCCTCCCCAAACCCACTCAACTGATAGATAGAGTGGGTGAGAGTAGCACATCACAGTACCACACTGCTCTCTACCTCACCACTTTCATTATATTGTCATTTTGAATTATCAGCAGCGATGGACTGGCAAGGATGACTGACACATTCCTGCGAGCGGAGCAGCTACAGCCTGGCTCTCCAGCATGTCCTGGCAAGCCCCGCTTAATGCTGTGCCAGACGGGAGAGGGCTGGCCAAGTCTGGCCAAGGGGCTGCACTAATACTGCATAAATAGGGGGGGAATCCCCTGCCCCCATGCTGGCTGAAAACAATACATCTATGTTGAAATGGAAGGCGATCTACCTGGGAAGACATGTGCTCATCCTATGATTATATGTAATTGAGTAGAAAAGTCACATAAAAAGGCTGAAATGCAGATATGGTAGGGTGAGTACATTTTAATATCAGCACTGTATCCATTACCAAATGTCAATTTCAAGTCAAGTGATATAATTGAATAAAACAGATGCTCTCTTGCCAGAAATATGAGGCACTATAACTAATGTGTCAGTGAAAATCTGAAACGAGCAACGGGTGACAGAAAAGATATCACTATAAAATGCGGTTTTAGCAGCAAATTAGATCGTGGAGCAACGGATTTCACCATAATTTGCATTTTGCATGTAAGCAGTGTCGAGCCAAAAATACTTCCCGCAACACCACAGCAGCGCTCTCAAAGGGCTTAACAGCACCAGCAGACAGGAGCGAAAATGGGAAGAAAGATAGAAAGACAATGACAATGAAGAAGGGAGAAAAAGACAAAAAAGAAAGGACATTCTAATAAAAAGTCCCACTACAGCAGGGCGATGGCCAGGATGGGATCTCGTGGGACATTACATTTCACAAGGCCCTGGGATCCACATCAACCAGTTAGCAGCGGTTTTACAGCTATGACTCTGTGGTGAAAACCACTTTGTTGCCTAGGATGTAAATTACGTGTTCGTACAGAATCATGGGCTCTGACACTGAAAGGATCCAAAACACTGATCCTCTGTGTTTTTTACTCAACAGACAACACTTCAAATTTGTATTATAAAGCCTGAAAAAGGTAGAGGGACATCTCATCATAATGGTTTGTGTTGCTTGGTAGGGTGGAGCTGGGATAAGAGAGAGTGAATATAAAGAGAATGCAGCCACACTCCTTACTGTACTTTTTTAACAACACACCCAAGTTTATTCACTGACAGCTGTAGTTCTTTTTAATGCAACTCCTTAAAAGACAAAGACGGTTAATATGACCTCCTGTTGTTCACATAAATATGGTTGTTAGTGAAGTTCTGAACAGCCGTGTTTTAGGTGATTTGTCAAACAGACAGAAGGCAATTTGTTAGTTTGACAACTAAGACCACAAGGTTAGGACATGACGGCGTGAATTTGTCTGAATGATAATCTTAAACACTGTAGTCTAATTTGTTAATCGGGAAAAGAAAAAAAATACATGATTAAAAGAAGACATTAGGTGAACTAAATCATCGGCTTATCCTGTAAAATGTTTGCCCTCATCTTACTCTGCCCCTTAGATCTTCTGTGACATCCAAGATTGTGCTGGTCTAAACATATCTGAAATAAATGATCAGTATTCAATGGTGTAAAAAAGACAAACAAGACCACTGCAAGACACACTCACACTGGTTTCCCACACCCTTTGCTGCGAACATTGTGAAATCCTTTACTAATTTGTATCAAGGCAATGCTGGAGAAGGATTGGTTGCGCCTCATTCGATCCACATTATCTTTGGCATATCTTAGCTTACACACATCCACACTACGGTAAGTGCCAGATCCCGGCGTACAACCGCTGCTGGGTTTCTTGCATATTTAGCTGTCTGTCTTAAGCTGCCATCTCTTTGGCCAACAAACACAGACGCCCCAAACGAGACACACACATGCACGGTGTTGCAACTTTCCCTGCTCATGTGTCTGTGCATGCTTGGTCTTTTTCCAGTTAAAATCTCACTGTTGGGAGTTTTCATGTTCAAGATATCAACCCCTTAGCCCACCCTCACCTCTCTGTGATTCTTGGAAACACACTCAGACTGGTGTCAAACTATTTGGAACCAGACTGAGGCAGATAGGAAGGTATCATCAGGCATTTGTTCCCATTCAGGTGAACACATAAGAGCTCTGAGGAAAACATGCTTTCAAGGACCTGCTGACTTTTCACACTGCAGGAATGACTTCTTCACTGAAAAACTGCTGAAAAACTTCAACAAGTCAATTAAAGAATAAAAACAGCCCTTTGATTTTGATGTGAAAAGACTGTCTTCCAATATAAAGGACCTCTGAGGGCTGAAAATGAATTATGAACACTCTTTTTGTCTCTGCGCAATTTCGGTATTAAAGAGAATGAGAGTTTAAGGCCACAGCTGAACTGACAGAGGACTGGTCGCTTAAACTAACTCTGCCCATAAACATCCTGACGCCAGTTAATTGTTGGTTTGAAGATCAGGCCCCACCCCTTCCTCCCCCTCAACCTTGCTTTCTTTCTCTCACACTCTCTCAGTTTTTCACCCCATTCTTAAACAATGAATGTCATTTTTTATAGAAAAAGTGAGATAGAGTGGGTGAGGCACAGAGGGAGAGACAGAAAGGGAGAGGGTGAGAGAGAGATTGCAGGCAGCGGTGGTGTGAGAAGGGGCGTATGGCACCCATTATCTTGTTTATTAAAAGCAAGTTTCTTTCCTTCGCTCCCTCCTCCCCATGCAGCTGACCGCAGATATTTCCAAGGGCCTCACTCTGCTGTTCTGTGCCTACTTCACAGGCTGCTGGAAGGGTCACAGAAGTTGAAACAAGAGGGTGTCAATCGACTGATCGCGTTGTGGCCCAGTGGAGGCATCTCAAAGGCAAACAAAAGTGTGCATGCTCGTAATTCATGCGTTATGATTATGAGTTATTGATGAAGTCGATAAAATAAACTATGAAGAAGGGAAAGTCAAATTTGTCAGCTGCTGTGCACATTCAGTGTAAACAGGAGGGAAACTGCAAAGCCTGTAGCATAGTATGTTGCAGTGAAGGGGAAGTCTATGCTTTTCTTTTAGAAGTTACAGTGTCAAACATGTTCCAACATAGCAATTAAACTTTCCAATTAATGGTCCAGGTGTTGCCTTAATGCATTGTAGTTGACAATTTGCTAACCTTCCTTAGTTACTCTTGCTACACCTTTTTACTCTCACACAGCAAAAAATGCAGTTTACAGTGATAACAGCGTCAGATTCACCACTCGAAATTCATGGTCATTTTTGAAACAATGGATGCTTCATTTTAGATAGAGGTCAACAAAAGCAGGCTTCTCATTTCTAGCCATGCACTATCTATCATCATCCGATTTCAAGTTAGCTAATTATGCAATCGTTAGCTCCATAAGTTGGTTGAAAACACCGGGACTATTTAATGTTTCAATCTGACTCGTTTAAAAATGAGAATACTGTTAAAGGGCAAAAAAAAACACCTGACAACATACATGACATGCGTATTTGATGTATATTTGATGAATGATTCTTGCAATTTTTGTATCCACGTGGTTGAATGCACTTATGGTAAGTCGCTTTGGATAAAGGTGTCAGTCAGTTAAAAAAATGTAATGTATGTATTGCAAGATGAGGCTTAAGTTTAGTTACAATGATTCGATTTCTGCTTTTTTGTTCTTGTTTGTATTTTCAAATTGTATGTTTTAATTGTAAATATACAAGAAATAAGTCTCAGGATGAGGACTAATCAATGTTTTTGACAATTGCTTTGCTCTCTTGGATAAAAAGTTTGGCTAAAGTTGCTGTGGTTCCCCAAATTCAATGAAAAGAAGGACAGAGCTGCTAATGTTACCTGCCACCCTGATATAGTAGCATCAAGTACCGACTTCTATACTGCTTAACATAAACTTTAACTCTGCAAAATGAGCATTATTTAGCTTAGGCCTTGGAACATAATATAGACTTTAAGGATGCTCCTGCTTTCTTGCCTGAATTTGAGGCCTGGTCTTGAAAATGGAGTCAAAATCTAGTTTTAAGACTTATATACTGTGTATACAAGTATAATCTCAGTTGCGCATGTGTGTGAAATAAATCGGGCCCCAGGAGCAAATTTTTGTCCCAGGCAGGCTAATCAGACTGTCTTCAACCACTGCTGTGAAGGGAAGCACAAAACATAAAATACACTAAAAGTCTTTTCCTCTGGTTACATTGAAGAAATTCAAGATTCTGGTGCAGTTTCGGAGCAGTGACTGTAATTAAGATAATAAGTGATAACTGGTTCATCATTTTAAATCGAGTATGATAACACCCAGGAACTCAGAGGACCAACCAAATTGCAATTTATCTGTCTGTGTTATAACTCAGCCTTTAAAAGCTTAAGTATGTATTTCTCATCCTTGGAGTACAACTTGTTTTGCAGGCTTCACAGACTCCTTGTGGCCTTTAAAACTCATTCATTTAGAGGTGAACTCACATGTTATCCAAATGTTGTCTTGCGTAATGAGTAACACCCTACTTGCTGTCTGTGGTCATACTTTATATTTTTTCCACACTGTATCAAGATGCCCACATGTTACCCAGCAAGACACTGACTGGTACTACTGTATACGAAATGAGGCAACTTAACTGCTGGTAAAACTGGCTGTAAAACATCTGAAGCATTTCTGTATCTCTTCCATCTTCTGTTTCAATAAATGCAATTCAGACTTTAAGCATTAACAGCGAGAATCCACCCTGAAACTAAATTCATGTGTTTTTCATTGGCAGTGATCGGTTCATGATATGAAGTGTGCACATGAATGAGTTAATCCCATAGCTACAAATAAGGCAAGAGGCACTTATGACGCCACTTATATATTCTGTGTAGATGAAGTGTCGACACTGGGTAGACAGTTCTCAGGGTGATTTTCTTGTGTTGTGGGTATTTCTGCCGAAAAACTGTTAATACAACACACATTTAAAACACATTTATGAGAGTTTTTTTTTTTAAACAAATACATTTTTACCAGTCATATATATTCGGCTACAGATCATTTCTGTCATAAACATCACAAATTAACATTCTGGTATGTGTGGTTTATAGTTTGGGGAGAGACTTGGTCATGTTCGCATACACAGATTGAAGTGTCATGAGGAGATCATTAGGACAAGTAGTGTAGTGTTTTAAAAGCACAGTTTTAGCCCTAACCCCAATGTTCCTGGGCCCCCTTTTAACGGCTCAAATACATACTAAATAATGTCATCATTTGATGTTGGATTTTGCTAAAGAAAATTACATATTACTTGAGCTTGCTTGGATTCACATGTGTTCTGTATTTGTGGTTGGTGTTGACAGTACTTTTTACCCCTTCTTTACCCCTCCAAAAATCCCAATTTGGATTTCTCTTATAGGAGTTACTTTTAACAGTTTATTATAAACAAGTAGTCTGAGCAACCATAGGTAACAAATAGGTAGAATAGAAAACATTACAGTAAATTTCTTAAAATTCTTAAATTCATTTTTTGCCAAACAAAAGAAATATATATATATGTTCATGTTTAGCTAGTATTATATGTAAAAAACGAAATATTTCCTTATTTAGCAAAGGGAAGGCTCACCACTTCAGTTCTTGGTTTTAATAAGGTTAGAAGGAAAAAAAAGGACACAGACAGCAGTGGGGTTTGTGGGACTCCAAACGATGAGAATGTTAAGTCAATGTCACTAAATCACAAGGGCTAAATTGTCTTTGTACTGTAACGCATGAGAAGGGCACGTACAAAGACACATAAACTCACAGGTACACAAACACACCAACGTCCTGCGTGTGCTCAGGTCATTGTGCAGTATCATTATCTAACACATCTACAGCAGGAAAACAACCGTTATTCAATTTGCACCAAGCAAATCTCTAAGGCTGTTCAATTCATCAGGGCCAATTACTGATACAAAGTGTCGGAGGTTATCTCCACTCGCCACATACTGCACTCATTCAGACATAGACCATCAGCTCTGTTATGAATCAGGGTGCTGCCTGCATGGCTGCACAATGGCCTCATAGTGCAGCGAAAAACTGGGTGGTCCAACTATTTGACGCTGCCCAGCACAGTCAAGGACCCCGCTGTACTGTAAGTCCAGAGATGTTTCTCAAGGACACTGATTTTAGATCAGTTTACTTCAAATGAAAGCCATACTCATTCTGGAGTGGGAAACGAATACTGATAAGAGATCAGCGCCAAGTTAAGTTGCCGGCAGCCACAGCAGGACGCAGCTCCACAGGGTCTGGTCTGTTGGGTTCTGTTTGCATGTCCTGCTTTGTGATCCCTTCTAATTGGCCACCATTACACCCCACATTACCCTATCAGGGCATGGCTAGAGGGGGAAACAGACCATGGTGGTGGATGGTACGCTTTGGTAAGTCTGAATTACACAACACCGGGGCCATGACTAATATTGGCGCAGTCGATAACTGCTAATGTAAGCAATGGAACAGATGCCCACGGTGGAATAACAACAAATATAGTCCAGTTAACCTTCTCGCAAGGCTGCCTTTGACCAGTCAGAGAGGCACAGGCTCGGTCAAGCGCACATGATGGCTCTCATTCAGCTGTGATTGTGTTTCACTCTGTTGTGTTAAGTGTTTATTAGTTTTAGCTGTTTGTATGTTTTTGTGTGTGTGTGTGGCTGCACATGCATATTTCTGTGTACATGTGAGGTGTTCCTGCTCTGTGTGGTTAACTGTAGAGTGATTTAGTTATGGCCAGCGTTTATGAAATACTGCACCACAACATGAAAAGTGGAAAAGCTATCCTTTATGGTAATAATCGGCCCTTAGCCGAACAAACAAAAGTATGTTTATACAAGTAAATGCATGAACAAGGAATCACTTGAGACCGTCCAGAAAGTAAGATAAAGACGAAACAACACAGATTACTTCCATACTTTTTTGTGACTCATGAGTTTAATTGTTTGTTTTTGTTTGGAGAGTCTGCTTATGTTAATTACGCTCCCCTCTGTTAGAGAAAAATAAGAGTCAAAAATATTTTTCAGCCCAAGCACAAACAGTTTGACAGAATGCAAACATGAGAAGCCCCCCCCCCCACAAATCCACACCTCTCTGCCCCGCTGCTCGCACACTGAAGGAAATTAAACATCTGTCTTTTCTCTCCCTCGCTCCTGCAAAACTTGGCATCTTTGAGTAATTTTTCTTTCTTCTTCTCCTTTTTTTCCCCTGGTCAGGTCTGGGATTCCCTAGCCACAGCCGAATTCAATTTACTGCAGTTTTTTTTGTGCGGGAGCCCAGATCATCTCATACAGGACACTTGGGGGTAGCAACAGTGCTGGGACTGAGTCCCAAACCTCTGCAGGATGAGTCTCGGTCATCTTTAGACCCGATAGATGAGACCTTAGCCTTGACCCATGTGCTGATCTGCCGGGTCGCTTGATTGAAGTGCACCACACTTGAGAACATCAGCGCCTTGCATCCATTGAAATAATAAGCTGACCCAGAGAGCTGCTCGCCTTTGAGCTGTAGCCAAACCATCTGAATCCACTCTGCCCAAATGAGGGCTTATTTTTCAAAGCGTCTCTCTCTCATGTGCTCAGGCCGACCCTGCACCCGTCTTTCTGTGTGTGCTATATGTGCGCGAGTTGGTGAGTGAAAGGGCGGTGGAGACCTTATTGGAAAGGAGCAGATCACGTCTGTGGCTAAACAGTTTGTTTGGTGAGTCACATGTTCCTGGAGAGTTGCGCTTTCACAGTTTCTCTTTCCAGTTGTTTACCCCAAGTTATGTTTGGTGTTTGCTCCTAACCTTTAATTTATGAGGACACAACATTTCTCCAGTGTCTTTTCTGTAATTACATGCAGGGGAAGTCCAGATGAAAAGAGGAGGGGACAAAACAGTTTAAAAGTACTTAAAAAGTTCACGTGTCAAATCCTTGATTGTATGGAAATCTTTACATTTGAAGCCACAAGGACGGCTGTTGAACCATTGAAATGGAGGGTAAATGCCCGAAAATGTTCAAGTGTATCATATTGTAGCAAACCTTTTGAAAGTCAATACACTGATGAAGAAGCAGACACCTACAATACTGTGACTGTGACTCTATAGCTACAATTACTTGCACAGATTTTCTGAATTTGGGATTTGATGCCTTTTCTGAGGCCTGAAGAAAGTTAAATCTATTTAGTGTCTATGCAACACAGACAGAGAAATAACATCTATGGCTGTATCCAAATATACACCGTAATTATGATATGCTCTGTATTGATTTTTGAGTTAATGTTACTTATGAGTGATAAGTGTGTATTTTAGTTCTGCTCTTATTTGGCTGGCATGCGCCATCAGGAGGGGAAAACGGAGAGGGATGGAAAAAGACAGATGACAAGGGAAGGAATACTTTAAGGACTGCTCTTTCCAGACGGTTATTGACTGCTATAATGTACATGAACAGACAATGGTATTATGTATGTATGCCTTTATATATCATGTATGCAGGGACTGATGATAAGGACACAGGACATAAAAAGAAGCTGGTAACAAAAACAACTTTGGATTTGGATAAAACATTATATAAAATTTATAAATATGAAGTGACATAAGTGAACATTAGTTATGGAGAACAGTATTGAAACTTTTTTTACTTTTTTTTTTTTTTTTTTTTTTTTTTTACAAATTTTTCATTTCATTGTGACCAGAGACAGAGGATAGGGTCCCTTCACACTGTAGAGTGTGAGATTGTGTGAGGCTCAAAGTATACTTTTTCTTCTTTAAAGTTGAGTAGCTGAACAGTAATTTCCTTGCTTTGAGCTTGCAAAATGTTAATCTTTGCTACTCTCCTAAGACTTTGATGGTATTAAACAGAACTTTTGGGCTATGCATTATTGCTTGGACAAAACAAGACATTTGAATATGTCAACTTGATCATTAGGGGCATTTTCCACTATTTTGTGACACTAAATGGACCAAATTGATGAACTGATTAATCAAGAAAGTAATCATTGCAGCCATTGTAATGTGAGCAGTCCTGTGGGAGAATATAATTCACAGTACAGTTATTGTGGACTGGACACGATAGATGTGTTTCTTTTCACTCTGATAAATACATTTTTTTCTATAAAATACACAAAGAGGTTCCTCCACAATGTTGACAAATGGAAAGAAAAGCGTGTTCTACTAAAATTCAACAGCTCTGGGTGCACCAGTAGTCTTATGGTTAAGGGGCATATCACATAACTGGTTCAACTTCTGGCATGGGCCCTTGTTGCATGTCATACCCCTGTGGGAAATGTAAAAAATTTCTTTAAAAACTCTCAAAATATCTTGACAATTCTTTAAGAGTTTTTGGACCTAAAATCGAAAGTCACTGGTCAGAAAAGCTAATGAAAAGTTAATGGTACCTATCTCATTCTATTAAAGCTTTCCATGGTAAATAAATGGAAGCAGTGAGGATCAGATATACTGGAGAGGTTCTCAACATGTTTTTAGATTTCATGTGGCACAGTGAGATGTCTTAGGCTTCACTAGTAACAGTATCGCTAACCAGTGCGTCCCAGCATTTCATTCCCCCTGTCAATGTTTTTTTCTTTCCACTTTGACGAGTCTTTACAACATCTGACATGTGTTTGAATTCAAAAGGCCAAGTGGAGACTTCTCTTTTTCCATGCTCATCTATCCGTTTGTGTTTTTTTCCTCCTTTCTGCATCTCATTTCTGATTAGAACTGTCGGTGGGCCATCGTCACTCTGCGGCCCCTAATCTGCCCCACCCACACACAGGCTGCAGCACAGTAGCAAGTCAGTAGAATACATGAATGGGAATTAATCTGGAGTGGACACGTGGCGGCAGGATGAAGCTCCTAGAAGGACAGAGTAAGATGCACGGCAGAAATGAGAAATATGTCAGTCAGCGGTCACTTCCAGCACTTCATGAGAAGAGAAAAGAGAAAGAAAGAAGAAGAGTGCAAGTGGAGGAGAGAGAACAAGCAGAGAAGAGAAAGACGTCACTATGCAATCTGCTCCCTCAGCACAGCTTCTCAGATGTGGTCTGGCACCTAGTTCACAAAGCCAACCAGATCCACACATTGCCTTCATATATCTCTGGAAAGGGTGAGTGGTGGTGTGATGGGGAATAAGCGGGGGGGGGGGGAGCGAAAGTTGGAGCGGGTGACAGGGGAGGAGGGGGATCGGGGGTGTTGAAGAAGAAAGGGAAGAGCAAATCTTTTGTGTTTACTCACACCAAGTTGCTGCCAGAAACTTTAGACCACATAAGCGATTCACTTTTGTCATCTTTGCTGACCCAGTCCCATGTAAAAGATTGATGAGGGGGATGATGAACTAAAATAAACCAATCTCGCAGTCACTCACACAGACAGGCAGCCAAGGAGGCAGGCGACAGGCAGGCCCTCTTCAGTGAGCAAAACCAGGCCCAGATTCTCTCTGGCCAAGTCTCGTCTATTCTGAAACAGGGAAGGTCTGGCCGGTCAGAAGCAGCCTGCTGCCCTCTTTTGTCAATATTATGGCTGCACTAAATGAATATATTTTCTTTCTTTTTTTATCACAGTCATATAAGGCTGATGGTGAAAAAAACTACAGATATGTGAATAAATTAATTAATTAAATTATCATAGAATTATTAGCCATGCCCTTATTATTAGAAATCTCTTTTTTTGTCATTAAGTTTTTATCAGTTTTATACAGTTAAAATTAAATTTTGGTCATAACTCAAACTGTAACTAATAATAATGTAATGTTAAATAAGTATATGGCAGTATAAATGGGGTAACCTCACTGCTTTTTTCACCAGTGCTTCAGCGGTATATACAACTCCAGCTTTTATGAATCCATAAAATGATGTCTTGTTTTAACGAGAAAAGATATTCATTGCTACCGTAATTGGTAAGTGCCCAAATCATTAAGCCCTAATGCGGGGCATTTCCTTTGGAGGTAGTTTCCATTTAAGAGACAAGTGTCTAATTGGTGAGTTGTTGAAAAGCACCACTACCTCCCCAGAGATCGTTTCTGAAATCATATAGAGGATAATTCCCTTTCAATTAAAAGCTACAGTATTCCAGGTTTGATTTAATTGAATGCGTTTATTCAAATCGCGGGGGGGAGGGAGGGCGGCACCATGATTCCATTAAGGTCTGTGTAATATTACGAGGCCAGAGTGAAAATATCACTCTGTCTCAGGAAAATAGAGCAATATCAGAAATAGATTGCTCGAAAAACAGAACACTCCAAAGTAGACGGCGGCCGGCACGGGTGCAGATTGAATAAACAATGTTCAGTGCAGAAAGCATAATGCTGCATAAAGATGACCTGCTGCTGCCGCCGCCGCCGCCACCGCTGCTGTATTTGAATGTTATTGGAATTAATTTGTCAGCTGATACTGAACATTGCCTATTTGTCAGGAGACTGAATAGATCTCCTACAGTTTTCAAAGTAATACAAGTGTTGAATATAGTGGAGGGGGTGAATGTCTCTGTGTGTGTATGGAGCAAAAACTGGGGTAAATCATGGTTTTGGGCAACATTGGTGGCACCCAGTCGTTGCAGTAGTGGTGGAATCAGGTTGTTTAGTGTGTCACCCAAAACAAATTCTGTTTCATTTGAAACACGTTGACTCAACGTGTGAGAAAGACTAAGACTGAAAGAGACGTGATAGTCAAATCACGAGTGTCGCTCACAACATAAAGTAGAAGGTGAAGACTTATCTAACTCTCTTCATCTCTCAGTTTGTTTGTCACACTCCTGTTCCTTCTACTCCCCCCTCCTCTCTTCTCCCTCCCTCCCTCCCTCTCTCTCCATGGCAGGTGTCACACCCACACTGTGGCCTCTGGGCTGCAGTAGCAGTGCAGCGCACTGAGATAAGGGCTGTACAACGACAAGCGCACATCCTGTATGAGGTTAGGGCCCCACCAGCACAACACTTCGCTGCAATGTAAGTTTGTGTGTGTGTGTGTGTGTGTGTGTGTGTGTGTGTGACCGCAGCTCCTTCCCGTCTCCACGCCGATGAGGACAGAGCCTGCGGTTACCAGGCGCAGGCAGGTGTGTGTGTGTGCGGCGACAAAGAGAGACCTGAGAAACTCCAAAACTTCTGATCTCATGGTCGTTTTGATAAGTCTGTAAGCAAACAAGGTCAGAGAGGGTAAGGCGGCCCTGCCGTTATGACAGCGGTCTACAGATGTTGTGAAGTCACTGTACTCACCAGCTTTCAACTTCCCTCAGCGAGGCTTGTCTGCGGTTTGAGATTACATTGTTCAATACAAAGGTTTCTGTCTCCATTTCATTGTCAAATATCCTCACTGATCTTTTCCATGCTGTTTGGCACATAAGGGGAAGGAGGCCTGTGAAAGTTGCTGGTGGCCCGGCACTGAAATTCAAATCAGAGTTGCAAACCCATTTGTCAAAGACAATGTGTGTACAAGCTGAACTATGAAAGCAAAAACCAAGTTTATTCACTCTTTCTTCACTCATCTGGGACTGCGATGCCCTCTCATGGCTGCACAAGTATACACCCAGTGAGTGGTTTAAATGGAGAGGAAACGTGAAAGCAAGTCTCCCACAATGCGAGCAAGATATTGAGTCGAATAAGGGTAGACATGTTCAAGGAGAAATATCACATGTTGTCAATATGGAAAGGATTTTGAGCTTCTGCTCTACTTTTAAATTACTCTGCCTTCATCCAAGGGGCGTCTAATGTGTGCATCATCACTGCTGTTGACGTGTGTGCCGGTATATTAAAAAAAACCTGTGTTTACCAGCTTTGTGGGAACTTATGAATTTATGTATGTGCTCATGTGATAACAAATTTTCCAATATTCTTAAAGCTGTGATATTGCTTGAAACTACTGAAGTTCACGCATGCTTGGCATGAACTCATGCATACTGCCTCACACACACACACAGACAGAAACACACACACACATACACACAGACAGAAACACACACACACACACACACACAAACCGGATATCATCTACAGGCCATCTCACAGGCCATCCCATCAAAGGAGCGACTATTTCTTCCGCTCCCTGCCTGGCTTTTTCTCCCTAAATCTGACACCGCTCTCATAATAAGCAGCCTTGCATATCAGCTCCTTGGAAAGAGATGCAACTGCTCAACTGAAGGGAAAAAGGCAGGAGGGGGGAAGGATGGCGGGGGAAGTGGGAGGTGGGGGGGGGGGGGGGGGGGGGGGGGGGGGGGGGTAGAAATCGCGAAGACTTCTGTCACTTCATGAAAAATAGCTTCCCCTTTGGACGGAACTTCACAGGCCACAATCAAGCGGTGCCAAGACGCTGCAATCGTGGCAAATCAAGTCAGCATCTATTAATAATATTTCTGGGGCTGCTGCGGTGAGTGCGCGGCGTGTCCTCCCGCTGTCACAGCCCCGTGATGGAGCGCTGCCTTTATCTCAGCCCTGGCACGCTTCTGTCACCGTGATAAACAATTCACACACAAATATGAATAAGGATCCTCCCAGTAGGCCCCTACACACCCTGCCTTTTCCCCTCATTTTCTAGATGGGGGAAATGTAATCTTTGGGCTTGGTCTTTCTCTCTTTTCCCCTCTTTCTCACTCTCTTTCTCTCCATCGATCTCTTTTTCCCCCTCTTTTCTTTCCACCCCTCCCTCCACCCCTCCCTCCACCCCTCCGTTCCCTCTTTTTCTCTTCCTTTTCAATCTGTCTTTCAAAGATATGTAAATGA
This sequence comes from Micropterus salmoides, assembly GCF_014851395.1. NCBI lineage: Eukaryota > Metazoa > Chordata > Actinopteri > Centrarchiformes > Centrarchidae > Micropterus > Micropterus salmoides. Next base: position 8,646,335 of record NW_024040928.1, read on the forward strand.
CCCCGAGATGGGACCCCAGTGCGTAGGTGGTGTAGCGTGAATGTCAAAGCCTGGGCCTGTGAACTCTGCACACACACGTGCATGCATGCACACACACACACACACACACACACACACACACACACACACACACACAAATACACACACACAACCTGCACTGTAAAGATGTCTGCTTTGCATGCTTATTCACAATCATATGTCAGAGTTCTCCATGTGCATCCCATGCACACTCATTTGCACACACATATACATAGACAGACAGATACACATTCTCACACACACACGCACACACACACACACACACACACACACACACACACATGCACGCAAACATATCTAAAGGACACTGGTTTTCTGATTGTCAGAAAGCAAAGCGACCTTGTCATCTGCTGTCACGTTGGAGTCCAGCTTCATCACAACCAGAGTGAAAATGTATTGATAACATTTTCTTGAGCAGAGTGAGTGTAAAAGTGATAATTAACGACTGAACCTATGTGTTTCTACCAGCTATGCTGACTGTCATATTGTACACCACCTCAAATGTTAAAATTATTCAAAGATTACTCCTTCTTCAGATATATCAGACATACAGTATAATGAGATTAGTGACGAGTGACGTTATTATAATGTTTGTTTACAAGAGGATATTCATTGTAAGAACAAAGAGCACAGCCCTCCATTCTCCTGATGCCACACACATACTCTTCTTCACGCACACACACACACACACACACACACACACACACACACACACACACACATACAGTCACATTGACCAAAGCCAGTTTGTTAAACAAAATCAATCAATCAATCAATCAAATAAAAATGTAAAGCATAACAATAAAAACAAAGCAAAAATATGAACTGAAAAGGAGTACTGATCAACTCTTTATGCCACCGTTTAACTTAGGGGCCTCCTTCTTCCAGTGCGTAAGAATGTTTTTTGAGTGTAAGTAAGCTGCAATAGAGGAGCTGTCAATTTTGAGATACCAAAAATTTTAATTACAGTAATATGGAGTGGGGTTGCGTGTGTTTATCAAGCATTGCAGAGAGTGCTCTAAAGATCCCAGACCAGTTTACTAATTTAGCAAAAACATTTTCCTTTGTCTTCATACTGTATAACTCATTTTATGTGACACTTAGTTTGCAATTTTATTCATATTTAATTGCAATTCTGTGCAAATTCATAAAAAGGGTAAAACAATACAAAAATTTAAGGACATTTGGCAAACCAATGATATAACATGTAAAATCTCAATCATTTCCCATCAGCAGCAGCTAAATGTTTTAGGCCATCTCTGATGAACAACCAGTGGGGGAATGTAACTAAGTGCATTTAGCTAAGTAGTTCATGTCAGCACAATTTTGAGGTACTTATCCTTCACAATTCTACTGTAATTGTGAGTCCACTACATGTATATAGCTATACTTACTTGTAAAGATTAAGATTTTACACACAAAATATATGATAAGTATATAAAATATGATGCATTGTTACACATTAAACTACCCAACAATATATAAAGTAGTTAAAATTAGCTCCACCTCCACACGCTACATTAAAATGCTGCTTAGACATTTCATAATGCAACAGTAACAATTAAGTGACATGATATATCACAGGGGCCATTATTTTGCCTTTACTTTTGTACTTCACTGCAAGTACATTTTGCCGGTTTTATTTGCTGATAACTTTTGTTTGTGAGGATTTTTAAATTGTAGTAGTGCTACTTTTACTTTTGAATAGTTGAATAGTTTCCACCACTGTGAAAAGGTAACAATACAACATAATAATAATAATACATAGACAGACAGACAGACAGACAGACAAATCAACTTAGTTTCTAAATACAGTCTTCTTCTATGGTTTGCAGCACAGTTCACACCTGGTCTGTTTGGTGTCTAATTGTCAGTGGCTGCTCCCTGCCAGGCCCGGTCCCTCCATGTCCGTGATGTAATTGCGTATTTCCAGTGCAGTGAAACATCCAAAGAGGCCTAAATGAGATTTCACTCAGCAGGATGGAGCCTGCGGTGGGGTGCTGATGATGAATGTATTGTAAGATTGATTAGCGCCAGTAAGAAGTGTGGCGGATATGGCCACCAGAGGTGTGTGTGTGTGTGTGTATGTGTATGTGTGTGTGTGTGTGTGTGTGTGTGTGAGTGTGACAGAAAGACAGGAGGTTGGTGGTAAAAGTGAATGTGTGTGTGATGCAGTGTAATCGGCATGTGCTGGTGTGCATGTGTGACACGTGTATGTGTGTTTGGATGGACTGCAGAGAGTGTCATTCAGGTGAGAAATGACACATGGTGGAGAGCTGAGAGGTGGAAAAAAGACGTGAAGAAAGAGAGAAAGAAACTAAATAAGATCTCCATTGTCTCGTGATTTCAATAGATTGAGACAACAAAACATTAAAGCAACATCCACAATCCTAACAAGTAACTTCATTTAGTATTCATTCTTAAGTCAAATATATCTCAGTCACTTGAGATACTTCAACAGTTTTCCAACTTTCAATAATTGGATATCACCTGTCATGCTCTATACTGTATACAGTTGGAGTGATTTGTCTTATTCAGCTTTGTTTCAAGACACAGATCTAGGAAAAAGTAAGAATTGGTGGTAAGAACATGTTCACTTTGTCAAAATTGATTGAGGAAAGATTTCAACACTGAATATAGAACTAAATGACTTATTAGATGAAAATGTTTGCAGTGTATCACAGTAGTATCTGTTACTCTTCTTTGATTGTCACAAAAGTTACAGATGACATCCTAAAATGACTTTTTGTTGAAAGCAACTTGTTGCAGTTCTTTACCACCAAGTTTGCTTGTTCTAAGTGTGTTGTTTTACAATTCATTGCATGATGACTGCATTTAAAACCAGTCTCATATAAGTCTTTTTTATGTGTGGGTACATGTGCTACCTTGGCCTACAGAACATATTGTGGTATTTTAACATTTTACACAGAAGTTATACTTTCTTTAAGACAAATTATAGCAGCAGCAATCAAATGATAAAAAGTAACTACTAATGGATTGAAACACTTTGCAGTTTGTTTATTGTAAAAATCTTCATGTTACAGTTTTTCTCAATTGCTTAAACACTATAGCCAGGCTACTGAACTAAAATTTAACTCCACTTAATAACTCCATTTTTAAAAAGGCATTTCTCATTGCCTACACCTTGCGGTTTGAGAAAACACTAACATTCAAAATTGTTCACTCAAGTCAGCATAGGTTGAGCTCAATTAGCACACAGCCACCCAGGTGGAAACACAAACAGTCAAAATTGATGACACACCAATCAGAACCTAGATAAAAGGGCCGGAGTCAGTTCATCCAGTTTTGGAGCAATGGATCCAGAGAAATCTGAAGGAAGACACCAGAGAGGAGGAGGAGGAAGATTGGGGGAGGAGGAAGAGCAGTACGGAGAGGAGTAAGAGGTAAAGGAAGAGCAACAGTAGGAGCTGGAGGAGGAGATGGGATAGGAGGACGATGAGGAGTAGGAGGAGGCAGAGCAGGAGGAGGGAGGAGAAGAAGAAGGTGGAGGAGGAGTAGGGAGAGGAGGAGGAGGTGGAGAACGAGAATCTCTGTCCTGTCTCAGACCAAAGACAGGACGCTGGGGCAGAATAATTTGTTGTTTGGTGTGTTGTAATGTACAGCACACTAAGGAATAAAAAAATGTGTTTCTTTTGTTGTGTTCATCTTGTGAAATGGTTTTCGAGGAGGAGAACCACAAACAACATTACTAATAACCAGTTTTTGTAGTATTGTTTTAAATTTATCTCACCAGTGTTTAAGACTGTGTTGTAGTGTGTGTGTTTTTGAGGGCTTGTGTGTTATGTCTGAGGGCAAAGTTTGGTTTATGTAATAACATAATAACACACAGTTACAGTACATTGTTACTGAACATCTTGTGAATCACAGATCAGTGAGGACAAACACATTTTTGATAGCCAAACAAGACAGTTCACGTTCTGCCAGATTTAACACAAAAATCCATGTATATACATGTTTTACCATCTTTTACATATTCATTTACTTGCTTGATCATCATATGGCACTAACAACAGCACAGAGGGAGCTGTGCACTGGATTCAAACCCTCAGTGGTTTGAGATTGCAGGTGTGGGAGACACCTGCTCCTACACTGGTATTAACGGCTCTTCTGCCAGATCTCAAGCCATTGCAAGCTTCAAATACTATGTGTAGATATTTCATCCATACTCTTTAGCGTTGAAACTCAGTAGCACATCTGTCAATTCTGCAGAGCTTAAAGCCTTTGTTGTCTCTACAAACCTGATAAACATGGTTTTGTGTTTCTGGAAGCAAATGAGCCCTCAGATTCCATTTAAGCCTGGCTGTGGAGTGGTAGGACACAGGCCTCTAGGCTTTGGCGTGGGATCACTGTACCTCCTTCATAAAAGGGAAATGTCTGTGCAACCCTTCCTTCTGGAACTTAGCCACCATGCAGCGAGCCAAAACTGCCGCACGGACAATTCCCCCCACTCTGTTTTTAATGGTGGTACACAGAGGCAATAATCATAAAAAGCCAGGGTCTCTTTCTGAATGGTAGCTGACATTCGTCTCCTATAGTAACCGCAGCTCCAGCGCTGGGCAATTTCCCCTCAACATGCAAAACTGTGGGGACAAAATGTGGGACCTGCCATTCTCCATGCATATTAAAGACACTTGTCATCAAGACGTCACCCAGGAGCTATGAGAACAAGAGGTACAGTTCCTCCGAGACAGACTCACTCACCATCAAAACCATGAAATTAGACCCAGGAAAATATCCTTGTGATGGGAAAAATGCTACACTTTAGTGCATTTTGCATATAAAAAAAACCTGTAACGGATGCATGTAAATTGCCCGTGCCACAAAGACAAATTGGTAATTCAGGTTTGGAATGAAAATGACACTAAAGTGCAAAACGGAAATGGTGCAGCGTGAAAGGAATAAGGGTTGTTAAAATGTCACATTTGAGATTCTGTGCCTTTAGGAATCGAGATGTATTGTTAGAGGAAATGTGATAAACACGAGCCAAATGTACGGGTAGCAAATGGAGCCCCGTGTATACCACGTTGTCTTAGTCAACATGCTCAGAGCGACGCCCACAGAACAGACACAAACTGATGAATGCACAATTTGTGGTTATATACTTCCTCGCACCTTTCTCTTAGGAACTCGTACATTTTCTCTATAATGACAAAACAAGGCACATGTACCCACACAATGACATTCAAAGTGTAATTCTGAGTAAATGAAAACCAGATGATTTGATTTGTTCAAAGCTTTAACAGATCTGAGCAACGCATGCTTGTGTACTTATATTGAGAAGTGGCACGCTGCTAATTTCAAATGGTCCAAATACACAGCCAAATATTATTATGTTCGATTTTATAATATTTTTCATTTTGGACAACATCTTAAATCCACATCCAAAACTGCTGATAATGTTTCACCATACAAAAGACTTTTCATTCACTTTTTCATAGAAGTAACACTTGAACCAGTGTCAGTGATCAAACAATAGACCTTACTTGTTTGTTTGTAAGGCTACCTGTATTCAGTGTGTACATGGCAAGGAAAGCAGATCACTTCCCCCACAAGGGTGATGGTGACACAAGCCCCCCTCGCTTTGTCCCTGGGCTCCTCGGGGGCCCAAGACCAGTGCCCTCCAGGATGACAAATGGCCTTAATGAAATTGGACAACTCAGCATACATGCATAAGAGGATGTTAAATATTGATAGTGAAGATCAACGTAGCGGTGCATATTCCACTCTTTAATATTTTAAGTGTCAGACAGGCCTATTGTCTATCTATTGGGGGGGTAAATCACTGTCTGTGTCCCTCAGTTCTCTTTGAGACACACATGATGGCCTGGGCAGCGTTCACTCAGCCACGGATGACAGCACACAGGTCTGCACTTTGCATATATGCTCAACAAAAGCGAGTCGTGGCGGGACACCTTTTCATAAATTTTCATTCTGATCAAGTAGGTTTATTCATGTGAAAACAACACATGTACGCAAGAGAATGAAAACCATATATTTATTTACAGTTAAAGCAGTAACAGTCAAAGGCCCATCCTGACAAAGCTCCATTTAAGGAACAAAAAGGGCACTCTCAAATCTGCTCTCAAAAATGAACATGATTTTGATCTCCAGCTAAAAGGAAGGGTCTTAAGATTTTGTATTAATCCATGCCCTTGCAGTCTCCTTTCTTTCCTCTAATGCATTAATCATTTTACATTTTCTCAAATTATGAAAGAACTTGTAATATCAAACACTGCACGCATGCCAACACTTGTGTATACAGTGTACTTATCATAGTGGCGATGCTGCACCTTGAGGGCGTGTCGTTGCGTGGCACAGTAGCAAAGGCAAAGATCACATGAATAACCATTATTCAAATCGATTCAAATTAGGGGGGCACTCAAAGCAATCGGCTAATTTCCTACAAAAAATCAATTCCACTCCCATTTGGACACAATTGAATGCGTCTGAAGAGGGCAATTATTAAACACACAGATCAGATCCATAATTGGCAGGGGGGGATACATTGTCATGAGGGCTAATGCACTTCCACCGAGCCAAGAGCCACAGCAGACACTTAGCGTAAGCTAGGTTGCGTGGCGAGGGCAGACGGAGCTGGCAGCGGATAGGCTGAGTAACTGCCAGGAGTTTAGGAGGAGGGGTGAAGGTTGGAGGTGGTGGGGTAGGAGGGCACCTGGGGACTGCCTGGTGGGGCTCGTTTCCCTGCAACCTCCTCCTTAGCACCCCCCACCACCTTCTTCTACCTCCCCTGGAGGCTTTCTTCACTACGGGTCCCTGACACACTGGAGGGATGACCCTGGGAATATCATTATGCATACAACCAAAGTGTGCCCCCCCTCCACCAGAACCACCACTGCCGCCACCCTCAACCCTACTGCCAGCCGCCCCCCACTATTGCATTTGCATACAGAAGACAGACCAAATAAGGTAATAAATCAGCGGCCTATATTCAAATGGTTTGCAGGGAGATTGAAACCCCTGCATACACTACCTCGAGTAAATTCACCCACATGCTGTGGAGCCAGATACCCATTCTCATCAGCGGACATAGGCACTGCGTCCACCGGACACCTAGATATAAATATATATCCCGCTTCATTGCATTGCCGAGGGACGAACTACCTCAATATATCAATATACATATGCTTATATCTCATATGCCTTAGGCAAACTAACTGCCTTGGTTATAAGGCTGGGCTTTCATGGCACCCGAAGGTCACAGCTCATACTGAGAGGGGGGGACAATTTGAATATTGCACTTAATGTAGGTCTTTGGACACCACCTCTGTCAATTCACCTTGCCTCATCAATAATGAAATTACCATGAACATGGAAATCAAAGTAATTTCCTTAAGGTGGGATTATAGAGGGTTTCAATTTTCTTACACCAGGCCAACATGTAATCAAGCCTTGCTTTTGTGCTGGCAACAAAGTGATACTTTAAACCAATGTGATTTATATGAGACATGAAGGAAGTGTGTAAGAGCATTGCACATGCTTGATATGGCTGATTATAAAAGTCTGAGAATAAATAAATAGGAATGTCTGCCTGTTGTGCATGCTTGAATAGGACACAGTCAGATGGAATAATAAAATCAAATCCTAAACAGAGTAAGATGTACTGTGTGTGTGTGTGTGTGTGTGTGTGTGTGTGTGTGTGTGTGTGTGTGCTGACTGGCACAATAAAGCAGGCCCACTATGATTGCATTATGATCTGGTGGAAAATGAATTCTGCTTAACAAGACACCCCCCCCCTCCCTCCAACACACACACACACACACACACACACACACACAAACACACACAGCCAGCCCCACCTAAACACAGTTACTTCCATTTCATTATTTTCAATAAAAATGGGGAGAAAAAAAGATGCATTTTAAGATACATGCAAATAGCTATCCATCAATCAATTTGTTGGTCCCAAAACTACCATCAAAGGGGCAGAGGCTGTGAAGTATGCAATTCCCCATCAACAAATGGAGGATTGAAACTGAATCCTTCAAGCTTAATTAATGGGAAGTCTGCCACTATTACTTGGTTTGTTTAACGCGCCTCACACAGAGGGCAAGTTGTCCTTTTTTGAATCACTGCACCGAATTCCTCTTGTTCAACATCACTGAACTGCTTTTCATGCAAAAAAACAATCCATCTCATTTTTAATCCTTTCCTCTCATGGGCCGACATGTCATTATTTTGATCCCCCCGTACAATGGCTTCACACATTCATATTGCATCACTCTGAGGGTGTGTGGTAGTAATTATCACGAGGCAGAGATTTCTATTTGTAGAATAACTACCTACAGTTAGGCAGAGGCACTGAGGCAGTAATTTCTGTTTCATCCCAAAGTTCAGCCCCACACCAAATACCTCTCTATTCCAGATAGCCAATTATATCTCGGTAAACAGTGACTGGGAATCCTATTTTTACTGAAGCATCATTGAAAATCTATAATAAAAGCTAATAAGAAAAAACACAGAAGTTTGTTCAAAAATGTCAAGCTTGAACTTTCTGTAGGAAACCAAAATGGAAATGAGTCAATGTAAATAATGGTTTAATAAAATCCCCTCCAGTGCAAATCCAATGTGAAATTCACCAAAATACGGGAAACTTTTCACCCTCTTCAGCTAATAACTGGTGACAGGAAGAGGGCTTAAACAAAAGATCAGTCAAGCGTTCATTTGAATATTCAAATCCTTTTTAATAAAACTCGGCTTGATTCATTTCCCACAGATTTGCCAAAAACACTCATTTTGTATTGGAGGGAACATCATTTGAATTTTTGCAAAAAAAAGAGACAGAGAATGAGACAGTAGTACTCACCTGCTTAAGGTCATTGTCCCAGAGTGTAAGCATTACTAGATGTTTAAATAGTGAATAATTATCTACACACAGACATAAAACTAAGCGTGCAAGAAAGTGTCTCCATTATATCAAAGCACCATTTACCATCAGACTTATTGTCATTGGGCTGGTTTGATGTTTTTCATAGTTTGATGAAAAAACTGATTGGTTTGATGCCGTTGATGAGGTAACGGTCTTGTGTTCAAAGTTGGCTATCATTTCTTTCAGTAATAATAACACTGTGATTGATTGCCACAGTTGATTGCTGAGAACTGAGAATGCAACAACATTGGTAAAAATAAGTCTGACTAAGCAAGGAATACAAGGAGATTAAAGGATGTATTCCCATAATGCAACCCAACAGCATCTTTTCTATGACACTCCCTGATTGGTGAACACCCACATCATTTAGACACCATGCCCCGCGCAGCTTTCCACTTAGGAATTTGTAGTCTCTAAACCCAAATTAAAATAACCCTGATGATCTAGCCTGGAACATTCTAAAGGTGCGCTCACTTTCAGTCTTACCTCCAAATAAAGTGGTTTAGATAAACAGACTTGAACTTGTTTACAACCTTTCTATGTGTCTGATTGCTTTTTTTTTTTTTTTTTACCTTTTGGACCCTGCTAGTGAGTATAATGTTATTATAATGGATAGAAACAATGGTTTAAACTACATAAATGAATCCAAGGTTCACTCACAATGAAGTAGAATTATCCTCTACAAGATGTGTACACTTCAACAACTGTAGCAGAACTCCACACTGGGATTTTCCCCCTCTTTGCATGGTGTGAATAGGGCCCCCTTTTGACTCCCCTGTTCTCAAGGCCTCAGCACTCATAAACAAAGTGATTTATTCAAACTTTCCATATCAGAATTCTGCTATCTAATTACTTCAGGGGGACAGCATATTCCACTCGCCCATGAGTTATGGAGAACCTTCTTTATGAGTGAAGTTGATGGAGGATCAGGCGAAGAGCTCATCATAAATCCTCAATAATGCAAACGTTTGAGGAATATCTCAAAATAAAAATGCAAATGTGATTAAGAATGGGTTAGCCTGTGCTGATATGGCAGCTTGTATCATCTAAAGAGATGCAGAGCACCTACGGGGGAAAGTGCCACATACTTAGGAGGCACTCAAATAAATAAATAACATTCACTAGCATAGATGGTGTATGGTAATAACTCCTTTACAGCAAGCACAGATGCACATGTGCCCTGCACATGTAGACACACACACACACACACACACAAGAACACACATAAGAAGCCACACACATACAAATGCACACACTGACGTAGTCTGTACGCTTATGAAAATGAAAGTGTGCCCAACATTTTAATCTCACACCTACGTGGCCCTAACGAGAAGGCATAAACTTTTAGGAGGGAGGATGAAGTGGAGGCTTGCAGATGCAAATGGAGCACGTGGAAAATGGCGGAGGTACAATGCAGAAGCTTGTTAGTGACTGAGAGGCGAACAGTGAGGACGATCGCGACACCTCGTCACTCGCCTTTTATCTCTCGTCACCGGCAGATGAAAAATCACTGTGAATCTGCCACATCCGTCTGCATTAACATAACAAAGCCTCCGAGGAGAGGGAAAGAGAGAGGTAGAAAAAGAGAGAGGGAGAGAGAGAGAGAGAGGCCATAGCGACTGTCCTTAGCAAGTCTACCCAAAGTCCAACTGACAATTGACAAATTCTCTACTCTCTTTAGCTATTATTATTTATTCCTTTTCTCTCCACTTATTTCTTTCTTCCTCTCTCTCTCTCTTTCACACACACACACACACACACACACGCACACACACATTCAAACAGGATACAGACAGTGAGAACAGATGTCGAGGAGCCACCTAAAGAAGATCCTCCCCAATCTTAGCATCATCTCACCACTCAGCCAGTCTTGTCAGCACAATAGACAGGACAGAATTACAGATGGCTCTCTCTCTTTCTTTAAAAAAAAGGCACAAAAAAGAGGGACTCATCACCTCTCTCTTTTTCTATCTCGCCATTCCTCTCCATCACCAAAGCTCATCGGGTGGAAAGAGAGAGAGGGGAAGAGGGGGGGTTGAAAGACGTTATGCATATGAAAATGTCCTGAAAGAGGTGTGATTTATATATGCATTAGATGCAGATTCCATTATAGGCCAGTGGCTCAAGTGAGATCTTTCCAGGAACAGTGAGGCGACCTGATCAAACTCAGTCTCATTACTGGCCATACGGGCAGCAGGGAAACTACTGACGGAGGATAGCAAGGGAGCAACGCAGGGAGAAAAGAAAAAAAAGAGAGAGAGATGGAGGAGGCATATTTACAACCTGGACACACACACCTCACCCACAGGGAGAGAGTAAATTGCAATCTGCCCTCCAAGACCGCGGCGGATCACAGACAGGCGTTCACCTGAAAGACGAGTGGGAGAGAAAGAGAGGAGCAGGGAGAAATAGATGGAAAGAAAAGTGTGGATATATGTTTGTGGATAACTGTGGTCAACTGTGAACATTGGTGGGTTGTATTCGTGTGTCTGTCTGACTCTCAGTCTGCCATGCAGCAGCATTATTTTTCACCCAAAATGCCCAGACACTGCTAGCATGTACTGTATTTGTTGCAATACATTTGCATTCTAAAACATATATATGTGTATATATATATATATATACACACACACACATATATATATATATGCAAGTGCACGTCTGTAGGAAGCTCGGGGTGGAGGAGGGTTGTTTGGCTTGATAATCACGTGCCTACTCCAGATAAGGAAAAAGTGTTTTGTGAAAAGAAAACATGGGCGCAGTCCTCCATCCTGGCTGACCCCGGCGCTGTAGCCCCTGTGATTGGGGTCAGTCTGGAGATTCCTCTCTGGCCAGCTAATGTGATTGCATCGGAGCAATCCCCTTAAACGCCATCAGCTCTGATCTGCATAGTAATTGGCTCGCCTCTCCTTGGACGTGACCTTGGGAAGGGGCGCTGTCACTCCCGCCGCTCTCTCCTGTACCAGCAATCATACACACAGGCATACAAACTCACACACACACACACACACACACACACACACACGCATAGTCGTAGCATAGCCATGGAAGCAGGCACGGACAGACAAGGTGAGGAGTAGATGCCCTACATGGTTCGCTGGGTAGTGGCTATATGGGCAAAGTGACAAAGGAATTCAGGTGACAGGTGTTAATAAACTACAGGGAAATGGGTGGTATCTCGCAATCAACATATGCCATAATGACAAACTAAGTGTTGCACGCAGTCACTGTGGTGGAAAACCTTGCTGAAATACAGCATTTTAAGAGAGTTAAAGAGCAGGGGTACAGACTGAAGTCATCTGCTTTCTAACCTCAGAAGAAGTGTGGCAAATGGCGCTGAAAATGCCCTTAAAGCTGCTTTAAGAATAAATGAATCTCTTTTCATGATTAACAGTGATTCATAACAAAAGTACAATGAGATGGGGGGGTTAAGTCATGCTGCTGCAATTCCATTTTTTAAACACCCTGTAACCTTCTCTCTTTTTGTCCTTCTTGCATCAGCACTATTTGTTGAACATCTTAACGAAAGACAAAGAAGCAAATGTATATTTTATGAATGTGTGCCTCTGGTTTATCTTCCTTTGTGGGGCTTGTGTATACAATCGAAACCAGCTCTCGAAGAGAAAAGTGCTTTCTCTTCTCCTGTCCCCCGATGTCAACGACAAGGTAAGTTGTGGCTTTGGCTGGCTTTTTGATATGCATTTCAAACGGGGGAAAACTTCACAACCATAGAGGAGGCTAATTTGCAATGGAGATTTTTTTTTTATTATTATTATCGTTCTCTGCTTCGGAAAGCAAAACAGTCAAGGGTGTCAAGCGAGTGACAAGTTTGTTTTCCTGTAATGATTTCCGCAAACTTGAGGTCTGTTCTGTTTTGTTCCTTAGACAGTTTGACCTAGTTGGAGTATGAGCACGTCCCCTCTCTCTTTCCCTCACTCATGCATTGTTAAAGCCGTGGGCCCGTATTAGGCACTCTCAAGTCATCACATGTCAGAAGGAGCTAATATAAACTCTGTGTGTGTGTGTGTGTGTGTGTGTGTGTGTGTGTGTGTGAGAATAGAAATGTAATATTTTATTTTTTTACATATATATTTCATTAGCCTTTTGCTAAGTTTGAGCCAAAGAAAACTCATCAACATTTTTTTTTAAATTACCTGAAAGCAACTGAAACAGACTGTCACTGCTGTGCAGCTCACTACAATGAATTAAGTGACACTCCCTCAGCTGTAAGTCTGACATTAAACTACCATCTTTCCTCACTTCCCAAGTAACCCTCCGCATGGCCGCAGCAGCGCTGGATTATTCATTTGAAACATCAGCACTGAAACAGGCCCAATGTCTGTGAGAAAAAGTTTCTGAGGCATCCTCAAATGGCTGTGGGGGGAGACTGGGGCCCAGAGGATTTGACTGGAGCGCACCCAGCAATACTCAAGAAAAAAACAAAAAAGGCACAAAAAAAAAGTGCTTTGTTAGAAGAGCGAGAGGCATCCCTTGGGCTGTCTCTTTGAATAAGCCAGGAGTAAAGCATCCACCAGCACCACCAACCCTGCGCACCCTCCACTTCTTCTCTCACTCACTCACTCTCGCTCTGTACCCACCATCTCCTCCCCCACTAACACCCCCCACTCACCTCCCCCCTCCCTTCAGAGCGACAGAGGTATAATTGTGCCACGGGGTTTTAGGTGGGGTGACATATCTGTCACCTGGAGACGTGCCGTATCGTGCTCTCCGGAGGAGCCTCGCCTTCCTGTTGTGTGTGGTGGGGAGAAAGAGAGAGAGAGAGAGAGAGAGAGAGAGAGAGAGAGAGAGAGAGAGAGAGAGAGAGAGATGCTGGCTGGCTGGCTGGCTGGCTGGCTGGCTGGCTGGCTGGGGCTGTTTGTTGACTTTTGTCACTGCATTGATGCTTTGTAAACTTTCCACCGCCCCAAAGTTTTGTTACCACGCTCCGGTACATGAGGTAACGCGGAGGCCACATGTGTGCTCTACTGGCTAGGGCTCTTTTTGAGTATCATTACATCTAATACACAGCCACTGAGAGCTAACAATGTCTCTGCACGCTTTCATAAACTCTGAGAACACCAGGTATTGTTGCAGAAACACGCCATGCTCCTTAACACATGCTATGCAATATGGCTCTGGCTGTTGTCAATCCTAAGAGGATATTCTGACTTTAAATGAAAAGTCCAATTTTTACATAAATTATGAAATGTACGTGGTCTCTCAAAAAGGCCTTCACTCTCTTTCTTTCGCCCTCTCACTTCACAGCCAAATCAAGAATTCTGTTGGCAGTGAAATATATTGAATTTGACAACTCCAAGAAAGACTTTCTGGAGGATAGCGTTTTATTTTGGGTGACCTAATTGTACGCTCCCCATGGCTGCTCCTTGTGCGGTATCTCACTCACTCCTGAAACAGCTTCATTTCTACATTCAAATTATTCATCATCGCCTGGATTTATTTCCTTCTTTCTTCACTTTTCATACCTTTGGTGTTCTCTGCGGGGATTTGAGATGAGGAGGGAGAAAAAAAAGTGCTTCTTTGTTTTGTTTTTTCACGAGCTATTGTTGAAACACCTTAAGTCTCTGGTGTACGGCAGAAACTGAAGTGATAGACAGGGCTGCCCTATTTACAGCCAGATTAAAAAGAATCACACAGGAAGACAGTGTTAAATGATGATTGTCTATGACATTTAACAATTGATTAAAGAAAGATAAGTTTTAATAGGTGGTGGTGATGTGGGTGTTGGGGGAAGGAGGGAGGAGGGAGGGGTTCTTCTCGGCAGGAATATTTTTTTTTATGCATGCCATATTCTGCTGCTTGTTACAATGAAATGATAAATTTAACATAAAACATCTGAAGTGTAATGAAAGGGCATAGGTATTGAAGCAAGTGAGGATTTTTTCAAAACTTGTCCAAACACAGTGGTACTTTTTCTCACACACCGCAGATAGAAAATCATACGCATATACATATTAGATATATATATTTGATTTATATACCACATAAGTATAATTAGGAAATGTGCCTTTATATTTGTGATTTCTTTGAGAGTGCTTTCAAATGTCACTTGTTTTTCAGTGTGCAACATTTTCTTTCTATTTTTTTCACTTTTAAAAGGAGTAAATGTGATATTATCTGTCATTTATGGTAAACCACATCTGTCCTTACATTATACCAATGCTGATTTTATTATGTTTTTAAAAATAAACACTTCCTGTAAAAATTAATTAAATCTGTACTTATTGGGACACAATGACCACAAAGAACAAGTTTGGAACTGCATTTTAATTTTTTAAGAAACAGCGTATCTTTTGCTTGAGTAATTTCCTGCAAAAAGTTGTCATGGTTCGACTAGCTGAACTAACTGCACATCGGCCTCAGAGAACTATTTTTACTTTTCTCCATGTTTCATCTATAGCAGACATTTTCAAGAGTCATAATCGAGTTGAGTGTGTTGTATTAGTAATGTCTGTCAGCACTGTCAAACATCCCGTCAGTCTGTCTCACAGCATGCTAATTACATGTACAAGACAAGAGCATTAGAATAGGAGCAAATAGCATGAACGTCTGACACGACTGTAGATAGAAACACTCTTAGACAAACAGGCAAGTAGGAGACACGTGTTCTGACAAGGAGGCAGACAGATGGAAAGACAGGCTGAGAGTCACTGGTGGAGAAGTTACGCAGCTTACTGAAACTCCAACTGTTTTCTCGACTAAAAGGACAAAGGTGACAGATAGCGTGGGATATTTGTGTTTTCAGAAATAGAATGACAAAGAGTCCATCAGCGGAGGGCTGCCGGCAAATGTCTAGGTCAGTAGATATCAAAGTCTGACTCAGAACTCCAAGGTAAAGATTTGAAACAATGATGTGGGTAGGTAAATTATTTTTAGAATTTTTTTCAGATACGACTATGACAAACTCTAACTTTCAATATACCTACACCGAATAATACACTCCTCACTCTAAGCAGTTGTCTAACATGATAAACGTGTGACGTGTAAACCCACACAGTAGCATGCATAATTTCGTATCTTAAAATTTGGCGCAGGAAGGTCTGACAACAAAATAAAAGTCAATCTTGTTGTTCTACACAAAATAAAATGTTGCTCAGTTTAAATCCCACTGTGATCCAAACAGAATAAAATACAGTCTGAAAGTATGCTATTCATGGCTTAAATTGATCTTGTTTTATTTAAAAAAATTTTTTTTTGCCTGCTAGCTAAGAGCATGAACAATGAAAATATTTCCACCCCAAACTTTAATAAACAAAACTACGGATGTAGAAATTCCACAGAAACAAATCAAGTTCCCCACTAAGAGTCAACACTGACAAATACAACTTCATCTGAGAGTTTAATGAGTTGAATTGCATTGTGCTGTAAATAGTCTCTCTCCGTAGGGCACTGCATTGGCCTGCGGACGGTTCCTGGCATGTCTGTGAAGTGTGGCGGTGCCCTGTGGGGACGGGAACGCACACACACACACACGCACATACACCAGCCCCACCAGCATCCCCCCTCGCAACAGCTGCCATGCTGCAGGAGGCAGTCGTACCCCTCGCTGATCAAATCTTGTCCGTCACATTTCCCCTAATTAACGGGCATCTGCTTCCCCCATTTTCCCTACATGGCTACACACTTTCCCTCTGTAGTTCCAATCATCTGATCGTCATGACCTTTAACCCTTCCAAGCTCACCCACCTCAGAGCATACCTGCGTTTGCCCGCCTGGCTGCTCACACCAGCCGCCCTCCTTCCTGCTTACCTGCCTGCCACATACCAGCTGGGGAAACGCAAGGGCACGCAAACAAACAAACCAATGAGGCAGTGTTCATCTGGAGGACAGACATCACATTCCCGTCTTTTACAGTGGTTATTATTCCTGCCAGAATTGTGATAGAGTTCTCTCATTTAAAAAGAAAAATGTTTTCACAAAGCAGAAACTGAAACTTACAGTGTGACAACTTTCTTTTTTTTTTTTTTTACTTGGATTTAGTAGGTTTTTACAGCTGAAATGGTCCAAACAAACCCAGAACTCATCTTGAAATCCAATTTTTTCCAAGAGATTTGGCTCCTTCCTGCTCTAAAGAAAACTTACGCTCATCTCATTTGGGTAAGTAAAATGTTCCTTACAGTACTGTAATGATTTTTTATTTCACTAAGAGGAATGACATAATTAAAGTGTGGTAAAAGCCTGGATTAACACCAGTCACTCAGACCCCACAGCCAGCCTCCACTGTGAGGAAATCTCTTGTTTTGTTGGAGGGTTTATGTGTTATGGTAGAGGACAGAGGATGATGATGATGATGATGATGATGTGTGTGTGTGTGTGTGTGTGTGTGTGTCCGTGCGTGCGCGTGTGTGTGTGTGTGTGTGTGCATTCCGTCATTCACAAACAGAAGCACCTGAGCAGACACCAGCTGGCAATGTGAGAGGTGTGCTCTAATTTAAAATGCATCTCATTAGAAGCAACCCATTGCCTGTCACTATATTCTTTCTCTATATAAAGACACAGTGTGGAATTAATGACTTTCCCCCCCAAAAAAACAACTCAGGAAATCGCTTTTGAAATGTTTCCCTCAATAAATATGTTACATAGGAAAGAATTACACTTAATAGCTTTTTTTAAATATATTTTTGTTTTAACGAATAAGAGGTTTACATAGATTTTTCTGTTGAAGTTTGACCTTGAATTATATTCCTATTGAGCAGAGATTGAAGGCTTTTGTTTGTTTGTTGCTATTGTTTAAAACCCATTTCCCATTTGCAGGGAGAAATATACTTAAGAGAAGTGTTTATTCATTTGTAGAGATGGCCCCACTGCCAAGGAGAGGAGACTTGATGGAAGCTCAGATTCATTAAAACTTAATTAATATGCATCATTATGTAAATGAGGGTGCAGTTAATGAGTTTTTAAAAGAAGCATTCCTTAATTAGTTCACTTTTAATGGCATCATCATTTATCTTTTTCTTCTTTGAAGCAGAATGATGCACTAGATGCAGGCAGTTCGAAAATGCTAATCTACGTTTTATCATCTTATTTTTCTGATTTCCATGTGATAGCGACGACATCTCAAATCTTGTCGCTAATGAGGGACGTTTACACGTTTTAATGTCAGTTATTTCAATTCAAGACAAAAAAGGGGGGGAGGATTCCAAACAATCGCAGAATGCTTGTCACATATTCCTAGAAAAAAAAAGATAATTAAAAATGTAACGACCAGGAGAAGTTAAATCCAGACCCTTAGGCTACTCACGAATGCAGTCTTTTTCCCGTTCCATTTTGGGGGGGTTGGGGGGGGATCTCAACAGTTCCATTTCCCAGAGAACAACACTGGCAGGGTGTCAGAAGACTTGACAAAACCTGGAGACTTCTGACAGCGTCACACTTCTGGATAATTGGTCCCCAGCACTTCCTGTAAGAAGCGGGCAAACTTCCTCCTTAACAGAGGTCCCAATAAAACTTTCTTCACAGTGTTGCACTTTAACCAACACCGCATTTTCGTATTCATTGTTATGCATGCCACACTGCTGTTTAAACCATAACATAAAAACTGCACAGGAAGTGTTTTGTGTGTGTGTGTGTGTGTGTCAGATTTCAATCACTATCAAATGACTTGTGAAAACAGGGTTGTCAGGTGAGAGTTTGAGAGTCTTAAACGGCTCTTTTTAAAGGATAATTCTGTGTGTAGTAATCTGTCCAAGTTTAGTCTTACAAGATATTTGAAAATGTATTGAAAAAATCAATAAATGCAAGCAGTTATCTAATGTTTTGAAGTTTTTCAATGGGTGTTTTACTATCTAAAAACACATATGACCTGGGTCTAGTTCATCCACACACACATCGCCATGCTTTCACATCTTCTCCTCTGATAATTTTTTGATTGTTCCGCCTCAGAAGGAATCAGTTGCATCATTTCTCCGAGGGCATCAGCACTGGGCGGTACAAGCCTTTTGCATTAACAATAAATTTATCATGCATGAGTATGGTCCTCTCCTGCGAATTGATAAGTGGATATGAATAGGAAAATGCAGTATATTGGCTTGCAAGTGAAAGAAGGGTGTAATAACACAGGGAGCCTCAAAGTCCAAACGTGGACACCAAGTTTATGACCACATTCATGAGATGTTCTGATTTTTGACAACATACATATCCATCTGCATTGAATTCATAATAATTACAATATAATAATACTATAATAATTTCTATAATAACAATAACGTGAATGTCTTGTTACAGGAAGTTACTTCAACTTATTCAATTTGTACTGATAGGAAATAAAATCCCTCACTGCTTAACTTTCTGTTTTATTATTATTATTGCTGCTAGTGTTGTTGTTATTGTTGAAATGCCTTTGTTTTGCTATTATTATCTCTCTGCTTCCCCATATAGATGAAATGCAGCAGTTTCTCTCATTATTTAGATGTGCATTCCTGTGGAATCAATTCTCATAGACACATATAAATTATTGTTTAACGAGAAGCTGTATCCTATAAATTATTCAAAGCACCTGGGATTACAATACGAGATCAAATGATAGGAAAGAAAGAGCACTCTGCTGGAGGCAGCCCGCACACGAGCCATCACATCCCCAGTTTGATGTTCCACACAATCTGCTTATGCAGGAATAATTGGGGAGTAACAGACACCATGTGTACAGATACGCCGGCCCCGCGTTTGTACGCCATATTTGGAGAGAGGTAATTGGGCCGCTGGACATGGTCAGCAATGTCACCGCGACTCGTGTACACGTTTGTCCTCTGCGCAGGCAAAGTTAGTGAGCAAGCTCCTGAATAACAAGAAAAAATAATCAGCTTGTTTATTCTCTCCTGCAGGAATCCTTCCAAAACGGGAAAAAAAGAATGAAAGTTAGGGAGGAGTTACTTGTTTACAACTATCACGACGACATACGGTGGAGCAAACTGTAATAATTCTTTTCATAGCCACTTTCCCCGTCCGGTTGAATTTAAACCGCAGGTTTCAGTAGCTAAGAATATGGAAACAGTAGAATTTATTGGTGTGTTATGGTGCCCTGATGTGTTGTAAAAAGGACACTCCAGTAGATAAGGAGGAAGCCATTG
This sequence comes from Micropterus salmoides, assembly GCF_014851395.1. Classification (NCBI taxonomy): domain Eukaryota; kingdom Metazoa; phylum Chordata; class Actinopteri; order Centrarchiformes; family Centrarchidae; genus Micropterus; species Micropterus salmoides. Next base: position 8,666,366 of record NW_024040928.1, read on the forward strand.
TGTGGCGTGTGACTGATGGAGAAAGGGAATTTAAATTGAGTCCTCAGTCATAAAATAAATAATGTGTATGTCACCAAAGTGGGGAGCAGATAGAAGGAGAAAAGAGAAAGATGACAATGATCTGCTCTCACAGGAACCTGGGGCGTTGTAGGCCGGTAGACTGAGGGTATTGTGGGACTGTTAGAAACATGAGGGATGCAGGTGCACTGAGGGATGAATGTGGTTTTGCTGAGTGTGTGTGGTTGTGCTGGGATGAGAGGGTGGCACATAATTGCCCTCACAGATGGGTGAAGTGGAAAGACGCAAGAGGCGGGTGTGTGTGGAAGAGGCGGGGAGCAAGTGTGTGCCATGGGTGCATGAACCATTGTATGTGCATCTTGCAGAAACCTCAAGCAAATAAATTAAGAGCACATCCAGTGTGAAATGGAAGAAATGTCACTGAAATATTAAAACTTCAGCAACCACAGGAGAAAAAGTTGAAGAGAGGAGAGTGCACATGTGTCCTAAACAAGCATAAGACATAAAAGATGTGAATTACTCTTTCCACAAAGTGCAGTAAGTTTAACAGGTGCTGCAATACCCACAACAGGACTACTTTTTCTTTCCTCATGAATCTGAAACTCACCTCTCAAAAAAAAAAATTATAAAAAGACACAGAGACTACAAAACCGAGGAGGAAGATGAAGGAAGGACGGGCCGTGGGGAAGGAGCGAGTGAGAGAAACAAAGATAGAGGGAAACAGATAGAGGGAGCGAGAGAGTGGGAGGGAATCAGGAAGACAGAGATCATAGCGAGGGAAAAGAAGAAGACCGAAAGATCATAAGAGATGGATATGCATTTGCACACGAGAGAGAGAAAGAGGGGGAGAGGGAGCAGGAGACCGTAGGGGACTGTCCCCATTCCTGTACCCCAAGCTGAGAGCTCCTCTCCTCGACCGTGCCACTTCCGATCAGCCACGCAGACAAGCCTCAGCCCCCATGACAGAGCGGCTGAGAGTGGCGGTGCCAGCTAAATGCTGGATCCCCACTGAATATACTGACGAGAGAGCGAGAAGTTTGGGCTCTCAGTAGGCATGTTCCTCCCCTCTCTTATTCATTTCAATTACAAGGGGCTTGTATTCCTGCAGGGCAAGGCCGTGTCGTGTGATCCACTGTAATGCAGCGAGGGCGACATGGAGAAGACACGCTGATGCACCATTATCTGCATATTATATGGAGCTGGTTACATTAGCGGCTACAGCATGAGGGGAAACAGGCAGGAAGTCACTGCTGAAAGGTGACTGACAGAAGTTGAAGTGATGATGTAAACACATACACAGCAGAAAAAAAACCTGAATGTGTTTAATACATCTTAAACACACTGACAAAGAGCATTTATGATGTACTGCAATTAATTAAGTGGGCAATATTTAAAACCATATGGGATCCTGAAAAATTTTGATTGATTGAATGGTCGCAAACGCTTGAGATGTTAATGCTTTGCAAAAGGTGCCCCTTATATGAATTCTGTACTGCTGCTTGAAAACACACACATGCATGAATGTGCATACACACACACACACACACACACACACATACACACACACACTGCATTGTTGCACTTCTATTGTTCAAGAACCAAAAATAAATAGAGAATCTATGTCTTTATGGCTCCTATATTATATTGTAGAGTACTGATTAATCTCCAAGTCAGACACGCTTTGGAGGAAAAAATATTTTTAGAGAATGTTCTACCTGAAATCTTTTACTTCCTATAATCTTTAGTTCAATTTCAGAGGAATATGGGTGTTTTGTAGTACGACTTCCTTTTCAGTAAGGGCTCTCTTTGTGCAGGCAGAGAATGTGTTTTATTTGTATTTATGCATATGAATAGCATACGCTGAATGCCAATGATTAGATGGCTTAAGTTCCCCTTCAGAGTTCATATCCTCCATAAAACTGTCCAATTATCTGTTCATGAGCTGAGAGGAGGATATGTATGCATGTGACTGAAAGCATGCCCAACAGTGCCACCTAGCCCTTTAGAGCAGGGGGGAAACCTTTTTAATATCTTCCTCTGTTTCTCCATTTCATTTTTATGTTCCACGGGCAAATGAGTGTGAAGCCAGCATTGTTTTGCATTTTAATTCAAAGTTTCGACTGATTTTCACATCTTACACCTGGCAGTGGTTTTGGAAAATATGTTGTATGCAATTCAGAGTCATTACATTTTGGGTTTTTTAATGATCAGGCTGATACTAATAATTTCCGTTCCGTTCAAAACAGGAAACCACAACACACTTTTGTGAAAATTCGAGTGAAATTCCAACACGGCATATAATATGCATACCTTGTCTGTGGTGCAATATAATACCTCACTGTGAGGCAGTGAGTAATTTTTCGCTGTGTGAGTCTGAGTCTGAGCAGGGGAGTTATTCTCTGCCTGATAACTGCCAAAATAACAGCAGATAATTAGGCCCTTTAGAGCGCTGGGTGTCTCTTAACAAAGGCACCTGCGTTTCCTGTGGTTTTTGCCGTGCACCCCGAGTGATTGTCATTTTTAATCTAGGACTCCCACTGACACTTCTTCGGCAGCAGCCTAGTCTGTAGGGTGCCATGGGTACCTGCATGGGAAGCTTGCGGGTGTATGTGTGCATGTGCATGCTAGTGTGCAAGTATATCCGGTTAGCCAGACATGTGTCAGTGCATGCACATGAAAAAAAATAACACCCTGGTGTAAGAGACTTTTATACCTGTGTGTTTGCATGTGTGTAAAGGTGTTTGTGTGCATGTAATACTATTGGGTGTTTAAATCTGGCATTCTCCTCTTAACTATGCCGTAATTGCCCACAAGTTAAAATGGTTGACATTAAAAATTGACATGACACCAGAGGTTAATGTTATCAGTCAGCCTCCGCAAAGGAAATTACTTCTCCAGCATTCAGGTTTGTGTATTCATAAATGTGGCTTATACGCAGGATTGGCAACTTCAACAGCAAATGTTTGCAAATGTACAGAAATAATTTTCAGTTCATCTGAATAAAATAATTTGTTCTGAACATCCTCCCTCATCTGACTGCTCTGACAAGGAACAGACACCCTCCTCCTCTTCCCTACTCTCTCTCGTCTCCCAATAAAGAAACAAACAGAGAGCCAAATAAACCCGTTGCAATTCCTCTCCAGTGCAGCCATCCACATCCTGGACTGTGCCAGGTTGGGGAAATCATTGGAATTGTTTACCCCCAGTCCACCCACCCACCACCCCCCTCAACCCACCCCCAATACCACCACCACACACACAAACCTCCCATCTTCATCTGCCTCTCTCCTCCTCCTTCGCCCCCACTCCTCCTTCTTCTTCTCCTCTACAAAATGAGATGCCCGTGTCTGATCGCCTGAGCCAATTTGCAGACCCATGTGGCACCCTTCCCTTCAGACCTGGGCATTGTGCCTCTCGCTCCTTGGCAAAGAGGCGAGGAATTATTTTTATCCCCCAAACACGCGGATATGCACCGATGATTTCAAATGCCTGCCTCGCACATTGTCAGGGATGATTTTGGCCAGGTGCCAAACCTATTATATTGATCTCTCTTTCTCTGTATTTCAATAGCCACAGACAATGCAGATTTACTGCAGAACATATTAGGGAAATAAAAATCAGTCTCAGGCACTAAACTTGCTGAAACTGATGGTATGCATGTTTGTGTGTGTATCTGTGCATGATTGTGCTAAAGGGTTTTTTCCTAAATTTTGTTAACAATAGTCCCAGGTTTGGATCTATCTCCATGGTAGCTTCACATCCAGTGTTTTGATTTGTTCATTAGTTAACCAGAACCAACTGTCTAATTACATTCTGACGTATTTTCATCATGTCATTGAGTAACATAACATTACAGCCATTATTTTTTTTCTACCTCAACTTATTGCTTTGGTGCCTAGATCTTTTTCCTCGGAGTGCATTGCTGGCATGTCGGCTCTGGGTTTGGTTGGAAACGATGGAACCTCCGATGTTTGCTGAGGTACACACGGGAATATTCAAATGTTGAAACTGGCAGGGAACGGGCTGTCAGCTAATGAGCGTGTCTATGAGAAAATGATTTGGTTGTTTCCTGAGAGGGAAATCACAGAGAATGTCTAAATGGGAGCGCTCCGAAGAGGCTCGGTGTACGGCGATGAGACCGCGTTGGGAGGCCGGCGGATTGGATGAACACTGTCTGTGTGCCTCGGTGCCAATGTCATTAGTGCTGAGGACTGAGAACGACCACCATGTCCCTTTTGATTGCCATTAGAGCCTGGAGCCAAACAAAGAACCAAACAAAAGCCCCTGAATAGACTTGGAGTGGAGGTCATGCCAGCCATAGAGACACTTCAATAGCAAAGCCTTTGGTGTCCTTTAGACCAGCAATTTTCAGCCTGTTTGGCACCGTGGAACACTTTAACAAGACAAAACATACTGTATCAATCATGCACAGTAAATGGATTGATCACACAGTTGAACATTACACATAAAACCTTCTGGCTGATCCTATAAAGAGAGAATATCAAATGTAAACAAAGCTCTTTTAGAACAATGTGTGTGTATATTCTGCTCTACCATCACACACACAGAGACACCATGAGCACAGGGGTGACGTGATACACATTTCTGCCAACTGCAGAGGGCAGTAATGCATGTCAAAGGTTGGTTGTTGTTCTGCTTAAGTCTTAAGATGGGGAATGCATTGGCACAATGTGTTTTGTTGAGAAAAAGTTCCTCAAAGCACATTTAAAGACCCTGAAAATGTATTTTCTCAATTAGCTTCCTACTATGAGTGATGCTGTCCTATATGAACACATTATTTTTTGCCAAAGTAAGAACAGTTTTGGCCTTTTCACAAGAGGAATTTCTGTATTTGTCGTTATGTCCTTGCTTTATTAATTGGTTTTAAGTGGACTTACATTTTTCTCTTATTATAGCTTCTTCAGTTATGTATAGTATACATTTTCGGGGACAGCTCACACTTAACCTCACTTAATAATATGCTGCATACAACATTTTTCAGCTCCATATCAGCATCAGAATCTGAAACAGGTGCCAGCGACTCTATTTATCCCACTGACCTGACTGACATACTAGCTATGCTTGGTCAGCCATGACGTTAGACAAATGTCTACATTATTGCCATTGGTTTCACTTCATTTGCTGTGTAAATTTACTGCAGCTGTGAGATTGCTAAATCTCAATAAGATCCAAGTTCAAAGCTTCAGCAAACTCCGGGTGATATAATCGTTGCCTAAGCAAAACTCTACAATTCATTACAGAGATGAAAGCAGACGCAGCATCCTCAATTTCAATGAAAATCTGTGTAATTTTTTTGTCTTGCCTTTTTTTGACTTATATAATTATCCATATTTAAATACACTCTGTGGCCCATTTATTAGGCGCACCTGTATTGAGGTCTTAGTGATGGTGTACTGGACTGCATTATAGTGGGAGGTGTTTCAAATATTCTGCCCCCTTTATCTATGTAAATGGGAAGGACAAAAATAAACACCTCCCAGTATCATTAAGCCCTGTACAACAGCATATTTAACTATGACCTCAATAATAAACATAAAATTGAATTTACACATTTCTGACAATGTCACCAAAACTGATTATAAACTCTATGAAGGTCGATGTTATGACAGGGCTGCATTAAATAGTACAAGTGTACGTAATAAATGGACCACTGAGTGTATCAAATTGACAAAAAGTTATCTCAGCATAGATGTTGCATTTTCAAAATTTTTTGGCTCAACCAAAAATGTTTTTTTTTTTGCTGTGCTTTGCTTTTTTTTTTGTATCATTTATAGCGCTCTGTATGACGTAGCATTTTCCTGTGTATGTGACCCCAGCTACAGTTAGATTAGAGGGGTCTTCTTCACCCCCTTTACATGTAAAACATTCATGGCGGAATAAAGAAGCAGTTAATGAGGGTTTTCACTGACCTCTGAGCATCTTTGACAAGAGTAACACCTCATTGTTTGGCCTTGAGTTTTTTCACTCGCTTGTTTAGAAAGTCATCCTCTGGTAATTGAGGTCAAAATGTTCTTGCCACGGTAGATATCCTACAATGCGTTGATTTCGTGTTGATATTTAATTCACAAGAGATGACCAGGTGCAATAATTGAGTGTGAACGTAATCTGCAAGAGGTTGTTTTTGCTTGTGCCCCGGCACTGCGTAGACATTCCCATTTTGATTATATACAAAACCTCTTTCTGGGGCGGGCCTGCACCAAGGGTGAGTCCTTAGTGCTCCGGCCTGGGTTTGAGGCCGGCCTGGGCCACCATCTCCCCACACCTCCTCTGCCTTTCCTGTCTCTCTCTACTGTCACTATCAAAAATCATTGCTATATTTGCCTTTTTCTAAATACCTTAAAGTACCTACAACTATATTAAGAGGGCTAATAGTAGTAGTACAAACCCCATCATATTGAGCAATGTAACATTTAAAGATATTATAAAGGTACTGTAGACATACAGTATTTATTAATTAGGGTTGTCAAGCATGAAGTCTATTACTGCTCCATACATTGATATTTGCGTTTGTGAGTGATTCCTTGCATGTGTTTTTTTGCAGGATTTCTTTGCTGATCCCATAAGACTCCTCTGGCTGGTGTCCCATCAGAAGTTGTCTCTTGAACAAGAGATGGCTCGATGGTGCTCAGATGGAGGGAGTATTGTCAGAGGAGCTGCATGTGACTAATCAGGACTGGCTTGGCTCCCTGCCTCCCTAACCATATTCTGCTGATTCAAAAGGCCACTGAGACTCCATGGTAATGGAAAAGCATGATGGGGCCATCAGAGAAAGTCAAGAAATATTGCGGCTGATATTGCTTGGTTGATGTCCAACACAATATGCGGTAATGTATCAGCAGAGCTGTTGAAAGCCATTATGGGATTCATTATATGATGTAGATAAACAATTGATTGATCCACCCTGGTGTCAATAATCAGCAACTAAACTACGGACCAAACATATGGGTACTCATATCTAACCAGTGGTCTGTCTGGCTGTTGTTTGTGCCTTCTACCATATGCTACCCGTTTCCCTGTCTCTATGTGATTCTCACTCCCTTTTTATCTCTTCCTTTTCTCTCTCCGGTCACTCTCTGCCTTGCTCCGTGCCTCCACACACATAAAATGGAGGGCAGCGGTGAGGTTCCAATTCAGAACTCATTTGTGGTGCTGCCGGCCCCCTACCCGCTCAGCAGTTGCCGAGGGGACCCAGGGGAGCCCTATCACAGCTCTATATGCAAATGTCCTTGCACCTGGACAACAGCGTGGGCATGCTGGGACTGGGAGCTTATTTATGCAAATCTCAGGGAGACAGTCACAGCACACCACAGAGCTGGCCACAGACACTGGTGGCCATATCTCCCCGCCAGCACAACAACTAGTTGGAAAAAAACGTAGAAAACATGAAAGATGTGGACCAAGTTGCAAAAGAGGGAGGGCGGCGTGACAGAGTCAAGAAGATTGGTGTAGAGCTTGTGGTAAATAAAATGTATGGAAGTACAGTATGTAGGTATTTGGTGATCTGTTTTCCTGTATTTCAAGGACATTTAGTCTTACAAGTCTTGATTGAATGTCTAAGATGTGATTGTACAGGTATGTTCAATGTAACAATTAATGAGTGAGACAATTAAGGATGGAATGCTTGATTTCTCATGTATTTATATTTTGTGCACAATGCACAGAGACATATACTGTAAGAGACTGCACATACACAGAAACACGCACCACAAAGGTGTTTGTTTACCATCACAACACCACTGACAAGAGGCAATAACGCTGAATGTGTTAAAGCGCTCCATGGCAAAAGGAGGAGGCGAACAAAACCAATCTTTGTGTCTCAGCTGGCCCTGCCTCCCGACTGGGCCGCACCACTGTGTGAGACATCACACAGGAAAATGCTCCCTCTCCGCATACAACAGGCCACATTAATGTGCAAATGTATGCAAGAAAATTTCAGAAAAGCTGAAATTACTGAGCCAAATGAGGTAGCTGCACTCAAATTGTTGGGATTATGAATAATTACCGCACGTTTTAATGGAACTTTACTAAATTTCTTGTGAAACAATGACTTCAGGAGTTTAATTGAGGAAAATCAAAATGGTTCTGAAGTTATTGTTTTCCAGTAGCTGGAGGTAGGAGCTACCTATGTCCATTTTCATATGCTGAATCAGGGGACAGGGAAGGAGTGCATAGTAGCAACCTTATTTACCTTAGTTTCCCCCCAAATTTAATGTATGATCTTTTATCTCTTTGTAACCGGCCAGTTCTCCAGAAGAATCTTGTTAATTACATTCAACATGCTGTCTGCCAGTGGAGTGTCTTGTAAATTGTGTTTGGCTGAGGTGACAATGTTACTTATAACAAATTCTTAAAAATTAAAAATCTCTGCTGCTTACAAACAACGTTCCACAGTAGGCTAACGCATTAGTTGGTAAATGTACAGTTACAGAAATGTAATTACTTTCTTTAGTAGCACCATACTGTCTCATTTTTCTATTTCTACATGTGTTTTCATACTGAATATGTATATATATATATATATATATATAAAATCCGGCTAACATACAATCAATCTGCCAGTTCAAGGAAACGCCTTTTAAAACTTAGGGCAATGCCCCTTTAATGTGAGAACTCGAAAGGGCAGACCAGGGTGTTTTCATGGTAATTAGACCAGCGGCTGACGTGCTGTGCCTTAAACTGCAGTGGTCATGGAGGACGGGGGTCTCATAGCGCTGTAATTCACCCAGAGAATGATGCACCAGCCTGGGGGCTGACTGGCAGCTTTGATGCTCTGATCACCAGGATGCTGCCTCTCACCTTCTGGTTCAAAACCAGAAGGGTAGAAAAGAGACGAGAGACAAGGTGGTTAAGAATGATGGCTTACAACTCTTTGTGGTTTGATTGAGAGCAGCAACAAACTCGGATATGACGTAAGGTGCTTTAAAAAAATTGTAGATGAGTCCATCATGAAAAGCAGATGAAAGGAGTCTTTGGTGATGTGGACCAAGAAGAAAAATGTCAGAGAAGAAAATGACTTAAAGAAAGAGGTAGAAAAGAGAGGGGAGGGGATGAAGGAAGGCTAGGACGGCAGTTGTTATTGTGTTTGATGTAGTGCTTGACAAGAGAGAGAGTTTAGAAATCCTTGTGTAGTACGAGGCAGAGGAAGAGAGGGTTCATTTAAATGCATGCTCACTCAGGGCCCAAACGGAGTGGGTGTCTGTTGAGAATTCATCATGGCCTTACTGATAAAGCCTCAGCCTCTTAGCGAGGGGAAAGGAGAGACAGATCACTCTCTTGAGGTGAGATTGCCTCGTGGATGGACACTTGTTATGTAGAAATACACAACACTGACGGATATTACCATGGCACTTTCGGACTGGTTAGGCATCCCTCCATCCATCCATTCCACCATTTCCCCAACTTGAACATGAAGTGCTCTCTGGGGACCATAAGGTGCGGCTGCATCAGTGATTAAAGCTTCACAACAATTAGGAAGAACATTTTCAGAGAGAATGTACCAATATTTTCATCATCCAGGTAGTGACAGGTCAAAATTAAAAAGGATCTGTTGAAACTTTAAGCTGAGGTATGAGATTATGATCAAATACACGTGTTTTTGTCAAATTCAGCAAATATCTCCTCACGGTTCTGAATGTGCTCTGAAAAAAACTCCAGTGTTCACAGCCCTAGCCAATCAAAATGGTTAAGTTAGGGTGTCTGTGAAGATTTTCAGTCATCCAGGTCATAGTTATCACGAAGGTTAAAGTCAAGGGCAACTGGACTTGGTTGAAGATACTAGAAAAGTTAGGGGCATAAAGCCAAAGAAATTAGCTGAAAGATGCTAAAATGCCCATAGAGCTGAGGGAAGCTGCAGAGTCGGAAAAAAGTTCTCTGTGGGTACTTCACTGTGACCCCTTTCACATTACATATAGTCATTTTATCCATTGTTATTATAACAGTACATTAATTAGTGCTGCTTCAAAAACAATCCGACCATTAGCAAGACCGGCAACATCTACTGGCCATGGCAATGCGTATTACATTGTGTGCTAACAGCTTTAGTGGGAAATCTGCTTTATTACTTTATTGCAAAAAAAGAGATTGTTTTATGGCACAAAACAGATGTTTTCCAGCTCACCTGGGGCTAGGCATATAGAGCTTCTCTCAATATCAGTTTCAGATGGTGGACCAAATGAACAATGGCAAAAAACAAGGCTGTTTCAACATAGTGTTATTGTTGACAGTAATGATACCAAGATGTTACAATATATTTGATTTTAAAATGGCTACATATAGATTTAAAGAGACTTCTTAAAAGGCTTTCTGAAGAAAATACTGGACTTATATATAAATATATAGACACTGGGAGTTTTCTGATCTCATATGTAAATTTAACTCAGGGAAACATTCATGTGGACCAACATAATTAAATGTCACATGATTCAGCTTTGAGGAAGAGCAATTAGCACAGATCTGCAAACACAGTGGCCTTAGGTGGTAAGTGTGGAGTATGTGTGTGTTACAGTTTTTTAATTTCAAAGGCAGTTAAACATCCATCCATCCATCCATCGTCAACCGCTTATCCTGCGTACAGGGTTGCGGGGGCAGTTAAACAATTACTTGAAATTCCAGTTTGATTTCAACAAAGTTTTTCTTTCCCCAACAACATCCCCTAAACATTTTAATATACGCCATGCTGTGAAATGTAACAAAGTCATTCATATTAAGGACACACCATTTTTTTACTTTGTACTTGGGTTTCATGATGTATACTCGGTCATATGTGTGGTATTTATTTTGCTGTATTTATTCTTTGTGCACATAATTCATGTAAATGTATGTAATATTTGGCTCTGATAATTGCAGTTTGTGAGTAAAACTCTTTGCGACATTGGACTAAAGCATAAATATGCATGTGACACAGTGGTTATATAATGCAGGTGCAGGTGGGGTTGTCTTTAAGCTGAATCAGCAAGCACGCTGTGTTTCTTCTTGTTTGCTTGTTCTGGCAATTAGCTTTTGAACTGCCATCATGTCCTTGGACAGGACTGGCCTGACTACATGCATCTGCCCCTCTGCAGAAGGCTCCTGCTGCTCATCACAGTGAAAATTCACAACAAAAACAATTCCCTCCCTTCTTCTGTTTTTCTCTCCTTCTCTGTAACACACACTAAAATAAGTCAAAACTAATCCAAACACAATCTTCCATCTGCTTCCACTCCAGTCTCCTGAAAAGTTGCTGATTTTTGTGTGTTTTTTTCATCTCTAATGTGATAGATGGGTAAACTTTTTTGGAATACAGGAGGATTTGGGGGGCTGGCCAGGCGACGATGGTGGCGGCGGTGGTGAAGTAGGCAGCAATTAGTGTGGTGCTAATGAACTCCCTCTCATTATCAGTGAATCAACAGGCCTGTGCTAATTACGGTTAGCAGGACAGACTCCTCTCTCCCACTGCGACGGGCTTCAAGGTCCCTCCGGGGCTGCAACACACCGGATGGTCTGCCAGCAGCCACAGGTGCAAAGCACTCACTGCCAATGTTAAAAACAGAATATAACACACGCACACACAAACATAGGGTCTGACAAACACTAATCCCAAGACCAATACTGTTTCTGTCATGTTGTGGTCATCTCATGCAGATGGCCCCATCGCACAGCCTTTTATATATTTTTTTTTACACATATTTGTTAGAAATTAAAGTGCCGTTAGCCCTTTATCACACAAGGATAAGCACATGCCAGAGGTGTTATTCAAACACTTGGGCTGTTAGAGGAGCTCACCTGCCATGTTTTTCTGGGGGTTTTTTGCATTCATAGCTATTTAGAAGTTAAAGGTGAGGTATGTGATTTTAATCCAATACACGTCTTTTTGTCAAATTCAGTGAGGAGATTTTCACAGAATTTGGCCCACTAGCTGCCGTTCTGTTTACAGTGTTCTGATAAAAAAAAAATCTGGTGTTTATACACAGCCCTGGCTCTGTAAATGGGAAACAAATAAAATGGCTTGGACCGAGCCAAACAACACTATTCCAGCCATTGCAGACATGATTTGTGTGTCAGGTAACATTAAATGACTCACCCACAGACATTCAGCTTACTTTCTAGTTTGCCATGACATGCTGTAGCAGAGAATCGCTGTCTGGAGCTCTGGGACTGTCTTCGTCCTCTCTGCATGTTAGCTTTGCAGTAGCAACCGCGACAGTCTGCTAACCCACAGACTAGTCTACCTTTAAAAGGGTACATTCAGTTTATTATAACTTGGGTCTTATTTTCATAGTTTTGGCCATCCTTCCAATGGTAAAATGATTTTGTGCTTTATGAAAGTGTCACTTGTTGTGTGACGCAGCAGTTTACCTTAGTTCTACAGAGCTTCTTTTAGCTCTCTGTTTTGGTTTTGCAAACTCCAGGTTAGCCCAAAGGTGAATGGTAAATGTTCCAGGAACTCAGCAGTTACTTAGGCATGTACAATGTCATCATAACTGATTAGTGATTCATACTATCTGATACTAATTCTGGCAAAAATATGACCCAAGTTGTTCTAAACTGGTCTCATCATTTAAACTCCTGCTGAGTTGTGTACGTCCTAAATGGCATATTACGACAAAATCTGACAGCAACTTTCCCTTCCTCTGCAAACAAGTGTTTTATAATAGACCCAGCAAGATCCATTAATCAAATGCAACTTGTAAGCCAGCAGTGGCCCTTGTCTATGAAATGCTAAATACTTATTGAAAAGCACAAATTCTAACTCCACTGATTATGGGACTAAAGGCTTTTCAGTGAGTTACTGAGGCGAGCAAACACCAAAAAGATTCTTGGTTTCAGCCCACAGCATGAGCCATAAGATGGGACCTGGGCATGTAAAATAACCCCCCCCCCTCTCCATCCATAACTTAAGCAGAGATCAGTGGCTAACACTCTTAATCCCAAGGGGGTGCTTTCTGAGCTGTAATTTAAAAATAGCGTTTTAATAACACACCACTGCTACAGTACATTAATCTCAGAATTAATTATCTACCCCACCCCCAGCCTATTTACTTGAAAGAGGCTCTTTGCAGCATTTCTTGTGTTTTAGTTCTATTTATTCCAAGAGTGAGCGGATAAAGAGATGCATGTGGAGTGTCTTGTGTCGAGTGCAGTAATTATGCAGTTGCTAGTATATTAGCAGTATGTATATGAAAACCAGCAAATAAATTAGAGCCGCAGGGTGTCATCGGCATAAATGGTCAGTAAGGTGAGACGTTCTTAAACGGCGTACAATCTTTCTCAGACTGTGCAATGTAAACAAGAAACAATTCAATTGAGGAGTACATTAAAAAAAAAGTGAGCGTAATCTAAAGATATTGTAGCAAACAGCTGTGGTACGGAGAATAACTTCATGTTCGTTTACATTTTTATGCAAGAAAATTTTTTAATCAAACGTCACTTCTAGCAACAGAAAATCAATTCCAAAGAGAAATTAAAGAGCATAACGTGACTGTAAACCAGGCCTAAAGGCACCACAAATATACAAAAACAATATTAAACTGTGATAAATAAAATATGAACCTTCTTTGGCAATATAACATTCAAGCGTCAGGGGACGTGAGCACTTAATGCAAGTTAATGAAACACAAGAATCATGTTAAAGGCACGGCAATCACTGAGCATTTGTCGAAAGGTGGTGATCGTGTTGCTGAGCCCTCTGGCAGAAGTTGCAGGCTGACAAGAGATCAAGTTGAACACTGACAGTGATTATCAGTATATAAGCTGGGGATGTTAATAAAAATTATGTTTTAAAAAAGACAAATCCTTCGTGTTCCCTTTCCCCCTCGCTTCCTGTTTCTCTGATTGACTGACTGACTGACCTCTATTGTCATCGCTTCACAGCTGACAGTGATCTCCACACATACATCACTTTGTATGTTCTCGGCTGAATGGCGGAGTGTGTGCGTGAACTCTGCATGAGGCAGGTACCCCCGGGTCTGTGTATCACAGATAACCTTTATAAGGAGGTGTAGTTCACGCCTCCCGTTCCCCGCACCTTCCCGCTATCACATCAAAGGATCTGGATGTGGTTAAATTCAGCCACTGGAGACAGTCGGGGCTTGGCATGCATGATTGATGTCGAGTTTGTAACATTAGGTATCATAAGGTGTAATATAGGAGATAACGTTAAGTGTAAGATTGCATTTGAGCGTGTTGAAGGAAATAGGAAATTGTTTGACATCTCTTGGTGTTTTATAGCGTCTTGCTGGTTCCTTTCCGTTCAGGATATCTGACCATAGCTATATAAACAAAGACCTGCTATTCATTTTTGTTATGCCATGTGTTAACTCAGTCCTCTGCTGTATCGCTGTCTGCCTTACTTTTTGGCTTCCTGTGTGTTATGTCTTCCCTGCCCTTAAAGGAATCCCTCACACACATTGTGAATGCCATGCAGACTTTAATGTTTCAATTAAGGTTTGATTGAGTTATGAAATATAACCAAACCACAACAAGATGACATGTATTTCTGCTGTTTGTGACATGACTCTACTCAGATTTCTGTGTCTCCTACATGACATCCTATTAATTTTGTTTATATCGAGGCAGGTGGTTGTCAGTAAAAGTCATTTTGTCAATCAATTTTTTTTTCGGACTGACTATTTTTCAAATGAAAAAATAAGTTGCTAATTTTGTCAGTGCTCTTTCTAGACACTGCAGGTTTAATTGCTAATTGTTAACTGGGAATGAATGCATTTGCATATTAATTAGTTAGCCCATTTGCATTTTTAATTTGCTGCCTTCAAAGGGGGTGAGATAAAAGGTCGCACAATTCTGAATAATTTAAATAATTTATGCTCCATTGGTGAAAAGAAGCTGAACAGAAGTGTTCTGCGGATATTAACCCCTGAGAGCTTTTACCGAATAAAGCACTCCAAAAATTGTTTTAACAAATCTAATTAAACGGAAAAAGGTCTGAACACACAACCACCCAGAGCACTAGGAGCTAGAGTGTGTCCTCGGGAACAAAAAACGCTCAGGAGAGAGTGATGGAGGGTGTATGGGTATGGAGGACGAGACTTCCAGCCCTCCATCCGGATATGAAGGCCTCTCGTAGTCTTTTCATCATTCAGATTGATCAAATACCCCTACAGGAATGCTGATGGAGTCAGTGCTTGGTACTGTAATAGTAATTCTCTCTGAAGTTAAGCTGCTCTTTGCAACGTGTCGTGCTTCATAAGCAATCAAAGAGATGCATGTACGGTAGTGGATCCTTGAAACTATGCGTCCAAGTTGTCATTTTAATGAATGGACAGCACAAGCACAAGTAAATTTATCAGATCGTCACAGGGAAGTAACAACAAATAAAATGTATTTGCAGCCATGTGTTCCTCGCTTTAACTTTCTTCTTCTCTTGTAACTACCAAAGTGTCCATAAAAAAAGAGACTTCTTTCCATTTTTGGGTGCGAGGAGCTGATATTTTCTCTCCCTCTTCTTCAACCAGGTCCCGACTGCATTGTGAGACTGTCTCCTCTCTTTTGTCCCAGTGATCTTAATTACAGGCCCTGGGCCCTGTGCATAGAAGCCCATTTAAATCAGAACACATCCAGCTTCCATTATGGGCTTGGCATTTGGTCTTTGTGCCCATGCTCTTAAATTACATGCTGCCAATCCTAGTGGGCACGGGCAAGATGAGGAGCGGAGGATGGGTGAGAGATGAGGTGAAAGGGGGATGAGAGAAAGGAGAGAGGGGGCTGAGAGTAACAGCGGAGGGGGCCACAGGCTACACTTGTCGACAGAAAGCGCCCCCCCCCCCGCCCGGGCCCTCTCTTCTTCTGCCCTCTTTATCACCAGATAACTTATGTAAAGTAGCAGATGAAACCCATTCCCATTCACGTCGGCCTGATTGTCAGAATAAGCTTGCATTCCTTTGAAAAGTGATTGACCGCCTGAAAGGGTACAAATTAGGGGCCTGTTCGTCTTTTCTTCTCCGGTCGTAGGGTTTATTTGCGGCAGATTCACCCAGGCCCAAAATTAAGTGAACTCAGGCAGGGATGAATGGGAGAGCTCTGATTGAATAATTGATTTCCTTTGTGCGGCCTGTGTTTAAGAGGGATAACTAGACATCCTTTGGAGTGTAATGATTGTAATTACTGCGATGACTGGTCATGTCAAATATGACACAGGAAAGGACTGTTATTAACCTTTATTCTCCACATGGAAAAAAAAAACTAACCCAATATCCTCTAGTCTCTCCCGTCTGCATATGCGTTTCACCTCAGGTGGAGGCATGGCTGGTGTAGGTTCAATGCATGGATGAACTCATTCCCTGTCTTCTACTCCTGGTCCATGAAAGGTAGATGGGTAATTGACTGTGGAGTCGGAGTCACTGGTGTGTCAATGACTCAGATGGCTAGTGAGCCTTGGAGTAACTCTCAAAGTACAATGCATTATGCTCCAGAATTTAAGTGTAAAAGATAGGAGTTATAGCCGTGTTCATGATATCTGTCAGATTCCCATATGCCTTGACCTCTCAAGCAGTGCAGCCCGAATTGGGCTTTAATGCACTTGATGCATTTGAGGGCCTCAGTGAAACAGACATTCATCATGTAGTGATCAGACACAGTCTGCTGAAGTTACTGGACATGTGGTCCATATGAATCACAGTTGCCACCACTGATCTACTGAGACTTGTCTAAAGCCCCAGCTTTAAAGGTGAATATGCAGACTTGACTGGTGGTAGCAATTCTCTGCTTTTAACCATCCTAGGCTCTGACCTTGTTTCTAGGTGTTAAGGCCTTTGCAGACCAAATATTAATACAATAACATTATATAGTGTGTATTTCCCGTTCGCGTTTTTTATTCCGTCATCCAATAAAAATTGTGACGCAAAGTAACCCTTGCACACTGAGTCAGAGGCTTTTTATTATTCTATTCTTTGCGAAAATTCACAATGCAAGACACAATGGAGTTGTCAAGCAGTGAGGATGATTTTGTGGACACCTCCTCTGTCTGCAGCTCCTGACGCTACTGTTGTCCTATCTCTCGCTTCTTCTCTCTCATTTCCTCCCTTGCTTCTCTCCATTGGAGGAATCTCATGAGGCTGTCGCCACTCTCTGCCCAAGTCTTGCATTTGGCACGACGGCTACCTGAATGAGCTGAGTAAGTAATGATGACCGAAAGTTTCAGAGTTTTTATGTTATATACAAACGTGAAGTGGTATTTATGTTTTAACGTGTAACAATTTCAGCCAAAAAAAAAATCGACTTGGTGTGCAAAGGTCTTTAGGATAAGGCTGATGATCTGGGTGTGTGCGTGCATCTTCATTTATTTGGGGGGGTTCCTGCCTCAATTTAATTTAATTTTATTGCATTGTATGACTACTGCAAACACTTCATTTCCTTTGACATTTAATTTTTAAATGTAATGGACATAAGGATTCTCAAGCCTATGCCGCCAGTTTTTAATTGCTAATTACTACTTGCTTTATTCTGTTTTTACATTTTTATTTGACAGCTGGAATGTTTGGCACTTTGTGTTGACAGTGATGACAGGAGACAAATTTGAAACACATTTAGGGAATATCAGGTGTTTTGACCAACTTTTCTCCAGATTGTGCTAAGTATCCTATATCTTTTACTCATTTAATCTATGCCTACATGACAAAAATCTACCTTAAAGGGGCTATATGTAGTTTTTCACTTATAAATAAATCAAATTTTTACTTCCTTTTTGTCAGTGGGCTCTAACCTCACTTAGAAGCACACGCCTGTTTTCTCTGTTGCTTGCACCAGCCACTATTCTGCTATTAATGTGAGGACTCCAGGTCGTGATGTAACCCTTTGCGCACTCCCGAGCCTCTCGCCGACTACAGCAACAACAACGCAGCTAACGACATGCAGTTCACTAACACCAGAAAACAACATGCTCCCAGCACAACACAGACTCTAACATAAACTCCACGTAAGTATATAAAACACCAATAAAGTTTTATATGCTGAAGCCCGTCAGACTAAAAGAGATTCAGATGATGTTGAGTGAAAACACAGTGAACATCAGAAAGGCTGGAATCATGGAGAGTCACGTTAGCCAAGCAGTTGCTAACCTTATCCGGTGCAAAGTATCGCTTTCCACATTACCTCACCAGCTAACACGAACCATATTACTATCCTGTGTACCACCGGTATTATGCCAAAGTGTTGATTTAGTCTGCAAGACAGGATGTAACTGTACAAAGCAAATGTGTCTAGCCTAGTGATGGAAGGCAGGGCAGCCAGCTAACACTAAATAGCCCGGACCTGCTGTTGTTTGCTTCTTAATATTCGATTTAGATTTATTGTGGTTTTACCGATACTCAGGTACACAGCTTCTTCACCATCTGTCGCTGTAACGTGACCCACATAATATACAATGCTGTAGCAAAACGGCGACCACACGGAGGAAGAGTCATCAACTAACACTACAGTAAAGTTAATTACTGCGGTCTAACTGTTGTAAAGTGTGACAGCAATCTCATTTATAATATTCAGTCCAGCTCACTAACATTAACCGTTTCGTTATCATCCACAACATTTAGCTGTGCTCACATTGCTGAGCCAGTGAAAGATACACATATAGTTATGTTAATTACTGAAAAGTAGCAGGCAAGCTAACGCCAATGTATCACGTCAGCTAAATACGAACAAAGCCTGAACATGTCAGCCGGCATGCCGGTATTTCTGCGTTTATTGCAGGATCTCTGTATGAAAGCGGTTGTGTTTCGGATTATGCTCGCTCATTAGTTCAAGCAAGCACGCGTACGAGCACACGCCTGGTTGCAATCTTAAAACCGCACTGCTAGTGGCCGCTGAAAACTCCATAATACCCCCTTAAACATAGTTCCAATAACATGATTTTCATATTCACAAAAAAATCAACCTTATAAATTAGGCTGTATATTAGAATTTAGCTTACAACAAACAAACATGTCAGAATGCACCAGCAGCACACACACAGCGCAGAAAGGCCACAGTGGACAGGATGAAGTATGCGCAAAATAATGGAAATATTCTTACACCTATTGAGAGAAAGTATATAGTCTGCACCAGTGGTACTTTTTCACATCAAGGACCCCTAAACTGACACATATTACACCATGGACCCCCATTTGATAAGATTTTGTCCCATGGTCCCCCATCTTAAAGGATTTTTGAAAATAGGCACAATTAATATATTAACTTTTAAATGTCAGATTACAATTTCAACTTTTTGCCCCCTGGTATCCCCTTACTTTTAAGAACCACTGGTCTACACAGTGTACTGCCTGTTATTGTACTATCAAAAGTATCTGAATTGATACTACTATTAAAATTCGACAGAAACAAAATAAAACTCACCAAAACTGTCTTGGTTTTAGTCTTTAAACTGTTCCAACAATCACCAACACTGGTCGAAATAAACTCAAAATTAGATATGAAAATATTCTGGCTCCTAATGCTGTTTGTCTCCGCCTAAATGTGAACGACTTCCCAACTCTGAAAGTGGGGAAAGTGGGACCATCTGAGGAGCACATGAAATCAGCATTAGTGTGTAATGAGGGAGGTAAGGAGACATCAACCAGAGCGACTGACAGACTAACCATTGGTCAGAGTAGCAGGAACAGCTGTATTGGGCTGGTAACCAGCCATGAGCAGCTATTGCCAGACTCTCCATCAGCTACTAACCTACTAAATATTATAAACACACAACTAACAACTAATAAAATGAAAAGTACGCTAAAATGATTATGCTAACAGTACAATCTAACTTGTCAATCACTATACTCAGTCTACTCTTCACTAATACTCTAACACCACACTAATACTACACAATCTGCAGAGTCAGGAAATGTTCATTTTATAGGGGGGGGCTTAGTTGGTGATGAAAGCTGCCACTATATTCTTCACTTGCCACCAGAGCAAAATTCAATATCAATAGCTGTGTTTCAACCAGTAGGGTAGAGGGCAGTCACTGTGTAAATTTATAACACAATATGTAGAATTCAAATACTTGGCACTAAAATGTCAAGATTTGGATCTGAATCCATCAACACCACTACTTCTTCAGTTGAAAAATGTAATTTTGGGGTTGGCGTCTGACAAATGAGTAAATGAGCCAGTAAAGTTGTTGTTTTTATCACTTACATAAACACGTATTACCTAACCCAAAATAAAACCTAAACAAAGCACCATGTGTCTGAATTCAACACTGATTTGTCTTCATGTGTGTCAGTCAATCAGTGTCATTGTCAAGGCTGTTACCAGCCTATGAGTCACAGGCGAGCATCGCTTAGGGCTCTTTATGACAGAACCTGTCGGTATGCTAACGATTAGCTGTCATGCCAAAGAGAAAGTCTGTTTTCAGAAGAGCTCCAGGAGGCTTACTCCTTCATGAAGTACCTGGCAACCAAAATGTTGTGTTCATGGAGTCCATAGTGTTGAATTGTGCTCTCGGTAGGTGTGCCATGCACTGAAATAATTGTCCCCCATCCTGATTAAATGCCTGTGGTGTGTCACCAGCGCATACAGGAGCACCTGCATAAATGGTTTGGGGGTTTGAAAATATGGTCACCCTATCCAGAGCTATGGAGGGCTGCAGAGTTGGGTGAACTCTGGGTTCATCATGACAATTGACCTGTTTCATATTACACATAGTCATTAGATCCATTGCTGATATAAAAAATATTGATTAGTGCAGCTTTAAATGGAGATGCTCCACTGGAAGAGTAGAGAGTAATATAAATTCTACTATTTCAGTAATTTAGTCCAGCTCAGATTTAAATTGTAAATAGAAACAAGTCTCTGCTTAAGCTGAACAGCGGAGAGACAAAACTACAGTTACAATGTTAAACTGAAACCAATCTTGGAGCTGATCCATAGGCGGTGAATAATTCAACAACTTCAAGGCCACTGTGAAAACCTCCATGGCATATTTTACTGGGATATGTAGACATTTTATGATTCATAGCTGTAACGCCTACAGTCAAATAAAACTTAACTTAAATTTGGATGTTAAATCTCAAACATTCTACAGACCCATAGAGTCAGACACTAATTCAGTGTCAGTGAACCACCTACTAGAAGTGAAATTATCAATTCAAGACTTGATGCTGTGATTTCCTTCCATCCATCGTCAACTGCTTATCCCGCGTACAGGGTCGCAGGGGTTGTGATTTCCATTTTAGGCAAATTCACCACACCATAGACCGATCCATCCAACTCCAGGCAAAACATTTAGAGACATTAGAATTGCTTGTTCACTAACTTGTCACTGGAAACCCCAGGCCTCTTTGCCCTTTACTTGAACCTCTAGAGTGCTGCCAGCCGTGCCAGCTGTGGAGACAACTGAAAAACTTAATTTGTAACTTCATTTGAAGCCTTTAATTAGGTACCACAAGCACTTGTACAGGGAAAGTGTGACCGATTTACGATTTGTAAAGAAGTGTAAGCTAATGATAGCATGTGACCTGCGTTTAAAGGTGAAATTGGGTTAGCAAGGTCAACCTGAAGGGCCACTGGCTCATACTGACATGCACTGTGCATTGCAAATGCGGGGAAAAGCCAAACCATTCTGAAAACTTTCACATAGATATTCATAAGCTACAGTTTAAAGGGTAATTTTGGTACTTTTTATACCTAGGCCCTATTTTCACATATTTTGGGGTCAGAATGGCTACTAAAAAGCTCAGCAGGATTTATCTAATCTCATGCTACACACCATCACAAGCCATTTCAACTGCTATACTTTACCAGATTTTTTTTGTCAAACAAACAGGGCATTATGTTCGATCGATTGCTTAGTTCTTTTTTGTCAGCATCCATAATTTGCAGATACAAAATCCGAAAGTTTCTGACTCGGTATGGATTTATTTTCCCAAATTATTTAGGTTTGTTCTGAAAAGGCCTTTAATCTTAGTTCTTATTTGACAGCATTATTTGAATGCAGCCCCAGAACATTCACGGATTCCACCTTCTGTGTCTCATTTAGTCCAAGGAGTATTTAGGAACCTGCTGCAGGAATATGGTTACCTCTCTGTTGCTTCTGCTTTTTCCTCAGGGGGCCCTGTGTACCTTTCATGTGAGATCCTGGAGGTATAGTGGAGTAACCATCAGCTGTGTTAAGATGAGACTGTTCAGCTGTCTGGACTGGTAATCTTTCAAACTAATGACAGTTTTTTAGTATTTGCATCTATTGTGACCAACAAGAATTCCGGCTGACATTTCAGTGAACAACCAAAACTATTACTACATTAATTAATGGTAACTTTTTATATCAGTATTTGCATTGAAGAGAATGATCTCACAGGTGAGATTAAATTAAAGAAAAGCCTTACCTAAAGAGAGAATCTGAATTTCAAATAATACATTTTGCTCAATAATGAGCAAAACAATTTTTTTTTTCTCCCATGAGTCTTTAAATGAAGACACACATTTAGTCTGGAGTTGGTTGCGACTGTGCCATCCTGCTATTTGTGTTCCTTAATGACTTTCTAATTCCTCATCAGTGGGTAGCTAGCCTCCACAGCAGGCAGACAGAGAGCAGTGGCAGGGTGCCATCCAGGAACAGGTGCTCTTCCATGTTGTGCTTATGGTGTCCGTAGACCTCAGTTACATCCTTTAGTTGATTTGAAATTGGGAGCATTTCAGTGGGTTCATTGCTTTGCTCTGAGCTTAACCTTTTCTGCTTACACACTTGGCTAGCTTTGTTTTTTAACATGGTGGGAAAGTTAGCTGATTACAACAGTAAGCAGGATAAGCTACATTTATCTGCTACCACTTACACTATTAAAGTCAACCTTTGACCTGTCAAACATCTGATTTGAACCTGTCCATTGAAGACTTTATTAAATTTGACGCAATTTAAAGTCTTCAACAAGTATTTAGAGAACATTTACATCTGAACATCAGGCAAAATGTTATGTTAGGGGGAGAATATGAAAAATGTTTACCACAAAATGAATTACTCATCTTTAAATATATCTCTGCATGGAGCTTTGTACCAGACACCACCTGCAGTCGAGTCACATTACAATTCAGATTTCTCAAAGAACGTAGTTTTCTGGTTTTTTTCTGATGTTGAATTCCTTTTTTTAAATTTTTTTGCTGTGTTCATGTACTTTGGCTAATTTGGAAGATCTCCGCTGGTCCACACATCTTCCACCATCATGGAGATTTTGGTTGTGGCCCCAACCTTACTGATAATTGGCACAACAAATTTAGTTAAAATACTCCAAGATTGCAGTAACTGTATCTCCATTAGGCTCTTATTACCACCCTTGTTTTTATTGAGTAATCTTAACATAACCCTCTTCTTCCTTTGACTGAGCTAATATTTTCATTTCATGCTCATTAACTTCTGTTCTTTTACTCTCAAACAGTCATGTGTTTTTCCATTTGTTCTCCTTCACTACTCTTCAATGCTTTACACTATCTCACTGGTCATTATTGACAGATTGACATCTGGGTTAGCTAACTTTCTTACATCTTCCTGAATACTTTGCAGGCTACACAAAATCAATGTTTAGCCAGGTAGTACAATACAGTACATACTTATTTTTTTGCAACACTGAGACTCACAGAACTCCAAGGAGGCTGAAGACAAGGGACTAATCAAGATCCCACACAAAATTAGCATGAGAAAAAGCATTTGATCAGCTGTTGTCAGCTTTTTTCTTTTTGTCTTTTTATAGTGTTTTTGTTGATTTTTGCTGTCATGAAGTTTCTTAAGGTTATTAATTGAATATTACATGCAATATTGTGGTGGTAATTATATTTGTGTTGTTTAATGACAAATGAATTATACCGACATTACCCAGTAATGGTAACTAGAGCCCGACAGAAATTGGATTTTTAAGGCATTTACCAATATTGCTATTTGAGGATTTTAAAATAAGATATTCTGATATATCAACCAGTTTTTTTTTCTTTTCTTTTCAGAAACATAACTTTAACAACGTTTATTATGTGTAGTTATGAGACCTCACCAAGATAACATGACATAATGCAGTTTAAAAATAAACTGTTTTTTATTGTTAATAGTATTTTTAACAAAGGTACAGCTGATTATGTCAGGTACTTCCCATGGTGGATTTGTAGCATTAAATGTAAATGTTTGAATTTGTGTTATGTTGCCAACAGGGGAGTTGTAGAAAGCCCTCTGGTGGACAAACGATGCAACCACAACACTCATAACAGGATTGAATGACTCTCTGTTTCTTCTAAGATTGTCCTTATAAACACAGATACTGATTTATCTGCAACTTACTCACATCGGCCAATAATATCAGCACACAGATGCATCGGTTGGGCTCTAATGGTAAACCTTTATTAAAGCCTGCCTGAGGAAGTATCATATTTATAAGTTTAACGTTTTCAGTCAAAGAGGATGACACCCCCTGCTGTCCCCCCTCATATCAACCCTTGACCAGCTCAAATATTGTTGCACAATATGCCATGATGTGGAATGGGCTACTGATGAGCATTTAGATGATCAACTCTCTAGATTAAATTCCTCACAAAAAAAAATGCCCTCATAAATTAGCAGCATGAGCAGTAGTTAATATGCTGTTGTTTTAGGTGGCATTGTGTATCTAATTTAATAAAGTTTAGTGAACTTTGTTGTATAGTTATTGTTGTGACTGAAATGGTTAAACTGTATATAGGAATGTTTATGGATTAATATTGTTGTATATTGTATTGTCATTGAACTTTATTTTTAAATATAATGAAGTATACTCAGAAGCTGCTAGTAACCTCCTGCCTTTTCATGATGCTCTTACCCCCTACCTTCCCAAAAAGGACCACAATGGGAATAAGATGTTTGGCTTTATTGTGTTTATATCCTTTTGATGTTTTTTGTAGTTGGGGCGCCAACAGGCGCCAATTTTCATATTAGCAATCAATAAAGAAGTTAAATCAATCAACCAGTACAATACAAACACACACACACACACACACACACACACACACACACCAAGGGAACAAATAACAACACAAAACAATATTTGGTGATTGAGGATGACATTTTCGCTCTTGGTCAGGAGCGAGAAAGTGACAATGTTATCTTCAGGCACGTCAACCAATCAGTGATGCTCAACTTCGCCTGCTGTAAAAGACGCACGAAGGATCAGGGTTGTTAGACTTACAAATTCATGAAGGAGCATGTAACCCCCCCATTCTCTTGCTCCATAAGCAAGCAGAAGAAAAATTAACAAAGCAATGGCTGGTGA
The DNA here is from genome assembly GCF_014851395.1 of Micropterus salmoides. Lineage (NCBI taxonomy): Eukaryota > Metazoa > Chordata > Actinopteri > Centrarchiformes > Centrarchidae > Micropterus > Micropterus salmoides. The sequence continues at coordinate 8,691,595 of NW_024040928.1, forward strand.
TGGAGGTTGAAGTTTTGTGCACTTGGTCAGGAGTGGGAAAGTGAGGATGTAATCTTCAGGCTCGTCAACCAATCCGTGGCACTGGATCACTTGTGCCTGCTGTATGATATGTGAAGGAACAGGGTTGTAAGACTTACAGGTTCATGGAGTAGCACGTAACATCCCTTCTCTTAAAAGGTCATCGATGGGCACCATAAAGATGGTGTGTGAAAGTGATCAGCTACCACAATGTCATATTACATACAATTTAGAGGTGTAATTATCACAGTGCATTCCTTAACTACTCCATTTGTGTACTAAATACCAAATCTTCATTTTTGGTATGGACTGTGGTGTGTGCAGTGCTTTATTATGACCCTGATAATTAAAGTGGTCATCAAACTAGCTAACTAACTTCATATTTTCATTAAAATGATGCCATTTCCAGGAATTAAAAGTAATTCACAGCACCATCTGATAATCAGCAACATCAAATGCAGATAAAAAACAAAATCCTGATAGTTGGAAACCTTTTCCAAATGCAGTACACCAAATTCCTTCAAGTAAAAACTGACACAGATACACATCCCAGTAAGTCTGTCCGCCGTGACACCTCTCCTCCACCACGTTGGTCAGATCACTCAGAGCAACATAACAGTACACATCTACCGGCCTCCACTGATCTCACCCGGGAAGCAGACAACACTTTCATATCAACACCCTGTCATCTCACAATGTGGCATCTTCCCCTTTGAAGGTACAGTAGCATTGTTGCAGTTTCTCAGATGTGAAACTCTGGCTTTTATCATCCTGTTTTGGGCAAGGAGGAGAGGAGTGGGAGATGAAGGGAGCGATTTCCTTTTAACTTGGACCCACCAAAGTGGAAAGAAACAGAGTGTTGACAGGCGTGTGAAAGCAGTACTGCTGGGTCAACTGGGGAACTTCAGAGACCAGTTTAGAAGGCTTCATAAAGTCTCTCCGAAGAGGAGGCGTAATAGGCTCACTGGCAACAGGGCAAGTATCAATGCTCATGTACAAATCAGAAGTTAGCATTGAAGGCTAGTTTCTATGGATGACTGCATATGCTTTTACCATAGATTATTGTTCATTCAGATTTAACCACATAATGTAAGACTTGCTAATGTGCACAGAAGCCAGAGAGATTTGCTCCTTGTCCTGAATTACCAGCCAGCTGTAAACTACAAGTCCCATTCCACAGCAGGAGGATCACTCCTCACATTAGCCTTGGCATAGTGCCGACTGCAAATGTGAGATCAGTGGTCGTCAGGAGGCCCAGTTGGGACGGATCCTTTGTCACTCACGGCGACACATGTCATAAACTCATTGTCTTGCCATCAATCCGGGGACCTAACCACCTCCACAGCAGATGGAGGCCCAGCAGGATGACAGGGGGCCATGCCCTGAGTCTCTGCCCCACACAGAGTGCACGCGGCGGGAGAAAGAGGGGCAACAGCTATAGGGGAGCCCCATACACTGGACTGGACCTCCTGTGGATAGACCTCTGGATGAAGTCCTAATGTTGCCCATGATTAATTAGAGACAAATGTAAGTACGCCGATATCGCTCTGCAAGATAATAAACTTGCTTCTTATATGAACATTGAACTCACTGGATAACTATTTAAAAGTTTCAAATCACATATCGTCTCTGTGATCAGCTTCTCCTTAATGTCAGCAATTACACAGCATCACAACTGCATCTATCAGTAAATATATGAAGGTCTAAAACCACAGTGAGCATAAACATCCATCCAAATTTAGGAGTGAAAATAGCGATAAACATGGTTTACAAGGGATAAAGATGTCTTGCCTCGCGTGAATGGGGACATGTAATGATATTCATAAAGAGACCACCTACTGGGAGCACAGGAAAAACTGTTCCTAAGCAACAACATACACGCTCTTACAAGATACATCTTGGGAAATTTTGACCGGATTGGGATGCAAACAACTGAAAACCTTTAACTAGGCCATGTTATGAGTCTGCTCCCCATGGCTGAGTATCTGGGTGTCTCGTCTGGCACAAAATCCCCCTCCACTAATGATACATACTATATTTCAACAAAAAATAATGAAGTGACGAGTAACAAGCTTGTGGTGTGTTGCTAAACCAAATCTCTACCCTTCTCAGTAGTCCTTCAGTTCAAAATCAAGTCATATAATCAATGAAAATCGCTGAAAAATCCATCAAGTCTCAAGAAAATATACATTTTAAGTTCTTTTTTTGTTAAACTTGGACAAGACAGTTGTACAAGTTACTGTTCAATAGATTCATATTTCAAAGGTCAAGAACTGGTCAACCCATCCATCTAATTCCTGTTCTCCCTCCAGCACAATCAGTTGATGAGAAAACTCATGATAGCTCAGGTGCATTAAAGAAGTCTTGTGCCCATTTAATGTAATTAATTGGTGAGTCCTGTCCAAGAATTTGCATCGTGGTCTTACTGAATATGAGAAAATAAAAATAAAAATAAAGAAAAGTCAATGTGGAGGGTGGAAATCTAGTCAGAACCACATGAAAAATATGAAATTATTTTTTAGACAATGTAGCACTCTGTTTGTTGATTGTTATTTACATATGTTGTGGGGGACAGGTAAAGCTTGGCTCTATACACTTTAATGCACAAGTTCAATCTTGCTGTCTACGCTACAGTGTGTGTATTAGTGGTGTTAGATTGAGTGTGATTTTTTTTACAGTACTCAAATCTTAGGTATACTTGCTATTATCCTCTTCATCCAAAAAGGCCTAGAAACAATTACCGTCCAGTAATGAGTGATGTTTGTTTCTCCCTGTCATTAATTACAATTAATCAAAGACAGCAGATTACTTAAAAGCATCATTCTGCGTAGAGCTCACTGAGGTCAACTCACAAAACATTATCTTCCGGGAACAGCACTTCCAGGAATATGATCAAACAACAGCACGGGGTGGGAAATTGAAAAGAAAAAAAAAAAGCTTTTTAAAGCACAACATGATAGATCGTCCTCCCAAATACATCACAAAATTATTAATCAGCACCTCACTACTATTATCGGGTGCAAATCAACACATTAAGGTGAAAAATGCGAGCATTCAAAATCCCTCTGTGAAGACTCAACCATTTATAAAAAGATTACTGACGGTAGAGATGCTCCCTTAACTCTAATCTGCATCAGGTTTTGCTGTCACCAAATGACTAGTCTTTGAACAGTGTGCCTGTTTACCCATTCCCTTGCTAGGGTTGAAGAAGAGGCCAGCAGAAAGGCTTCATTGCCCTCTTGTGGTGAAAAGATAGAGACCATATTCCAGCTCTGTAACGTCGGCTGTACAATGGGCCTTCCATGAACCTCAGGATGAATACTGTATGTGAGGATGTCTGTCATTTGGGGGACATGACAAGGTAGGAGAGTGAAGAAGTGTGTGCAGCTAGAGGGAACAAAGGAGACATATCTATTCTTAATTCTGTGCTGTACCTGATAAGTCGAAATTTGATGGCGTGTTTCACAACAGCAGTCGGCTTGGTGGGGCCGGGAGGCAAGTCGGACAGTTCGACAGTGGGCGGACTCTGGGAGGGAAGGAACAGATAGTATCAAGTTTAATATTGTATGTTAACTTGACAGAACACCTTCGAAGATAGTTTAGCACACCAGGTGAAATTTGAACTTCTTGGTTGGCCTCTCAGGCTCAGAAGCGCCAGGTCTCTTGGTGCTTGGTGAGCTCACAATGGGAGACGGATGCTCACTGAGTGGTGCACCTGTAGAGGAGCAGGTGGCTTGTGTGCCTGGAATTAGTTCCTCATAAGCTTTGAACTTCTGAGGTGAACTATCTGAGTGGGGAGAACATGGTCTCTTTGTGGCCTGTGGAGTCATGGAGGGTAAAGCAGGTTTGCTGGACATTGATTTCTGTCACAGATGAGGGAAATGTTTTTTTAGGTATGTAAAGGAATAAATTTAGGAAATACACTCATTACATTTAGTGTTTGTTGAGTGGATTGATACCACTCCCATGTCTGTACGATAAATGTGAAGCTACAGCCAGCACAAAGAATGGAAACAGGGAAACAGCTTGCCAGGGTCTGTCCAAAATCTGTTCAAAAATGCTTAATGTTTACAAAAACGCATGTGTAAAAATGTCCAGTTGGGGATTTTACGTGGGGGTTATGTGCCGGACTACTTCTTGATTAGGAACAGTTACTTCCTGGAGTATCGTAATAACTGGGAGTTTGCCAGGCATACAGTGGAGACTTGTCATTTTTACACTTTGTACAGATTAAATACATGAGATAACAAGATGTAATTCACTGTAGGCTACAGACTTAAGAATGGTATCAATATTCTTGTCTAATTTGTGTCAAGAAAGCAAACAAGAGTATTTCCAAAATGTGAAAGAATTCCTTTAAAATGACGAGCGAAATAACATTTAACAGTTTTTCACAACAGAAATTTAAACAAATACATTTACTCATCAACAATACATGGAATGGTCTGGCATACCTTGTCAGCTTTGATCTTTCTGGCTGGCATCTCAGAGTGAGGCCAGTCTTTTCTCTTTGTGGCGGATTGGCCAGGTGGTAATGTGGCAGACATTTGGCGGCTCAGTGTGGCCTCTGGTTTTGGACTGAAAACCCTTTTGCATTCGCCATTAGGCATGCGCCAGCTAAGGTTTTCCCTCTTCACATGTGTGGCTGATATGGTCATCTCCTTTTCATACATCTCAGAGCTCGCTGCCTGGCTGTAGACTGCAACAGCACAAAATAAAAGTATGATTCACAGTGTCATGCAACATTGCTCCAATTCTACTGAATTTAAAAAAAGAAAAAAAAAGGGCTACTCGTACTAGTGTTAGTGAAGGATAGGAGGTCAGAGGTCAGGTTTATTTTCATGTTTTTAGACTCCTCCATATTAAGCCCAATCAGCCACATTGTGCTCATTCCCCCTCTGAAACAGATAGAAATATAGGCCAGTGAGTTGCCAAAGTAAAACACATCTAACTACCAAAATAACAAGCCAGTGCAAACTGAGAGTAAAAATATAGCATACGAACAAAAACTGTTAATAGAAATATGGTAACATATTAAAAATGTACATTATTCGCTTAAGAGCTAATACTCAAGAGAACTTGCCATAATTAAAATATAACTATAAAATCACATGTCCTTACTTGTCATTGACCTTCCTGGATCCAGGGAAGGACTGCAGATTAGCATGGGCCAGAGAAATGTGCACATTTCTCTCCAGAGTTCCAACCAGAAATCTGATTTTAGACTCCACCAGGCTAACCCTAACAGTATGAAAAAAACAACACAATTTTCAGAAACAGGAGACCACTGTAGTAGCTGGACATAAAAAATAAAATATTAAAACATAATTGTCTACAAAAATGTCTACATTGTTCTACTTAAACTTTTCTGAACTCTGTGTACTCGCCATTTATTATGCTGCTCCTCTGTTGCTGAAGTTGCTTGCAGCAGAACATAATACCTTGAAACATAAGAGACAGAACAATGGCAACAGACGTCACAGCATTGTGCCTTTGCACACAGCCTGGAATCTTATGCTTTAATCATATTTCCTGTTTTACCAATAGTCATAGATGAAGGAATTTCTGATCAATATATACTTAAAGCAGGCCAAGCTACAGCACAATGAGTACCAGTATGAAACAAAGATGGATACTATTCGTAATTGCATCATAATACTTTTTAAACATAACAAATCAAATTATTTTAAAATTTTTTAGACTTCCAGTTGCTAAAGAGTTGTGTAATCCAAGAAAATGAGTTTCAGTCCAAATTTGGCAAAATAATAAAGCACATCAGAGCACATGGCAGATTTATTCAGGTCAATAAAATAAATTGTAAATAAACTCCAGACTGGTCCAGGAACAACATCTTTAAGTCAGACAGCACATACTAAGAGCTAAAAACCTGATTAAAATATCCAACCGACTGACTTCTTAAATCACTTGAACAGGTCCATATTCTGAATTAACAGTAAATAGTAAAGCCTGGTCTGCAAATCCATAAGAAAATCACAAACCAACTATAAAATTTAGGTACAAATTTAAGTCCATTGGGGAAATATGTAAATCCACACAGAGACAAACAGATGATCCACTTCTTAAATTACTTGAACAAACTTCTGTCTACATTTTCGGTCAGCAACAGCTACAAAACCCAGTCTGCACATTCATTAAAAACCTTGGCATTCAACAATCAAAATCAGGTACAAATTGAAGCCAATAAAAATAAATAACAGCAAAAATAGCTTTAGTGCATTCATTACACAATAGGCATTCAAGAATTCACGTTTGGTACAAAATATGGTCAATTTACACAACAAACCTATATCAGTATTATACCAGAGTTTGCTTTAAGTCGCTCACATTAAGCATAAATCACAAAATAAACTAAAATACCAATTCACACACTATTAATCACAATAAAAACAAATAAATTCATGTCAGTAAGACAATACAGTATATAGTACAAAATGTATACAAAACCATTTGCTTTTGATAAAAAAAATAGGGTACAGGAATCAGAATTTTTTCTCAACACGTTTTATCAGGAAAACAAGTATATGATAAAAATATCATAATGATAAAGTATTGTAAAAAAGACTGGTTGGAAAATTTAGAAAGTGGTGTGTACGCGAGTGTGTTTTGTATATCCTCATTTTCATCTTTGAGCAGCTTAATACATACTTGTACTTTCCAAAAAAGTCTGGTGTTTCAAATAGTTTGGACCAGTCTGCTTTTTTCTGCTGTATTTCTTCAGTGATGACATGGCCTGCGAATGAAGCAGGATGCACTTGTTAAAGTCTAAGTAAAACAAAATCCCAGCTTTGTTTACAGAATAGAATCATTGTTGTGTTCTTGAAGTTTGCGTTTAACATGGTTTGGCTAAATTTTGGACAACTTCATCCAAAATGATGTTGGAATGCCCATTCCTGAACCGACTGATATTGCATTAGAGAAAAAAGGAAAGTTCTGAGATTGTGTTAAATCAACTTTGTTACAGTAAAGTTAACTGGCCCACGATGCGGGTAGTGCACTGTGAGGATTTGGTGGATTTCAGCAGAGCAACTACACACCCTGTTGGATCTCTTCCGTTATGATGGCTAAGGTGGAGGTAGACATGTTGAATGTGGTGTTCTGCTGTGGGTATGCTGGGGTGATAATGGGCATTAGGTGGCAGCGGTCTCTTCGATTAACCTAGAAATGCACAACACCACAACATATTCATCTAATTCTGACTTTTAACAGTTAATTGACTGACATGATTCTATATTTGTAGGGCAAAAGCCTGATAAAAATCCTGTAGAGGCCTTACCGTGGGATCCCAAATAGGAAGGTTGAAGTAGCGGTCCTCTACTCTCTTCAAGAGAATTGGGACTGGCCATGCCCTGACACAAAAAACAAGAAGTTCAGATCAACCAATCCCCATCTGCAACCTTTGTAAAGAATTCACATGCGTCTAGTGAAATATAATGAAAACATCTTAGTAATGATGTCAATTTGGCCCATCATTATCTAACGTAAAACCTGCCTCGTATGTTTCAAATGCTGTTTCAGTAGATTTTAAACAAACTGTAAATCAAAGGGTGTGGTCACAAATTGTGTCCCCCCCCAAAATCCACTTAAAATTTCACAACTGCCAATCCAATGATTAGGCCAAGTCTTCCAGAATGTAGCCATTATTTTACCCCTATAGTTTCTTTGGAAAAGTTGTGGCCTTTGAACTGAGAAAGGCTCGCCTTTAGAGAACAGCATCAAGTGAGGTTCTTTTTTCCCCTACCAATCACACAAAAGTTAACATTTCCCACAACAACAACACACAAAGCTTAAGAAATTGGTTATTGTAGTAAGTGCAAACCTATGTAGTCTGTCCATAGAGAGCAAGCTCAAATGGGCACAAGACAACAAGGCATTAACCAGACCCTCTCATGGTCAAGTAAGGTGACTCCCAGTTCAAACATCAAACCCAGTTTGATGTTTTCCCATTTAAGGACACCAGAAAAGGGACAACCCACCACATTGAGAAGACCTTGAAGAATTTGTTCACCAGCGTGGACACTGTGGCATTTGGGTACGCCTGACAAACTCTGGCTACCAGTATGGCCCACGATACACCGCCCAAGAAGCCCAGAATGCTGGAGTAAATATTACGGCCTGAAGAAAATTAAGAGGATGAGAAAAAAAGATCAAGACTCAAGTGCGCAGTGTTACCTAATGTTAACATTAGCCTGATGTAATTTGCTTTAGCCCACTGCCAATTGAGTTTATAAAATAAGTGTTATAAGATGTCTATGTAATATGTCTAATATGTACGTGTATATAATATCGGTCACCTCCATTTTATTTCATAATACTACCGCAACCTTTGAAACCTTTGAGAGACAGGAGCAGCTAAACGGCTAAGTAAACCTGTGCCTTGCTTATTTCTGCAAAATAGCCATTGGGCTGTGGTTGCCTGGTAGCAAATATAGACAAGCCAAAGCAAGTATCCTTGTCAGCAGGAGACACTGAAACTTGAGCCAAAAGTAAATAAAGAAACAATGGTGTCCAAAATGACTGACTTGTACAATACTAAACACTAAAAAGTCCATAGTGACAACTAAATTGAGATAGAAGTCGTCATTTTGCACTACTGACAGTTGTAGTGTTCACTTTACTGTAATTTAAATCTATTAAAAGTACTGTGTTGTGTGATTTTTAGCAAAAGTAACATACATGCTATGGCCGCTAATGTTTTATGACACTGTGTGAGTTTTTGAGTGCACAATATAGTGCATATATTTTACACTTATTGTTGGGAAATGCATACAATTTCAGGAAGTAGATATAGCGTCGTAACATTGGGTACTGATTGTGTAGGGGCCATGTTCAAAAGAATCATCCACCTATTTTGTTCCCTTGGGCGATTAGCAAGCCTAACTAGTTGTGAGTGTTGAACTCACGTTTGGCCCACAGCTTGATGGCTCTCAAAGCGAGCCTGAAATTAAAAATATTTGGCACAAGACTGAGGATCTCCTCTGTAACTCTGTAGCCTAGATAAAACAGAATAAGAAACAGATGAATATAGACACAGTCACAGTAAAAAGGTTCAACAACAAATGAACAAAATGGTACACTGTCATACTTCACAACGACATTCCTGGCGAGTACAGCTGCCAGGTACTAATACTGTAGGATTTCCAAGCGTGTTCTTTAATCTGATCCTTACCATTGAGACTCCTGATGCAGCGTTTATCTATGTCCTTCAACAAGATGTCATTAAGAAGGTCCAGATTCTCAGGAATGCTCTTCAGCTCCAACCGGGCAAAGACTAAGTCAATCTAGGAAATAACAGGAACACAAAAACAATGATTAATGCAAACAAAACTTCAGTTGAGGCATACTGCAGACAGCATAGAGTTTTTACTTTTTTCTCTAGCCAAATTACCTCAATCCCATAAAAGGACAGTTTGATGACAGGGACAAACGCCTCTTCAATGGCCTAAAGACAACAATACTGTCAGTCACTTAAAATAGGGAGAAAAATGTCCTTTGACTTGAACGCAGTGAATCACTCATAATGCTAACCTGTATGTCTTTGACCTCCACATGAGCCTTCAGCTTCTCAAAGAAGGATGTGAAGAAGTCTTTTCTCTCAAGAAATCTGGGTCCGACACAGAGGGCATCAATTTCAGCACCTGTCAAAACAGCCCAGATTTACATGAGAGGAAAGCCTATATTTAAATGTGTAACAATACCCTGAACTATTATCTTCACCATGTACTTTTAGAGGTCACCAACCTCTGAAAGACCCTCTGCTGTGTCCCTTGAATAAAAAGTGTAACTTGTTAAATGTATGACTAGCAAATGTATCACAACACAACTTTACATATACTAATGTAGAGTGAATGAACAAAGTTTGATCACAAAATGTAGCAACTATACTTAAAAGTCAAAACAAAGTCGGTAAGAGGCTGTGGTAGGGCCTTGTGGTGCTGTTTGTCTGACTCGCTGCACAAATAATTTGCAGATCTCAAAAATATGTAGTCTGTAATGTTTATTGATGAAAATATGCAACTTAATATAATGTGCAGCGATCAAACAAACTGCGGTCAACAAAAAATCAATCAAATCAACCTATACACAATTAACTCCAAATTTGCAATAAATCAGCTTATGACTCCTACACATATTAAAAAGCACATTAGTTAAAGTCCTGAGCCACTGTGCAATCCAAGCTTCCACAATCATGACCGGCTCTTACAGTCGAGGAAAGAAAATGGTAATTACCTTTTGAGTGAACTCCCAGACGATAGGAGCCAAATGGGAAGATCTTACCGCCGACGTTTTCTGTCATCGTTTCAGGTAAGTTCTAAAATCAAAAATAGTAATTATATTTATTGCATCATCTATGCAATAACATGTTTCCAGGATCATATCTGGAATTACTTTTGAAACAACAATGTAGATAGAAAAGATGTCTTACCATTCTTTTAGACATTTCTTTGAGCCACTCCTTATAAAGTGTCTCCAGTCGTTTGACAACCTTCTCTCTGATAAAACAAAGAACATTTCCAAATATTGTCATTTCTCTGAAGCAAAGGATGCTATAGCCCCTTCCACTCCTGGTCTACCACGTGCATTGACTTCATTAACTGAGGAAGTTGATGTTTAACTGGTTACACTGTTTGCAGTAATAACCAATCCAGCTCATAGGCCTCAACTGTGGCATAACATTGAAGACACTGAGTCACAAAAATAGGTCTTCCCCTCCAAGCTGAATTAATAACAATATGAAAACATGAATATGAAATTGAAATATGTCTATCCCACCTGTGATTCAGCTCCAAGTTGTCCTCAAATACACCATATGACTCCAGAGTGTCAATCACTTTTCTGGTCTGGATCAAGTCAGCCTCTTCGGGCAGATCCTGGCTGATAGGACCAGTGATCCCATACCACTTGGGGATGTCTGGGAATGGTGAAGTTTGGCTCTGAATTGGACTGAAAAGGCACATTTGCATGTTAGTGGACCAGTCATGACACATAAGTATATACATAAAGCTATATCAAGAAACCTTTTAGTTAATGAAAGGTGACTTGAGCCTCCCAATCTGAAATAAATTGCGTCAACTAGTACACAAGTCCAATCACAAGCTGTTATACCAGTGCAAAACAAAATCGCAAATTCTATGAGGACTGTGATGTGCTTGTAGAATTACCTGTTTTAACTTACCCAGATCTTTGAAAAGGTACGGGAAAAAACAACGCACACCATACTTACCAAGACATAGCGACATTAAGCACTTCTTTGTTTGTTTTGTGGTTTCCGAACAATAATGCTGCGTTATCCAGTCAGAAATAACTTATTTTCTCTCAGAAAAAATTAGTACAGTTCACACACTTACTGTGTGGCAACACACAGGCTCCTTGGATATTTGGAAGGAACGCCTTCCATTTCACTGTGTCGTCCTTTCACTCTAAGAATCGAATCAGAGAACGAAGGCACGTGAGCAGGACAAAAAGACGCGTGAGCCTGAAGTGCGTCGCGATCGATGTGTATTCGCACCGATTCATCTAAGAAATGCATAGATACAATCTCTCAATCAAACTACAATCCAGTGGAATGTTTCTGTCTATTCTTTTTGTAAAATATATTAATAAACATTAGTCCATTTGTTTTGGGACTACATTTCTATCAGCAATACCCCAGCTGACGCCTAAATAAAATACCGAAAATGAATTAGCAATAACTCCTCAACCACTTGGCCTAGATATGGTCTCCTTTGATAGGTCAGAAGCTAAGAAATGTGAATCCACTCTATGTATGTAAATGAACACGTTTATGTTACCATACAGAGTAAATGGAGACGCAATAAAGAAAAATATGAGATTTTTATCCTTGCCTGGTATAAAATCTGTATTTCAAAGGCAATCTCACCATCATAGCCATCCTCCTGCAGATTATAATGAAACTGATTATGTTCTACTACACCTTGACTGCAAGTGTAAATGTAAATTTGATGAAAATTAACTAAAAAACAACATTTAGGCTGATGATACATTTTATAAAGAAATACTCAGACAAGGTCGAGGTTTTGACACTATTTACTGTTTAGGTGATGACTTTTCCTTCAAAACACTATTTCCATACAACCACATTACAAATAACATAGAAATATTCATAAATACAATGGATATTGATCATTATTCCTCCCATGCTTTACAGGCCGGTAAGTTGAAAACAGAAGCCCAGGGCATTCATTTGACAATTGTAGGTCTCTGTAGCCACCACAACACAAGTCAGCCACCAGACGGCGATGAAGACCGTGTGTTGGAATCCAACACTGTAGATAGATAGATAGATAGTGGCTTGCATACTATTTTACCATTTTCTTTGAGGTTAATGCAGCAATTCAGACACAATGCTCTTTGTGACAGAACAATCATGTTAAATGAAGTGGCTCCATTTTAAACTTCTGAAACCACTAGTTTACCAACTCTAAACTGCAGATAATTTTTTTAAAATATAAAAACTTTAAAAAAGAAAGAAAACAGGTGTATAATTACACCAGCCAGAAAATGTAACTATTTACCTCAATCCAATTTACTGATTGAAGTAAAAAATAATATAAGGACCACTCTTAATGTACTGTGCTTCCTCTGGTGGTTTTGAAATAAAGAGATGATAAGTCATGCCCAAGTTTGTCTATGTTTTCGCAATTGTCCCTAAAAGAATGATAGATATTCAGACATGTTATGGATTTGGTTTGACCAGTGAGTTGGTGAAAAGAGTTACCCTTACATCTGCAAAAACCCTAAATATACAGCTCTAATTGATTAGTATGATTAACTTTGGACATCTGTGGTATATGATTTTGAGAGTAGTTTCCCTTAAACCACCAAAATGTATGCTAATATATGATAGTTGATGCAATTATATTTACACTAGTTATTATTGCTGTAATACTCTCTTTTCAACCTTAAAACCTTTGCAATATGAGGATGTAAAACACATACTGTATTATGTGGCATTGGTTTTCATAGATTTTGGAATAAATAATGTTTCTTTCCCAACTCCTTTTTACCAAAATAAGCAGGACGCAATGTACAGAAATGCTTTGCTGATTCAATCTCTCTCTGGTACGAGAGACCATATACTAATCTGACTTGAGGATCACAAAAAATTAGGCCTGTGCAATCTTGTTGAGTTTTCTTATTTTATAAATTTTATACAGTTTGTTGTTGTTTCTTTGCTCTTGTTCCTGCGTTTTCTGAAATATTTTGTGTATTTTGCATTGCAAGGCCACCATACACAGTCCAAATAGCGTCATAATCTCACAATGTTGGTCACTTGATTCGCGTCAAATTGTGTGTTCAAATAAAACTTTGGTCATTCTTATTTTGTATTGCTAATATCGGCGAATTACCTGTACAGCTTGTTTTAACACTACACCGCAGATCGGAGCCAGTGAATAAGGCAAATGTCCTACTACTTGTTGCTGTTGACGATAAAAAAAACCCAACGAAAACGACATTTCCAGGCAGCGTTCACTTCCACAGAGAGACCTGAACGCAGCATACTGAGCAATGAATTGAGGGTTGAGAAGGACGATGAAAACAAAAATGGACATCGATCGAAAATAGCCCAGTAAGACTGAAAATGCATTGTGTCGTGTAAAAGAATTGGCACCGCTAATATTTTTTGACAATATAACGAGGGGAAAACGTATATTCGCTAAAAAAAAACCCTATCGTTTCGAGCAATGACTGGTAGCTCGGTAGCTTAGTTAGCCTCGGTAGCTTAGAAACGTATGCTAGCGTTATTAGCTGTGTGTAACATTAACGGTACGACATTGACCAGTAAGACTAACATAATAGGAATATTACCTAGCAGTTGCTGATTTAAATAGCGTTAAACGAAAGCATCTGATGAACGGTCTGTGACGCTTGCAGCAGTTACTTCCCACCCCCTAACGTTACCCTGCGCTACTACTAGATCTCTCGGTCAGCTGTTGTTGTTATTATGCTCTGTTACCGAAATCAAACAGCAGCCATTTTTATCTCGCAGAACAGAGGTTCAGTTTGACGCGTTGTCAGAAATTAAATGCAAGCAGACGTGCAACAATTTTATCTGCGCAAGCGGTACAGCGAATACTGGAAACGAGCTAGCACTGTGTTGTAACTGTAGGAAAATTGTACATAGTTTGGCCATGGTTGTATTTTCTTTAACGGCCTCAGGTTGTCGCTGTTATGTGTTGACTTGCATCTAAGCAAGTCGCTACGGTTGAACTGTCCTGTGGAAGAATAGAATTACATCTAGAAGTTACTTAGTTTATGTGTGGAGCCTCCAGTTAAAGATATCTGCAGTTCAAGTTTGACTATCTGAAATGTGAATTCCAGATACCTCCATTGTTATAAATCATGATTTTAATGAAAGATATATTTATTTCCCTAATTAGTGTCAAGAGAAACCAAAACTATCTTTGGAGAGCTAAAATAAACATTTAACTACGAAATTAAGATTAAGTTATTACCTCTTATTACCTATAAATGCAATTTTAAATATCTAGAACTGGTATTATGGCTACCCAAAACTAAGAAAGACATGTAGTCACAGTCCCTCTAAAGATATTTACAATATGATCAATCATGTGGTGTCCTCTTTGTGCCATCCATTAACGTGCAGGCTGTTTGGGTGTCACAAAAATAATAGACTAAATGAATGATGACAACATTTAGGAGAGCAGTTAAGCAAGACGGGGATTTGTTGTTAGGTCAGGTCAGAGGACATAGTATAGTTGTTTCTGTTTACAAGCACATCAGCTCGCTTAGTAATGTGTGAGTTGCAACTCCAGCCACAGACCCAGAACCAGTTTAAAAGTGTCTTTGGTTTGCTGAGACATGTCTTTTAAAGTATCCCAGAATACTGTAGCTTTGCCACTGTGTCAGTGCAACACGAGGGTGCACCATGTTAAACTGAGAAGTTGTCCGGGTTGGCTGGATACTCATATCACTCCTAATTGTGTTTGTCTGATTGCATAACAGGCTGTCTATGTCAGACCCCTGACTGGCACTTGACAAAGAACCCAGAAGAGAGGGTTAAAGTGAGAGGCCAGAATTCAGAACCATGGAGGCTCGCTTTGGTAATATTGTGTTCAGCTCCAAGTTTGACTCAGGGAACCTGGCACGTGTGGAGAAGGTGGATAAGGGCAGCTCCAGCCCTCCTACCGATATAGCTCCCAGTGGGAGTGCCCCCTCAGGGTCAAACTGTACCCCTGACTATGAGTTCAATGTGTGGACGCAGCCAGACTGCGCTGGCACAGAACACGAGAATGGAAACAGGTAACAAATCTTCAAAAAGCATTTTGGTTTTCACATAAGAGGGCAGCAAAAAGCATGAGCAATGCATCTGCACACAACCCGCTACACTGAGCTACATTACTTATCCCAAATTGTGTTTTTGTGTTTCAGATCATGGTTTTACTTCAGTGTGCGGGGTGCAGCACCTGGAAAGATACTGAAGATCAATGTGATGAACATGAACAACCAGAGGAAGCTCTACAGCCAGGGCATGGCTCCTCTCGTACGCACTTTACCTGGCAAGAACCGGTGGGAAAGGATCCGGGACAGACCCACATCTGAGGTATATATGCATGCTCGGAGGCTGCCAAGGAGAGGATGTGGGCATCAGGAACCAGCAAGGCAGAGTAATGTCTTTCTAATAATTTGTCGCTTCTTCCCTTCCTCTGTCGCTTACCAGATTGTAGATAACCAGTTCATCTTGTCATTCACCCACCGGCTGCTGGAGGTGCGAGGGGCGACCACTTATTTCTCCTTCTGCTACCCGTTCTCTTACGGTGAGTGCCAGGAGATGCTGCAGCAGTTGGACGAGAGCTATCCCAATGCTGCTCAACTCAATCCGAGCAGGTAAAACACAACACACACACAGACGCCTCAAACACATACACACACAATACTATTTTATTAGTAATTAGTAATTGACTGTTTTTCCCCTTTCCCCTCTAATTTGTACAATTTCTGACTTTCTCTTCCATCAATCTCCATCCTCGACTGCTCTCACTGTCAGTGCACCGGACAGTGTGTATTACCATAGGGAGTTGCTGTGCGACTCTCTAGATGGAAATAGGGTAGACCTGCTCACTGTGACCAACTGCATCGGGATGCAAGAGGAGAGAGAAGCCCGTCTCCCTAAGCTGTTTCCCGACACCAAGACTCCAAGACCACACCGCTTCTCTGGCAAAAGGGTATCACTCAATCAAACATAAACCCACAACCAAAATTGTCTTTAGTAATGTGACACCTTTAATGGCCTTGAATGTCTCAGCACCTTGAGGCTGATTATGGAATCTTTGAATAATGGCAAAGCAGTGAAGCTGACTGATGGCTCTTGTGTGTCTGCATGTGTTTGCAGGTGTTTTTCCTTAGCAGCCGAGTACACCCCGGGGAGACTCCCTCATCCTTTGTATTTAACGGTTTCCTCAACTTTATCCTGAGAAAAGATGACCCTCGTGCCCACGCGCTTCGAAACATGTTTGTGTTCAAGCTCATTCCCATGCTCAACCCGGACGGGGTTGTTCGTGGGCACTACAGGTAGGAATCGCACATTTGGATGTGAAATTGCAGTCATTGCCTCACAACAAGAGGCAATGACTGAATGACAAGATGCTTTAGGATCTCGGCACAGCGTCGACACTTCTGGTATATGAACGGCCCATTTTAGCATTTTGAGGAGAAACACAGAGAGAGTTATTATCTACTCCGTTACAAGACACGGACACAGTGGATATTTTACAAGCACCAACCAGGTAAAGCAACAGCGAACACACCAATGCAGATGTCATTCAGTACCACATTGGTTTAAAACGTTCCGATAGGCTTCGTCTTTAACAAGCTTCCTCCACACACGGTGCTCCTGCGACTGAGAACAAAATAGCGGGTGGAAAAATCCTAAAGATGACTTCTGTGTGTTTTTTGGCGACTTTATAAAACATAGCCTACAGCAGAGAAAGAGAAAGAGCTGGGGCTGTGTTGGCAGCAGAGGTGTGCATGGCTGGGGAAAAGAGAACTGAAGGGAATGGGAGCCGATTCAAGTAGGCTAGTGAGTAAACACTAAAATAAGGTGGAGAATGAATGAATTATAATTAAAATGGTTAAATAAGAAAAAACGTAGGCTACTTAAAATAGAAGTTTACCCTGCTAGCCCCAACACGTTAGCCAATCACTGATCTTCTCTTTATCTAAAGGGCTTCTGCTGGCTCAACTATGTTAAAAGGTGTTTTTTGAACTAATCGGTCTCTCTTTTGCAGGACTGATTCCAGGGGTGTGAACTTGAATAGGCAGTACCTGAACCCCAGCCCTGAGCTGCATCCTTCCATCTATGCAGCCAAAGCACTGTTGCTCTACCACCACAAACACAACCGCCTGCATAATACACAGTCCAGCACTCACTGTAACAGCCTCACACACACACAGACCGCTAACCTTAACATCAAAGCCACCAGTCAGCAACAATCTCCTCCCTTCACTGCCCTTGAAGTCAGCTTGAACCAACGAAATGCAGAGAAGGACGCAAATCCCGCGCAGCCAGAGGTTCCCATGGTCACAGAGGAAAACGTCTGGGTCAACACAGAGGGGGGGAGGGGGGACCTGAACAGCTCAGAGACTGCAGCTCCAGTTACTCTAGAGGTAACTGTACCACAGGTGGAGGAACAAGAATCAATTCCACCCCAGGAGGGCGGTGTGGCATATTATGTGGACTTACATGGCCACGCCTCTAAACGGGGATGCTTCATGTACGGAAATAACCTTCCTGACGAAAGCCAGCAGGTGAAAATGATGATTAAAATAACTCACCCTGCCTATGCAGTCTTTTTGGAATATTGTCAAATTACATTTAGTTGTCATTGTTTGTTTTTTTAGCAAAGAGTTTATTTCATTTCAGTAAGAATAATAGTTGTTTTGATTTGTATCATTGACACATCTTTTTTTATCCCTATACGGCAGCCAGAGCAGATGGGGTACCAATGCTTGATATTACAAAGGTCTTAACTCCTGTGCACTTTGCTTCCTCTCTCTGCAGGTAGAGAACATGCTGTATCCGAGGCTGATCGCTGTGAATTCCGCCCACTTTGATTTCCTGGGCTGTAACTTCTCCGAGAAAAACATGTATGCTCGAGACAAGAGAGATGGCCAGTCTAAAGAAGGCAGTGGGCGGGTGGCCATTCACAAGGCCATAGGGCTGCTTCACAGGTCCGATTCAGCGTAGTCCACTCAAATAGCACATGGCAACTTTCTTATCTGTTTTGGAGAGTCACAAGTAGGCTTTCCTGAAATGAAGAGAAAAGTGATTATCCCACTGTTGGTCAGGTGTTTTTCATGGTGCTTTTACCCATGTTTAAATTTGTCAAAATGTTTACATGGAAAAACATGCAAAACAACTGCTGTAGTAATATTTAAATGTGCTGTAATGATATTTTCTTTCTCAATATACATCTCAATAT
This sequence comes from Micropterus salmoides, assembly GCF_014851395.1. NCBI lineage: Eukaryota > Metazoa > Chordata > Actinopteri > Centrarchiformes > Centrarchidae > Micropterus > Micropterus salmoides. The sequence continues at coordinate 8,710,095 of NW_024040928.1, forward strand.
ATCAATAGATATCAACTCATATATTTTTTATATCTAAGCTGTAAATGTGTATATATATTTAACATATTTCTGTTATTGGGTCCCCACCAGCTACACTTTGGAGTGCAACTACAACACAGGAAAAACCATGAACACCATCCCACCTGCTTGCCATGACAATGGACGGGCAACCCCACCTCCACCGCCGTCATTCCCTCCAAAATACACTCCAGAAATATTTGAACAGGTGGGAAAACAAGAATGGTTTCTGTACAAGTATTCATTCTCGCTCAGAGAGGAATGTGCTTCTTTTGATTAAGGAGTATTTTTTGCAGTGTTAATGGTTTTGATATCTTCAAAACAAATACACATATTATATATATATATTTTTTTATTATATATTTTTTTATTATATATATATATATATATATATATATATATATATATATATATATATATAAAAGATAAGGCACTTCTCAAAGTAAACGCAGTTGATGTTGTGCATCAGGTGGGACGTGCAGTTGCTGTTGCAGCCCTGGATATGGCAGAGTGTAACCCCTGGCCTCGGCTGGTGCTGTCTGAGCACAGCTGCCTTATGAACCTTCGAGCTTGGATCCTCAAGCACGTCCGCAACACCAAAGGCCTGAACACGCACATCCACGCTCAACCTCCACTAAGAATACACCACAATGGCAGCAAGGTGTCGCCGCCAAAGAGCTTTAACAAGTGAGTTTACACACAACTCTTTATTAAACCCCCAAATATTTCAGTTCCCTTAGTTTATCTGTCATTATGTAACATTGCGGTTATGGGTTTCTGCTTTTGCCTCGTTTTTCCAAGCAGCTGTCTGTCGGGCCCAGCGTCGGAGAATACCTTCAGTCGCGTTCGCTGCAACAGCCACAGTAGCAGCAGCCAGACACCCTCCCCAAAGATGCACAGCTCCCCGAGCTTTACTTTTGGCTGCCCCCCACCCAGAACTCACTCACAGCACAACAGCACGCACACCAGCGGACGTGGAGGCAGCAAGACACTCGGCCCGGTTAGGGGTAAGTTGATCTCTCAACCATCTGCTTGTGTTTGCTGGCTGGCATTTTCTATCACCTCTGCCTGGGTGTAGCTCCACTCTTCTCTTTTTCCTCTCTAAATATCACATATTCTGTCATCTAGTCTCTCTCTTTCCTGCTAGCATCCTCGCTTTTTCTTGTTGGAGTTATTAAGAAAGGCTGATGGACGGTTGACGTGTCTGTGTAACGGTTAGCTTCAGGTTTGTTGTGATTGTGATGTAAAATTGCTCACAGGGTTGGGATAAGCTTGATTTTAGAAACATGAATGAATGGATACATTTCCTGGATGTCTGTGGCTTGGAATGTGAGCATGACCCCTGCATTACCTTGGCATGACCCTGGCATGACCCCACCTGCTGCTGCTGTCTGTGCTTGCATTTTGTCACCTCTGAAGATTAGTTTTACCCAGACTGGGGATAAAACCCCATGAGCTCTGTTGTTCTAAGGCCCCAAGACCAAATTGACTATTTGGGAAATAAAAAAAATCTTGAAACACACTTACAGCCACTTGTCAACTTAGAGCCAGTTTTGCATATCATCATACATCTCGTCAATGGGCTTTCTCAGAGCATCTAAACATCTGTCTTGGTACATGGCTCTAGTCAGGGCAGTTTCAGCACACAGTTCCCCGCATGTCTCTGAGCTTGTGCGCGTGTGTGTGTATGTGTCTCCCTCTCCTTAGACCCTAAGCCTCAAGAGAAGAGACGCCCCCCCCACCACCGCTCCATCCTACGGTCTCCTAGCAACAGTCACACACCCTCCCGCCCCCCACTCTCACCCCCTTCCTCCTCTTCCTCCTCGTCTTCCTCGGTGTGTGCGGCGGGCTCCTGTCCCCTCCCGGCCTCCGTCAGTATGACAGGTCTGTACTCCCTCCAGACCCCGAGCCTCTCCACCTTGTTCCCCTCTCTGCAGGCTCTGCCCCGCCCCGGTCTGCTCTCCAAACTGAGCCCCCTGCTTCTTCAGAGCCTACCGCCGGCCTCCAGCACTCCCTCTGGTCCCACAAATGACTGAATCTAATCTAACCTAACCTATGAGAGCTTGGGCATAGGTGTGGGTGGGTAGACAGAATGAGTGTATAGTCTTAAAATGAAAAACAAGCAGTGTTTTAAGTTATATCAAGAGACTGTCTTTACAGAATCCTATACCTGTCTGGTACCTATGTAGGTCAAAATAAGTGCAAATCACTGTTTGATCTGGGTTGTGTGTCTGTGTGTGTGTGTGTGTGCGTCTGAAACATCATTGGTGCTAGCTCTTCTATGTTTCCCTACTGCACATATCTGTGAAATTACATGTATCTACAGTTTTAGCACCTTAGGATGAATAATACACAAGAGTGCCAAGTGTTCCTCGAATCTCAGTCATGATTGAAATATGTTGAAAAATGTTTTTCATTTTATTACCAATCAAACTGAGCATTGCTTATGACACTGTCCTCTGGCACAGTACTTGTGGATGTCCTTTAGTCAACAAAGCAGGCCAGTGTGCGAATGTGTATAGTAAAGTTGTTGGCTAGATAATCTCCATTGTCCCCTAGGACAGAATATATAGTATATATACTAATGGATTACATTACATTGAGCAAGTCTTCTTTTCAGTCTGTATACAAGTAATAAGCTGAGAAGAATTAACCATGTTACCAAGATTGTCAATTTTAAGACTTTCTTCTTTTCCCATAGTTACCATTAAGTTTTATTAGTAGCTGTTCATGATCAGCTACAGTATGAATGAGATACTTTAGCTTTTGCCATTTTGCACTTTCAATTTTTAAGTATTTATTGTTTTTTTGTTTGTTTTTGTTGAGAAATTGGGTTTGCAGAATTAGACTGAACATAGTGTGGCTTTTGTTTCTGTCAAATCTTGTAAGGCATTTAATGATCTTCTGTTTCTTTATTCAATGTATTTGTATTTCGCTCTGTAATGTAACTGTAGCAGTGCAAGCCGCAGGCTGATCACACCGTCCACTTGTAGTCACATTTGGAGTTTGTTCAGAGTAGGACTGAGCATTCTGTAGATTACATTTCATTTCTAGTGACTGAAAATCCCATTTAAAAGGACTGTGGTTTAATGTGTATGTACAGCTGTGATTTATTTCTTTTATAGTTATGAAACCTCTATCATTCCGGTGTCAGTCCAGTGTTGGTCTTGACATTATGATGTTCACAGTATAGCCTACTGCCAGAAACCTCATGGGGATCATCACTGGTTTAAATCCTCATAGATGGTGAAACCTTGAAAGTAGGGCTGGACAATACGGCCAAAAATAATATCACAATAAAAAGTTTCATATCTTTCGTTATCGATAATTATCATGATAAGTATCAAATTGTTATTTATTTCGGGTTTAAATACAGATTTTTGCTGTGAAAGTTGAAGAAACCTGCTTAATTGTGGTGTAAACTCTTCTTTATGGTCAATACTTGAGGCTAAACAGTGGATAAATTCACAAATCTGAGGTAGAACATTCAAAAAAATTGTGATAAAATCTTTGTCAACAAATATGTATGAGTAAAATTAAGTAAAAGCTTTTTTCGGTCCTTTTTCTTCAACAAAATAAACATCTTCTATCCTATCTAATCCTAATTAGTAGTGTATGATTCAAGTGAATAAAATCAAACATTTATTGAATATTTATTGAACATTTGTTATATTGTTATTGGAAAAAAAATCATATTGCAACAGTTATTGTTTTATTGTCCAGCCCTACTTGAAAGTTTCTTTGGGATAAAACCAGTTGCTTTATTAAGCTGTTTGCCAACAAGCAATATCATATAAAAACGCTTTGGTTGATTCCATGTAACAGCAGTTTGACTAAGTCAAAGTGTGTTATAATTTTCTAAGATTCCAATATTGATTTTGGTGTAAATAAATTGTAGAGTTTTTAAAATTTTATTACGTTTCATCAAACTGGTGAAGAAAACGCTGATCATTATTTATTCAAGCATATTTGAGTGTTTCCTTGTGGAAATTAGTCGATGGTCAAAATTAATATATTTTGTGGTTAGCAGAGATAAGAAATGATGTTGTTGTCTTAGTCTTTATGTAAGCCTCATAGATCAGTTGTGGAATTATAGTATTTTGTCTGTAATTCAGTTTTGTGTGCCGTCATCCGAGTACTTGATGATGGTCTGTGTTTTAGGACCAGCCATTTTAGATGCACTGTAGATGTAGAGGTAGAGCCTGTTAGACCTAGAGAGGTTTCTATAAGGGATGGGTATTTCAAGCAAAAATACAACTACTATTCAATAGTATTTGGTTAGTATCTGGTTTAACTTGGACTAATTTAGACTGGCTCGTAGCTGGTAATGTATAACCAGACTGATCTCCACACTTTGTTTTAGCGCTGGAGAGAGTAGTAAAGTACGTAGCTGGTAACTAGCGGTCCGAAGGATGGTTGCAAGACATTGTGATGGTGGTCATACTGTACACAGTCTTTATTTCCTCTGCAGCTGCGAACACAGTACGCAAACTTAACACTGCATCTAGCCCATCTCACAGCGCTGTAGCCGAACTAAACGTTGTAACGACTATTCGTAAACCGTGACCTATCCCTAATTTTAATGAGCAGCAGATAAACCAGACCATTCATCGAATGGATCGAAAAGCAGTCAGAATATCTAGCCTTGACTCGCTGTAGCCGTTGTCTGTTCCAGTGCTGTATTTATGGTGTGCCTTGCTCTGGTGTCTGTTGTAAGCAGTAGGTTTTGGAGGCTCCGCTTATTTTTTTACTAGGACTCTGATAGGTAATTCATCCTGTCTCCTCCTGCAAGATAGGGTAACCCCTAAACCTAACCCACTTATTTATTATTTAATGGCTTTCTGAGTATACAGGCCTTAAACACTGTATGGTTAAATATATCTATGTATCTATCAATATATACACCGATCAGCCGTAACATTATGACCACTGACAAGTGAAGTGATTAACACTGAATGCAGATAATGTTTGGACATTAAAGTTAAACAGGTGTGTGTGTATATTATATATATATTATACACACATATTTAGGACTTTTGTAGACTTTTTCCCAAAAACAAAAAGCTAGCTAATGACAGCAGATCAAACAAAACCTGATGCTAGTGATTCTCTTGCAGCACCATCTTCTTGTTATATAGATGGGGGGAAAAAAGGGGTATAGCCCTGAAATAGAAATCAGGAGCTTTCACTTTAGATCAGTACCCTGAGTGTACTGTAGTTTTATTCTGCTTTCTCACTGTGAACTTTGATGTCCTGTTTCTTAGTTGTTTCAGTCCTAAAGTTGTTTCAGTCCTTACACTGTGTGTGTGCGCACACACACACACAATATATATCTTCATCCAAAATGACAATAAAAAGCTTTAGGTGGAAACACACTATATGCATAGTCACATTCTCTCTAGGTCTTTCTGCTTTATACTCCTTATGAGAATTGTGCCGTTTCCTTCAGTGTGGTGCTAATCTTCTATACTGTTAACTGTTTGTCTGTGTAGCATCTTCACAAATATCACCTTCTTGAATGTGCTGCTGTCTTTTACCCCTTCTATGTTTAACCTCTGGAATAAAAACTATTCATTTGTGAAGCAACTACTGTGTGTGGGTCCCACTCTCTGTTGGCTCTGTTTGTGTGAGTGTGTAATTTTTATTTTTTAGCCTTCACATATTGTAGGTCACAACTGTTTGAGAGTAAAACCTCTCCTCTTTCATATTGAATGAGATGGTCAGTCCAAGGTATGTCAGGTAAAGGGAAGGTTCTGCTGTAGAATCATAAATATAAGCCATATATTTCTTCTTGTGGCCACTCATACATTCACATTCAGCCAAAAGCCACTTCCAAATTGTTTTTAATATATGGTTTTTGTTTACCATGAACAGGCATCCATTTATGAATGCTGTGTTACTCATGTACCACCCACTGTTTCTCCTTTCCTCTCTCTGTTCCTTGTGTTTATGTCCCTTCATCTGGTTAACAGGCATCAGCTGCCCAGACTTTCAGGCTGGTGGAACCAGTTCAGGGGGTTGGTCCAGAACGCCTTTCCCCATGCGTCCTGGGCGTGTGGGGAGAGGGTGCCGATCTCTTACAATCACTCATCACCCCGCAGAGGCCCGCGCAGAGGTTAGCGGAACCTTGTTGGCTCACTCACGGAGAGCAAATTCTCCTCAGTTCTTGTATTATCAGCTTTTTCACATACACACTTTTGGTTTGTGAAGTCTCACTGTAATGTCTCCATCTGTCACAGACTGATAAAGACTTGGGGCCTGAACACATCCTTTCCTCCATCAAATTTAGCAAGTGAGTCCAATCTTGTCTAAGTACCTCGGAGCAGTTTTTAAATCACAGGGACATTTTTAAGCAAAATAAGTCAAGAAAGGGTTGGAAATCACAAATGGAATGAAATCCTTATGGAAAACAGCGCATAATGATGAAGATCATTACAATAAAAAAGGTTGCACATCTGCATTGTCACCATGGAGCATTATATGCTATGGACATTAGCGTAATGTTTGCTATGATTTATCAATGAGTGGTGAAAACTATTAACACCTCTGTTGCCTGCCCAGGTGTGAGCTGCAGCCTCATATGAGCCGCATCCCCATCAGGAGGGTGGAGTCAACTGAAACCCCTCCTACACATGACAGTAAAACATCCCCTAGCAGCATTAACCCAGTCTCATCTGGAAATAAGGACGACTCAGCCACCATGAAGGTCTGGAAGCTGTTGAGACCTGGCCTCCATCGACACCTGTCACTGTCAGGCATGTATACACACATGTTGCTGTGCTGTTGACTCTGAAATAGAGAGTCACCTGACCAACAGTTGCATCAGTCAAAATATGATACGTGACATACCGGGTTTTTGCAAATTTGTCATCTAAAAGATGGGTTTTACATTATCTTAAAGGAAAACTGTTCTTTTCTGCACAACAAATCATTCAAGTTTTGTATTTTGTGTACGTAACGGTAATATTAATTCTGAAGAATACTTAAACTGTCTATGCCATTACTTTGACTACATTTTATTTTTACTAAGGATCGGTCCGTACACCACTTTGGACCAGACTGAAATATCTCGACAACTATTGGATAGAAGACATTTTGTACAGACATTCATGGTGCCTAGAGGGTGAATCCTTCTGAATTTGGGGATTCTCTGTGTGCCCCTAACAAGAAAAAATGTTCACTTATCCAGTGAAATATTTGTACATCCACTTGATGGATTTGCACAACATTTTCTACAGACATTCAAGATCCGCAGACGTGTCCTTCTGACTTTAGTCATCCCCAATATCTTTGGTTTTGAGAGACATATCTCAAAAGCTATTAAATGAATTGCCATGAAATATAGTATAGACATTATGTCCCCCTCAGGATGACTTGTAATCACTTTAGTCATTCCTGGAATTTGTCCATTTCTTCAGTATCTCAGCTGTACTTTGTGTTTAGTGCTATTAAGCAAATGTTAGCATGCAGTGCCTGAGTATCATCTATTTAAATGATGGCGCAACTACAACAAGCTGTGTTGTGCCTGTGACATTCCATCATGCACTTTCTAAAATGCTGCTCCCTATTTGCATACTTTTAGCACTCAATTTGGCTTCAGTATGTATTCCTATGCAAGTTTCACAGCATTACAGAAGATATAAAAGTGCTGCGTGACATTGCTTTTTGAGTTCCCTCTTTCCAGTATGTAAAATGCACATGCACACACTTAACATCACTCTTATTTCACTCCACAGCTGTGTCGGGGAAAGAGGGTAAATCACTAATGAAGAAAGGCTCAGACAAGAGTTTACACTACAAAGGAAGTACTATTATGGAAACCGCACCAGAGAAGGATGAAACTCTGCAAGAGGTGAAAACAGATACACACATTGTGTCTCTAATAGCATTAATGTACATTCAAAGAGAAATTATTTCTGTACATAAATGAATGAATGAACAAAATTACAACAACTTGACGTGGGTGTATGATGTTTTTGAAGGTTGAGGAAACTCCAGTGGTGCCTCTGCCTGAGACTGCGAACATGTGTGAGACAGTGACCCTGTGTGGAGAAGCTTAAGAACTGCTCAGAAGAGGACGCACTTGCGTAGAAGGGGAGGCGTCCTCACAGGATGATTATTTGGATTATTTATCCTAATGTGCAATAGAACTTTAACACTATTTATTTACATTTCCCAGAGCATGCATGGTGTTTCCAACCAATGCTGTTCAACATAGTCAGAGCTAGGAGCTGTCCAGCACTACCACTGAGCAGCCTTACTGGAGCAAGTGGAGTGCCTAGCTCAACGAAACCACAATGACTGAGGAAGGGGAGAGGAAAAAACTTTACAACTGACCGAGAAAACCATAGACTTGAAAGATCCTTGAACATTTCAGCTACCATCACTGACCACACATTTCCGTTTGTTATTTTAGTCCTTTCCTTCTGCTGTCCTCTCCCCTAAAAAGATATGAAATGCACTCTGACCAACACTGTTATGCACTGATGAGTATTTTCACAGTCAGCCACTTGTACTATTACAGCAAATTCAGACTGACAAACACCGCAGCACCGTTTTAACCTCCTCATTTCTATGGTGAGTTTAGAGACAAATGTGTGCGGAAAGTGTGTTTTTAATGTAATTATTCCAGAAGTTGCTTGTGCTTTGCATATAGTGGCTATAAAAATGTATTCACACCCCATTGGACTTTTTCATGGTTTGTTTTACACAGATATAAGTAGGAACAGCAAAGAAATTGAAATGTCACATTGTAAAGTAGTACTGCGCAAGTAAACAATACTTAACTGCAAGTATTGAAATCAATTTTCCACATATACATGAAGCCAGTTATAAGTGGCTTATAAACAAGTCAGTTAACACAGACCTTAAAGATGGACGTAATGGCTGTAATTGTTGCCAAAAAGAGATTGTTTTACTTTGATTTGTTTAAATGTCAAGATGTTATACCCACAGTGATTCAAAATAATTTAACATGATATGGTCCAATGAGCGGATAAATAACTTTATACACGCTATATGTATACTTTAGAAACTTTCCTCGTCACATTCCTGTAGAGCGTTTTGCTCCATAGCACACCAAAACAAGATGTCCTTTATCATCATATATTCACATTTGTCTAAGTGTAATAAGCATATCTTAAACCCAGTGACAAATGGCGACTGCTATAATACTGTGTTAGAATTTGAAACAAACTTGAAGTATAAATAAAATAACTTGAAAAACACTTGTTTGTTACGTTTTGTAATATAATAACTCAATGAGGATGTACCTGGTGTGTGAGGAGAATAAGTGAAGGAATTTATTGAAACATTTATGCAAAAGGAATTTCACACATTTTTATTAGAAAAAACACTACTGTGCAATCGTACAAAGAAATTCAAAGATGGGAATGTTGTTTCCATGGTGGTGACACCGAGTCCCATCTCACCTGTGGGGAGAAGAAGACTTTAAGCTGGTTCAGAGGAGTTAAAACCTTTGAAGGAAAAGTCATCTTTGTAGCTGGATGTGCTTCGACTTTCAAATGAGGCTGAGAGAAGTCATTAACAAACATTTATGTAGTATGGTTCCTCCACATTTTTACTGATGCTCAAGGATCAAGTGTTAACTCATCAGCCAAGTACTGAATTGGCACATCTCAACCACATCTCATGTTACCATGATGAGCTTGAATTATGTGCGTTTAGACATACGGAAGACCACATTTGCTTTCACTCATTAGTATGACATTCATTAAATAACCATAGATGGAACTATTGTACAATTCAATAATGTAGCATAGAATTAAAAACTTGGCTTGTTCGAAGTCAAAGTGGAACACGACAGAGATTGGCAACCACAAAAAAAAAAAAAGATCTTGAAAGTGCTGAGCCAATTTAGGCTAACCTAAACTGCACTCACCTCTCCGGTCATATTGGCGGACCCTACTCCTGCTTCTTGGGGTTATTGACAGCAACGTAGTGATATAACACAACCAGCAGGAACAATGACACGCCAAGCATGTTGGCAAATATTGCCAGCTGCACGTCTGTCACCATTCTGCAAAGGATGAAGAGACATTAATACAAGTGCAAGTAAGCTACTCACTCTAAATAAAAGTATGTTAGGCCGTTAGTCAAAGGCAGCTGAGGATCATACCAGTGTTTTCGCATGCTTTAGTCCATTTTACTATAAAAGGTAATATGTTTACTTAGAATCATCTCTTTCCATCTCAGTAACACACCTTTTTGGATATCTGAAAACAGTCTATGGCCCTCCGGTCACATTTAGGTCATACACAAGACTATCTACTATTCACAATAATACTAAGCATGATGGTCATGTTTAATCTTTAAATTATTGATTTTTATTGTATTGAATAAGGGCAGCAAATGGCGGAAACGCACCGGTAAAGCATCTAAAAACACCAACATAGTACTGTCTACTTTACAATACCACATAAGCTAAGTGGTAATACTATACGTGACAGAAGCAGAGACAGGTGACTTTCTGAGCACATAACGCAGACACTTAACTAGTATATTAGCTGGGTTCTGCATATGAATATTTTGTATATGAATCCGAAAATCATGGTAATTGTACCAATCACCACTGCCTCACTGATTGCATGGGTTTAAATCTGTCTGCCAAATTATGCTAAATATTAAGACTGCACCGTAAATCTGTGTGAAGTTAACCTGGCTAATGTTAGCTAACGTTAGCTAGCTAGCTTACTAGTAGAACCACCACTGGCTGAAACAACCAATATAGTGAACACTACATATGAATCTTCAAGAAAATTACAAAATTAACATATTGCAAAGTAATTTAACTAATGTTAATACTTACATTATCCCTTAAATTGGGGTTTTACTCTCGGTTTCAGCGACAGTACTTCAGCCACTCAGCAGCAAACAAGCAAATCTCTCTTCCGGCTGGAGGGGAAAGCCACGTCACGTTTGACAGCGCCATAGAAATAGTTTTAATAGAGCAGACTTCAGTGATCAGTAAACAAAATAAAGCCTAGATGCGACACCTCAATAAAAATGATCCGCATTCGTTTTCTGAAGCGGTAGCAAAACTAATTAAAATCATGCAGTTTTGGACCACTCGAGAGAATTTCGTTATGTTTTTTCCCATTCTTTATTGCCATCACCCAGACCAGAGGCGGCGGTAGTGAGCTTCTGCCAGCTGGACGTTTGCGCTCCGTAGGAGTGGCCCAAATGTTTCGACATCACCTCACCCGGCGTGAAAGAACGACAGCGGCCAAGCTAGATGGTACTTCGACTCGGCAGCTAACGTTGGGGATTTGCATTTCCAAAGGAAGTGATATCTATTTATCTCTTGTGGAGCCATACTGTACCGACATGGCTCTTTACGAATATGTCACTCAGGAGCAGCTTGCGGGCTTCGACAAATACAAGGTATGATTAATAGATTTTAATAGCCTGTTAGCAGATAGCTATTGAGCCAATAGTGTGTGTGTGTGTGTGTTTGTGTGTGTGTGTGTAACAGCTAGGTTAGCTGTCACGATCTGCAGGGTGCTTCCATGAATGTGACGTTATTATACATCCATGGGTGCTTCCCTGGCAAAAAAACAATAGGGTTATAAAGGTAGCCAGAGTTAGCTAGCTAATACCATACCAGATGCTGGTCCAATTTCCCCTAGAAAATAAAAGCGTGGCCCAATATATAGATCATTTTGCATGTGGTTAGTTACTTATAACTACAATATAATCCTGTTCGGGTTAATTTTAATGGTGTCTTGTAAAATGATGCTGCTATAGCCATAATGTTGTTGTTTATGGAGTTGTTCTCACTAACTACTGATTGGATAGCGTTCAAGTTTGGGGTCAGCAGACTGACTTTAAAAAGCACATTTGGAGGATTGATTCAATGTCTTGCTCAATGACACTTAAACAGTGGTGCTTGAACACTTCCAACGACAAAGTTGACCTTCTGCCCCCAATATAACCATTTTACACGCTATTATAAGTCTGGTGAATACAACAAAACGTATAATATATAAATGATTCAAAGATGTGTGAATGTTTAGACATAATGTAGGTGAATAGTTTTTTTTTATTTTGAAAGTGATGGCTGGAGGTCTCAATGTTTATCACGTTGGGCTTGGCATTGGCGCATAACTTTACATGCTAAGTTAATCCTTAGCTAGAGACTATTTCTCTTCTGCTGGGCTTGGCTATCAAACAAAGGCTTTACTTTGTGTGTGTTTTCACACATCTCTTGCCCACATGTCTCCTCTTGGAGCGTAGAAGGGTACTTGCTAACATTGCAAACACAGAAGAGAAAGAAAACCAAGTAACTTAGCTGCTGTAATGGATAAGTAAGGGGGAAACCACTGAAGTTCAACGGGTACACTGTACACTACATTGGAAAACGAAGAATTACAGTGAATATAGAATTGAAATGTTAAAGCAGTAACGTCCCTTATGTAAGTCACACAAACCTTTTAGTGTTAAGTTAATTCCAATAAAGATGAACAGCAATGTGGCAATACAGATATAAGGAGTCTGTTGTCTTGACACAGGCTGTGGAGGACTGTAGAAAACAGGATTTGCAGTTATTCAAGGATCTTACAGTAATTCAAACAAACCAGTTTTGATAAAGGGGATATCATTTTACTTGGGCGCTGTACATGTATTAGTTTAAGATGAGTATAGCCCACAATTCTTAGACAATTAGACTCATTTGGTATTTCCCTGGTCATGCTCTTTGTTCTTACATGACACATGCCTTGATCATTTAGTCCCTCTCTAATACCTCCTCCTTTGATTAATGCGTGGAACTGCTCCCCTGAGCTGAGAGACCATTTTCCAATAAGTGCTTTTTAAGTACCTCACTTCTTGTGTTAGCTGCTCAGCCTCAAGCATCAGTGGCTGGGGGAGAGTGGATGGATGACAAATGTGAGTGAATGAAAAGGCTGTGGCCCTATTTGACACAGTGTTTGCAAGGTGCACAGACGGAAGCATGCAAGTGGAGAGCACGTGAGAGCGAAAGATTATTCCACTGATCGTCTCGCTCGCACCTTGCTGCCTCTCGCTTCCTCGGTCACCTCGCTTGCTGTGTGGACGTAGCTTGTGTCTGTGTGAATGCATGTATGTTGTGTCTGTTCAAGATGAGAGTGATGGCTACAGTGTCTTGTTTTTGCAAATGTGACGATGATTAATCGCATTGGTTGTTCTTGTTGATTTGATGAACACAATCTGTTGACATTACGGAACATCAGCCAGTAATCTGTGATTTTTTTATTTTGCAATGTTGATAATGGATTCAATGATTAATTGTGCAATCCCAGGCAAGCTTCTGTACATATGAGAAAGAGGGTGCTAATCTGTGTCCTTGGTTGACTGTTGAAGTATTAACTGCTTAAGTATATCTACAGGAATGTTTCTTGTGGTACATTTGAACTCAAGAGCCTACTGCTCCTGCGAGAACAACACCGTTAAAAATAATTAATTAATTATACCTGTAATCACCTGAAAATACAAATCCTCGTCTTCTTCTAAGTGAACTATGAGTAAGAATGAGATCTTAAATCTAAACTAATCACAAGAAAACAGCCCTCCTCAATTGTATAAACAACAAAGAAGATATATTATGTTGTAGCACGCACACGTGGTCATCATGTCTGGATAAAGTAACAAGAAATTGGAATCAGGTTTGTTTTGATCTGCATGATGACAGGCTTGCAGCATTACCCAGTAAACATGTTATTTGTCAGGCCATAGGGCCATTTTTTTTTTTTACAAGTCATGGTTCCTTTGCAATGAGATGAAATGAATCAAATGTGACACGAAATGCAACCAAATTAGATGAACAGTTCGCTTTCGATAATGACATCCTGACTGATTAAATTGTGTCTCTTTGCAGTACAGCGCAGTGGACTCGAATCCCCTCTCTGTCTATATCATGCACCCTTTTTGGAACTTTGTGGTGAAGGTGAGAAAGACCTGTTCACCTCTGTGTGTGTCCTGTTTGCACGTTGTGTCTGCGTGTGCATGCGTGAGTACGTACATCATTGATGAGGTTTCCAACGGTATGCTGTGACACAGTAACAAGACAGCCTCACCCACCACCACCTCCTTCCTTTCCTCTGTCAGAACACATCAGTCTCTGATGGTTATAGTTTGTTCTGGTCTTTGGAGATACTGTGTTGTTTTGAATGCAGTGGTGTTAAAATGCACAGAATGTTCATTTCTAAGATACTAATACATGCAATACATATTAGAGTATGGGTGCCTTGGAAACAATATTAATGATGGAAATTATAACTCTTCCTGTGTGAAACAAAAAGTCAAATTTAGGCTACATATTTTTATATTTAATTTTATATAAGGCTATTTCTTTTCAGGTCGCATCACATCTCATATCAACTGTGCTGATTTTGATATGATTGTAGAAGTGAGCACTATTTTACAGCCACACACGAAAAAAGAAATTAAAGAAAAAGCAGGCTACTTGTTTTGCAAGATCCAGTCAAGCTGGGTTTGAGCTCACTAGAGCAAAAACAACTCAAACAGTCTAAATTCTCCAATTTCTAGCTTAAGTACTTCAGCATCAAGGGAGCATTTTGTTTTGGGCGGATATGAAGCAGATGGTTACCTGAGCGATCTAAGAAAATACCCAAATATGTTTATCAAAGGTTTTATGGCCAGGGTGCAAACTGTTAATGACAAAAACAAAAACCGATGTCTGATTATTTTGTTTTAAAACCAAAACAGAAAAACTAAGAACAAACCATACACGGATTAATTTTATTCACTTGAATCACATAAGGAATTGATTTTTTATTAAGATGTTTATTTTGTTGAGGAAAAAGGACTGAAAAAAGCTTTACTTAATTTTACTCATGCATATTTTTTGAAAAAGATTTTATCATAATTGTTTTGAATGTTCTACCTCATATTTGTGAAGTGATCCACTGTTTGGAATCAAGTGTTTTGTCACAACAGTAAAAAGAACGGCTCTCATCAAGTACGACTCCGTTCCCTTCGTTCGTACCAAAGAGCCGTTGAAAAGAACAGGCTCGTTCGCGAACATAACATCACTAAACAATATGTTACGGCACATTTATCTTCTTATCTGTATCAAGCCTTTTATTTTTTCCATTAATCTCTGCTTAACTGCAACCTGATATTCATTTGTACAAAATTCACATCCCTTTCCCTAAACACCGTCTATAAAGTGTGACAACAGTAATTACTGTCTAGTTATTTAATCATTGTCAAAAGTTTGCTGAAAAGAAAAGTGACATGTAGATTAACTGTCACTCACTATCTTTTTGTCTCTGTCTATCTCTTTCTCAACAGTTTCTACCAACATGGTTAGCTCCAAACCTCATTACATTTACAGGCTTTATGTTCCTTGTGTTGAATTTCCTTATGTTGGCCTTCTTCGACTTTGACTTCACTGCCTCTGGTAGGTCCTCTGCGCACTTATTTTTCCCTTGTTGCTAGTCGTGTTTGTGTTTGTTTATGAAAGACGAAGTCCACCGACTCGCTGAAACATGACTGCCCATGGTGGCTCAGGGTAATCACTAACCCATCACACACACACACACACACACACACACACACGCACAAAGCTACTACTGTGACCATGTACAACAGTATCTCTAGGACATAAACAAAGATTGACGCACATCTGTAAAGATACTGTGCCCCATCATGTCTCTTATGTCATATACCGTATCTCACAAAAGTGTGTACACCCTGACATATTTGATTATATCTTTTCACGTGACATAACTGAAGAAATGACACTTTGCTACAATGTCAAGTAGTGAGATACTGTAACTACTCACGTTTTGCACACATAACTACACATACACACACAAAGTGCATTAAACAGGCAGACATGACACTTACTCTAAACTTCTATAGTCACTACAGAGACGAGTGAAAATGTCCTCACCAGAATATTTGCTGTCAGGGGTCAGCCTTTATTAGAATAGCTAAACCAAATTATGCACACGTTTTAAGGGTTGGCCTCAAAATGTGCTCTTTTGCAGTTCTTATTCCATACAGTTGCTCTTGCGTTCCCTTCCATTTTAGATTAGATATGTTTTAACCAACCCCTGAGGTAATTTAAGTAAAGTGAAAATTAATTTGGCTGATCAGTGGTTCTCCATTTTTCTCTGTTTCTGCGTGGTGTGCTGCATATTTACATTATTTGTGTCTCAGGTGCAGCACATCAACACGTGCCTAGTTGGGTCTGGGTTGCTGCAGGGATCTTCAACTTCTTGGCCTATACACTCGGTGAGTCCTAACCCCTGTGTGTTGTTTTTCGCTGACTTTTTGAGAGGCTCGGGGGAGAGTCTTCCCAGTGGAATGTATTCTTCACAGCAACTATGAGACTCTTAATCATGACCAGTATAGGGCGACATGTACTAGTGAAAATGAAATGCCTAAAACATATCGCACCTGATATCTTGGAGGTTTGGATGTGTTTAATTTTGTTTCATCATATTCTCCTTAGATAAACAAGGTACTTTGTGTTGTGTGTTGAAATGTGATTGCAGTGTTTGTGAGGGATATAAAACAAGTAACAACCGATACCAATATCAAAGGATTGCCACATTATCGATCAGTAGGATTATCATTTGAATATACTGGCCTGCTAGGAGATTTTGTAGTGAAGAAACTGAAATAAATATTTGAATCAACACTTTTCATGTGGAAAAGAATACACTGAAACATAGACAGCACGATTAAGATTGAGCTTTAAAAAGAAACATAACTTACATTGTGTGGTTTCACTTTTAGTAGTAGGTTTTGGTGTAGTAATCACAAAACTTAAAACAAAAAATTCAGATTATTAAATGTCCTGATAACAGTGTGGTTGCCAGGCAAGCAATCAAAAACAAAGGCCACCTGAAGTGTATCACACAGGAAACAAGGTAGGAGAAGCAGGCCATAAAATGTGGGTGGGGAAATTATTGATAGACTCTGCCTTCTTTTAACAACTGCTGTTTAATTAAGTGCCCTCAAGAAAAGATAATTCAAGATGTTCATGTGGGATATGATAACAGCATTCATAGCATCCTTAAACACCTATTACGATCAACATGGATACACAAAATTATTGTACACAATCAGTATTTACTCCAACCTACTCGTTTATGAAGCCTGCGTTGTAGACTGGTCAGCTGAGTAGTTTACAGTTCACATACATTGGGCGCTGCAGTTTTAATTTGTTAAAACTTCCCTGATCAGTATTTTTGTAGGGGATATGATGAATTTTGGTGGAGAGCAAAACAGAGCCAAAGAAGAGAGAATATTGCACTTAAGTTCATCAGGTACTTTTAAGTCCCCGGATCTCTTTTCAAGGAACTAAAAGGTTCCTTCAGCCCACTATTGTGTGTGTTTCCACCGTGGTCTAAAGATCTGCGAAGATTAGGCAAATTAACCAGCTGACATAGGCCGTTGGCCCTCGCCTGACAAAGTGATGCACAGGCAGGCAGGCGACAGTTTGGATGGTTATTACAACATTTCCAGCCGACAAGAGTTGAAGACCAGCTGCAGCACTCAAGTCTGTGTCGCCTGAGCGTCGAAGGAACGGGATTTTAACAAGCTTTATTACCTGTTGTAATCAGAAAGAGGAGACCGATTTCGGCTCTGTGTAAAAACCTTCTGACTGATGAAAACTTAAAACAGCAATTCCGGTCCCAGTATTTAGCTTAACCCCATCAGCTGTTTGCTGTAAACACACTACTGCAACTGGCTGCCATTTCCAAGCATTAGGCCTACATTTAATGTTGATGTCAGGCGGACATCAGCGAGACTTGTGTTGTTATCTGACTGTTGATAGTGATTTATTGGTTTGGAATGGAATGGTGGTGTTGGAATGGTGGAAAAGAGAGGAGCAGTCTAGAAAATCACCTGACTGCAAGGCAAGCCCCCCCCCCCCGCTTCATGTCTGCTGGATGTTTAAATACTCACAATAGTCAACTATTTGCTGACATGTTCATATCAACTGTATAAGGTGATAATGTGTCAATATAGTGTTTTTTTAGCTTGTTCCGCTGCTCCCAAGTGGCCGAACAACTCAGATTGAAGCGGTTTTAATTGTATGTGAAGTGGAGATGCTCCAAGTCAGATAAAAAAAGGACGTTTGACTTAAAGGTTAAATGTTTACCATTTGGTGCGATCATCCAAGGCATTTAAAGGAGAATTTAATTAGCAAGATACTTAATCCCCACCCCAATCCAGTATGCTCTGTGAACCAGACTAAAGCCAGTTTCAGATCTTGCTAATGACTTTGTGAATCATTGAAATAAAACAACTTTCCCTATGGCGTTTCTTATAAGAAAGAGAATTCTTCAACTTCACTGTGTGGAAGAAATGATCAGTTGCTGTGACAGTCAATTCAGTCGTGGGAAGCAGTAATGTGGCTGTTTGTACAGGTGAAGTAGGAATGGGAGATGTAAAAAAAAGAATATCACTTTGTGATTCCTATATAAATGTCCACATAAACATGGATTGTATGTAATGATCCCTGTCTTTTTTTTTTTTTTTTTTTTGTTATGTGTAGATGGTGTTGATGGGAAACAGGCTCGTCGCACCAACTCCTCCACGCCACTAGGGGAGCTGTTTGACCACGGCCTGGACAGTTGGGCCTGCATCTTCTTTGTCGCTACCGTCTACTCCATATTCGGGCGTGGTGAAAGCGGTGTGGGCGTAGCCACACTGTATTACATCCTGTGGGTGGTGCTGTTCTCATTCATTCTATCTCACTGGGAGAAATATAACACTGGCATCTTGTTTCTGCCCTGGGGATACGACATCAGCCAAGTGGTAAGAACGCATACAAACGCGCATAAAACCTGGATTCTTATTTCTAACCAACAGCCATTGATTTTATCAGCTTCATGAGTTGGTTGAAAATGGTTTTTCAACGCAAACTTTGGTTTTAATGTTTCTAGCTGAACTCTGTAAAAGGTACCGCAATTTTGCACTTGCTTACGTACAGCTAAATACGGCTAAAGCTGCATGTCAGTTAGCATCCCTCACCACTTGAAGATCCATGAAGAAGACATGAAAAGAAAGAAACATCTACTTGTATCATAATGTAGAGTTAGTTGGCTCTAGTATTTTAGTGTAATACGCAAAAATACAGTTTTCACGCTTAAAAAAAAGTTAGTTTGTAGTAACACTACTGTTTAGCTGCTCAGCTTACATATTTGGACAAGCAAGACAGGCATTGAATTTACGCTTTATTGCTTGTCATTTCAAACAGTATGTTTCACTTTTAAGGTAACAGAAAGGAGAAAAGGCTCTTAGGATGATGACTAACCCCTGTATTTAGCGAATGGAACACTATCTTAAGTTTGAATGAGGTTGCTGGAATATAAACTTTGTCAAATCAAATAAAAAGCAGGACTGAGCAACTAACGTTAGCCTACTCAGCTATAGTAGCATCCAGGACTGGCTCCCATACAGTGGGAGAATACTGAGAGATACTGGGAGAGGATGTGCTAGTCGTGAACAGGGTGTTAATGAACATAACCTGTAACCCCATAGAATAATGTGGCCTTGGCCTTGAAAATAACGCTTGGTTGCTACTGTAGGTTTCAACAATCACTGTCTGGGGGGAGGGGGTTAGCCAATGGTCGCCACCATGACACACGAGCCTTTTAATGACTTGATGCCTTGGGTCTCATCTCCTTCCAGACCATCTCTCTCATATTCTTGGTCACTGCCGTGGTCGGCGTGGAAACATGGTACCAGCCAATCCTGTGGCAATTCCTCTATAGAGACCTTTTCACCTTTATGATCATTGGTGAGCTGTGATTGGTCACTCTGAATACATTCATTCACTAGCTGAAGCAGCTACAATAATGCGTGTCTTTTGTTTCCCAGCCTGTTCCTTCACTGTGACCTTACCCATGAGCCTCTACAACGTCCTGAAGTAAGTCAACTTTTCATTAGTTTTTTATTATATTGTAGTATTGTTATTTCACACAGTGCTCTGAACTCTTCAACCTCTGTGGTTTTGCAGAGCTCATCGCAGTAACACTCTGAAGCACAGCAGCCTGTACGAAGCCTTCCTGCCCTTTCTTTCTCCCGTCCTCCTTTTTGTCTTGTCCACCACTTGGGTGGTCTTTTCTCCATCCAACATCCTCGAGCTGCAGCCCAGGATCTTCTACCTCATGGTGGGGACAGCCTTCGCTAACGTCACGGTGAGTGCCTGCTGATTTTTCACACGTTTCTTTTTGGGTTTTTTTAAAGGTGCACATACTTTCATCACCCACTATATATATCTATAGATATATAGATATAGATGTGTGAATATATAAAATCTGTATTCAGGTGATAATGTAGGTTTATTCATGCATGAATGTCTGTATTTATCTTGCAGTGTAAGCTGATTGTGTGTCAGATGAGTAACACACGTTGTCAGGCGCTGAGCTGGCTGTTGCTGCCCATGACACCAGTGGTGATGTTAGCGGTGACCGGGGTGTTCAACGAGACCCTTCTGCTGTATCTGTGGACTTCTGCTGTCATACTAGCACACATACACTATGGTGTATCAGTGGTAAGAGCAGCCGGTTAGCTTAGCTTAGCATGAAGACTTGAAACCGGGAAATAGCAAGCCTGGCTCTGTCGAACGGTACCAAAATCCACCTACCTGCTCCTCTTAAGCTCAATAATGAACACGCTATGTTTTGTTGTTTAATTCAGTTCAAAGGCTGTCAATTTGCTGTTTTACAGGGGGTTATGTGTTGCACTATTTCTTTGCTCTGTGTAATAATTTACTGGAATCTCTGCCAGTTGCTTGGCCAGATACAGTATCTCACAAAGGTGAGCACACTGCTCACATTTTAGTAAATATTTGATTATCATTTCATGTGACAACACTGAAGAAATTACACTTTACTACAATGTAAAGTGGTGAGTGTTCAGCTTGTATAACAGTGTAAATTTGCTGTCCTCTCAAAATAATCACGCAGCCATTAATGTATAAACCGCTGGCAACAAAAGCGAGTACACCCCTAAGTGAAAATGTCCAAATTGGGCCCAAAGTGTCAATATTTTGTGTGGCCACTAGGGCTGAACAATTTGTAAAAAAAAATTGATTTGCGATTATTAAAAAAAGTTCAGCTAAAGTTCAACATTCACTGCTTTACATTGTAGCAAAGTGTAGTTTCTTCAGTGTGGTCTCATGAAAAGACATAATCAAATATTTACAAAAATGTGAGGGGTGTACTCACTTTTGTGAGATACTGTACAGTTAGAGCCAGGCAAGCAGTTTCCTTGTTTCCAGTCTTTGTGCTAAGCTTAGCTAAGCTGGCTGCTAGTTGTAGCCTTATATACTGAACATAATTCTAAACGCAACACTTTTGTTTTTGCCCCCATTCATCATGAGCTGAACTCAAAGATCTAAGACTTTCTCTGTGTTTACAAAAGGCCTGTTTCTCTCAAAGGCACAGGTGTGCCTTAGGCTGGCCACAATAAAAGGCAACTCGAAAATGTGCAGTTTCACTGTAATAGTGGGGTCTGGAAACCAGTCAGTATCTGGTGTGACCACCATTTGCCTCACGCAGTGTAACACATCTCCTTTGCATAGAGTTGATCAGGCTGTTGATTGTGGCCTGTGGAATGTTGGTCCACTCCTCTTCAATGGCTGTGCGAAGTTGCAGTCAGGTCAAGACCCCGATGAGGACGACGAGCATGCAGATGAGCTTCCCTGAAACGGTTCCTGACAGTTTGTGCAGAAACTCTTTGGTTATTGTTGCAGCAGCTGTCCGGGTGGCTGGTCTCAGATGATCTTGGAGGTGAAGATGCTGTGGAGGTTCTGGGCTGGTGTGGTTACACATGGTCTGCGGTTGTGAGGCCGGTTGGATGTACTGCCAAATTCTCTGAAACGCCTTTGGAGACGGCTTATGGTAGAGAAATGAACATTCAATTCACAGGCAACAGCTCTGATGGACATTCCTGCAGTCAGCATGTCAATTGCACGCTCCCTCAAAATTTGTGACATCTGTGGCATTGTGCTGTGTGATGGAACTGCACATTTTCGAGTGGCCTTTTATTGTGGCCAGCCTAAGGCACACCTGTGCCTTTGAGAGAAATAGGCCTTTTGCGTACATAGAGAAAGTCTTAGATCTTTGAGTTCAGTTCATGATGAATGGGGGCAAAAACAAAAATGTTGCATTTATAATTTTGTTCAGTGTATTTAACGGTGTATTTTACAAAATGTCAAACTAGGGGGGCAGTCCTCAACGTATTTTGAGCTGTTTTCTCATGGCTTGTTGTCCTGTTTCTAACCAGATCAGTAACTATTTTAATGCACTGGACTTCAGATTGTCGTGGTACCTTGGTCTTGTGCTGCTAAATGTTGGAAATTAAATTTTTTTTTTTAACTGAATCCGGACATGGATTTGAATGTGGTACAAAATAATGTTTTTTTTTTTCCATTGCTAGGTACAACAGCTCAGTGGCCACTTCAATATCCTCGCCTTCTCCCTGAAGAAGTCCAACAGTGACTGACAGGAGGAGGAACGAATCGGCTTGAAAGAAGCGGAGGTTTAGGCTCCTCCCCTCCTTGGCTTATCGACACTTCACTCTCATCACCACGGAAACCACATCCCCTCCTCTCCATCCATGAGGACACTGCAAGTGGAATGGATTGTGGCCCTTTGTTCCACTGTCCCCAAACACACGCACACAACACACACGTGCGCACACACGTTCCCAACCAACCAAACTTTGGTCTCGGCGACGGGACGGGCCCAGGGGCTGTGGCTTCCGTCATTGGTTGAGCCAATGAGGTGCAATTGTTTCCTACGGAAATGTGCTTCAGTCATGAGGACAGGAGCCATACGAACACACACACACACACACACACACAATGTACATACATTATTCTGCTTTCGTGCAGACAATTTATATCTCGTGGCCGGTATTTCAAATACAAACGCAGCCACAACTCCAAAACACACACAAACAGTTGCGCTCACATAGTATTATGAATGTATGATATGCCTTGGGGAAATGCCATTTAAGTTTTAATTATATTAACAGGAATGCCTCGAGTAGTGTTTAAAACTTGACCAAACCACTAAATTCTGACCACATGTAGCTCATACATCCACAACTGTGTCCAGAGTTTAAAGGTTCAGTCACATTTTTATCATGAGATGATTTTCAGTTGGATATTACAGTGATGTATGTATATATATATATATATATATATATATATATATATATATATATATAAAAATAAATAATGTGTTAAGGGGTTTGGGGCATTTTATTTTCTAACTAAAACGAAACTGAAAGAAATTATGATTACTTCTGTAAAAAAAAATTGTATAAATTTCCCTCTAATTAATTCCTACTCTGTGGTGACAGTTGTCATGAGTAAACAGAGTAGGATTTTGACTAACCAGGGCAAGAATTGACCAGGGTGACCTCTGATCTTTTTTGAACTCCACTAACCCTCCACTGAATTCTGTCTGAGCACTGGCCTCCCGGCTCTCCCTTCGTTTTGAGGTGTCGTGTCTTCATGCTGATTCGTTCCGTTAAATTTTTTTTTAATTTTTTAAAAAATTTTTACATTTGTTTTATACATATAATTGGTATTCTTTTGTCTGTTGCCGTGGCAATGGTTTGTGGTGTAGTTGCCCAGCGCTTGAATGAAGAGTGCGTTCAAAAACCGTTAACGGAGCGGACTCACTCTGAGGGAACAAGCCGTCGCACAGGACACCGCAAACTCCACAACACAGCCTGGCGTCACACTCTCCTGCTCCCACACACACATTATTACACCCTTTATACTGTCTGTCAGATCATGTCTGTATCGTTGCGGGTTTTTTTCACTCTGTTTAACACTGTTCCTCTGCGTGTTTCAATTCAATGTTTCCATGGCTAAGATGGATATTTTTCACTGCCCGGACAGTTAAGGTTTACTTCTCATCTGTGTCACCTCATCACAAAAATCTCTCTTTTTCTTCTTGTTACAACATAGACAGTTTGCCACTGTGGTTGTAGTTTGGAGGAAATGTGCTCTTTGTGTGTAACCTGACCCTTTGGAATTCTTTTCAGCCTTGCTATTGAAAAATGATTAGTCTTGTCCATCTGCAAGGACTTTGCCCTATTTCATGTCTGCAGAACAACAATTGTTGAGAGAGCCTCGTACTTGCCTTGTATAGCGCAGGTTCAACTGAGAGTTATTCATCAGTTATTTGACTGAACATGAAGTCTGAATGTGTCACGATAATTATCTCATATACAGTAGATTGCTGAAAAATGAGTGTGACGATACTTTATGATTAAAAAGGTACATGGGGAAACGGATACACTGGCAATGAAAAACAGAAATATACTCGGATCTTTGTGGATCATTTTTACCACTTGTCCATATATTTTGTACATAAACTGTTATTGAGCAACACTGGACATTTAGACCACGGCCTTGTACTGTCCCTGTAGTACTATCGTGACTGGGAGAAACAATCTAACTCTACTGCCATAATACCCAGTAAAGTAGCCCATGTTGGTTTGCAGTACCTCTGCACTGAAACTGGGGAAAGCTTGTATGCAGTCATAAGCACATTATTATAGTTGAAATTTGATTTGAGACGTTAATAATATAGCCCCATATTTGTAACTTTGGAGACCATAGATTGTAGTTATGTGA
Source organism: Micropterus salmoides (assembly GCF_014851395.1). Lineage (NCBI taxonomy): Eukaryota > Metazoa > Chordata > Actinopteri > Centrarchiformes > Centrarchidae > Micropterus > Micropterus salmoides. Next base: position 8,734,759 of record NW_024040928.1, read on the forward strand.
GAGCAACTGTGACTGAGATTTTGCCACCGTAACAGTGAACTGTTTTTCTGGTGGGTACCTGCACTGGCTGGGTATGTGCAGAGCCATGTGTACAAGTCCGTTAATGTGTGGTTGTATAGTCTATGTGTGGATAAATGTGTAAATACATGTATTGTTTCTTCATTTTTATTTTATTTTATTGAAACTCTCCAAACATGGGGGAGGTAGGAACTTGTAGACCAGGGGATGATTCCAATCAGCATTGTTTTTATTGTCAGCTCCAAACCCTGCAAAGCTACAAATCTGTACAGCATTTCTTAGATCTGGTAACAAATTTATTTAACAATTCTCATCTCTGCTGCTCTATTGGCTGATTGGATCTGGTCTTCTTTTTCATGGGATAGTTTGGAGAGGGGTGGACTCTGGGTGTGAAGGCCTCCACCCCAGGCTGCAAACACTACCAACAATGCTAAATGCAGCCAGGGATTTCATATCACATTCGTAGAAACAGGTTCGCTGGGTAAGAAAATGTGTGCCATTCAGTGAAACGAACAAACATCAAGCAGGAATATCGGATTAAAATGGGTGAAGTTCTCATCCAGTGGACAGGTGTATTTGTTGATTTCTTAAGGATAAAGCAAACTCTTTCTGAGCTAATTTTCTGGGTATATTTTGTAGTGTGCGCCTCAGCTTCACTCCCCAATGTTTTGGGGAAAATAGTCTTAATCCCCCCTGGATCAATGAACCAAGTTGTTCAAATTGTGACTAAGTTGTTGTGTAATGCTGCCCTGGCAAACACCCCAGGGCTTCAGTGTGGCTACTTGTGATGTTGTATTTAACCAGTGAAAGAAAGGAATGTCCAGAAACAAATAAAAGTGAATTTTCTTTAACCACTTTGCTGTGTCACAGCCAGAAACTTTAACTTTTTATGAGCTACAGTTCCTTTAATATCCGCTAGGTGCCGGCAGAGAGCAACTTTGAGCCTTATGTACTCAATCCTTGATCCCTGATAACTCAATTGCATGGCAGGTAATAATATTTCTTCACTGTAAACGCTGTAAACCTGTTCCATGGTTGTAACAGGCTATTCCCAGAGACATCCTTTATCAGAATCAGAAGGAGCTTTATTGCCAAATAGTGTTTTACACATAAGAGGAATTTGCTTTGTTGATAAGGTGCTACGCATAGACAAACATACAGTTGACATAAATAAATGTAGAAATATATAAATATGGAATGGACAATGCAAGTTATATAAGAATAATAAAAAGAATAGAGAAAAATAATACAACTTTTTGCAGAGAAATAACAATGTCACAGATATTTACATAGCATTATTCTGTGTTTGTGTTGTGCAGATGTATTGCAACAGAAGAGAATATTGTGTACATAAATATGTAAATTGACAATATAAAAATATACAACAACAAAGATTAACAACAATGTGCAATGTGCCAGGTTTGTGCATGATATGAAATGAAAGTGTTTACATGTGCAGAGACATTTGTATCATTTGCAAGAGGGGGGGGGGGTCAGTGGGTGACCCGGGCCTTGGTGATGAGGCTAGCTGCAGACGGGAAGAAGCTGCTTTTGTGGTGAGAGGTTTGGTCCTGATTGACCGCAGCCTCCTGCCAGAGGGGAGAGTCTGAAACAGTTTGTGACTGGGATAGGATAGGTCAGCTGCAATCTTTCCTGGTCGCCTCAGAGTCCTGGAGGCGTAAAGGTCCTGAAGTGATGGAAGATTGCAGCCTGCATCACCTTCTCTGCCCTTGTCCCTGGCAGTGGCAGCAGCGTACCAGATGGTGATAGAGGAGGTGAGGATGGACTCGAGGATGGCGGTGTAGAAGTGCACCATCATTGTCTTTGGCAGGCTGAACTTCTTCAGCGGCCGCAGGAAGTACATCCTCTGCTGGGCCTTTTGGTGAGGGAGGTGAGGTTCAGCTTCCACTTGAAGTCCTGGGAGATGATGCAAGGGGTCCACAGTGGTGACCAGGGAGTCACACAGGATGATGGGGGAGGGCATTCAAAGGACTTCATAACCACAGAGGTCAGGACGACGGGTCGGAAGTCGGGTATTATTAAGTGGTATGTATCAATGAGTTTTTCTCTATTGCTTACACACATCTCTTACAAAAAGCCCCGTGTTTGCAACTGCGTTACCAGGGTTTACGCCTCCCACTTGAAGTGAATGTAAGACCACATGCTCTAAACACAGCACTCAATAAATGAAAAAAAGCCTTCAGCCGGAAGTTTTCCCCTAATGGCTCCTTCATAGACAGTTCAGCAACCACTTCCCAGTTCAATCTTGATCTCTGAAGCTGACTTCTGGTCAAGTTAAAACTGTTACATTCAACTTCTTTCGCTTCCATCACACCAGCTGTGCAGTCATGTAAAATCCTCCCCTCAGTGACACCAGGAAAGGTCAAATCTGCTGCTGGCCCCATTATTGCTTGTTGGGTGCATACTACTGTATAACTATAGAAAGCACACATCAGAATACTACAAATCAATATGATTTACAAGTAAGTTGGATTTCAGACTTGTGGTTTTGCTGCAGTCCACTTACATGTTTGCAGACACTTGCACATCACTGTGGTATTTCTGTTACGAGAGTTTCACAGATTTTTTTCCCCCTGAGAGAGCATGTAGGCCTATATAAGAAAAGTGATGCTTTGTGTTCACTCTTTGGTAAATGCCTTTGAGTTTTGCAGTGAGAGTGCAATGGATAAAATGCGCTGTCCAGAGAGGGAGAGAGCTGAGACATTACAGGTATGTAATTTGAGAATTGTACCCACATATGAGGGTAAGTAATTGACTAATATCGAAAACAACCTGCACTACATAGAGCCTTCAGCAGATGGAGCTGCAGAACAGCAGTAGCCTTCATGTCTGTTGACGGTCGAAGCAGGGTTGAGAGCGGCGAGTGATTGACCTTTCTGCACCTCTAAAACAACAGGTAATACAACAGTTATTTTATAGTCTTCTTCACAGTGTGAACAACACGTGTGCTTAACACCCCTGAGTCATGTGGCTCTTCTTTCTGTTACAGGCGTGATTCGTTATTGATTGTCTCCTCGCCCGCAAGTTTGTCCGGCAGCAAAAGCTTGTAAGCCTGTGTTCGTTTTTCTCCTCTTCGCATCCACAGCAACCCTTTAACCCCCACGCTCGGGAGGCGGGTGTTTCCTCGGAGCAAATGAAAGCTTTTCAAACGATAGAGTTTTCCTTTTATAATGGCTTGTATATCATTGAGTCAGTTAGGTTTCAACGTGGCGGCCCGGCATGTCTGTCTTGGATCGGTCCTCTATTGTGAAAGTGTAGGTGGTGAGTTCTGCCTGTCAAAACAGCTGGCAGGCGATCAGGACGGTCGCTTATCTTGACGGGATCATTTTCATCCAGAAATATGACTCTCGTCAAGCAATGATTCATCCAAACAATGTGCCGTGAGCAAGCCACAGGTTTGCACGTCCCTTAAATCAGCCGGCTCATTGTGTGGGAGCAGCCGAATGCAGCGGGGTTAGAAGTGTTTTCTTGGTCTTAAACTCACCATGCAATAAATGTAGGTTCGTTTTCTTTTTTCTTTTTTTTTTTTTAGCACTATGGTTTCTCTCGCCCCACTGTTCTTTCTGCACTGAAGGGACCTTACTCCAAGAGTTTCCTGAATTTACATGCATATGCTGAATTGTCAAACAAGTTTCTAATTATGACATTGAATATATTTATTTCATGAATTTGTTTAATGTTTTTATCTTCAAAGGAATAGGCTACTCAACCAAAAGTCAGTGTTCGTAGTCTCCGCCTGAAGGCTTGACATCCCCATGAAAAGTTTGTAACTTTCTCCCTCACTGATGACCACAGCTGTCAAAGTCTATAGAAACCACTCAAACAAATCCTGCAGCATGTCAGCCATATCCTGTCAAAGTTCTGCTTCTCTGCAAAGGAGACACACATTGGTGCAGAATTCCTTTAAAAAGTTAGAACAACTTTCTATTAAGTCAACTTTTATAGGATTTAGAAGTTGTAGCTTGTGATGTTGTTAATGGTTTTTAAATCAATTACAAATGCTTTATAGATGAGCAGTATCGAAAAGCAAAATTTCTATGCACTTTGGAAGTAAAGGAAGGACTAAGCTAAACTAGTCTCCTCAGGCAGATTTTTCCATAGTCTATAAACCAATGACTTATGAACATTAATCATTTAAGGTGACTTACTAAATTTAGCTTTAATATTGAATTTTGTCACATCTAACTGCAGTATTTATGTTATTACCCTTAATAAATCACTTATTACCCCTCCAAATGAGAAACTATGTTAGAAACATGAGCATTTACTAATAACTCAAATATGATTCATCAGCATAAGCATGTTGTTATTAATGGCTAATAACTGATCTTTAAAGTATTGGTAAAAGATGTGTGAACCCAGCTTGTGATAAAGTGATCCCAAAAATTTTTAACAGGCAATGTTGGGCTAATTCCAGTCATAGAATTAAAACGCCGCTCCCATGGCACTGAAGGATGGCAATTCACGTGACTATCAATAGGATTGTCCCACTTTTTCTACACAAGACCAGCACAATCAAAAAGGAGACTTATGCCATCAACATCTTTTAGCAAGATGTTATAGTCACCAAAAAATTCTACATATGCTAGTGTTAATTGTGTGTTAAAATCAAGGCTCAGTAACTCAGTTGTAAGGACCTTTTCCTCAAATTCGTTCAGTGATTTGATAGAAAATCTAGCTTTCACTGCCTAGATAATCACCCAATTTTCTGATACCTTCTTTTTGACCCTGCTGTGGAGGTAGAGGTCCCATATGTTGAGGTTAAAGTGACACAGTGTCCCTCTGGTCGGGGTGTATTTTAGTGAATTAGCTGGTGTTAATGCTGAACTGACAGTTAATAAGACGTGGCATCAATTAAATAGCATTCGGCTCGGGTTGCTGCTCTGCGACGCTGGACGTTTTGTGCGCCGCTGACCCCCATGACTCATGCACGCACGCACGCACGCACACACACACACACACACACACACACACACTGTCATGACGGGCAGCTGGAGCCTACTAAACCACTGCGCCACCCGGGACTGCTCCCCCTGTGAGGTGACACTCAATTATGGATGACCATCATTAGAAACCAGACACGCCAGGACACAGGCTTGCCCAGCCTGACACACACGCACTGTGATGGGCATGGCGATTATTCTCAGAGACACCTAAGACTATTGAAGTGCTAATGGAGTAACACCATCCATTTCATTCCATAACCACTGCACCTGTAACCCCTGTGGCCTCCAGGTGACCACCGTTATACATTGTCCATATCAGTATTATTATTAGAAAATTAAGATCTAGTTCAAATTATGATATTATGCTAAACTAGCTACATTTCATTCATTTGCATTTTTACTTTGGTTTTTCTGGTTTATCATACAATAATGCTGGGGTTTTCCTAGTCATTGTATCTGGAAGTTGATGTTGGGGGCAGCTGCATGTTCATCCTTTTGTTTCGGCTCTTAATCCTGCATTTGTTCTATGAGAAAGCAAACACAAAGGACACATCTCTCATCAGTCATTAACACAGGGATTAAGCTGCAATATATCAAATGATGGCATAGATGGTCATACATCCACAACGTGTACACACACATCTTATGAAGGTTTCAGCTTTCAGACTGGAATCTGGGTATGTTAGTTTTCAGCATGTTCATCATTATTGTTGATAGCAGGGTGGCTTTTGGGACCACTACTTTGGTCCAGACTGAAATATCTCAAAAGATATTGTACATATTGCCATGAAATTCTGTACAGACGTATCTGCCTTCCTTAGAATTCATTGTCTTTGGCAATGCCTCAACTTTTCAGCTCACACCATCAGCATCAACACCGTCAAAGTTTTAATTTGAGACTAAATATTTTCAAAACTAGCTGTATTTGTTCTCAGTGCTAACTAGCAAATGTTAGCATTTTAACATGCTAAACTAAGATGGTAAACATGTTAGCTCATTTCATTCAGTTTATTATGTATGGTATTTATACACCACTAAAACACAGTTATGTATATTATTTCTGCGTTTCCTAAATATTACACATTGGAACTTTAACTTTTCAGCCCTGGAGGTTGCCGCTTGGAAAAATATTTTTGTGTGTGAATTAATACAAACACACAAAATGTTTCAACTTGAGCGAAAAGTTCAGGCTTATACAGGGAATTTATGAATCAGTTTCAAAAATGTGAAGAGACTAGAGGGAAAGGAGAGACTGGGGGCAATAGCAGAAAATATTTTTTGGTGAGTTCTGAGTTGAGTTGGGCGCTGATCTGAACACACAGGCACACTCCCACAGACACGACTACACATCCATTGCTAGGTAACTTACAGCTAACATGTGTACAATTGAAAATTCGCATCACTGTGTGAACATTCCTTGGTGCATGTGACCTAAAGTGGTGTACAGCGAGTGCACAGCCGTACTCGACTGGACTGAATACCGTGTGGATTTACAACCTCATGCCTCTGTCAAGGTGAAATAAGAAAGACAAAAATAATTTAGGACCTGTTTAAATCCTCTTTGTTTGGATTCCAACAGCATATAAGTCTGTCTGTTCTGAGACTTCTTCATTAAGTAACTAGCTCAACCCAAAATAACAAAAATCAGAAGAAACAGTTGCTGGTGGACAAGTACCAAGTAGACATGTCCAGGCATGTTTTGTGTCTTTAATAATGCCAAGAAACCAATTAAACACACACATGCGTGACTTACTTCCAGTGACTGCAGCTGGCCATAGCGTCCTACCTAATTGGGCATGACAGTGGCTGAAACTTCAATGCAACTTAACCTAGATTTTGCCATATTAGCAACGGAGAGTGGGAGGATGCCAGTAAAGCCGATCAAAGGTGAGAATGCGTCTCAGGATGGGAGAGGAGAAAAGATACAGGTCTCCGTAAGACCTTGTGAATTGCTTCCTCTGTAAAGCCAGAGACAGATGAACTCTACTGGCAACTGACACTTTACAGTATGATTGTGTTCATCAGCAAAGCTGCAGAAGAAAACAACAACCTGCTGAAACCAGCATGTAGCAACAGTATGATGTTGTGCAACCAGAGATGTTTAGGTGGAGTCCGTTCTAGGTCAAGTCCTAGTCAAGGCTCAAGTCAAGTCTCAAGATATGGGTAATTAAGCTTAAGAGGCAAATTGGGTCTTGTAGTCTTATTTATTTTTTATTATTCTGAGATTTCACCAGCTCAAAACTTGAGACTTTCAAATCTCATGTCTTGCAGAAAGTCTGAAGACATCCTTTTTCTGACTAAAGTCTGACTGGCGTCTCAAGCCTTGACCTCTGTTTGAACTCTTTGTCTCTATCACAAACTCAAACACATAAATACACACAGCACGCATTTATAGCCACACAGATCTATAGATATTTCAACCTGTGCTTGCTCTAACCCCGCTGGGCAGATATACTTTTGCCCACTGCTCTTTATAAAAGAACGGGTTCCAAGTACCGCTATAAACTGTTGCGGAATTTCATGGATGAGATTACAAAGTACTGACTCATAAGCTTTATGTGTAGACTTTCACTTTGCTATTTACTTTTGATTTTGTGGTGTCGCTCACGGTATCATTGATACACATGGAAAGATGTTTTAAGTTGCCGCTTGATGTTGCTGTTAAAGGCAGACTCTTCTGACGGCATAATGTTGACTGTGAACGCTGTGTTCCAGTAGCCATGGATACATTCTTATGTGCAACATGCATTATTAAACAGTTTTCCGTCCTGTACCTTGTTCTTGTTTGTCCAAATCTTACGCACATGCACCATTCAGATTCACTCTGACCAAGCTCAGTTCTCAAGGAGAGGGTATTTGATTCGTTTAGTGATTTGACTTGTTTTAGCGCAGGGAACATCTCCAACATCCAAAACAAAGCTTTTGTAGTTTTTTTGGTGGGTCTTCTGCATGAGTGCTAATGTGTACTTAAAGAGTTTGTGTCACAGGATTACACTGAAATTATCTTAGTTGGTGTCTGGCAAGTGCCCTTGCCTGTATTTCTTTAGGCTTAGTGAACATGGGAAGTTGACTGTTAACCAGCCATTCTTGTTTAGTGCACTGCCATTGTGCAGTTTGAATGTGTGTGTGTTTGTCTGATACAGTATCAGAGCTTACTGGTTCATATCACTGTTAAGTAGCCAGAGATGTAACTGGAGTGGGGATGTGTCCACCTCAGTGGGTTCAATCTGTCCTTATTGGGCACTCACAGAACTTGCGCCATACCCCAACACACACACATGCACACAGAGTATCAGGTAACAATGAATCAATTATTTAGCAGCCACGAAGAGCACCACGAAGCAGCAACCAGATTCCTCCACCGCTTTGCAGCAAGCCTGAATATTAATGATCCCGAGACAGTGACATGAGGAAAGAAGAGTGCAGAGACAGAAGGCGTATGAGGGAAAAGACACTTGTCAGAGATTTGGGAGAAAGATTGTTAAAGCATGAACTTTTGGGTATAAATTAGCTTTGCAGTACTGTGACAAATCATTTAGTAAGCACATGTGACACACTCACCGTGGTCTAGTGAACAACTGGCGTTGTGCAGTGAAAAGCTAAATATCTAACAAAATGGTCAAGTAAAAGATGGAGCTTCAAACCTGTGTTGGTAGTTGTAACATGGTTCATCGAAAATATCAAAACTGTTTCCAAGTTGAGGTTACTGCAATGATTTCACCCTGGCCATTTTGGTCCTCGTCCATACCGCAAAGCACTACAAACTGTAATGTGAGACGTGTCAGCTCATCAGTTTACCAAACAAATAGTTGTGGTAGCACTAACAAAATCCTGATTAGTTGTCAGTTTAGATATGCACCTGAGTCTAAGATTATAAATGGGGAACAGACTGCTAGATAGCATCTGCTAATGGGGACCAGATTAAATTAAGTTGCTGTATACATCTTAGTGTTTTTTAAATTTAAATTTTTTTTTTTTTTACATCTTTCACATGTGCATATTAGTACCGTTTTTGTGGTGCCTGTGGTGGGCATACAGTAAAATTGACAAGGGAAAGACGTTCGAACGTACTGATACATTCTTAGCTAGCCATCAGCCAAGAAAAAATACCAAAGCTAATGCTAGTTTCTTCTCAATATTTAAGCTAGTGCTTAAATAAAATTATTTTACACAGGCACCTTAGCAGGCAATAGATATTTGCTCTCTAACAACTCATAACGTCTTATTTGTTCATTGGTTGAAGAACATATTGCCAAATGACTGCAGTTGAAAATTACACTGGCACAGAAATGTTGATCGATGTGTGCATTATATTTAAATAAATTAAATATGAACATGTTTCTCCAGTCGCCTCACAACAAGGAGGTCGTGGGTTCAAACCCCGGTTGCCCCGGCCTTTCTGTGTGGAGTTTGCATGTTCTCTCCGTGTCCACGTGGGTTCTCTCCGGGTGCTCCGGCTTCTTCCCACCATCCAAAGACATGCAGACTAGGTTGATTGGTGACCCTAAATTGTCCTTAGGTGTGAGTGTGAGTGTGAGCAGTTTTTTGTCTATGTGTGGCCCTGCGATGGACTGTCGACCTGTCCAGGGTGTACCCCGCCTTTCGCCCGATGTCAGCTGGGATCGGCTCCAGCCCCCCCGCGACCCTGTACGCAGGATAAGCAGTTGGCGATGGATGGATGTTTCTGCAAATTTTGTGATGTGTTGATGTGTGAAATGAACTTTATATTGTAGTAAAAAATGGATGCAGTCACTTTAGAGGGAACTCTTAAAGCCCAGGGTTTCCTTTAGCGCCATAGGCAAATGGCAGAAAATATATATATACAGCTGATCATGATATTCCTAATTGAGCAGGAACTTTGCCACAAAGACACATAACAAGAGGTTCAGGTAGATTTGAAACTTGTTTTTACTTTGACTTTCAATGGTAGTACAAAAATGTATTTAAGAACAGTGAATACAAATAGAACCAAATGTCTGTGTGCATTCTGCACTTCACATTGTGATGGGTGGAGCTTAACATGCTGAAATTACAGAAGAAGATGGATAAGAGTAGCTAGACCAAAGCCTAGCCACCAAAGGTTGCATTAAAATAGATGAGCTTGGTCAGAAATGAAGTTTTTGGCACTGCAGCATATAAATGAAGCATACTGTATGTTGTTTAGAGTCCTGTTCGTGAGCAAGGCATGAATCAAAACTGTATAAGTAGAGAATAATAGCTTTAGCATCTTTATGTAGCTGCTGTTTTTGGACTGACCTGTTCCTCAAAATGTCTATGCACACAGTTCTCAACTGCTGCTCTTTCTGTAATCAGTATATCATACAATCAACCCTTTATTCTTCTTCTCTTTAATTCAACTTAGTGTAGCCCCTACTTCACTACAGGCTAGTATATGTAATTGCTAATCTGATTTCCAAATGTGTCTATTAACCTCAGTCCTATATTTTCTGTATTTCCATAGCACTTTTTTCTAGCCACTTTCATTGCCTCTCTATAGTGTCCTCCCATCTACATATGTATCAGTAGTCCATACTGTGTAGCTGGTTCTTCCTCTCTGCCTTTCCCTGCAGGGCTGCAGGAAGCAGCGGCAGATTCAGTTCCGCCACCCGACGCTGGAGAGATGAACGTAACTGAACTGAGTTCCTCTTTGCTCCATTCATCCCACCCCCTGCCATCCTTCTTTCTCCACCGCCTCCTCCTGCTGCTGCCGACAGATCTCTTCTCTTGCCTCTCTCATGCCTGAGGCTCTTAATGACCAAAGTATGTTGTCTCTGTGACGGGAAGGCGGGTGGTTTAGACCCGTTCACCAGGAGTCCTGGGGGCCCGGGTCGGGTCAACCCTACCCATGTCATCTTCCTGCCTCGTCCGTCTTTTAGCCCGATGTTGCGCAGGCGGGGCAAAGGGGCAGAAGGTGATGTCTGCGTCATCGCCTTAGTACCCAGGAGGTCTCTGTCTGGAGAGTGGGTGGTGTTTGTGTCGGCCTCTAGGAGCATCCTAGGAGAGATGCCATTCTTCTCTGAGGAATAAAATGTCTGCAGCTTCTCCAGACGCTCGTTAATGCTCAGGTGATGAGAGCGGTCATCCTGTTGGCATTTGTCGTGGAAGCAGTCTGATCCAAGGTCAGCCGCCCCGTCTGACTGAGTCGTCCTGAGCAGGTGTGTGTGTCGGATCGGTCTTGATGTGCTGCTGTCTCTGGTTGGCTCAGAGGGTAAGGGGACTTGGCAAGGGGCAGAGTCATAGAGTTGAGATGCAGAGCTTTTGGGAGGAGAATGATGGACGAGTTCCCTGTCTCTGAACACAGACACTGGAACAAACACACAGATGCAGTATTGAATGTCACACACTGTCCTGTGCATGTGCCTTCTGTTTCTGCATATGCTATAAATCCTTACCTTCAGGAAACAGGGTCTCTCTGGTGTTCAACGTGATGGCGATCTCCTCATCAGTGGCCCTATCCTCGGTGGACAGAGGGGCAGGGGAGGGGGATGGAAGGCGAGGGGGTACTAAAGGGGAGGCAGAGTAAGGAAGCTGGGGTAAAGATGAAGAGGGTGGACGGTTCTCCACGTCCTCACGGTGGTCCTTTCTGTGCAGGTCCTCAGGCCTCTTCCTGTTGCTCTGACATTCAGTGGTCTGTTGGGCTCTTAGAGGCCTGCTGGACTGCTTTGAGCTTTTTTCATTGGTTGGTTCATTCTAAAAACAAGCAATGAATAGTTGTCAGGAGGCCCAAGCATGTTTTCTACTAGCACATAAGGGTAACAAAGACTGTGATCACATATCACCTGAAATAGTAAGTTGCCTGACTCTTTCCAATAAAACCACAACACTTCCTTTGCTTATACACACTTGATTGGACTATTTGCAACAAGCAAACAGGGCTACAGCATCTGGTCGAATGCATGCAGGCATCTTTCTTCATTGCCATGAACAAGGGTGCTGTACCTTATTTTCTGTCCTACATACAGCTTCAGGCTCCAGGAAATACTGACTTGTGCACCAAATCTGTAATAATCTGCTGCTGAAAATAGTCCTCAACAAATGCACAGTTTCTAAAGATTTTTGTCTTCATAGGAACAAAAGGGCTTGGGGCTGAGTGCCACAGACAGAGAAGGGGAAGCCAGAAAGCACTGAGACATGGACTGTCATTGTTGGTAACATACATAGAACAACAGCACTCATATCTTTTAATATAATACTATTACTTTAACATCTCATAATGAATACTGTATTTGTGTTTATGATGTTACTGACAAAATTACCTGCTGCTGAGTCTTTGATTCAGTGCTATTCCTCTCTCTCCATGTATTCTTGCTGGGAATACTCCAGTCATTACTCTCTAGCTTCTGCCAAATCAAAATTTTCAGTTGTTAAAACTTCATAACAGAGCACTTGTGTATTTTATGCTATATATACTAAACTAATGGCATCAGAAAAGCGTACTTGTGTGTGTGTGTGTGTGTGTGTGTGTGTGTGTGTGTGTGTGTGTGTGTGTGTGTGTGTGTGTTCATTTCATCAAATAAACTGATATTTGCGCAGGGAGAGCACACCTCTCTGCCCTTCCACATGCCTACGTGGAAAAGCCATATAGCTGGGAGAGCACCTCCCTGCCCATCCATGTCCATTCATGGAAAGCCCGAGGCAGAGAGCAGCAAGAAACCCCACCCCACCCCGGGGTACAGAATAGAGCAGGCATTAAGAACAAAATGACATGATTAATCAGATACGGCCTGAAAGGAGGAGCTGGAGTGGTGGCGGATTACAAGCTGCTTGCAGAGGAAGCAATAAGGGGCTATAGCAGTTTAAATCAGATGCCTGGAATGAATGAATCCCAATGAAGGCTAAGATAACAATCAGCTGAGCTGTCAGCTGATGTGGCTAGCTTTAAGTTGGCTGCTATAAGCTGATGTGCTGGGATTGTGAGCTGAGCTTGACTAGGTTGACTTGATGTGTGAACCTTGCTGGCCTTGGCTCCTTTCTGGCTCCTGCTGAGTTTGTTGAGCAGCAGATGATAGGAGGCCATGATGGCAGAGGGACGGTTAGTGGTGAGTGTGTGTATGATTTCAGAGAGGGAGTAGCCCAGCGTCTCTGTCATGTATGCCAGCACAGACGAGTTGAGATCCTCTGGACACAACCTGGGAAATAACAAGAGAGAGAGGGATGGGAAAACAGTTAGAAAGGTAAAGTGTGAAGAGTGAAGCTAACCGAAGGGTTTTGGTTTGATTATTTTCAGCTGTGAGCAGAACAGAGCTGGAACAGTTCTTGGTTCATTCATGTGGATTTCAGAAAATGCACTATTGCCAGGAGGAGCCACACATGATTGCATTTCCACACTGCGTAAAGTGATAAGAGCCTTTTAGTCATGCTATAATATTCAAAGCTGTTACCCTACTGACCACAAAAAATTTCATTTTGTTAGAAAACTCGCAACAATTTCCTTCTTGGTTCTTTTGCCCACATTGTAATGTTTACTGCAGAACTTTCCCTCTTTGTGTCTCACTTTGCTCTCATGGTGCAAACATATACACTTACAGTAGGTTACAAATATAGTGTCAAAGAATATAATGGGCATATATTACTCACTTTTCTCTATCTTTAGATATATTTAGAAAATAATATGATAAACTGTAACTTTTTGTAGTATATAAAATTGTTAAATTTGGCAAAATATAATATTTTGAGGGCTTTTTGACTTTATTTGATAGAACAGCTGAAAAGAGAGAGAAAATGTGGGAGAGAGAGGACATAACCTTTGTGTCTGGTGTAGCATTCTCTACCTGGTGAACTGACCAGCGCCCCTACAAAATATATTATTAAAACTATGTCACTTTATTTCAGCTGCATACGTGGAAAAGAGGTTTCACTTGCTTTAGGGTGTGTTAGTAGTGGGTGTGTTTAAGTGTAGTCATGCACTAGATCTCTACCTGTTTTTATGAGAGAGTGTGCGTAGTGGTTTCTTTGCGTATCCCTCATTGATCCATCTCTCCTCCATCGCAGCTCTGACACTGGGTCTCTTATCTGGGTCTGGCTCTAGGAGGGACAACACAAATGCCGCCGCACCTGAAGAAGGAGCAGTGTACCTTTATTTCTTTAATTTTCAGAATTTTGAATTCAGCGATTTCTGCATTTCTGAGGGTGGAAATTCTCACTGCCCAGTTAAAATTTTATAAATTGTCAGTCATCTCATATGGAGCAACTGCTGATCAACAACCATTTTGTTGTAAGAATTAAACCCAAATGCGCTTGTAAGAGGTTATGCTAAATGGTCTTTACGCTTCATATTCATCTATACTATGTCCATGCAGGGCTCTGGGTTGGTTATTGAGTAGCAGTTTTGGATCAGTGGCTTATCTGGCTAAAGGGTACATTAGCATGCAGACTGATGGAGTTTAAGATCAGATCACAAACAATGCATGTATGATTTTTGCACAAATCTTGCCTGGCCAAAATGGACAAAACTAAATGACCCAATGTTACACAACTACTCCAGACTGCCAGACTGATGCCACTCATTGTGTCTTCACTGGAACTGTATCCGAGAGAACAGCTTGGAGAGATGCAGGATTTCCCTTCAGAGAACCAATTTAGCCTGTCAGCCTGTGACATAGAGCTGTCCTGTAACAACCAAGCGGGGTTGATAGTTTGACTCCTGATGGGGATTCTTGATAAGCACCACAGTCTGGAGGAGCAGATAGATTCCAACAGGATGGCTACCACATTCACATATATCTTAGCCAAGAGTACTCCATTCAATTTGCTACTATCAGTTTCCTTGCTTTCAATGACAGAGCCAAAGCAGCTTGTCTCAATCAGGGTTAACACATTTTGTTTATCACTGATAGAATCAAATCCACCATTTGTAGCTTTTAATCTATGAGCCTGTGGAATAATAGTTTCTGAAGACAGTTTGTTTGCAATAATAAAAGTCTAAAAACAGGGTAAAGATAACATAACAAATCATACAAAGAAGTGATAAGTAATATTATTTAAATTAAAAACATGACATCACCAAAACATTGCAAAACAAACAAAAGAAAGACAAAAAATTACAAGAAAAGAAATGAATGAGCTAGCAGAATTACAAATGGTAAAAACACAGACTGATTCAGATGCAGAATAAAGTCTACAAGTTTATGTCGATGTCTCAGATGCCCATCTGTGGCAACGATACAGCCACTAATCTGATCTTGTCACAGTTTCAGGGCATCGGAGTCGGATTGGTTTTGCCCACAGTAACAGGAGCTATGTTTGTTTGTGGTGACATGGCGCCATGACAGAGTGTAATGGAGTGACTATGTGTGAGAAAGAGAGACCAAAATAAAAGAGAGAGAAACAGAGACACAAAGGCCACTATGTACTTGGTACAGAACAAGTGGAAGAAACAAGTGTAAAACACTTTCCTTCAATTCTCTGTCTCATGACAGGCCAGTGGTCTGTAGAAACAAGACTAAATCCCAGTTTGTGTTTGCAAAGAGTCATTTACAAAAGCTTAAAAAATATTACTCACTATTATCATTAATGCATATTTGGCATTTCATATTCAAATTAGTTCTCACTCAAGTGCTTACTAGACTTTTTCAAAGGCAAATTCAATCAGTGTGAAGAACATCTTTCATTTGGTCTTTGATATTTAAAACTTTTGTTTTTGGTTCACAAAAATGCTTTGCTGATAAAACACATTATTGCATAATAATATGCCAAATTCTTTTTCTGTGGTTTTGTTTTGTCTAATGACATTTCTTGCTAGTATTTCCAGTATTACCTTTGCTTATGTCACTGGGGAGGCTGCCAATCTCTCCGCTGACCATTTTCTGGTGCAGCTGTTTGATGTTGAAAGGCTCAACAGTGAAGGGAAGAGTCCCTGTCAGCATGGCAAACATACTCACACCTCTGCACACACACAGACACACAAGTAAAATGTCAAGAAACACAAATATTTACAAGAGGCATACACAGAAATGCATCAAATAACACCAAAGAAAAACTGCCTCAGCTTTTCCACAAAGCCACACTAAGCTATGATTGAACAGGCTGGACAGCAGACTTCCTTAACAGACATACTGAGACTTTATCACTTACACGGACCAGACGTCCACTTTGGGTCCATACTTCCTGTGAGCGAGCAGCTCAGGGGCTGCATAGGCAGGACTTCCACACTGGGTGTTGAGGAGATCCAGAGACAAGGATTCAGCCTTCAGAGTGTTACTCAGGCCAAAGTCTGTGAGAAACATCATCATTTTAACAGTGGAGCACATATACAGATGCACTAGATAGCTAAGACAGGTTCTGCCATGCTGAAACACTTTGCATCAGTACTCTGTATGCTGTCTGATAGATGTCAGTGAAGGAATGCCAACATACCCACAATCTTTATGTTGTTAT
This sequence comes from Micropterus salmoides, assembly GCF_014851395.1. Taxonomy (NCBI): domain Eukaryota; kingdom Metazoa; phylum Chordata; class Actinopteri; order Centrarchiformes; family Centrarchidae; genus Micropterus; species Micropterus salmoides. The sequence continues at coordinate 8,751,120 of NW_024040928.1, forward strand.
GTTCATCCAGGAGGAAGTTTTCAATCTTTAAATCTCTACAGGAGGAAAGAAGAGAGCTGTTAGGCCACAAGGAACAATATGGTTCACTGTAGTGTTTTCATGAATTCTGTCCTGCCTAAATTTCTCCTTACAGATGAGTGTTTTGGAACACTTTACACTTTAGTTGTTAAATTGAAGAACTCTTGCGTTGTGCATTTGGGCTTACTAAGCGTTCTCTGTGTATTTATGGACAACCAGATGAGATTGGACCAGACTGGACCCACAGAAGCAAAGGAAAACCAAAGCTAAATTTAGGTTTGGGTTGAGCACAAGCTTTAAAAACACTGGTGAAAAATAGTTTTATTTCAGTTTTTATTTCAGTTTTTTTTCTGGATGAACATTCAGTGGTAATTTGGGAGATTAGTTTGTGTTGGACTTGTAAAAACCTTCACCCATCATGAGGCCAAAGTGAAGCTCTTCTTCACTTACTCGCTCCTTTGTACCAAAGTAGTATCTCTCTGTTCACCTGGAAAAGTTGCCTGACTCCCCTGAAAGTACCCCAGCCTCGCCACCAACCACGTCGCCTGCTCTAAAACTACCAAGCTAAATGAAAATCTGCGGTTCGGAGAAGGAGATCCCCCTATAAACTATAGCCTGGGAATCAGCCATGTTCCTTTCATCTGCCTTCATCTAACCAACAGACACTCAGGGTCCCGAAAATCCAGAGAACGCTGCACACACAACCCAAGAAAAGTTCAAAGACAGATGGAGGAAGAAAGAAGGAAAAAGAGCAAGAGAGAGTGAGAGCAGACATTGTCATAAAGGAGAAAATGTATGCGGTGAACCAACTGGATGTGGGTGGCATGAGGTGCATTTAAGTGCAAACTTTCCATTTATTTCCAGTTTAATCATCTCTGTGTGGGACTGTGGTGGAGAGTGAATGTGTGTGTGTGTGTGTGTGTGTGTGTGTGTGTGAGTGACAGAGAGAGGTGCAATAGAAGGGTTGAGAGCGACGTCGTTTAGGGACTTCATTAGAGAGGAAGTCCATGATGTTGTGATGATGTGTGAATCATGGCGCCGGCGCAGGATGATGAGGTCATTGCCTGGTAATCACATTCCCACCTTCAGAGGAGCCAAGGTCTTAAACCAAAGCCCAGCAATGTGCATATTGTGTGTGTGTGTGTGTGTGTGTGTGTGTGTGTGTGTGTGTGTGGAGGGTGTTGGGTCTCTAACGCCTACACATACTAAAATGGCACCGAAATAACACTATCAACTCCCACACTGCACTGTGCCATATACAGCCTTTCTTGCAGCTTTTCCTCCTCTGTAGGCTGTTAATGCCCTGCAAACTACCCTGTGTGATGTGTGTGCTCACAAGTGTGTATACATGCGTGTGAATGTACAAAGCCCAACCTTAACATCCACTATGCAACAAACAGCTACTGTTTGGAGGTACTGTAGGTTTGGCTCTCTTGGACAGCAACATTTTGAGACAATAATATATGAGTGCCTTTGTTTTACTTAGTGGTTTTGCCAAATCTCTAATTGGGTCGAGATCAGAAACACTTTCTACATCACATGCTCTTGATGGGTTGACTGTTAAACTAGCCCAGTAAGCAAGGCCATACTCGCCATTGGGAGTCCCGGTGGACTGTTGGACAATTGGGCCAATACACAACATAGTATTAAAAAAATAGACAAGAAACTGCAGTTGAAAATCAATTGGTATGTGCCTTGATGAACCACAGTGTGTGGTTACATTGGGGCCGTTTTAATATGATTGGCTATGTCAATCAATCACACACTCCACATCTGGACATATTGAAATGGTTGAAACATGGACCTAACCCCTAGCCCGGTTATTTGTGCTTCAAAAACCATGGAATAAAAAAAAACAACATGCGATAAAATGCAAAGGTGGTGCTGAAAAGCAGAGGGAGAAAAAAAAAGAAGTCGCTCAAGGCAGGTGCAGCAAAGTGCCTCGAAATTACAGACTTGTAATTGAGGTAAGGGCAATAACAAAACAGAGTCAAAGCCAAAACAGCCCCCAGAGCCAGGCAAAGCTCCAGTGATATGGTGAGATTGATGATTCCCAGGACATTTTTTTGCCCCAGTCCGCCCCAGCCAGTAAGCATGGTTTTGGTCATTTGGATGCCAAAAGATGTCCAAACATCTAGATTAAAGCTGTGCTAGATTTGTTAGATGAGTATTTTTTTAATCATTCAACCGAAATTCTCCCCAGTTTCAACTTGAAATTCTGGTGACCTGTAAATTATTAGAGGAAAAATTCAATATTTTTGGAAATAAACTTGATGATTGATACCACTCTCATGTCTGTACGGTAAATACATAGCTAGAGCCAGCAGATGGTAAGCTTAGCATGAAGACTGAAAACAGGGGGAAACAGCTAGCCTCGCTCCGTCCAAAGGTAACACAAGCTGCCTATCAGCACCTCTAAAGCTCACTTATTGATAGTTTATTTCTTGTTTCTTTATTCCATAAAAAAGTGTAAAAATTACAGTTGCTGGATTTGTGGACAGGTGGAGAAATTTCCTGGAGTAAAGTGCCAACCAGCAGTGAGTTCAGGAAACAACAGCGAATAGCGTATTTCGTATTTTAAAATCAGTGCTTACTGGTGGAGGAAGTTCAACATTTCTGTAGACTTTTGCTTTCCTTTTTTCTACAAGTGTAGAATTATTATAATTGTCACTTAATCTACTTTTTTTATTAGTTATTATTATTCAATTATGCAATAATTAATTTATGTATAAAATGTCCAAATGAATGACAATGTGCATTACCAGGTACCAGAGAATGAAGTGTTGTCTCTATACAGATAATTTAGTAGTAATTTCATCATCACTGAAAAATACCACAACCATATGTAAAGGAAAACACAAGCAAGCCTTTAAATGTGAGAAGTTGTAAATGGCAAACTGTTTGAAATGTATGCTTGCTAAAGCACTTAAATGATGTTTAATCAGAATGAACATCCATTACTTTGACAATGACATTATATACTCTGTATACAACTTAGAAAATAATACATTGATTGAATACATATCAATCACAAAGGAAACTAAATAAAGAAAAGCAGTTAGAAGAAGGAGTTAGAAGACTCCTGACTTCCTGACTTCCTGTGCAAAGAGTAAAAGTAACTAACCCAGTATGAGGCAGATGACTCTCACACTGCTTATTATGTGGGTGTAGTCTCACCTGTGTACAATGCCGTATTTGTGCAGGTGTTCCACAGCAGAGAGGATCTGACGAGTGTAGCGCCGCACCTCCCTCTCCTCCAGCCTCTTCCTCTCACAGATCCTGTCCATCAGGTCTCCTCCAGCACACAGCTCCATGGCCATGTAGTAGCTGTTCTCTGTCTCAAGAGTCTGTCCACCCATTATTTTGTTATTCACATGCTTATTAATTTGACAGGCGTATTCAACAGCAGTAAGTATATGATAACCTTTGATAAATTTTATCTGATTTGAGCAGGTGTGACATTGACTCCATCCATATGAATATGTGTGTTATTGTTCTACCTCCAGCAGGACGACGATGTGAGGATGTCGGACCATCTGATGAATTCGAGGTTCTCTCTTCATGTTCTTCAGCACGTATGAGTCCTGCCGTGCTTTCTTCTTGTCGATCACCTTAATGGCCACCTAAACACACACACACACACACACACGAGTGTGCACAAATACAAATGTTGCTCCTTTTTATTAAAAGTTTGTTCCAAATTGAGGTAAATTGACGTCAGTATCATTGTAAATGAAAAGACTATGAGTTACAAATATATGTTACAATTTGTAATTTGACAGAACCAGATCAATTAATAGAATTGAAATCACAAAGTACATGCCACCTGTGGGACAAATGCACACAACACTTAAGGGCACATTGGGCATATGTACACATTCTGACATATTTCAGTGAAAGGCTTATAGAGGAGGTCACGTAGCAAGCAATACCCCTGACTGGCTGACTACATTTGTGGATTGTATTCACCCTCTGTGTTAAAATAGTCTCAAAATGATTTGTAGACAAATACGAAGCAATTAGTAGTGTCAAAATCCTGAAAACAAATGTGAAACAATCCATAAATAGAAAATGACCCACACATGCAGACAAATCATTTTGCATTCATTCAAATTGTGTTTTTAAAATTGTCACTGATTTCTGTTTGTGTCTCATGATGTGTTTGTTTGTGGATTTTGGATCTATTTGTAGATTGTATTTTGTGTTTACAAATTGTAATACATATTTGTGAGCCTGTGCATTTGCAATGATATTGACATTGATTTACCCCCATACTTCCAAATTTGGTGATCTATTAGTTCACATGTGAACAGGAACAGAACCAAACATTAACAATGGGAGATAATCAGTATAACCACAGTTATAGTTCTATTACTGCTTGCTGTTCTAGTAGTTGTGGCTACAGAGTCTTGCTCAAAGGCATTTAAACAGTTGTTGTTAAGGAAGTAGAGTTTATTGCTCATTCACGGTCTTCACTAACTCAGGCAATTTAACCAATGGCGATTCACTCAGGAGCCCCTATTTATTTATTTCTAAATGTATTTATACTCTGTGTAAAAAATATAACAATGACTATGTGTTCTGTCATTTAATTAACAATTAAAATCCAACAAAAATGTCTAAAAGGGTGTGTGTTTGTACAGCTGGAAACTTCATCTCCACAGATCTTATACCTGTCGAGGGTAACAGGGGTTAAGAGGAGCAAACACCCCCGAGGATGAGTTTGGTCATTACTATGGCAACCAGGTCAGGGACTCAGTGACCGGTGAAAGAAAGTTACACATACATTTATACAGACACACACACACACGCCCTGCCTCCACTGCACAAGTGCACATCCATATAGTCCCAATTAAGATCCACAACATCAAAAATAGACAAACTATGAAATACTTCCAAACACTAGCATGGTTGTCTCATAGCCTATTTGGAAGAGTATTCTCATGTTTTTTATATTAGGACACAAAGTTAACATCATGTACATTTTGTCTGAACATGTTTACATATTTATATACGTAACATTAATTAGAACATAAATCATAACTTTGTAATTGTGTTTACTTGGCATTAGATTTTCTGCTTGTGCTGCATGAATCTTTTTTTTTGATTTTTTTTTTTTTTAAATATATTGAGCTGAAGCAAATCCACTTCAGACCTCTTTAAATCTGGTGAACGTTTTTCCTGTAAAATCCCTCTCAGAGTCATGGTTATGAAATAAAGTAATTACAGATGGGTCTGACTGTGTTTTTGTACACATAACAAGAATAATAATAGGCCACTGCCTTCTTCAAACCCTAGTGACTATAATTATCAGTTACAAGTGCACAAGTTGTAACCGTGTAATCATGATCTTGTATGTGTGATCTTTTTCTTGGCTAATGTGCCACTACTCCAGCTGATGCATCATGTCACCTTACTCTTTTTCTCATATCAGGGAGAGAGCACCAACCTTTTCTCCCGTGCCGATGTGTAGCCCCTCCATCACTTTGGCAAACGATCCCTTGTTGATCATCTTCCCTACCAGATAGGATCCCACCCGTTTGGAGTGGGGGAAGCTCCGCAGCAGATCCCTCGGGACCTTCAGTGAGGGCAGAGGCAGCCGCTCCCGGCCCGCCCCAGAGGCTTCCCAGTGGGACACGCCGCTCTCTCCCTCGCCCTCTCCCTCCGCCACCATGTCCTCCGGTGAAGGCTTCACTGCTACAGCTGGCATACCAGACAGGGCCCAGGCCCCATGTGGCCGCCTCTCACACACACACGCTCAAATCCAAAAACAGGACAGTCCGCATAGAACACACATACTAACACACACAGATGCAGAAGAAGTGAGAATGCTGCTTAAAAATCCTTCTTCAGGAGCAGGTGCGTGTCCTTGACTGCAGATTTGTTATCCTTTCACTCTAAGGTAAGTATGTCCTTTATTCCAGACTGTCTGTTGAAAGACTGATCTTTTCTTCCCTGTTGTTTTACCTTTTAACAAATACAAGTGCCTTAAAGTGTCTCTTTTTCAGTCCAGCAGTGAAGTATGCAACACTGGCGTCTCCCTCTGCCTGTTAGTGGATGATTAACTGTTGTGTTCTTAGGTCAGCTCCAGTGATGAGGAGGACATTCTACACCGTAATTACCCCCCCTTTGCACACACTAAGGTACACACAGATGCTCACAGTTACATAGTAACCATCCAAACTTTCTTACTTTACTTCCTGGGGTTCCCTTCGAAGCTGTATTTTCTAATACATTAATACCATTTCAGTGTCTAACTGACACAATCAGGTAATTTTCCTGGCTTAGCACAAAGACTGGAAATATGGCTCTGTCCTAAAAACCACACATTTTTACACATTGTATGAATTAAACAAACAACATATAATGTGTTAATTACAAACTTTACTGTACAAACATGACAGTATTGTCATTCCTTTCTCAAAGTCTCAGCAGTAAAAATAAATATATTTTATATATTTTTTTCCCAAAATGTAGAACTATTCCTTTAAATCTTTCATTGCGTCTTAGTAAAATGGATTTTGCCTATTATCTCATACAATAGTTAATGTGTACATTACAATGATTTTGAATGCTTGTCAGTGAGCAGTCAAGTTCCCTACCTTTACTACTACCTTAATTATTGACCTCTGCAAGGTAACTATCTTTTATTTTGGCCCAGAGAGGTCAGAGGTCAGGGTCAACATCAGATCGGCACCCCTGCAGCTGACGGGGATTCAGTTTCTTTCTTAACCACCCTTCAATAGGCTGGCTTAATATAATGGCATCTGGTTATTATGGTTTCTAAGATTTTACTTGAATGGTGAGTTTATATGACAACACCCATTATAAAAAAAATTAAGTAAAAACCAAACTGGAATTAAGAGGTTTTCGAGTGATATTAATGATGTCACATAATACTGGAAAGAGGGATCAGAGCCACAGAGGCATGTGTTATGACAGTGATGATCAATGGAAAGCAGCAGTGAGGTTTTGTGCTGATGAGTGACAGCCAGCATTGAAGTGTGTCTGCTTTTCTGCTACTATGTGTATTAAAATGCGTGTGTCTGGGTGTGTGTGTGTGCTCATCAGGGTCAGATTGCAGTGTGTTGCTGCTCGATTTTTCCTCACTCAGCTGATGAAAGGAGGGATAGAGCCCTATATCCGCCATGTAATCCAATATACTAACACACTCTCAAACACACACGCACATACAAGCTTACACAACCTTTAACTGAGCGACTGTAGTAGCCAAGTTAAGCTTGAGTGAGAGTTACCTTATTTTGTTTTAAACATGTTGATACTGTATAATTTGATTTGGCATTCAGAGCACACACACAGTTGCAGCAGCCATTTTCCTTCCTTTTGTGCACACTCAGGCGCCATTAAAATCAGTGTAATCACAATCAAAACACTTTGTTGACCACTTTTTTCCCTTTAGCTGAACTCAGGTCCAAACTGTTTAAGCCATAAGGAAAAACGACATACAAATATGAAACACACCCATACTGTACACTGTTGTCAACAGTTTCCCCTTCTGAAATGAGCTGCAAAACACAGAAGCAGTCCACCATTAGTGGTTTCACATCAGTTGAATCCAAAATGCTGTGAAAACATTAAACCAAACCCCTTGGAGAAAATCATTAATTTTCCTACACAATCAAATCTCACATCTTAATCTCTCTCATCTTCTTCATGTGTGTATGTGCTCTCATACGCCAGGAGCCCTACACTTCATAAACGGGTCTTAAGGCCCTGGCGTGTCTGTGGGAGGAGGTGTTAACACACCCTCCCTAATGCCGGGGAAGGGTGTCAAGCTGTATCTGGCTCTGTATTGGACTGACACAGAGGATGAAAGAAAAAAAAGTAAGTGTGACAGAGAGATGAAGCGGTATGCAGTGTCCGTGCCCGAGAAAGTGACAGGCGAGGAATGGGAAGTGAGTGGAAAGCTAACTACTATAGAGAGAGACAGGATGAGTGAGAAGGAGAGAAACCGAGCTTCACAACTGAAAAACAAATGCGAATTAATAAGACCTCAAGAGGATTTTTATATAACCTCGGCTCTGCCATGTTTAAATGTTTTGCAGAAGCTTTTATGTGTGTGTGTGTGTGTGTGTGTGTGTGTGTGTGTGTGTTTCCATGGTTCAGAAAAGGTCATTCTCACTGCCAGAGACCACAGTCTATTTGTGTGTGTGTATGTGTGTGTGTGTTTTTGTGGATACACACATTTATAAGCTGTTTCTAAAAGCACTGCGATGTGTGTATGTTTGTCTTTGCATCTACACATGTGCATACATAAGCTTCATTTACATGCCCTACATCTAAGTATAATTATGTGTGTATAGTGTGTGTGTGTGTGTGTGTGCGCTGCGCTGGCACAGAGGAATGCTGGCTTGCCTGTAGGACTTGGCGACCTTCTCGGCGGTCACATTAAATGAGAAGAGAAACCCCCTTCTGCTTCCTGCCTGTAATAAATGGATCCCCAGCAACCATTAAGGCATATTTTAACACCAAATAACTCCCCCAAACCACACTAGAACAGATGCAGCCCCCACCCTCTCACCATCTCACTCACTCTCTCTGTCTTCTACTGATTCTTTCCTTTCTCCATCCACCCTATTGCTTTTTACAAAAAAAGAGCAAGAAGAAGCTAAATATTAAAATAAGATCTTTTTGGTGCCACAGCATGATGTACTTCACAGTCATACTTTGTTGCCTGTTAGAGTATTTAATGAGAGTTATAACTCTTGACGGTCTCAGTGAATGAGCAGCACTGACTCTCTTAAAATTGACATTTTCTTACTCCTTCGCCAAATGCTTTAATGGAGACATTTGAGCTTTGTTGTTGCAAATACAGCTTTTCAGAAAATGCATCTAACAAACTATTCAGAGTTGTTTAATGCAGAGGTTTCCAGCATTCCTACATTTACAATGTCATTGCAGTCAGGATTTCTGTGCCATTGTGCTTACTTTCGGAAATAAAATAAAAATACATATAGACTCACATAGATTTCACTGAACTGTACAGCGGACATACTTCAGTTAAAAAACCAACATAATATAGTAGGGGACATGACAGGGAGCAATGAGGGAAAATGCAGTGAATTCAATGTAATTACAGCAAAAATAATCTATAATAAGGCTTATATGATTATAGGGTTTGTTATTATAGGGTTTAACCACTGTTAAATGTGACTGACAGAATATCTCTAGGAGTGAATACTGCTGCCAACGGACACACTGCCCATGTACCAGGAAGTAAAGTGGTGTTTTCCTGAATGAATTAAAAGAAAAAATGTCTAACTGCAATTCCCACATAAGACACATAAGACTCATAAGACAGTGAGTGACAAAAATAAAAGTTTCTGGGCATTATGAACTAATTCATACACACAGTAGACGTACAGTTAAAAGCGTGTGTAATCTTGCATCAGAATATGTAATGCATTACTCCTCATTATATAAGAAGAGAAGGGGGCCACACAGTAGATATCCACGACTAAAAGCAAGTTTATCAGTTAGATTTAGAATTAAAAAAAAAAAAATAGAGTGCTTACAAGCCATCTACTGCTGTATGACTGTCTTTGCATATAATAACTTTCCCTTGATTAAGTAGCTACGAATGTGTTGTGAAACATTTACAGTAGTTTTTCACAGTTCTTGATAGTATTTTGTGGAAAGCTCGTGAGAACCACTGGCTTGCATGTTAAAATGGCATTGAGCTGGTTTTGAACCTGCAAGTCTTGTTGTCCAGCATGAAAACCTAGAAAATCTCATGAGATTTTGCATTGTACTGCTTATGACAATATGACATTGTCCAGCCCAGACAGACATTGGTATCACGGTTGCTCTCTCTGGCGTCCACCTCTGTTAGGGCATCAGAGCTGCTGTCCCTGTCTGCCCTCCAGTGGACATAACTGACTGATGCAAGGGCACTGCGCTTAAACCCAACAGCTCGACTAAAGGAAAGAAATGGATCAGCAGTTGAATAGAAAAGAGGTTATTGTCTGTCCATTTCTCCTCTCTTTGCTCTGTCTTTCTTTCTATGTGGCTTTGAAGAACCCACATGTCTCCAGTTATATACAGCAAAAACATGCATTAACTCTGAGGCAACAGTTTCAGAAAGACTTTGGTGTCAGTCCCTCATCATAAAGGCTTCTTTCTAGACTGTCCAAGGAAATGATGCAGAATCAGTAGATGAGGCAGAAATCAAAATCAACTCTTACACTTATACTCAATAGACCAGAACACAGTGCTTTTACAATCTGTCCTGCTCTCTTACTTTACAATGCCCCGCTCTCACCACCTGCATACGTAACCCACAGCTGAGAGAAACAAGTGTGTAAGACGTTAACACCCGTTGTGCAGGGGTTGTTGTTGTCAAAAGGGATTTGGGGAAATGTAGGAAATAATTAGCCGAAGTCAACAATGCAGCTTGAGGGAAAGTGAGTCATGTCATCCCAACATGACTCCTGCCGAGGAGGAAATAGCACAGATTGATGTTGTGTAACAGTGTGATACATGGATGGACCTGTAGGAGAATTAGGAAGTCGGGGAAACAGCTGAAAATGACAAAGACCACTGACAACGGTCAGAGTGGAGGGAAAAAGTGCTAGTGCTATGTTCAAATGCTTTTAATTAGCTGATATTAAAAAAGAATGTTTCTTCCCAGGACTGGACCTTGCTTGTGATGATGTCACTGTCTGCTCCTGCTCCTGAGGGTTAGCTGGCTGTCAATCCCTGGTGACTTCATCTGTGGCCGCAGCCTCCTGGATGTGTCATCGTCTCTCAGTGACACCCCCCATCACTTCACCGTGTCATCATCACTCAGAGCCTGCATGTTGCTGTGGTTTAAACCCCTCGTGTTCTGTGGTCTCCGCTTCACTGATGCTGATTGGAAACGGTTCTACATGGTTTCTAAACAGACAAACAACACACTGCAAGCTAAGACTTTAAGCTGCGTCTCCTCCACATCATATACTGTGAAAGCAGAACACGGACCAAAACCACTTCTGCCCACAGAAACATTTCAATGAGATCAGGTTGCTTCAGCACTCTTTTAAACAGTTAGGGGAAATGTGTTTTGTGAAAACATCATGTGCCAAGAAAAACTGAAATAAAGGAAGGGCAAAAAAATTCAATAACACTAGTAGCATGCTTTGATTTAAGGCTGTCTTAAATTCTTAACTTAAGTCTAGACACAGTGTGGCGATTTTAATGTTGCAGTATCAGATATACTTGTCTGCAGCATCACTTTTTCCAACGCTTCGAATGCAAAAGAGCTGTGGTTGAAACATGTTGAGATAGCATGGATCGAAGAAAATCCCAACAAGGTATCTTTTTGAAACAGCAGTAGTAATCAGGGTCGTAGCTATGGTTTTAGAAATACCAAAGTCATTTGGCCACCCTGCCACCTCACCTAAGAGTGAAACTCCAAAAATGCGTTTAGATGACATTTGATCATTGAATTGTTTAATAAAATTATTTAACATAAACTCCTTCTCTGATGGTTAAAATCTTCATATTCCCACAAAAATAGATAGCTAACCGATATGTAATAACTAAAGCTGTCCATCTTATCTAACTTGGGCTTTTTGTTTGAAGTTTCACTGGCTGTGAAGTCCTTTTGTACTGCCTGAAAGTTCCCTGTGTGCACAGTATTGTAGATCAAATACACACACACACACACACACACACACACAATACACAATACACATATCCATAAAAAATGTATTTCCCAGAGCTTCAGTCCATCGCACTCTGCTAATCCCACACAATCCTGACCAAGCCTGAAATGGGAGTTTGTGTCACGGGTGGTTTAGAGGTTTTCTACTGTCAACAAAACACTGACGAGAGAGGGAGAGAGAGAGAGAGAGAGAGAGAGAGAGAGAGTGACAAAATTACAGAAAGAAAGGGATAAAAAATAGTCCACCCCTTTGAGCTGAGAGGTTGAAAACAGAGTGTTGTAACACTAAAAAGTGCACTCCCACTGTCACTAATGTGGACCGTGTGTGTCTGTGCCTGAGCGCATGTGTGCAGATGTGCATCAACATGTGGTTGCGCAGGCACACGTGAGTCTGCGCGTGTGTATGCGCAGTTGTGCGTTTGTGTGTGTGTGCTCGCGCTGCCTGCTGCGCCGCTCCCAAATTGAAATGTGAAAGAAACGTGTTGGAAGGTGATGACAAGAGTGAAGTGAACCAGTCGTTTCCTGAAGGCCCAGGCCAGATGTGTCGCACACAGAGCCTCAGAAATCTGCAGCACATTTCTGTTTAATAACCGGGGGGGTGGGCGCAGGAACTGTGGGTGTGCATGTGTGTTTTTACCTGTGTGCACAACAGTGTGTGTGTCACATGTTTGTGTTTGCTGGAGGAATGTGTGTGTGTGTGTGTGTGTGTGTGTGTGTGTGTGTGTGTGTGTGTGTGTGGGCTGGATGGGATGTGTGGTTTCTTACTTTAATTTTTCAGACTGCAGCGCTGCAGTTAGTGAAGGAAGGAGAGGAGGACCGAGACGACAGAGAGAAAGAAGCCTGACAGACTGATGGCCACACCTCCGATCACCACTCAGGACACACACACACACACGCACACACACACACACTGGGTCAATTCCATACTGTACTCAGCTACTGACCACAATGCCCACCACTTCCTTCAGGAGCAAGCCCTGGCGCCTAGAATAACAAAGAAAATATTCAGCTCCATACTGTCTGATGTCTTAGTATTTCCAACCCTTCTGTTCTCATATACACATGATTCATGGACTATAACTTAGAAATACAATCAGATCCTTTCCACTGATCCTTCTGCTGGTTAAATAAAGCTTTTTGAGAAGTAGCTGCAGGAGGAAATAATGCATGGGTGTTGCAGATTCTGCTATGGCCAGTATTCTGTGGGTACAGAATTATTTTGCCTTTTTGCAAAGCTGCAGTGGACCGAATCCAAAACAAATTTCCCTTTGAGGACAATAAAGTATATCTTATCTTATCTATACAGTATAGCATATTTATAGGGCAGTAGGACAGTAAATTTACTATAAAGGCCCAATTTAAGTTGGATGTAGGATGAAGTCGTCTTAAAAGCATAATGAAACAATCCAGTCAGACGGAAAACACATACGTAATTATTTGTTTGGTTTTGTTTTCATTCCATCCTTTTTTAACTGCATATACAAACAGCCATACGATTGACAGCTGTGATTTAAAAAAATGTAACTTCCACTGAGAGCAGGGATTACTTAAACAGCATATGTCATTACAAGATCATATTTGCATATTCTCCAACACACACGTGAGCAAATATAATCTTGATGACTTTTTTTACCCAGATGATGAATGGATGCTTATTTAAAGGAGCAGTTCAATAATTTGGGAAATAAATTTTGGAAATACTTACTTACTTACTTTGTTTCTGAGAGTTCAATGAGAAAATCCTCACCCCTCTCAAGACTGTGTGTTCAAACCAGGAACAAGGCTGTTTTTTTAACTTTGGATAGAGCAAAGCTAGCAGCCTTCCTGTGACTCCAGTCGTTGTGCTGTGTTGTGATAAATTAAGCACTTTAGACACAGAGGGTCAAATCAAATTAAGTCACTTGTCACATAAACAGTCATACAACATATTCGAAATTCATTCACTGCATTTAACCCATCGCCCTGAGACCAACGCCAGATCTAAGCCAGACTGAAGAAATTAACCTGGGGGAAACCGAAGCACCCAGAGGAAACCCACACAAACTCCACACTGTCGCTTCACAGCGAGTGAGCACTAACCTCTAAGCCACCGGGCCGTAGTATCCATCTTCACGTGTAAGCAGCAATTCAGACCAAAAACCGCCCTTAAAAAAATCCAGGAAGTCCAGTTTGAGTAACACATAAATGCATTTAAAGGCTTATTAGATGCTAAAACACTGCACATCTGAACACTCACAGATAGGATTTCACAACTCTGGAACTCACAGCAGTTATGTGATGGCCTAAATCTGAAATTAAAAGACAGAAGTACCCTGAAACCAAAGCTAGTTTGAGTGCTGCTAACCAGGCCAAATTGGAAGTCCACAGTCTCAAAACCTAGCCAATTCTGGCAACCATAAACTGTAAGGGCCACAACTAGCTCACAGTTGGTCTTTTGGTACCAGAACACAGCCACGTGGGCCGACACTCAGCCACAACAGGACCAACACAGCTGGGGTTGGCTCGTGTCACCAGTTGCTCCATGTGAACGCAATATTTTCTAAACCAGAAATGGTTCCACAATCAGCTGCAGCAGGACAGTGTGAATGGCGACGTTGTGAGTGCTGGAAGAAGAAGTGGTGCAGTTTGTTTGGGCAGGAGGAAGCTGCTATTTACACAAAAGGTGTTGGACCAGCACACATTTAACTGCTTTGGCTTGTGCATGTCTGTGTGAGTGTGTAATGAGAGTGTTTAGCTGTGTAAGCCCGTGTGTGTGAACATAATCGCCCATGATATACAACATCATGGCCGTTTCTTAATAGCGGTGTTTTAAGAACAGTCATTAATGCAGCTTGTAAAATATTTCCAACACCACGCCAAACACCCACTTCAATTTCACCTCCCTCTTTCTCTCTCAATCCAGCTCTCTCCACCTCTCTCTTTCCCTCACCTCATTTGTGGGAGAATTTATTTAACTCATTAAAAACAATTCTCTGAATATCCCCAGCTGAGTGACCAGGCTTCCGTTTTTTTCTTCTCCTCCCTCATTCTTCCTCGCTGTTCCCTTTCACTGGCTTTTTTCCCCTCTCTTCTCTTAAACTAACCTGTATAATGTTGTCAGAACTGCTTGAGAATGAAGTGCTAAGTGTTGCTTTTTATGGGGAGGAAACAGACTGGAACAGCGGGTGTGTGTTTTCTGATGCCTCCTAGACACACACGCACATATATACATATATACACACACACACACACACCTCAGAGTGTGTATGTTATGAATTACAACCTGTTCATTGATGAGATAGCCCTGAAGCTTTAAGCTAGTAGATCATTAGCGTTTGTGAATATGTGTTGCATTTTGGTACGTGTCTGTGTGTGTGTGTGTGTGTGTGTGTGTGTTTTTAGGGTTGACAATGTCATTAAGGCACCTTGGTGAAAATCTGTTCTCAATTGTTGTGGTGATTTCTGCTGTTTTAATTTGGACAGTAAAGGCGCTGCCAGTTCTGCCCGCCGTGATGCCGTGACCACTTAGCAATGTTAACTCCATTCCCATGCTCACAAACCCCTGCGCTCCAAACACACATACGCACACTTTGTTTTATCGTATCGTGTCCATAAAAAGCTTGGCCCATAATTTGTTTTCCAAAACTGTGATGTGTCATGAGTGAGGGGTCTTTGTTTAAAGGGTGTGAATAATGTGCAGAAAATTACCCAGACTGTCTTTCAAAGTATTGTAAAGCGAAACCCGATGCCCTTCTTCTTCTCTGTTTCTGCATTATGGCTTTTTTAGCAACAATAAAACATGGAGGCACAGTAGAACTGGACACAAATAAAAAATATGCAGCTATCTTAAAACTCTTCAGAGCACAGAAATGCTTAATTCATAAACGCATTTTTATAAAAATGAGTTTTTAGTAGAGATATAAAAGGATGTCACTGAGGAAGAAAAACTACTTTTAACAGGAGGGCTGTTCCAGAGTTTGGGGACCTGGACAGCAAATGCACATCCTTTAGTTTTAAGTTTGGACCATGGAATTGCTAGGAAAGTGTTGTTGCAGGATCTGAAGTTGGGTGCCAGTAAGTCAGACCATAGAGGGTTTAAAAGTAATGAGTAAAATCAATTCTTAGGTCAACTGTAAGCCAATGCAAAGAGGATTAAATAGAGGTTTTGTGATCTCTCTCCTTTGTTTTCGTTAAGGTGTGAGCGAACAGGTAAACTTAAAGTTACAGGAATCAGTTTTGAAATAGATGAAATTGTGAATAACTTTCTACAAGCCAAAGAATTATTGAAACATTAAGTTAATTTAAATAAGACTATCCTAATTTATTAACAACATAGTCAAAAAATAGATAACTACTACATTTCTGGCAATATACTTAATGAAATGTGCCAGGTTATAAAAACTATTACATTCTATTAGTTTTCAATCTGTAAATTAAACAAAACAGTGGTGCTTTTTATTTGTGCATTTATGTGTTTTTTTCTGCATCATCTGCACATATGTATTTTGATCATTTGAGTCATCTGTTCAAATGACCTCTGTTCTGTAAGGGCTTGAATTCGATCAGTACTTTTTTGCCTCCCTCCCTCCCTCCCTCCCTCCCTCCAGGCCCTCTGCTGTCCCAGCTGACAGCTGGCTACGAGCACCTCTGACTCTGCCGGAGGATGAGATAAGCTAAAACATGATTGGATGGAACTAAAACAATTCCTGAGGGGAAACTGCGCATTTTCATCATAAAGAGACATGAGCACTGCTAAGCAAAATGTCGCAATAAAATTTAAATAGAAGAAATGGAGATTAGTCAAATCCACTTATTATTAAATGTATTAAAGCCAGAGCAAGCTTATTGTCATCAATAAACTGCAAACAGGGTACTCTTGTTTGCCAACCCCGGGATTAAGGATGCAGGATGTTTCTTTTCCTTATGGTTTGCTTTTAAATTGATTTCCATGGTCTAAAAAAAGCTGCTCATACATCATTTTAGAACATTAGTAGGCTGTAATGGTAGTGCTGCTACTGCTGCTGTTGGTGGAACAGTGAGGTGTCCTGGGATTCAAACGGAAACCAGATGGATGCTTGGATGGCACTGAGTTCCTTCACCTCAACCAAAAGGAAATGGAATTATAGGCGATTATTCACGCTGCTCGCAGCTTAAAATCTCAGCCTACAGGTCTATGATATCTTTGTTTTGACTTGCTTATGGAAACGTGCCTTTGTTTCTGTGTGAATGTGATTAGGTATGTGGGGTGTTGGCCGTTACAGAGAGCTAATAAAGTCTGTTCCCTTTCATTAGTGTGTGTGTTAAAATGGCCAGGCAAAATCAGTTTGTTTGTGGGTGTTAAAGTGTAGCTGAGTTTGACTGTGTTTGTGTTAACTGGGTAATATTTTGTGTGTCGAGACAGCATGCACTTGAGTGCCTGTGTGTGTGTATGTGTGTGTGTGTATGTGTGTGTGAGTGCATATTCAATAAGCATGTGTTACGTTGTTAATAGCACACCTCGTTGGCCAGGCAAAATTAGGTCGTTAAACTGGTGTACAACTATGCTTGTGTACTCTGATTTCACAAAGACAGGTCTATATTTGAGTGCAAGAGTAGTGTGTGTGTGTTTCTGTTGCGAGGATTGTTTCACCTTAGCACAGCTGTGTAGCATGTGAGATGTTAGCATGATACGTTGGCAACTACCCTACATCCATTTTGTTCTCCTCTTTGCCACACTAACTGCAGCCAGTAGTGCCCATAGTTACCAATTATGGCGCAGTCTTGGTTGAATTGCACTTAGGTTAAATCCATTTCTGATGAATCCACAGGTCAAGGTAAATTAAAACTATGTTTTCATATAAATTGATTCCACTTAGTTTGATGCAAACATATCTTCTCATAAAGAGTTAAACCTGCTATAAATTATTTGGCCACTGGCAACAAGCTGTAAACACAACAAACACTGACATATTATCACCTTATAAAGTTGATATGGTAAACGTGCCTGCTGGGTCTGGAAACAATGTTGATGAGAGTGGTGAGAGTGAACAAAAAGAGCTGCCCTAAAACCAAAACAATGAGCTGAAAGACGCTAATGTGCTCCGTAAAGCGGAGGGTAACTGCAGAGACGGGTGAAAATTCTTCCTTTTCGCATTACACATAGTCATTTGACCCACTGCTAAGATCAACATTTTTATAAAACAGCAGCTTTAGCTGACATGTTCTAAACATAGAGTCCGTAGTAGCAGGTATTTGAAGGGCGGGACTAGTTCCTCCGATTCTGCCTATCACTATAGGAGCCCAGATGATGATGTGTTCACACAGCTGCAATCTCAGATGTGGCTGTTTTAGCACTTCCTAACTGCACACCTCACAACGGGATGCACTTTATTGCAACACACACATGAATGTGCACGCAGCACCCCTCCCAGTCATGCCTGGCACCTTTGTAGTTTCTCACAGCTCGGTTCCCTGGAATCAAAAAAAAATCTAACCTGGATACATGTGACACGCTTCAAACATTCACCCTTTTAAACCAGAGAAGGGAGATGGAAAAAGAGAAAGTCTCGATCACTTTTAGTTTAACCAACTCTGAACTGTGTGCTCTTTAGCCCTTCATTATGCGGGCTAATTATGTCACAGGAAGAAAGTTAGAAGAGGGGAGAAAAAAGAAGGATGAGGGGGATGACAGGGCTGCTGCATACTTTTTAAAGTCAAGTTTAGTACTTCTTAAAGACCTTAACAAATAAACAAATAATACCACATAATAGACACGCAACAGAGCTACTCAAGGTCAGTCAATCATTTGTTCTGTTTACTTAAACTCCTGGTACATTTAAGGCATGACACCAGAAGGTAGTTGTGAAGAACTTGGAACTAGGTTGTACGAGGAGTGACTTAGGTCAAGTCAACTGTTTTGGTGGACGATGTTCACTCTTTAGAAAGGGTTTGAGCCAGCTGCTACTTAATTTTTACAGTGAAAATTCAGTTTATTATAGACTATTCTGAACCTCACTATTACCATCCATGGCCAACATTCAGTTGCAAGATGCTGAACAGTCCAGTATCTACATTCAGAAGATGAAACAAATTAAAGGGCCGGTTCACCAGTCCCAACACAATTGCATGTCATACTTAGGTAGAATGTAGTTCTCAGGGGAAAAAACTGTGGACAGTGAAGTCTGTGAATTATCTGGAGTAGCTAAAACATTTTTGTTGAGTTTTTCAAATATAATCTTTAAATGCACCCCGCAAATCAAATCCAATACATAAACAATTGATTGTTTGTTGTGGGATGGTGGCGTAGGTCTAACTCCAATCTTTGGCAGATCAGCCTAGAACCACCTGCATGACCAGGTAGCGGTTCTTCTTCTTTTCGGTTTTGCTTTGTATCGCTGCAACATCTGCCCAATTAAAGGATAGATTTTCATAATTGCAGGCGAAGCTCATGCTACTCCAGAACAAAGTCAACCTTTTTAGATGTGTGCTGGGTTAAGATGCTGGTGCACCAAGTATTAAAGCTGCAATCATGAGTCAAGCTTTTACCATCTGTTAATGAAGGCGGATGAAGTTTGCCTTTAATTTAGTGCAACTTTTATGTCTGCCTTTAATGACTCCATGTGAGCCAATGTCATATGTTAGCTTGGGTCTTTCCCATGGTGCTTGCCTGCCTGTCTTCCAGTGCTAATGTGCTAATCTGCTGTTTAGTCCAACCAGATGGCCCCCCCTCACCCCCCACACACACACTGAGGGAAGATGGGGGAGAATGGGGAGGAGGGAGGAGAGGAAGTTACCTGCAGAGATCCCCCCTCATTAAAAATCCCTCTGCCGAAATCACACACCCCACACTCAGCCCCTCCCTTCCCTGTCTCTTCTTCTTCCATCCCTTCATTTTCGCAGGATAACCGAGCAAGCTTTTATTAGACAATGACAGGCTCAGACACTCAAACTCTGCTTCACTCTTCTCTCTCTGTCTCCCTTTCACACTCTTTGTGCAGCTATTTACTTCTCTCCAATTACTCATTCAAATCCATCGAGAGCTCACGTCTGACAGTTAGAGTCGTCATACTTTGGCATCCACATCACAGGCCTGTTGGCATATGTGCTGCTTTCACATAAAACTAACACATTCCTTGCCGTGGATGAGTATCAAATGAGAGCTAGAGATGAAAGCAAGCAAGATCTGAGAGCTCGATTGATATATATGTGTAGAAACACAATATGTTAAAAAAAAATACACATGAAACCCAATCAGGGAGACCACACTTACTCCATCCATCATTCACACACATGCATACATGCACATGCTAACAGCTCTTGCCGATGCCCTCTGAACGTCTATCAAGTTCAGTCCATCATGCATGAGCGCATTCAACAAGCAAAGGGAGGTGCAGGGCCGGAGGCAGGAGGAAAGAGGGATGTAGGGGAGGAGAAGAGGAAAGATGGGGGAGGGGGCACTGTTTAAAAGCCCTGATTAAAATTGTTATGCTTTATTACTCTGCTCTTTAAGTGAGCTGCTGACAAAAAAAAAAGACAAAAAAGGGATTTAAAGAAAAAGAGGAGATGGGCAGGAGGAGTGTAATGCTGCGAGGCAGGGCTGATTCTGAACAGACTGTTTAACAACGGAAACTCTGCTGAGACAAAACTCCACGAAGCTTGTTGAGAAATCCCCTCATATCACCAAAGGAAAAGACAGAGGGAGAAATGAGCTGCTGCAAACCTTCATATCAAAACTTGAACTCAAGGAGAAACATGTGACCAAGGTTGACGGTGGCCATCTCGCACACGCAAGCACACACAGGCTCCATCTTTCATCACAAGACAATGATCTCTTTTCCTGGACTGTCTACACACTCACACACTCAAAGCCACAACCACAGCACTAAAAATGGGTCCTTGTCATAGTCTATTAGGAGTAAATTTGCTGTGTCCACAGAGTTGTTTCTCTCTTTCCCATTTCAGCCCCTTTTCTTGTTTTGATTGCTCACTGGATTTGGTCCTCTCACCGCTTCATAGTATTTGGGAGGATTTGGCGGCTGCCATCAGCCACACAGCAGCCCAATCAACAAATGAGACCTGTTTTCCAAAGGAGCCAGTGAGTGTTCTCCAGCAATCCTTCTTCTCCAGTCTGTCGAGATATGTAAACTTTTTACGTGTCTACACCTTTTCCGCCTACTTTTTTGCATCTTGTTTCTTACTCTAAAACTACCATCCAATAAATGTAAAGTAAATGTGTGAATGTGCGTTTTGCAAATAGGCCCAGTCAAATGCCAAATACCAGTTCCAATGATTGGCAGAAACATGCAACCCTCTAACCAGACAGAACATTGATGTTGGGGCAATTCTGCAAGACTACTTCGAATAAGAACACGTTTCAATGTCCAGCAGTTCAATTTTTAAGGAACTGTTTTGTATATTTCCCAAAATAAGTATATTTTTTGCTTTCTTGCTTATTGTGAGATGAGAAGATACCTCGTTCATGTCTGTACAGTAAATATGAAGCTACTGCTTAGTAGCCAGTTAGCTTAGATTAGCACAAAGACGGAAAGCAGGGGGAAAACATATGCACTTATGCACAAGTATGGAAAGATGCGTTTTGATTTGCTACATAAATAAAACTGTACACTATGAACTCCTATGGAATTTCTGGGGATAGAGGTTTGTTCTTTGCCTGTATTTTTATTTTATTAAATAACTGGGTAAGCTGTTACTACTATAGCTTTTGTTTCAAGAGGAGTATGCAGTTTGCTTTGGAAATTGATATTATCAGCAATATGTCATGATTTCTCTAGGTGACCATCACATATTCTCCCTTTCATTGTTGCCTTCAAAATTACCAAACAACTACGTCTTGTTTCTCACAATATGTGTTAAAGATATTCCAACAAAAGAAAGTCATTCTCACTCACCACCAGCTCAGTTGTGTTGCAGACTGGCCCACGGGGGAAAGCGTCCTGACTGGTCTCTGTTGCTAAGTTTTGGAGCTGAGTGCTTCATAAAGTCAAGGTTTCCAAAACATTTTCAAATCTGGACCCATATAAAAACATTGTGTTTCATACTGCTGGGCCAAGGCTGATGAAAACACATTAAAACTCAGCAGAAAAAAGGCATGGCCTATTTCAGGTTAAGAATCCGAGCTGTAGCTCATTGGTCTGACTATGGCCCCAGCTTCAAAAGAAAGTTCAATATAATATATTACATCAACGCAAAGAAGCATATATCAGCCCTACCTATCTTTCTGTCTATCTTTGCACTGGTCTGTTCAAACAGGCTTGTGTGGAGCATTTGTTTTTGACTCAAATGCATGTGGACAGCCACAGAAAGCATTTGTATTCCTCCAGAGTACAACAGGCCTCTACACTCTTGATATAAGAAATAATTACAGTATCTGTTACTACAAGCCATTAAGGGAACAAAGGTAAATGAGTAAAGTGAATCAGGGAAGAGATGGCGGGATAAAAGACAAAAGTGAAACAGACAAATGTAGGTGAGGGCAGACATGAAAAGACTTGGAGAAAGATTATAAAGAGTACGGCTAGAATATTATTAGCGTGTTGGCAATTATGCCTGGCATATTTGTCACAAATATCCCATGTCCTTTGAGGTTCCAACACTCATAATGTATTTTTGCCAGGCTGGTAAACATTCATCCCTGTGCAGCCCAAGAGACTGCCTGTTGTAATTATCTGCTCTGCTCAGAGCCTATTATGAAAGGGAAACAAACTGTCACATACACCATTAACTGTTCCTATGACCCCCAGGAATACAGGGGTGTTTCTAATAAACTATTAATTTTGTTTACATAGCCACTGAGTCAAAGGGCATGGACACTGATGGTCCCTGACAGTAATTCCTGCTGCTAATCGGTGTATGTCTAACCAAAGGACTTTTTCTTGGCTCAGTGGTGCTAGGAACCTCTGAAACTGGGTTTTCATGGCACCACACAGTCAGGACAAATTTAGGCGAAGAACATTTGAATCTGAGGCTTTATGTTGTGGCTTTGTGTAATGATTCACTTGCAAGAGAAGCAGTGTGTGTGTGTGTGTATATATATGTATTCTGTATATATGTATATGTATGTGTATTGTCACACACAGGCACTGATTCTGCTTAACCTCCTTATTCCATCAAACACACCTTATACACCTCATTTTGATCAATGTGGCTGAGAATGAATACAGCTTGGCTTCATCACTTAGGTGACAAGAAAAATTCATTTGTGAATAATATACAGATGGCATGGAACAGCATGATAGACTGGTGCTATCATGCATCCAAAGTTATTAAGATCCATCTGTCATGGGCTGGAATTACAAAATATAGTGCATTTAACGTGATTTAAATGCTTACTACTTGTAAATAGTGTTACCCTGTATTTGTAGTACACATGTAGACAGAAGAAAAACAGTTGATGTACAGTCATAGCATACTCTTCCATCTCAGTTTGATTAAAGCAACATTGTGTAAGATTTGGTGTTCCCCACAGGAGTTTATTTCGCTGCTGTTGTGAAAAAAATGCCAGCTGTAAGCATGCATTTGTTTTGATTACATTAACTTATGATCAGAAACTAGCAACTTTCCGAACATAGCCAAACATCATACAAGTAGGACAACACAACATATAGCAATTTTTCTTACTAGTCCAACAGAGAGAATGCCAGCTCAGCATCTTGCAGCCACAAAGCTCTCATCTCTTGTAAGGACACTCTCTCTTTCTCTTCTTAGCTTCCTCCTTCAGTGTCTTCTTCTGTCCATTTGCCTCTGCCATTAGCTAACATTATGTCCATAGAGGCTGCTGAGCCTTGTTATGTTGCCTGCTCACCCAGCCCCGGTAGGACACTAGCACGACACTGGCGCTGCTCTCCACCAACTGTTATTTTATGGTAGAAATGTTCTATAATGTTGCTTGAAGCATGTGCGGCAAGCTAGCCAACAAAGCTAGACAGCAACTGACACAAGAGCACTGACAGTAATGTTACTGATGTCCAAGTATGCTAATAAGTTATTACTTACTAGTCCAACAGCAAGAAGGCCATCTGTCCTGCATCTTTTCAGCTCTTTTAGTGCATGCCAACGAGTAAAAGCCAGTGCGACACTCACTCTTGTCCAGTCAACCTCTCCAACAACGTCTTTGTTTGTCTCTTTGCAGCCTCTGCCATGATATCCTGCTTAGAATACCAGGCTAGCTTCTTCCAAAGAACTTACATTGTACATTATATACTTTTTGCTTCTTCTTATATCTAGCTTGCTGAAGAGTCCTGTTTCCGGATTTCAATGTTACAAAGCGCAGTGGCAGGCAGTGTCAATGACAGAGAACTAATGAAACACAGGGTAGGAAGGTACAACTTGGAAGGAAGCAAATACGGACTATATTTTTATATCTTTGGGGGGTTTTGTGCTGTTTGAATCATGAGGTATGGTACATTTTAAAGCTGCATTCATTTTAGGAGAGAGGTCGGGTTGGTATCAGGTGCAGATCAGTGCTCCTGGAGCTGGGGAAGGTGGTGTTCTCAGACTGAAGTAAATCTTACTAATAACTAGACACTCCTTCCATGTGTTAAAAAATCATCTCCCAGAAACGTTATCTCATCGCCACGCAACTAGACAACAGGCAAACAAACACAGATCACCTCGGTGTGGTGGCGTGATGTCAGCAGGTGTGGTCAGTGCCGTCCAGCTGCATCCTCCTCTGCGGGGTATGAGAAACATCCTCACTGCCTCATTAACAAATCATAAAAGCTTCACATGGGCCTGCGTATGTTGTGTTTGGTCAGTTCATGTGATACATGAAAGACTTGGCCAGCTGACGGTGAGTACAGTTACACAGACAAACGCACTAACTGTGTCAAAATGTGTAGTTTTCCTGAGTAATTAGTGGGTTTGAGTGAAGGACTGCCAGTATCTCAGCTGGTGTGCGGATAAAATAAAGTCAACAACTCTAAGTTTTCTAAAATATATTTCACTGATGAATGCACAGATGGGACAATAAACAGAGTACTGGCCCGTCTGTGCACTGAGAGGATTGATAAAGGGATAGATTGATAGATGATGAAAGAATGGATGGGCAGATTGAAAATAAGGCAGAAAAGCCAGTCTTATTCTCTGCTCTATTCCATAATCCTGTACTACTACAGAATATAGCAGGAATGTAATAATAATATTCCACTCTATAAACATCAGTCCAAACCATATACCTAGTAAATTCTTCAGCTTTAATATCACTTTTCTGTCGGTACATGCAAACCATTTATTTGCCGCCTTCTCCATCCACAATCTGTTAGAAGCAGTCAACATCTTTGGAGTTTATTTGGAGCCACAATCACACGTGGCAGTTTTGCAGGGATGAAAAATATCCCCCAGCCCTTAATATATAGTGAAACCCTATAGTTGTGAATTCAGAAACTGTATAAAAACGCATATACGCACGCTTACATGTGCGTGTGCGACTAGCCTATAATATGTTTGGACAGAGCAGGATGCCAGGCAGTGCCTGTTAAAGGCTCTAATGTGGCGGTGGTTTCATGGTGGTTGGCACAGATCAGCAGGAAGAGGGCAAAGAGCGGGATATAAAAAAAGAGGGAGGGATGGGGGAGAGGGAGAGAGAGGGGGGAGTCTGGAAGAGGGAGGGAAAGAGCAAGCTACAGAAAAAGGGTTATAGTTACAGACGCACACCACAGGCATCAAACAATGTAGGATATATGAATCCTCTTTCTTTCTCTTGTTTCACGCTCTGTGTGTCCTCACTTCATCCTTCTCTTTCTCTATCCTTCCCTCTCTCTCTCTCTCTCTCTCTCTGGGTGAACAGCCCATTCACAGTGTGGTCCTGGGGTGATCAGAGTGGACCCTGCCCTCTTTCGCTCTACACTCGTTTTCTCCCCCCGTCTTTCATCCCGTCTTTTCTTTTCCTTTTGCCTTTGGTGAGAGAGGGGGGGGAATCAAAACAGTCATACTTCCCCAAAACTCATCTTTTATTAATCAGACCTCAGCAGTGTGTCAGGGGGGAAGAGTGACGCACAAGTGTTTGTGAGTTAAATGGGCCTGGTGAACACACACACACACACACACACACACACACACACACACACACACACAAGTAAAGAGCATGAACATGCAACTGACCACTGACAAATGCCTTAGGGTGTTTCATATTTCCTCTGCTGCAAAACAGGCCATCGCAAAATACACCAGTGTGCTCAGTTTGTGCCTGAGTATGTGTCAAAGAGAGAGAAAGAGGAAAAGAAATTAGCGAGACTGATGACTTGACTGCACCACACGACCTCCTTCTTCATGTCATTCATAAAGCCTCTCGCACTCTCTCTTCTTTTTTCTATCTCCCTTACACACTTGCAGACACACATACACACACACACACACACACACACACACCGGCTCACAGGCGGAGCGGAGCGGATATTCTGGGTGGTGTTATTCCAGGTGTGGAGTCGTTGAGGTCTCCATGCTGTGACCCTGTTATCCTGGGAAGAGGGAGAGTATTAGAGGCATGCCGGGAGAGGAAGAGACTCTATATCAAAACCACATTTTGCCCCGAAGCTGTATCACTACAGCTATATGGCTACAAATAAAGACATGTGCACACACACACATATATATATATAACTATGTCCATGTGACATGCACATGTGCACCAATGTGAAGGCAATTGCGTTTATGTACAAAACCTACATATGAAAGTGTAATTATGGTGAAAGTGAGAGATAAAAGAAAAAACTTAACAAACTTTAGCTATCCATACCATCTGAAACGTGTTTTGGAGGGAATGTCAAACATATAGCTTATGATGAATAATACGTTATCTGAAGCATTGTGTATAATTCAGAATAGGGTTGTTTTAGTTTGCTATTTGCATTTCAGGGGTGCAAACAACAAGAATTAAGCATTGAGGCATTGTTTTCCATAACTTTCCATGTATCTACTGTACATTGTCTCCACTTGTCAATGTGGTGCTAAATTTCTCTTATTATCACAAGTCCTAAATTCCTCCTCTTTCTCTTCTAGGTATGACCACATCACACTGATCCTAACTTCCCTACACTTTTAGATATCCCTATCCCTGAGTAATTTAGCAGATCTTTTACGCCTGATGTTCCTTCCCACTTCCTGAGATCCTCGGATGCGTTGTTCCTGGTTGTTCCTAGGTCCAGATTGATAGTCAGAGGTGAGAGAGAATTTGCAGTTAGGGGTCTGAGACTGTGGGATGATCTGCCTGAAGAGATTAGGGCCGCAAACTCTGTATCAACTTTGAAATTACTATTAATTTTTTTTTTTATTAATTTAATGTATGCATTTTAGTACACATGGGAAAGGTTTGCCTTCAGGGCTTTCTACCAGTTATTTTATTTTATTCTCTTTGTGTTTTATACTGTGTTTAGTTTTATAGCTATTACTTTGTTACATCTTTGTTTGTTTGCTTTATTCTCTTTTTGTTTAAAATATACTCTATTTTCATTGTAAAGGACTTTGTAAATGTGTTTTGAAAGGTGCTATGCCACAAAAGTTTATTATTCTGTGTTTTCTCTGACATTGCTTGTTAGCAGTAGCAGCTATTTCTGTCCTGTTCCGGTTTGGTTTGGTTTTGTTTCGATTTCAATCAGTTATTTCATCCATATGTATTAATCCATAATTTTTTAATAAACAGTACATTATAGATGGTTGGACATTTGAAATGTTAATTGCCAATGGACATAATAATGAATAATGAAATCATCTATGTTTTTGCAGAACAAGAACACTGAGTCTAATTGGCTGTCCCGGCTCTGAGAATACATGTGATTAATCATGTGATCACTTGAGAGCGCCTCTTAAAACCTACTATTACACCTCACAGTAAGTAGGGGTGAGCTGCTTGATTAATTTCTTCTTATTGCTTGTTTGAAAAAAATGGGACCTGCTCAAAACCTTTCAGTCTTCGTATTTGTGCATAAAAGTGCACTGTATTATGCCAGGAACATAGAAAACACATGAAAATAATGAACAGTTACTAACGTACAACTGACCACTGACAAGGGGCCTGTGGTGTTTCATATTGAGCATGTGTGTGTGTGTGTGTGTGTGTGTGTGTGTGTGTGTGTGCATAATGCTTCCTAAAAGCTTTGATGTCCTGAATCTCATTCAGAGTTTGTCCTTTCTCTCCACAATTAAAACTGTGTCATTACGACCAATTAGATCCTCTGAAAGGCTTAAAAATAGTAGCGGGCACTGGCGAGAAAACACCAAAGCTTTTTTTTGTAACGATGTAATAAAATTTTGTATATACATATGCATGTTTTGTGCCCGCTTTAACGCCGACATTTCTTAAATACAGTAATAAAACAGCATTCCTTAAATCTGCGCTAAATGCTAGTTAGCACTGGGCTGAACGTTGAATGGAGGCAGGGCGGAGAGGCAGGCTTACCGGACGCCTTCACCGCCAATTCTCATTTTTAACAACTTTGTTCTTTGATTAAAAAATGCCTAAACGGTTCCAGTTGAGCCAGAGAAAGAGAAAAGAAATAAAACTCCAACTTCTAAGAGATGAAAATAACCGTTGTTCTCCAGTTTTAAGAGGCACGTGTGCTGGGGTTGGCCTGAGACGTCAGTTACGAGCTGCAGATGTTTGTATGGTTTTTTATGATTGTTGTTATTTTCAAATTGCGGCATTTCCGTGATGAGCTTTGCACTCGTTAGTTTGTGTGTGTGTGTGTTTGCATGAGTGGGCGACTAAGCGAGGAACATCCAAAGGAAAAGTCTGGAGTACTTTGAGCTTAATTAACCATAGTTCTAATCTGCATGCTTTTTAGCAGCTCATTACGCAGCCTAATCACAGGAAACTATAGAGGTGATTACACACAATGATAGACTACCCACACATGCACACTCAGACACACACCTATGAATTCAAGAATTCCCTGGCAGCGAACAATAGGGGGTCATCAAAACCTCTGCATACACAATCCTTCCTTCTAATGACCTCATTCACACACACACACACAAACAAACACACACCATTCAGATCAAATCTTCATGTGGTTTCATGGGTTATGAGAGGAGAAAATGTTTTCACCTCTTCTTCACTAGATGGAGAAGGCCATAAAAACAGCACCTGCTTGCTTGTTCTCTCCCCATCCTGACTGCCCCTCCTCTCAGCCTGTGTTTGAAGGGAGAAAAAATGAGGCACTGAGGTAATGAGATGAGCTGTTTTGTTGCTGCGTAACAGCAGAAAACACATTAGGCTTGCACTTTAGCCCACTCTCATCCAAAGCACCTTAAAACGATCGGGCAGGTAAGGGTTTGGCACCATGCTCAAGGATACAGGCTGGAGTCAAAGCCGCCACAGCTTTAACCGGCAGGCCACCCTGCCACCAAATTAACCCGACATGTTTAAATCTTCCAGGTGAAGGCGATGAGGTGATGAGAATAGCAGGTTACCTTGGCAGCACTGAGAACACAAAGTTTTTTTATTTTGGACCAAGCAGACACAATGGACCTGTTTTACAGTGTTCACTGCCAGCAAATGAATAGTTTACTTCCACAAATCACGACTTAGTTTTGTTATTAATAACCTCATGTCAGCCAGATCAATAACAGTCTCCTGCTGACTCGAGTAAACTGGAGCCAGTCCTGCAGAGCTGTTGACCTCTGTTGACCTGATTTTTAATTTAAAGTCAATTACATGCAGCTACATAACCATTCTACATATCATCATGAAGGACTCCTTGCATCATTATCCTGCCTGCCTTTAACAAGGCATCCCTGGATAGTGTAGTTAAGTTTAATCTAAAAACCGTTTAGCCCCCACCTCACGTTGGCAGCAAATGCTACTTTTATTAGTTTGCCAAAAATCCATGAAAATGTGCTTATATCACCCACAGAAGCGCCTTCACCTTTTTACCGAGAGAGTCATTTGTGTTACAACCAGAGACAATGTGTTTTTGTAGACATTTTTAAACCAGAATACGAAATAAATCTCTCTTGATAATAACACCTAAGCAACCTCTGGCTCCCTCTTTTTACCTTGAAAATCACGCCTGGTTTCTAACTTGTCTTAATAACTCTACAGTCAATCTCCACAATACAGTGTTTCCGAGTACCAGAAATGTAAAATGTTTAACCTTGAAACAAGCATCAAACTGCACGTATGATGAGCCAACAAATAAGCTTGTCATTTGGACCTCAAAATAAGCCTGCCCTTGCCTACTGCTACAGGAATCATTCTGTTTCCACTGTGGAGGCAAAGGCTTTCTAAAAAGAGAAAAAGATCCAGCTGAAGTCTAGGGCTTCAGAGGATGTTCATTATGCCAGTGCTTCCAGACATTAAACACTGGTTCAGTCATTGTGCAATAGTTTGGAAATACTATCCTGGATTCTCAACAGCTTGAATCCAAACGCTTGAGCTCCAGACCGTCCCAGTGCAGCAGATTATTAGATAGACAGCCATGGCCTGTGAAGATTAGGACTGAATACCAAAACGTAACTGCATCTCACCAAAGTTTATCTTCCTATTGTCCATATCACTCACTTCCTTTTCACTTTTGTCTCCTGCCTTCTCTGCAACCCTCTCTCTCTCTTTCAAATACACAGACCTTTTCTCCACATACTGGATATGCTGTTCAGAAATCCCCTCAAACATACTGTATCACTAACAACACCAGAACATACAGAACAGTGTGAAGGTCTTTTCACTGCCTATTCAATTGAACAAGGTCCTCCCTTCTCAACCCATAACCCAAATGAAAAACAGTATTCACAACAGTTAAAAATGACAGTAAATACCAGAATCATTACATCTGTTGATCACTGTGAGGAACAATAATGTTTCATTCTCTTTAAACATTTAATGTTTCTCCAAAACATTAGAGAAAACGATCAAATGTAGGACGGGCTGTATTTGCCTGTTTGCTTTCTTTTGAAATAAGTGAGATGTTTCAAACCGCCAGTTTGTGTCTCAGAAAATGTGTCTCTGAGCTTTACTGTGGCTGCTGCATAAAGTGATCGCATTAGCACACACATGTGATTTTAAAAAAGTTAATGTCCAGCAAGTTTAGGTGTAAATTACTTCAAATCTAATGGATTAAAAATTATTACACATGGACTGCATACTAATTGCAATTTCTCCTTGCCTTTATTTCTCACCATTGTCCCAGTTTTGACAGTTTTGTTAAACCCTAATACTTTTGGCATTGATAGGACTTATTTATGGACAGTGAAAGAATTGTCCTAAATGTATTTCAGTTTGGTCTCATCAAAATAACGATGTGATAGGCTGTGTAGTGAAGACTAGGCCTAGCTCAGCAAAGCATTTTTGATCTGTGAATAAAAGGATGAATACAACACCAGTCCAGCAGTTTCAGGCTGTAACTCAGAGTTGCACAAAGCTTGAGTCATCTGTGTGTCTCTCTTTCTGTCTGTCTATGTGTGTCTCTGTGTGTGCATATGTGCTTGTGTGTATGAGACTAGTTATTGCAGCCAGAGCAGGAGTTCAACTTGAATAACATCCGAGGCGCACAGAGGCCTGAATAAACGGCGTCACGACCAGAACCGGCTCGTAAAAAAAATTCAATAAATGTCATACATCCATCAATTTCTATCAAGCGCGTCAGTAAATACCACGTTTTCAATGGAAGGTTAACTTTATGAAAGAGAGCAGGGGTCATTTCACTCGGATGACGAGTGACTCTGGGCCAGCATAAGCAGGATATGCTCGCAGGGGCCCCTGCCGTTTGCTTTGCAGTATTGGCACAACTGCAGATAGCATGGGGTTCAAGTTATGACTCTCCCAATGGAGCCATACAGAGGATCCGGCAGTTCTTGTCTGGGATCCGGCCCCCCAGGACGGGCAGCAAGGATGGTGGGGGTCCCCTGAATCTGCGGGAAGGCAGATGGCTGGATGCTGCATTTCTCTGTGTGTTTATCACTGTCTCTGTTGGCCGTTTGACTCTTTCCTCCAGTCAGTTGAAGGACTAAACCACCTTGTCCTCAGGAAAGATTAAAATGACACATTACAAAACTGTGGAAGGGTACCACTTCTGAAACCTTTAAAAAGCACTTATAGGTCTGCTGTACTGTATGTAGACTCTCTCTCACACACACACATAACAGAGAGAGAGAGACCCACACTAGTGCACTCTGCCACTTCCGCCATAAAAGCCCTGGCAGTGATCCACATGCCCATTAGCACGCGCTAAATAACTGTTAACAATGTATTACCCAGACTCCCCAGCTCCAGCACTTCTACCCAACCCTGCATCCCTTCAAAGCTCACAGGTAGCCTAAATTATGTCAAAGGTTTTTAATAAACAGCCTATTCGGTGCGCAGTGGGTCACGCCTTTGAGTGACAAAATGTAGTTTTAAAACGACACGTGAGTAAACGGCCCGGGCTCTGATTGGCTAAATTACGCCCACAGCCACTAAACATGCACATGCATGCGATCGTATAATTTGAGGATAACTCGCAAGCAAGTGCTAGTTACCGTTTGAAGTTGTGTCGCCTGAACAACCTATTGCTAGACAAAATTATAAAAATGTAGTCTAGCAGGCGATATTTTCATTGGACTCAATAAATATTAGCCTATCTGTTAAACGTCAATTCGTTTTTAATAAATTTAGTTAGAGTTAATTATCCACTTAAGTGTTCAATATCACACAAAATGGTGTTTTAATACTACGTAGTAATAAATCGAAACAACAGCCCGAGCCAATTACAGTGGAGCAGCAGCACACGCTCAGTTTCATGAATGGAAGGGGAGCCTGCTGTGGGCAACCTGTGATTTACACTTGTTTAACAAAAGCAGCCTATCTTAGATTTTCCATACATGGATAAAGGCTGCCGGCTAATGCTTAGCTTACATCCCACGTTCAGTAGTTTATCCAGTCTAGTTCAGGCGCTGACAGACTGAGACGCTAAACAGAACTGATGCAGCAGAACTAGTAGCCTATGTCTTACTCACGCAGCCTGAACAAAATGAATACACATAGGCCTAGGCCTACAAAAAAAAAAAAAGAAATAAAACACATTTAATGCCCAAGATTTTTTTTTCCAGTTACTGATGTGCAAAACGCACCTAGTTTCATTACAAAGGATATAGCTTCCAGACTGGTAAATCCATATAGGATTCTACAGAAATGATCGGCGACAGAGAGCTTCCCACTACTTTTAGAGCAATGCGACTACAGAGGAAGACTGCGAATCCTTAAACCCACTAAAAAATGACCTTATATATTTTCAAAGGCCCAAATAAATTTAGTCCACAATCCCACATTAAGCAACCTCAGAATGCTTTCCGTCATCTTGTCCATAGGTCTCCAGGAGTTACTTTGTTTCTAGATGTTAGACACCCGACAGGTTGTCCACAATAGCTTTATGTGCAGTCATACCTCTGGTGAACACACATGTTTTAGTGAGTCAACGGTATTTTCTTTGTCACTGTATTCTGCAGCCATATCCCTTTACAGTTGTGCTGTGCGACTTTATAATCCTTCTGAGAACCTAAATTTGACTATTTAGCCTATAGGTTATTAAACCGTATTAAAGAATTGTACACCAGCGGCAGATGGCACAGCGATCGTCTCGGAGCAAGGACTAGTGCACCTGCTAAAGAAAGAAAAAAATGTAAACAAAATTATTTTTTTGTTTTTTATTAGGCCTATGTGATTTTATTACAAAAACCTCAGGTTGGCTATCTATAAATCTGGACAAGACATCGTTGCAACGAAAATGTTTTTCTTTTGAGGACCTATTGAAGCCAGTGGTTCAAATGATTGTAATGAAACTGCGTCAAGTAACAGTTGTTCGATTAAAGTGGTGGGCCTAATTAGATCCAGAGTCCTGGGTATTCTGGTAATGATCCATTATTCCTAAGGCACGAGAGCTTCATGTTTATGAAAGAGGACAGAATTATAGCAAATAATATAATAATAGGCTACATTGTGAGACAATAATAATAATAATGATAATTATTATTATTTTTATTATTATTTTTATTATTATTATTATTTTTAATTGTATAGCTATGGTTAATAGCTCACTTTAATTGCCTGTTTTGAAACTCTAATATTAAATTTAACACCAGTTATAAATTCTGCTTAAACATTTATAAAAATAAAATACAAGCTATTTAGCTAAAATATTATTAAACATAAGGATTTGGTTTATATAGGTGCTTGTAAAACAGAATTTGCTAATAGGAAACAAATCACTAAAGTTGTGCTATTACTAAATCTGTCTTTTGATTGTAGGCACAGGCCACACATATGAGAGAAAGCATTTCTGTTGTAAAAGTTTAGAGGCAGTTTATGCAAATGCAAAGATAAGTCATGCAGCTGTACATCGAATCGAAACTAACATATTTTTCAAACAGAACGTAACCTATTTAATTCTCACGGAGCTATAAAGAAATATAACGTTGTTCAATGCCCACGGGAAGTGAAACTCAAGGCTTTT
Source organism: Micropterus salmoides (assembly GCF_014851395.1). Classification (NCBI taxonomy): domain Eukaryota; kingdom Metazoa; phylum Chordata; class Actinopteri; order Centrarchiformes; family Centrarchidae; genus Micropterus; species Micropterus salmoides. The sequence continues at coordinate 8,785,197 of NW_024040928.1, forward strand.
GATCTGATAAACCACATGGATATGAGCACAGACCTTCCCCTTCACGTCCACTCATTTGTACTGATATTGTGCCAATAAACGATGACGACGTGTTGTTTATTTAACCGACAAGCCGCAAGAGGCCTTGAGCTTTGCAATGATTTTAGCGGAGGAAACATCACGAAAGCAAATAAGGAACTTTAAAAAAACAATTAAATCCTTATGTCAATAATGGCATTTCACACCTCGAAGGCAATAATTCCGTCAAACAATTTAAAAGTTGCTAAGCAGCACATTGGCAGATTAATTAAGGCATCGGTTGGTCCATTAAGATAGAAATATGCGTGTTCGGCTGTGTGCTCATTAGAATGTGTATACTTACTCTTAACAGGTCAGGAATTACAAGAAATCAACTGTCAGTTTGAGAAACCCGCACGCGCGCGCACACAGACCTCACTGCCTTGTTTATTTATAGCTGCAGGTTCTCCCCCTCCATATGTTATTGCCCCCACACGCACCCACCCTAACACGCATTCCCCGCGTGACCACACGCTCAATTACGCAGCCTTGAAAGTGTGAAAGATTATTTCTAAATGTGCGGGAGAATCCAACTCATCTCTCAGCTCACATCAGCTGCTGTAGCATCTTGCATCATAACTTAATCATGGCTATGGCCTACTCCATATGCACTTTATTTATTGACTCAAGTAGACGTTGGAATATGTTATTACTTAATTTTCAAACCAATAACTATAACTAGCACCGAAGGACTGTAATGATAATTAATTCTAATTAAATTTACATATTTTAAGATACTTCTTTAATTTTAATAATCTGTAATAATAATAGGTTAATATGTATACTTACATTTATGTATAGGCTAAGACTTGGTTAGGCTATGTTTAAACAATGCATTAGCCTATAAGAGGTTGTGATAAACAACTATATATGCAGTTACAGCTTCTCAGGGGATTGTAACATTTGTGTTGTGTGCAGTGAAACAAAGACAGAAATTAGTTTGGACATTGAAATCAATGATATTGTTACTAATATTTCATAAAGGTATACCCTAACAACCTCATAATGTTAACATTAATTTGGCTTATTAAATACAGCTTGTCAGATTGACTTGAATGTTTCTGTTCACACACACATTTAATTGAATTCAGATTTTTTAAAGATGCCTTTTGAAGGGCATAAAAAGGAAAATATACATTTTGAACTTATTTTATTTTTATAGGCCTAGTACAGGTATTGATCGTTTATTGTAACTATTATCACATCACGAAACCCAATTTCAGACATTTCCTTTGGGGAACAAGTGCTGTAACAAATGCTTATTTCCACAAGTGGCCACCGTGCAGCAGGTAGGCTTCTAATGACCAGATATGCAAAGCATGTCGGGCCGGTGTGTGAAAATGCAGCAATGCAGAGAGACGCTCCTCGCGCTCCTTCGCCTGCAGACATTCAATCACCAGCTTTACTTTTACCACATAAGGCGGCACGAGCGGCCCCCACAGCGGGCGGGACCAGGGAAAAGTTCCGGGGGGCTGTGATTACTCGTGATTGGTTGCCCTGCGTTGTGATTGACAGGTTCTCTTCTCCGACTCTCCTCTAAGCTCTGGTTGTTGACACTCTCCAAAAGTCCGCACGGCTCTCACGGATAACGGAGACATTACCACAGTTCCTTTGGGCTCTCTCTGTTTCTTCTGCTGTCCGGCTCTAGGGCGGACAAACCAGTCGCACCGAGAGCACCGGCCTGTCATCGTGGAATCCCTTTTTTGGCGACTGTCTGTGTTTTGAACTTTTCTTGCTCCGTGCAAACTCGTGACGCCGTCTCCTTCCTCTGTCCCGAGACCGAGAGAAATGGCAGAGAAGCGGCGGTCCCCGTGCGCGCTCAGTGTCAAGGCGCATGCATTCTCGGTAGAGGCGCTGATCGGAGCCGAAAAGAGACGCAGGACGGCCCGAGAGGATGCCGTGTCCCCCGGCTACGAGGACGGAACTGACGCTTCTGATCTAACCGGCAGCCCGGGGCCGCGGGCAGACAGAGCGTCCACCAGCGACCGGGGCAGTGAGGCAGAATGTGCAAGTGACGGATCCCGTAAGTAACAAAGAAAGCCTACAAGGCAAATAGTAATAGCGTAATAACATGACCTATAATAACAATGATTGCATAAAATATGCTCTTGAAAAGGCAACATTACCAAATTAGTATGATATCCTACTAGCCTACTATAAAGGTGAAAATGTTACACCACAGCCTACTTTCTTTTTTTGCAGTAGAATTGTTTGCAGAGCTTTTTACTGATTGTCGTATGTAGCAATTATTAATTATGCGCTTTTAATATCCTCTTTTTTTTAAGGAAAAAAAACTCTTGGCTATTCGCTGAAATTTCTTTTTTTTAATATAATAAGCAGCACACTTCTTTTCACCAGAGTTATGCATGCTTTCTTCTGCTTATTGCCGAGGAAAATTCAGTAATATGATGCAAAATATGCAGATTATAAAGCAAAACGGCCAATAGGCTTCGGTCAGAGCCACACAGTGGATATTATGTGAGATCATATCATGGCCCTGGTCTAGTAAATATGAGCGGTGTGAGTGTGACTAATGTGAGACGCTTTATGAGTTGTGTTGCAATCATAAACACGCCAATTAGCAGCGTATAAAGGCAGGGCAACTGCCGCGGAAAGGATGCTTAGAGGTCTGCAGAAAGCATACACCGACTTTTCCTGACAAATTAGGATTTCAGTCTGCTACAAGTTTAAAATGCATTTGGCTGATGATTTGTTTTTGTTAGTATGGCTTGTTAGGCCCATGTCTAATGTCCATAAATTCCCACCACCTGGCAAGGCCCGTGTTTAATAGCAAAAATAACAACAGCGATGAGGCACATAAACACTCCTCGAAAAATATCCTCAATATTAAAACATAGATTTAAACTCATGTAATCCATAATGAAAATCATTATATATTCGGATTTGAATTGGAGTTCAGTAATGAGTGTAGGCCTGCAGTAAACTTGTCATATAACCATACTATTCATACAAATCCCGAGCTTTCTGTGTACCACCAGTATTCAAGAATTTAATGAATTAAATCATAATGCATTTTTAGGTCACTGAAATGAAAATAACTTGCAGTGTGTAAAATGTGTAACCTTTTCGTGGGATTCTGCACGTTTTCATCATTACAATATTCACAGGGATAATTGCAGTAATAATAATTCATATTCATAAAATGCAAAACGTGCTTTACACAGTAACGGTCTTGGTATCATGTAATAGGGAGTTCGTTGCTGTAACGTTTGTGTGCTGTTGAAATGTAGGCTATTGTTTGTATTCAGCATTTAGTCTTATGAGTCACAGGACAAAAAGCCTAGAAAAGTAACAGCTTATAAGTGGATACTGCTTGACTTGGATGTGTGTGCTACTATTAAAACGTGATAATCTTGCCTCTTTCCGGTGCAGCAGAGAGCGAGGACGCGCTGCTGGAGAGCCCGCAGCCCGCAGCTCTGTGCACGGCGCCGGTAACCGGCTCCGGAGAAGAGACCCGCGTGGACCTGCAGGGATCAGACCTGTGGAAACGGTTCCACGAGATTGGCACGGAAATGATCATAACCAAGGCTGGACGGTAAAACAGAGTTCAAATGGAAATGGAGCGCCTAATGTAAGGGAGGAAAAAATGACGCGCTGAGAGTTTGCTAAATAAAGAATTATACTTTACACAATATAGGCTAGGGAAAGGAAGATATGTCTACAGCCTATGGAAACATACATAAACTATTAAATACGAAAGATTTAATAACGAGATAAGAGCAAATCAGCTACAAAAGAAGGCTTTGAACTAGATAATTATGGAAGTAGGCAGAATTGATAATAATATAGGCCTATATTATTATTATTTTTATTAAGATGTTGATGATGATAATGTAGATGATTATTATCAAATAATACTGACTTGGTGTTGCAAACTCATGTAGCATTTAATTGAGCTGAAATCTCCAATGCAGATGATTTATTTGGTTTTCCTGTCAGGCGGATGTTCCCTGCAATGCGTGTCAAGATTTCGGGCTTGGACCCACATCAACAGTATTACATTGCCATGGATATAATCCCCGTGGACAACAAACGATATAGGTAAGACACACATGCACACTCCGCAACCGTATGCAAAAAAAGACTTTATGAAACATTTTGATCCATTTATTAATTTTAAAACGACATTTTACAAAAGTACTAAGACTTCATGATAGGAATACCAAAGCTAATAGGGTGCAACGATTGCATCAGTGGCCTATAACCTAAGAGGCATGTTTTACAGAAACGGGAATATTACACTAGGCCTAATTTTCGTCAACATGTAATCTCGATTTAGACTCTATACAGTGTTTCTGGGATAACTCAATATTTTTCAGTTGTGCAACCCATTTCTGTCTCCACAAATGGCGCTTGGCACCGGTGTTTTGTCACGGCGGTTTTACCTTCCCTTTTGGAAGAGGCCTTTTGGATGCCTCACCTCTCCACCCTGGAAGGTCAAACCAACAAATGTAGTTATGATGCAGAATAAAACAGCGTGGTATTGCAACGGCGTCAATGCAGCCAAGTCTTTGCACGCTACACTGTAGGTCTATCATTTCAAACTTTCAGAACCCGTTTATATGTGAACACATTGTTAGCGGCGCGGCGGAGTGATGAGTGACATCCAAGAGGACATGTTATTCGGCATTTAGTACAGTGAAATGTTGGGCTCATATACACACTGAAGAGCTGCAGGCGAGCGCGATGTGGAGGAAGGAGAGTCTGCAGGTTTTTAACCAAACGCTTAACAGCAGGTGATGAACACACTTTCAACCAGATGAGGAACTAATTAGGTGCTGTGTTTCTAGTTGAAGGCCATTAGACTTATATAGCCTACGATATGTATTTACATTGTTTGAAGCTAGGATATTTAAGTTAGGTTAACTAAAATAGTAAAAAAAAAAATGCTTTAGGGCTGCTTGAAAAGCAAAGCAACATTTGACTTTGCAGGCTCTTTGTTTAACAAATTCATGTAAGATCATGCAAGAAATATGTGTTAGATCCTTTTAGTTGATAACAAATATTTTATATAGCCTATGCTTTACAAAAGCTCCATTGTGCATAACCTGCAGCCAGTTGAAAGCTGGCCAACCAGATTACAATGCTGAGCTGAATGATAAATACAGTTTTGATGGAATTTTTATAATAAAAATAAAATAAATTCCTATAATAATTCCTTTGACTGAAATTCAATCATCTCTCTCTCTCTCTTAAAAAAAGGTCTCCATAGGCCTATCACTTATGTGGGATTGTTGCTGATCATTGGTGACAAAATCACCGTTTTTTTTTTCCTGGCCATTTCACACAATTGTGCATGTAAAATTGTCTGGATTGCAGGATGAAAAAACAATTAATTTACTACATTGTGTTTGTGGAATTTGAAGATACGTGTACCACAGTTCCAAGTGGATGGTAGCAGGGAATGCGGACTCCCCTGTGCCGCCCAGAGTGTACATCCACCCGGACTCCCCGGCCTCAGGAGAGACGTGGATGCGTCAGGTGGTCAGCTTTGACAAACTTAAACTGACCAACAACGAATTGGATGACCAGGGACATGTAAGTGCCACAACTAAGACTGTCTGGAAAAATATTTCTGTAATGTTATTATATGTCTGTGATACTCATGGGTGTATTTACCTGATTGGGGCCTCTTCAACAGTATTTTATCTCTGTTATAAAAGGACTATATAATTAAATACTCTGATTTTAGATATTTGTTTTGTGATTTAAACCTAATTAAAAAGTTAGATTTTACAAGAGAATAAACGCCTGCAGCATTTTGTAATAATTACTTATAGGAGTACAACTACAATCTAAAAAAAAACAATTCTGTTTGCAAGCTCTATAATTCCCTTCAAGTTGGGGGCCTCTGACATGACATATTGATGTTTGTGTGTTGCGTGTCTTTGTTCACATGTGTGCACATTTATTATCCAGCAATCGTGTGTTATAGCTGTGAATAACATGACATTTCTGTAATGTAATTTAAGCCTGAAAGAAAAATGTTTCCCTCCCTGTTCAGATCATTCTGCACTCCATGCACAAGTACCAGCCGCGGGTCCATGTAATCCGTAAGGAGTGTGGAGAGGAGTTATCCCCAGTGAGAGCCATCCCTGCTGGGGAAGGCACCCGCACCTTCTCCTTCCCTGAGACTGTGTTCACCACCGTCACAGCATATCAGAATCAACAGGTAGCACAGCTGACCTCCACACAACTGCATCCACTCTAAAACTAACACCACTGAATGAACCAAACTTGCTGAAATAGCCATAGGAAGAAACCCACATGTTTCCAGCATGCAGGAGCTACACTAACTGCCATGTTGCCTACAGATACAGTTGTTTGTTTTGTAGTTTTGTACTGTTTGTAGTTACTAGCTTGTGATGACTGAGGGTTTAAGGGTTTAAAACAAATTTCTGCAGGTCATATGGAGCATATCATCAGCAATGAGTTACAAACAGAACAGGACTATACGATGTAAACAGTTTCAATAATTTCTGTGTTATAAGAATTTTATGTTTTGCACCTCTGTCTGGTCTGTATGTGTATGTCTATGCATGTGTGTGTGTTTTGCAAAACGGAGAGAGAGTGGGCGAAAGGTCCTGTGGTTTAGAGTGTTTAGGCAGTTCAACCAAGGAAACGCTGATTTTTTAACTTGGACATTTCTACATTGTTTGAGCGGCCCATATTTTCTGGATTTTGCCCACCAAATTTCAAAAGCAATGTATTTAACAAAGAAAAGCTACTGGGTTTTTTTCCCCCTGGATTTTTGCACTGGACCAATCAATGTGAGCTTTGAAGTACGATGTTAGATGGGGTTGGTTGAGTTAGAACACGGTGGCGATGCCTATAAAAGTCCCTTTTGGATGTGGGTCACAGAGCTGGACCTTAAACACCACCCACTGCCTGGGCAGCCCCATGGCAGCCATGCAGACATTAACGAACATGCACACGCACACAACACACACATACTCAAATTCCCATATATGTATGAGACACACAAGTACATACATGCATTCCCACATACATTCAATGCATACAAGCAGCACAATTGGCAGCTAACTATGCACATGAACATGTATTTATAGATCTCACTGAAGAAGAGAATCATATTGGCTAGAAAAAATATTCCACTATACAGTACATGTTATCATGGACTTTATAATCACCATCATTTTAGGAAATAATTAGAGTCTTATTTTACTTTTCAGATTACAAGGCTGAAAATTGACAGAAACCCATTTGCCAAAGGCTTCAGAGACTCTGGCAGAAACCGGTGAGTTCATTTCAACCACAGAGATTTTCACATTATCTAGTGCATTAGGGGTAATGTGGGATGCATGACTGCATTATATTCTGGCTTGGTTGTGGTTTTTGTCACGGCTATTTCAGTCAGATTTTATGGGGAGCAAAGCTATGTATTTATTTATTTATTTCTAATGGAAAATGTGCAACAGCCTCTCATTAAATCTGTTCTTAATGGCAGTAAAGAAATTGACTAAACTGACAAAACGTGGCACATATTATAATTTCACCAAATTAATCAGCAATGCATTTTCATTTAAATGTGCTAACTTTAAAGGCACATTAATCACGCACTTGCATAGTTACAGGCACATGCTTTGAGAGGGAAAAATCTAACCTTGGCTGCTAACCTAAATGGAGCGTCAGATTCCAGCCAGCCACGGGAACATAAACATCAACAGCAAAATAATAAAAGTCAAGAGTGTCCTGAAGAAAATCTGTATAAACACATTTCTAAACATATATAAACACAGCATTAAAACAACACAGCAGTAAAACTCCAACAGTCTCCAAACAGCCACTCCCCTGAGGCCTCACAGAAATCATTAGACAGGAGGGGGAAAGAGGAGGCGAAGGAACGTGCGAGACAGAAAATTTGAGAGGGAGGAAGGTAGAGAACGGCAAACTGGATAACCCTGACAGCTGACCCTATAAAAGTTAAACTCAGGAAGGCCGAAAAAAAAAACCTCCCCTTAAATATTACAGGAAGAGTTAAGCAGTTTGCTAAATAAACTTCTGCTCTGATAGGCTGCTTTGGAGCACACAGAACCGCTCCGGGCAGCTTGTCTAAATTATCACCGTGGCTACAACCCCGCAGGGGGGAGGACTTTTATCCTCACGCTAACGAGGGGTAACAGAGCACTCGCATTACCCCGCCACAGCAACCCTCTGCCCCACCTAGAGGAGGAGGGAGACGCAGATTGGGGGGAAGGGGAGTCCCACCTCATAAATCCTTGCTGCGGCTTCCTGCTCCTGCGTCCTGATTCGCCCGTAAAAGCCGTGTGAAAGCAATTACCTCTGAGCACCCGGCTGGCAGCAGCCAATCGCAATGTGGCGTTTATGCCCCTCATTACCTGCGGTCTCCATGGAGACGGCAAGAGAGGCCCCACGGGCAACGAAGATGGCCACCAGGTGGTTGGCGTAAAGTACAACCCAGTGAGCCATGCTGGGAGAGAGCAGCTGCAGCGGCATCAATGACTTTTGTGAGGATTTATCAGCCATGCTGATGTATGTGTGTTAATGTGTGCATTTATGTACGTTTTGCAGGATGGGTCTGGAGGCTTTGGTGGAGTCTTATGCATTCTGGCGTCCATCTCTGCGATCACTCACATTTGAGGACATCCCTGGCATGGCCAAGCAAGGTAAAGTTAGGAGGAGTTTTCGGATACCTAGTTGTTTTAGACATACAAACCAACAACCATAGTTTGTTTCTGTAGGTATACCAGGAGCTCATGGAGGGGTCGGAGCATCACCTCACCTGCTCTCCACATCCCCGTGCTCCTCACCTTTCCAGGTTTGCCCTCTCAGCCCACCTGACTACACCTGCAGCCGACCCACACACCCTCTCCATCGTTATAGCACACCGCCGGAGCCGTTCCCTCCTCCTAGAGGTCCATCGGCGTATGAAAGCGAAGGATTCTGTTCCCTGCCTCTCCCAGCTTCTCAACTTGGCTATCTATCCAACCCCACCCCTCAGGGTTACGCTGGGCTTCGCCTCCACACACCGCCCTACAGCCTGTACGGTTACACATTCCCTCCCTCACCACGCCTCGCTGCCAGCCCTGATAAAATGGCCGCCGCTGTCACTGCCAATCATCAGAGTCCCTTCCTTGGCTCGTCTCCCAGCGGGACTCTAACGGACAGTCTGGGTGTGCTCAGTGGGGGACAGCAGGGCTTCTTGTTTGACTCTCGGACTTTAGGACTGGCAGGTAGCCAGCCGGGTGGTGGGGCCTCGCAGGTCACTGCCCACATGGGCTGAATTTGACTCATGAAAACAAAATGGCACCCTGGGATGGGTGTAAGTTCCTTTTGGTTCAGAACATTCTACGAATTAATCATCCATATGCTGAACAAGCATCAGGCTGAATTGTGGACAAACGCAGAGGAGTGTCAGATCAAGTTTCTGTGAGCATGAAGAGCTTATCAGAGTTTCTGTAACTAAAGGGAATATTTTACCAGGTTCTTATCTTTCAAGTATGTTCTCTAGGACATGCATGTGCAGCTGCACTGGTCACTAAAGGGAGAAACTCCTTGCAGCTTTGGATAAGGAGTCCAAACGATGAAACCCAGTGACTGAACCGGAACTGAATATGGATTGGGCAGAAACTGGGCTGGCCCAGACACTCAAAGCAGGCACTTCAACCCCTGGCAGGAGGCCCTGAAGTCTATTATACTCACACAGCATTCTACAATGCCTCCTTGATCTGGCCTACTTTGGATGGAGCTACTGAACACCACTTTTAAACTTGTTTTTATGGGATATATCGACTAAAACCCTTATATCAATTAAATTCTTTGTCATTACATGCCTGACAGTGTTTTTCAATCAAGTCTTTGGAATGACAAACATGAAGCTAAAGTCCATCTAGTAATATGCACTACAGACAGGGCCTTTTCTCTGCTCTTTTCACACAAACCTTTACACATCACACCAGGAGCCTGTTGCATATTCACATGATGACATCATGACCATGATAAGACCCATGAGACATATCCCAGTGATAGTTTTGGACTCACAAGTTTAAAGCTGTTGGAGAATGATGGATGATGGACTGATCTACATATTCTACATCTGGTTTGACCAACGTTTGCTTGGTGCCACTGTTTGGACATCATGGTGAAGTACATCTTTCCTTTGGTGACACAGACTTAACTGCGCATGATGTCTCTGTATATAGCGGGGGGAAGGCGGACGGGAGGAGAGATGTGTATATAAAGGGCTGTGTGACCCTTCGCACTTAAAACCCCAATGCACCTGCTTCTGCTCATTAGACTGGGTCAGGTAACAGCCAACCCTGAACTTGACTGAAAAGCTTTTCTTTGCAAACATGCGCTATTTCAGCACGCCCTTTGGCCAAGGACATTAACATGTTCTGTGACCTTTTTGAGCCAAATAAAATATATCTGTTCATGTCACAATGTTAATATTTAATCAATAACTTACTAATTTAACTGATTTTGTATTGTTTATTAAGGCAATTGTCAATGCACGTGTGTGAGCTTTTTCTTTCCACTAAAACTATTGTAATGATTACAATACAATATCTCCTTGTTAAAACAAGGAGTGGAGGACTGTATGCTAATGTTTTCTCACTCATGTGCTAGTGGAATTGTGATAAAGCAGTCAAAGACTGGGGCTGTTCCACAGGCTTTGGATGCCAGAGAAATTAAAAATACCACCAAAGGACACAGGGAGAAAGAACAACTCTAAGGTTCACGCATACACCCACACACCAACACACACAAACGCACACACACGCACAAGCAAATAACACAGTGTATTTATTGTGTAATGACCATGCAAACTAATACCTACAACCCTGCTGAACTGGACTAATCACAGGAGGTGGGTATGAAGTGAATGTGGATGTGGGTGTGAGGGTGCAGATATGTGTGTGTGTGTGTGTGTGTGTGTGTGTGTGTGTGTGGTAACAGGTGGTTGAGTTGTCAGCGAGTATGTGACCTCACAGTTTCAAAGTTCATGAGAATTGACCCCCCCCCCCCCTAAAGTCATACTACTCTGCTGAAAGCATAAGCCAAGATTTTTCAGAAAGATGTTTGCTGTCACTGAAGCTTAGTAACGTGAACCAATTTTTACACCTGAACAAGCACATGAACTAAAGACTCCAAGAAACCAAGACACAACACAGAAACATATTTCTTATGTGCCTCGTACCCAGAATACATTTTAAAAAAGAAAATAAGACGAGTTCTACACACTTTTAATAGCTACATTTCTTGTAATAGCTAGTACTAAAGAACAATTTGAAACAGAAGACAACAGCCTCCCAAAACGATACTGTATTTTATCTTTATATCATGATGGAGCAATAAAAATGCTTTTTAGAAAATGACTGGATTAGATAATGGATAGGTCTGAGAATTAACTCAAATTCCTGAAAACACTTTCTTTGTCTGCACAGACTGAACTCTCAAGGTGACCATTTTGAACAAACACTGCACCGGGAACTCTACCCAGAATATAGGCATTTAATGTAGGCCTATATGTGAGCCTACAAATCCCATTATCTCAATACAGACGGGCCCAAAATAATCACATAACATAAGCAATCTTGAAGCTTAGACTGGTTACAGTATACTAGATCCTGATACTGTAGCCAGCTCTCATTATTTAGTTACAGGAAATCTACCCTACAATGTGACCCCTTGTACTTTCTGAGGTTTTTCTGAGAGCAAATGTTTAAGCTGGGAATTTGAATTTAGAACAATTTGATAGGTCACAACCATGGTACTTTTTCACCTTTCTAAAGTATTCATCCAAAAATTGCTGACTCTCTGCTGCTGTCACCCATTTCCTCCTCAGCTCCCCCGCCTCCCCCCTCAGATGTCTCCTGTCACTCTGAAGGTGAGAGGTGCTGATGAGAGGAGCACATGTGAGGGGGGGAGAGGGGACGAAAAGGGGGAGGACAGCTTATTTTAGAACCCAGGAATGATTGGCTTGTTGTTTCTGAGTGACAGGGGACGGGACCCCTGCCCGGTGCATCCGTACCACACACACACAGAAGCACAAACTGCAAACACAGACAGAAATACGCACATTTATACACAATGCTAGCTAAATCTCCTTCACCCTGTCAGTTCCTTTTGCAAACTTTCCTAGGAGTTCTGATTCGGGGCGGGGTAAATGGAATCAGTTTGAAGCTGCAAAATGTCTGAGGCACACACACTCATATTTTCACACAGACACACTTCTGCATGGTGCCTGTGTTCTAGTGGTTCTCGGCTGAGGTGGGGACATTAACACTTGTGTACGACCAGGTGCTGACGTGACAGATCTGTCACGCTATCTGCCTGGAGGAGCATGAGCAGTGTGCGTGTGTGTGTGTTTAAGATTTATCAGTAGCTCAGGGCTTTTTTTCCTCTTGTTTTAGAAATCCCAACCGGAAGACTTGATTCAGAAATAAAATATCACAAAGGCAAAGGGACAAGACCATCTTCATATAATTTTTCTCATCGGAAGTTATGTACAGGTAGAAACTTTGGCATGTCAGGACATGTCAGGAGGTGTTTTCATCCATACACATTTCATGTCAACCCATCACAAAACATGAATATTGGTCTTTAGTCTAGAGCAAAGTGCCGAAAAGACAGGCCAAAAAACCAATGGCACCAACTTTTGGCCCCACCCTAGCAAAGCAATAAAAATACAACAGACATGCAACAAGTGCAGTCACTCCAAACAATTTCCCCAAGAATTACGTTCATATGCAAGATTAAATACATTTTGTGGGAGGCATTATGCCACAGGGATAAAATATTAATCAATCAACATATATGAGAAAACATTTATGTTAAAAAAAACCTGTAAAACATTAACTAATAATGTTTTTATTTTTATTTTCCAGCGTGTAGGAAAGGGATTGGGGAACTAAACCACCTTGTTTAAGGTTAAACACCATTGAGATGGCAACCACAGTTTGGTTTATCGTAATAAAGATAGGCAACTAAAGCAGTTGGATTAGACAAATACCTTCATCGCAGTAGTGGTAAAAAGTGAGCACTGTATGGGCCTCCAATTTTGAAGTCTGTACTAAATGAACATCAAACTTCTTCCAGCACTGGAACTAAATGTTGTCAGTAGATTGCTAAAGATTTGCATTGACTGAGCTGTGTTTTGTGTTTCCATGCACAAAAAGAAAATAACAGATAATATATGTAGACTTAATATTGATGAAAATAATACTTGAAAAGACATTGCTTTAACCACAAAAGCCTTTTTGTTTTTTCTTTTAATGTGTCATCACAACAAATTTCGCAGTAATACAAATCACCGTGTTTAATGTATCATCTTTACTTGTAATATCTATTATTACCTAGAGCAGACTACTTTGATGTACTGTTAACATTAGCCACACATAAATACACACTTCGCAGTACTGCCAAAGTATCTCATCAGACACTGAATATCCCCAAAGCTCCGAGGCATCAAATCTAAGCCAAGAGACATCAGTCTTCATTTTAGAGTGTGTTTGCATGTGTGGGTATGCATTTATGCCAGCTCAGGCATACTAATATAGACATACACTATAAAAGTGAAGGGTGAATGAGAGAGAGCAAACTAAAGAGAATATTCTGGGTCTACAGGTTCTTTGGGTTTATAGATTATATAACTGTGTGTTGTCATAACAACACTAAACATGATATTGGTCAGCCAGTCCTTAGCATTAAATGAGCTAGGACTGCAGATATGTTTTGCCTGCTTGCAATGCTAAAATATGAAGCATTTTCCACTTGTTCCTTGATGCTGAATACTTCACCTCTCCCCTTTCCAGTCACAGTGTTTACACAAACAGTTACAGGTTAGCTCATGAACTGAACTAACCAACACCAACTCAAGTGCAGGACTCGTGCTTGAATGATCATGCTGTACACAGGAGACTTTTTGAATCATTGGTGATAGAAACTGATTGATGTTTTCATTGGAGACATATTTTAACAAAGTGGATTAAATTAGTGTGGATTGCATTAAATATGAGCAATACTCAATGAAAGTAGAAGAAAGAATAGTACTTTGTGAAAGCTGTTCACTGGGACTGCCTTAAAATGTTTCCCATGAGCAGTATGATGGTCTCTGGCATCCTCAAACAGTGAGTCTTGGCAAAAGTGGAATTAACCTACTTACCATATCTTTCCTCTACACCCGCTGCCTTTTTTCCCCTCAGGGAACTGGCTACTCTGAGCATCCAACACAGAAGTTAGCATTAGCATAAAGGCCACTTATGTGGTTTTAGCATCCTGTGTGATTGAAGTGTGCATTAACATATGGGCAGGCGACGTGACCACGTGGTTGAGCGTGCTCAGAGGGGAGTTGCGGCCTGCTGTACGTGACTGATCATATGTACTGGGGAGTCCACAGGTGAGGTCATGTTGGGCAGTGACAGAAAAGTTCCCTGGAGCGCAGAATAAGGTTTGGCACAGAAACTTGTAACTCTCAGAAGCAAAAAAAAATAAAAATAGAGGTCTGTTTGTATCTGATGAGCAGCATGTTGGAATTACAAATGGCAGTTTAGACAAACTCAAGGACTCTCAAAGGTTTCCCAAACAGGAATTTTGTAATAATCTTAAAATATGTGTCAACACTTGAGTCAGTTGGATTTCAGTTAAAGATGTCCTATTAGAATTCAGGGTAAGTTTTAGGGGTCATATTAAGCTTGTGTGTTGCAGTGTTTAAGGAGCCAAAGATTTATGGAGGAGAGAGGACAGGACTGAATATTGGAGCAAAGAGGCTCTCATGCTGCTGTTCCAGGAAGGGCACCTGTGCTCCGGGGGGCTTCAGCTGGTGACAAGTGGAGGGTGGCTGCGCTGATGAGGTTGCAGGCTCAACTCAGCTAGGTCTGCGTGACCTGTTAATGGCCTAGCGGGTATTTGATGACAGATGCAAGAATCTGAGGCTCAGGGTGTCCTTTACAGACCTTAAATCTTTGTCATCAAATCTCCCCCCTGCTAAGCTGATTTATGGTCAGCTCCACAGGGAATGTTTCTCAGTCTCCCCTTATAGATTCCATGAACTCTGATCTATGAGGTGAGTAAAATACTTATAACACAATATTTTCCCGTAATCTTTCCATGTCAACAAAAAGGACATGAGCATCTCTTACGGCACTCCCTCCAAATTTGCGGTGATATGCACACACACTCGGGAATACACACGTACACCTCATGGTTAGTATATAACACTACGTGTCTATGTGAGACACTGAGATGGTCTGATAGACTGAATGTCGAGCCAAAATGAAAGGACAGGCTCTGAGATGTCTTGTAAATGTCTATCGGTTCTTTAACCATGTGATCTGTGGCAGTGTCCATTATGAGTTCTCAAGCCAACACATAACCAAATGCAGGACAGTTATTCACAGCTGCCTTAGGGAGACAGTTTTAAGGGCCGAGGACTTTTTGGGAGCTTAAATTAACACTTGACCTAAGCACCTGCTAAACAGTGGCACCAAACAAAAACTAGAATGCACAAATTGTATGTTAACATTAAACAATTGCACAAGGTTTTAAAATGTGAAATTGACCCAATGTGACATCAAACTGAATGATTATTTAATTACAAGACAAATCCCAGAGCTGCTAAGTAGGCCCCAAATAATAGCTCTTGTAAGACTATAACAGCACCCATGGTGGGTTTAGCATTTTCACATAGAGGGCCAAAGTGAAACCTAGGTTTTAGGTTCTTTTCTAGACATAAGTGAACTTAATTCAAAATCATAGTGACATTGGTAATAATGCAATCAATTTCTCTAGACAGGGTAGTAAAAAAAAAAAACAGTATGATATCTATTGTATATGTCTGTTTTTAGGCTCTTAACAAACTATTTAATTACCTGGCCCTCAGCCCAGAATTTTGAAGTGTATGAGGTCAGTGTATTACCTGCAGTAGATAGTCAGCGTGTCCCCAGTTTGGTGAAAGAGAGAGCTTTTCTGGCACGGAAGCTATGCAGTGAAAGGGTCAGCAGCAAACATGTTTTAGCCACCTAAAAGGAGGCCCACCAAAAAAAATCTATATCACTTCAGGTGTACTCTATATTTAGAATATTTTCAGCACTTTACCTTGCTGTCAGACAGCCATTTCTTTATACTGTGTGTGCTTATAGGTGGAAATATGTAAGCTCTGCAGTTGAACAAAATGTAGTTCTGAATAAAATGACTGACAACAGCCTGTGACATTGGCCCTTTATTCAATAGCCCTTCACTGAAATAAAATTAATTTGAGTGCAATGTTTTAAATAAACAATCTATGTGCCCACAGAGCCAGTGGACCATCTGCATGGGTGCAGAAGTGTCATATGATGGTCATCGATTCAATTCTTGATGTTTTAATATATTTTCACTTTAAGGCCAATTGCAAACCTAATTGCATACGTGTGTGTTTGAATACCATTGCACAAAGTTATGGTTACCATTGCGTTTTTGCTGCAATTTAGCAACATCACAACATTCAAAATGGCAAATATTCTCTCTCCAATAAAGTACAATTTACATCACAAAATTAAAAATACCAGTTTGAGAGTGAAGACCAGCAACTTAACGTTTAGTTGCCGAAATAATGTATTTGATTTGAGTACAAGATATAAGACACTAGAACTACTGGTCAGCAGTGCGCTGGTTACTGATCAACAGCAGACGCTGCCGGAGGTGACTGACAGGGTCATGCTTGCGTGTGCGTGGGTGTGTTTGTATGTGTATATCTTCTTTGTGTGTTTGCTTCCATGTAACAAAAATAGTGCCCTTTCCTGGGCCCCAGCTCTGACATGCTGCTACTAATAGGGAAGGTGCGTGTGAGTGTCCATATGTATAAGTGTGTGGATGTAGCCCTTGCCTGACCGTGGCCCTGTCCAGGTCTTAGCATGCTCATTTATAGCCAAGCAGCCCATCAATCTTAATAGAGGAGAGAAGTGCAAAGAGCCGATGAAATGCCAGACATGATCACTATTCACTCAATGGGGGTGAAGAGAGAAGAGCAAGCGGAAGGGAAAGATGAGAGGAGGGGAGACGGAGGAGGCAGGGTGAGGGAGCACAGAGGGAGTGAAAGTGAGGTGGGAGGGAGCGGGGGAAGAAGGATGGGGTGAGAAAGAGAGAGGTCGCAAGTTGTTTATCCCTGTAGGTGATAATAATGACCTGATCCTCTCTCTCTTCTGACTGCTTGAGTAATGAGCACTGCAGAACAGGCCGAGGTGAGAGCCACATAAGAGCAGGCTGTCTATTTGTCTCTCTCTCTCACACTTGTACATACTTACACATGCACACTCTAATATTTGGCTTCTGTGAGTATCTTCTTGTAATCAAGGTCCTTAAAGTGTGTAACAATTTGGCAGATGTCACATGTCGAGCGTTAGATCACACTGTCCTCTGTGTACGTGGTGTGGCCACCCTGCGGCCTGGCCTGGAATGGGCTGCTGCGCATGAGTGTGTGTGTCAGTGGGTGTAGGACGTCTGCTGAGAGGTGGGGGGTGGTGAGAGGATATTTGGCAATGTGCTGCGAGACTGTGCTGACACAGGACACTGCATCTTCATACAACAACAAAGCTGTCACTCTCCCAGGCACGAGGTGCAAGGGGGATTGAGTAAGTCAATATTTACAGATTGACACCGTCCATGTTTACTGGCTAATGTCATAATGCCATTAGGGAAATAATGCAAGTAGGGCAGAGCTCATAAATAAAACAGTAACTTTGAGTATAGCAAAAGAAAAATGCTCTCAGTCAAAGCTAAGATACAGCTACAGCTACAGTGTGTATGTATAGGTATAAATATTATTTTCATTACAGTAATAGACTCCACCTGTGGTCTATTTCACACTTGTGTGAACATTGCTGGCTCCAAATGGCTATATCACTCAGGTTGGATCTTCATCCTGTAAGCGCTTTATTAAATAATCAGTATTGGAAATGTAGGGGTAATGATTTGGGGCTGTTATTTCTTCGCACTGTGCATGTAGAGTGCCATTTCCCAAGGGGTAGCTGCTTAATGGAAAAACAGACTCAATGAAAACACGTCCTGGAAATGATCACCTGACATAAACAGATCTGAGAAACTTAAAATTGGGATGAATGACATTATTTAATAACTAGAGGTTTAAAAATATGTTTGTATCTTTTGCAGAAGAAATGATACTTAAAGGATAGGCTCACATCTTTACAAGTGTGTACTCACGTGCCCATAAATAAATTAAAACTGCTGTTGCTGGACACTGTAATCATTCCTTCTGTTCAAACTGGCTGTGAAAAGATCCCTTACAATTCCAATGTAAGAAATGGAGGACACAATTATTGCGTAAAACCAGCCCTCGTTTTATATAATGTGTCCTAAACTTTAGCCAAAGCTAACACCAGGCTGCAGGAGTCTGACTTAGAAATCTTCCAAAATGCAGGACTTATAGTCTTATGGTTGAGAGTTCGATTCTCACTGAACACCAACTTTTATTTCCATTTTTTTTTTCATAATCCTCCTCAACAAAGTTCTTATGAAGAGACTGTTTCACATGCTCACAATAAAGCATGTGCTGGACTGTGTGCATCCCGGCGATTGGTCCACATCCATCAACCTATGGACTTTTCAGTTCCCCATCATTCCAAGGCAGAGGAAATTCTTGTGCTTCTCATTCAGGTGAATCCATTTAATGTTACACATTTCCTGACGTTTTTTTTCAGAACCTTTGAAATAGCCGTCGGGAAATGTGTGATTGGATTCCCCTGAATCTCTTCATGACAACTTTGCCAAAGAGGATAATAAAAAAACACTAATCATCACACAATCCTTGGGGTTGTGAGTCCACTGCTCTCCCAACTGAACTAACCAGTGACACTGATAAATTTCCATAAATTATATATATATATATATATATATAAGAAACGCACCTGCCCACCCATGTGTTCAGCTAGGATTTGTTATCTTGAGATCACAAGAAAATGATCCCGTTATCGCAGGAAAACGGAGTAAAATAAAAAAATTTAATCGATGGCCGCTTAGGGCTTCCATATGTAACTCTGGAAGATACCAACAGTATTTGTCTAACTCCCAAGACTGCTGAAGCCTCATACTAAAGCTTTAACTGACGTTTGTGCATTTTTGCACATAACAAGAACGGTGGATTTTGGTCCTGATCTCTTACACTGGAATCACTTCAGCAACGGATCTCTGAGGAGGAACAACTAATTAATTTAAATATTTTACACATTCATATGCATATGTTATGCAAAACAGCGGTATTATTTGCAGTAATCAAATTTCTCGTAAGGAGCTTAACTCTACTTTTACTTATCTTACTTTAATGTCAAATCTTGCTTTACTGTGCAATGAAAACTATAACACTGAATCAAGAAAGAGGAAGATGTCATTACATCTTTAATTTAGAAATTCATAAAGTTTTATAAACCCAGCGAGCCCAGATAAAACTACACGTTTTAATTGCTTAAAAAAGAAGACCTGATTTATCATATTATTGCTTCTGATGTGTTCACTTGTTGGTCTATTCAGCAAGATAAATCAAGCACACATCAAAGCAGTTCAAATGTTTAAAACCCTATTCATGTTTTGTATATTTTGCCTGCCGGTCTGAAACCAGGACCACAGAGGGCAGTGCGGTGAGGTGAACCTGGGAAAGCCAGCAACAGCTGTGAGAAACCATCAGATCTGCCATTCCTCACACTTCAACGGCCAACAAGAAAGCGATTTATGACGGCCGGAGAGGGAGAGAAAGAGACACAGAGAAAGAAGGACAGAGAAAAAAGGACGGACATGGGAGAAGGAGACATAAACAGAGAGACAGAGACTGAAAGAATTAAATAAACAGAGAAAGGAGCAAAGACAGAAAGGATATGTGATAGAGCAAGCGAAATAAAAGAGGAAGGAAAGCTAAACAGACAGAGATAAAGGAGAAAGAGAGTGACAGAAAGAGAGACTAAGAACAAGATGGCTGACTCGGATAGAGTAAAGGACAGTGGCGGTCTGGTGTTTGGACTCACAGATGAAGAGAATATATGAGAATAACTCACCTACACACTGTACAGCATGTATTTCATTACACATATACACTATACATATATGTGAATGAATGATCACACAGAGAGATCACATACATGAGGTGTGCACGCAGAAAAACACACAAAACCTGAGACTCTACACACAACACAACAGCTCCAAGGCCATGCCTTATACAGAGAGTGATCAGACAAGCAGGACAGCTGAGCGAATAGCAGCACAGTGCTCCAGCCAAAAGGCCGGGCAGGCGGCCTAATGATAGGCTTAGACACTAGGATATAACAGCATCTTTCTTTATGCTTTGACTTAAGAGATTATTGTGGCAAACTACAGCAAGGTCAAAAGGTCAGGTAAACTACAAAATGATGCTCCAAGAGCCCTCCACCAGCGCAGGTGTGGTTGACCTTATGTCCTCCAGGTGAGGACAATTTCCCCTCCACACTGATCCAACCTGCTGCTCCAAGAAATGAAACATGTTTCCTTCTACAGCTCCCCTCCCCACCCCCACTTCCACACACACATTTCCTCCTGCTGCGTTCTCGATTTCTGTCTGCTTGCCTTGTCTGCGGTGGGTTGGTGGTGTGGAAAGCTTCGTTTATTTGGTCTTTTAATACAAGCTGACCCCTGTCCCCTTGTGTGTGTGCGTGTGTGTGTGTGCACAGGTCCAGAGAGCACTCTCCCATGACAACTACGTCAACGACCCAGAGACAGTGTCGACAGAAGACCACACCACACGTGGAGAACACACACATTAACTCAATACACACACATGCATACATACATGCACACAAATAAACTTTAACACACACACACACACACACACACACACATACACACACACACATATCCAACAAAAACGTAAAGAACATAGAAGAATATATATCTGTGTGTGTGTGTGTGTTTATGTGTGTTTTGGTCTTGAGGAAATCTTCAGCATGTGTTAGAAGAATCCCCGGGGCTCTCACTCAACTCTGATTGGCTGGCCGGCTTGCTGTGTTTGTTTCCACAGCGACAGAGCTGTCACTGCCCCCTACCACCCAGGTAGAGCTGTCAATCACACTGGCTCCCGGCCAACCACACGCAGGCCTCACCGCAAACCAATCACAACAGGTTTCTAGCGAATTAGCAATCCCGTGATAATATCAATCATGATAGTGAGAAATTACTGTATCATTGAGTTTTCAAAACAAAGTTAGAATGTCTTACTAGAAACACAAGAAAACATTTATGGAGCTTCTGCTTCATGTTGGAAACCACTCTGGTTTCTAATTGGATTTAGAGAAAGTCATTAAGCCTCATTTTAAAAGATGAAATATTTCTGTACTAAGATTCAAAACAGACATTGTTTAATCACAACTTGGCCTTAGCCTAAAGAAAAGTGGCCCTATCCAGCCCTTTAATCACAACCTTGCATTTGGTGCTGTTCCTTCTGCATTTCGTCATACCTTAAATCACATCATCCGCTCCTTATTGCCCCTCTTATTTATTACACAAATACTCCAGAGGGTGTGTTACCACACAATTTTAATCCATCTTCAAAAGCTGGCTTCATTTAAGTTTCTGTTTTGTCCTCCTGTCTCAAAATGAAGAATCTCAAACCAAACAATAGTCAGTTTACTGTGACAGTAAATATGAGGGTTGTTGATGTGTCGATAGTCAAAGACAGGATTTGAAATAATACCTTCAATTGAGATATAACAGGGCTACTATTAAGTGTATTGTGTTTCCATTATGAGGAATCACATTTGCCACAGAGACAATGGTCTATGAGCCAGTTTTAGCAGTTTTAAACAGATTTAGAAAAACATGATGTGTGTCACTGTGTTGGGTAATGAATTCAATTTCATTTTAAGTGTTTTTTTGTACTATATCTAAAGACTGCATTTATATAGCACTTTCATCCAAAGCCCTTTACAATTTGCCTCTCACTCAAACTCTCACTCACACACTCACTCACGCAGCGATGGCAGCAAGTTATCTAGCACCAGTTTGTGTCTCTCATGTATGTAGGACGTTTGGGTCACAGAGGTAACCACTGGTTTTTCTTCTGGATGAAAAAATATCCCGTCCACTGTACAATAACAAAAAAGAGATTTTTGACCTGTTTCCCATGTTGCTAGTCAGTGAATGTGATAATGGGGTTATGTTTGTATGTATTTGTGCATCATTGTGAGTGAGTTTACTTGTGTGTGTGTGTGTGTGTGTGTGTGTGTGTGTGTGTGTGCGTTAATCCCTGTCCTTGCTCAGCAGTCACACACACTGCTGTACGCACACAGATCAGTTTGTCCCCTGTGGGCTACAGTAGCTCCCTCAGTGAGCCCGTGGCTCTGCACAGCTGAATACAGTAAAGCCTTTTCACTGTATCGCTGATCAATAATAGTGATCAGAGGCCAATCATCAATAATGTTCCATCTGCTACCACTTGGCCTGAGCAAATACATACACGCACTTAGGCCTAGGACACAAACCCACAACTGAATAGCCTTTAAAAGGGCTTGACAGCCGACACTTAAAGCTGGTCTGTGAATTAAATTACTATTTTCAAAATATGAGGAGGGTCGTTTTAAACATAAAGGAATGTCTTCAAAATACATATACTAACACATAATAGGCACAATACCCTCCCTCCAACCCACACACGCATGCAGGTCTACAGTACAAACCCATCATTAATGCGTTGAGCCGGATGTTGCTGTGACCTTTCTCTTTTTAGGCCTGACCCCAGCAGATGACCCTGGAGAGGGATTAGTCTCTGATACGCCTAATTAACCCCAAAGCACACTGCTCAGGCTGGAACAGCAGCTACTCACCCACACTACAACACCCTGCCCCTGCTCTATTTATACTGTCTTTCCTTCTTCCTTTTGTTTTTTCATTAGTCTTCTCAGAAAGAAAAATGGCTTATAAGGAGCACACATTTTTCTGAGCAACGCAGGTTTTTGTCCAAAACCTGCAAAATCTTCTTAAGCCCGTTTACCAAAGGTTTTCCAGACTTTGACTCATCAACTAATATTTCTCCAGCCCTAGCTAACCCCTGTGTAATCCCTACGAAACCTAAACAAGTGTATTTTGACTGTGGGGTTTGCAGAAAGGAAGCAGGCTGGATTTCCAAGGGAATTTAAAACCGATAAAAAACATCCACATCGAAACCTACGGAAATTAGCCTGTTAAGATAACACGCATGCACAGCAGCCCTGAGGTTAAAACACCCAGTAAATTACTGCTCAGATGAATCAAATGATATGTAAATTAATCTGTAATGATTCATTTAAAGTCTGGATATCATGAGGACAGCTGCTGTTATAGCAAGAATGAAAGGATGATCAATGCAGTTTACAGCCAAAAGCAACTCTTACAATATCTCGTGCAATGGCCATATTTTGCTGAAGACATCTAGAAGAATAGATGGATAAAATTCCAAATGTAGAAGCTGTAATTCCTGTTCTTGTTCAATTTGTTCATGTGCATTAAGGCGTCCCTGTGTTTCAGCTAAAGTGCTTGTAGGATGATTGAACACCGCACGCTCTTAATTTTGTCATCAACTTTGGTTCAGAAAGATCCACTAAGCCTGCTGACACCTCGAGTAAAGATTCAGATGTCCTCATTTGAAATTTGTCTTCTTACTTAGTGACACTTGTTAAGATAAACACAGCTGTGTTCATAATCACAGTTGCACGCATACAGATACAGTATAGTATGTAAGGTATCCTGGGGTTGGGTTAAGATGACGCAACTCGACACCCGACGACAAAACAGTTGCACAGAACCAGACACTCTATTTAGAAGGTTATCAAGCAACAAGCTTTGATTTTCAAATGCAACTTAAAGACAGATAACCATGAACAAATGCACACACGTGCATAAACCTGCAACGTTTCAATGGGAGCAAGCCTCCACAGCAACACACAGGAAACCAACCATGTCCTCCGTGTCATACTCAGTGTGCGAGTATGTTCTTTATCTGTTCACAGAGATTTGTGGGTACCTCCCTACAGCTGCAACTTTTCCTGGCTGAGTCATTTAGATAACTCAGTGGTTGTGAGTGCATGTCTTTGTGTCCATTATTGTATAGAAAGCATATGTATGAGTGTGTGTTTGTGTTAACCATCTACCAAGGCCGGTATCAGTGCTACGCAAGTGTGAAGGTGTGAAGGAAATGAAATAAACTGCCTCCCAACACTTAAGCATGTGTGTGTGTGTGTGTGTGTGTGTGTGTGTGTGTGTGTGTGTGTGACCTCGTGTGCCTGTGAAAGTGGGTGTGTGTGAGAAAATTGTACACACACACTATCTGATACTTCAACTCTTACACTATCACATTACGTATGATTTTAGTCACACAGTTCCATCGTTTGTGTGTGATTGTTCTCTCTATTTTTAATTCTGTGACATCTGTAGCTCATTGCTGCAGTGTTTCGCTTTTTCAAGATTTCACATCAAACATTTGACATCTTTTCAACATCTTTTTTAAGGGGGAAAGTCACTCATGTGAGGACAGGGGAGAGGGTCCGCGGTGGGGGAAGGCAGAGAGGACAGAGGGAGGTAACTGGTTATTACAGGCATCCAGAGAGCAGGACAGATGGTTAGACACTGGTCAGAGTTACACAGCGAAAGGCTGTAAAAGAGCTATGGGAAAACCATGTGTGAACGCATACACACACTCACACAGATGCACACATACTGTATTTACACATTTGTGCAATCATGTGCACACGGACCATGGATGATAACAGGAAAGGGTCTGAAGCAAAAGGAGAAACAGACATTCAGTAAAAGTACAATTTGGGATTGTTCACACATTCCTGCTTGCTTTGTACCTTATTCCACAACAGACATATTACATATTACACAACCATTTTAATCAAACAAATTCCAGCCTGCTATAAACTAGCTAAGCATACCAAATGTCCCTCAAAAAACCTACAGTTTATTACAGATTGGATTTTATTTTTGTAGCTCTGGCCTTGATTTCATTTGGTCATAATAAAAATCTACTTACCAAGTTAATTATTTACATCTCTGACCTCAACTAAAGAATAGATCCATCAGGGAAAAGAAAGAAATCAGACAGCTTGTAAACAAATCCACTAGGTTAGTCTAACTTTTTTGGAGGAGAAAATGACAGCAAACAGAAAAACTATTACCCAAACTGTAAAATATCCATCACAGTTTACAGACTGATCCTGGTTCAACTTTGGCAATCCCATACTTGCCATTGGATTCAATGTGTAAATGTTTCACTTTTACCTCCAAATAAATTGGTAGCAAAACTGTCAGCTTATTTGCAACCTGTATGATTGTCTGAGCGCTTGTGTTTCTGCTCCATTGCTACGTTGCATGAGTAGAATGTGAGATGTGACTAGAAATGATCAGAAACAATAGAAGCAATGGCCAGAGCAACAAAAATAAAACCTTGTAATTGTAATAAAACATTTTTCTTTGCATTCAACAGCAAATGAAGATTCTGTCAGTCTTGTGCACCATTTCATTCGCTTTTTTTATAAAATCTGCTGTTGGTATCTTTGGAATTGAAGCACTTGTTAAATAATTACAGCTCGTGTAAGTTTGAATGATGCTTGTCCATACAACATGTTTGTATTGATGCTAATACTAAAGGCTGCATGAAGTTGAATGGCTAAACCCCAATCCAAGTATACAGCAAAAAAAACAGCAGACAGGTGATATCACGTGGGAATAAACGACAAAGCTTATAAGATCATGTAAAGGGCAATATAACTCCAAGTAGCATCAACAACCTCTTTTCCCCAGCTTTGCTGTCAGCACCCTCAGGATCCGGGTGACACATTAGTTCACTGGAACCAGACACAGGCGCCAAAGAAGAGTCTAATCTGCGTACACATCTCTCTCTCTCTCTCTCTGTTTCTCTGTTTTGGTCTGTCCCACTCTTTGTGTCTTTCTCTTTGCATCCTTCTGGTTTCTCGCTACTCACGCCTTATCTTACACTTACACCTGCAGTGAGGCGAGACTATCCGAGTCGTGATCTTTTTTGGAGGCAGTAGCATAGATGAGACTGGCTGGGAGAAAAACACTTCATCTGTTTCATCTGTAACCTGTTGCTGTGTGATGGTCACTGTTGGTTTCTGGTTCTGTTCTGTTTAGACATGTATGCAACCTGTGTGTGTGTGTGTGTGTGTGTGTGTGTGTGTGTGTGTGTTTACAGTTGTGGTAGTCTGCTTGGTGCCCATCGTGTTAGCATCTGGGCATACTAAACTGCTCTGCACTGCTGAAAACAACTTATCTCTCTGATATTATGCAGGTTGTATCTACAATCTATGCAGCTGAGGTTACTCTTAGGTCAGGATGTAAGCTTTGATCAACTATACTGCGTGAAACTTTGGTTACTGTGCTGAAATAGAAATTAAAACAATGACGAAAGCTGGGATTGGGGTGAAAGTTAACTAAAAGTTGAGGAATTTAAAGGCAACTTGATTGACCAAACAATAATACTTTTACAAACTGAATCCTTAATTTTGTGGCTTTTTATAATTATTTCGTATTCCAAAATTGTTAAATAACAGCATAAAATTGATTAACATGGAGGCAATGTGTCCTCTTTCCTTTTTTAATTAGAATTTATGTAATATCTATAAACAGATATCTGCATATGAATGCAGAATCTGTAGGAAAGGTACACAATTTGAGTATTAAAACTTTCTGGTTTCCATTTGTAGTTTGTTTGTAATCCCAGTAACAACCTCGGAACCTTAGTTCGTCTTTGCCACTGGTTTCTGATATTGCTAATCAGACTGTAAAAAAGGCCCGCACACAAAAGAGGAACTCTTGGATAACAGCCCAATCATTTATCCGGATATCCACTGGCTACACCGAAACATT
Source organism: Micropterus salmoides (assembly GCF_014851395.1). NCBI lineage: Eukaryota > Metazoa > Chordata > Actinopteri > Centrarchiformes > Centrarchidae > Micropterus > Micropterus salmoides. Next base: position 8,812,137 of record NW_024040928.1, read on the forward strand.
GGTCCCCAGAGGTTCTGAGATTGGAATGTATGTAGATCTTCATAATAAAATGCGTGTAATGAAAGTAGCAAATAATGCCAAACGGCAATCAGAACAGGGTGATGTTGGACAATAACTAAAATAGCTATGATTCTGTATGACCTTGTGTTTATTCACGTTTAACCTTTTCACCAAAATTAGCGATTTGTATTTGTATATTTTTATGTATTTGCAAGCAGGTACAAACCATTTACATTGTCAGTACACAATTCACCTTTTCTTTTTCTGATGCGCCACGTCCAACGTCACAAATGAACAGGAAGAATTAATTAGTTTACGGTAGAAAGCAGCACGGAGGCCAGTCACCTATGTTACACTGGTTGCAAAGTAGCGCATAGACTGTAAAAATAAGGTGTAGCCACAGTGTTTCTGTTTTCACAGCACATCCGCCTGAGTGCCGATCGGTATCCTTTCACACTGAAGACAAAAGCCAGATGTTAGCAGATGTTAGTGGGTTTTTTGTCCAGTGTAAAAGGGGCTTTAGTATTATTTTCCTCCTTGACTGTACTACTTTGAGTTTCAGTTGCCTAACCTTGACCATACCTCAACCATTACCTAACCTTAAACACACTGTAGTCGCCATATCATTCTGTGTAATACAGTGTTCTCCGATATTGTTCTTGAAATGTACATATCATCTATACAAATGCCATCATTAGAATCAAAGCAGCACTATTGGAGAAGAAACATGTTGATCTCATTTGGTGAAGAAATGATCTATATAGTACCTGTCTTGATTTTAATTCATTGGTGACAACATCCCATAAATTACCTTTCTTTGTTTGAATGGCAAAGAAGAGGACAATATGAGAGAGGGCGAGCGCGCTCCGTTCCCACGACCAGGAGACGCTGCTGGGAGGACACGGCATTGGGATGCCAATGTAGCATGAGCTCCTATCCAACTCAGACCATACTACTGACAGTCGCACATGCATATGTGTGTGTGTGTGCACGTGTGTCTGTGTTTATGGCATCATCCCCCAGTGCTGCTGTTACTCACACCTTCCCATCCGTTTTAGATCCATGACCAAATAAACACCATTCACACTCCAACTCAGTCCACACACACCCACACACACATTCACGCACACTGTAATTGAAATAAAACGGAGAGTGAGACGAGGTTATGACCTGTGGGTTCTGGTGATGCGCTATTAACCCTTCTCAACCAAAAGAGTTACGGTCTCTCTCACTCTCACTTTCTCTCTCACATTCCCACCATCTATCATACATCTTTTCACATGATTTCACATCTCCAACCTGTCATCAATGTATATTTAGCATCTAATGAAAATATGTCTCCTTCTGTGTGTGGATTGTTGCTGTATTTCTTATGAACCATACAATTCACCCTTTTCACTTGTGTGTATAACTGCAGGGCTGCGTAGAATGATACCAGCGTGCAGGGTTCAAAGTAACAGAAACACAGGTGAAAGCTCTGGCTGCTGTACAGAGGAGATGCTATTGTTATGACTGTGCAATGTGAACACTTACTATGCTAGTCCTTTCAGAACACAATATCCACAAAGAAAGGCTATATTTCAAGAACTATCCAGCAGTATGGCTAAAAGCTAAAATCTCAATGGGCACGATTCAGGATCTCAAGCTATTTTTCTCCTGCACAAATACAACATGACAAAATAAAAACTGATACATCAATAACTATAAGGCTCATGTGTGCAATACAGTTTAGCAAGAATAACAAAACAACGCACTACTTGCAAGGCTGCCCTCATAACAGCAAAGTAGAGTACAGTTAGGGCATAAACCAAGCCCCCAGGAAGTGTGCCAGTCTTTGATCAGTCAGGTGATGCACACACTGGCCCCAAAAGATTTTTCCCCATAGATTTACATTGTGACAAAAGTGGCTGTAAAATAGTGGATATAATTTTTGAGTGTCACAATGTTTGTGTCACAATTATGCATTCATCCGGGTAATTTCTTTACAGCTGAAACTGGCTTTTTTTGGGGGGAGCTTCATGCACCACTAGGCAACATTTATAGGGAATGAATGGGGCCCAGTAAGTTCTCGTAATACATCCATGGTATAAACTAAAAGGCTAACTAACTTCTCCCTTGACTTAACCTCCCATAATAAGAGTTAATATCAAATCAACAAACACAAACTATCCACTGCTCAGGTTCAGAAATTGAGGGCAAAGCGCCGTCTTGAAGGGCGCCTAGACGATAGTTTCTGAAACAGAACTGATGTCCCGAGGTCGCCTTACACTCCCTCCTCCCTCTTTCTCTCCTCCTCATGTGTTTTCTCTCAGTGCAAATCTAAATTCCTTGTGAACGCCTTCCATCACATGCCTGATGATCCGTGCACAGCACCCTCCCTGACGAGGCTGTTTCATCAGTCCTCCAATACACACAGACACTCACACACAAACACACACAGTGTAGTGTGTTCCTGGCCTTGACCTTTGACCTCATCTCTCATAATTCTAATGTGTTTAGATCCCACACACATTGGCCTCTGAGCGCTTACAGATAAATCCAGTGGACTTTTACTAACACAAACAGGAGAAGCACACATACACATGCAAACTGTTTGTACGTATGCATGTGAGTGTGTCTTTCTACTTGACTGTTCATTCCTATCTGCACATGACTGGGACTTTTTGTTTACTGTATATCCTAGGAGACAATTTATGCAGTTGTGTGATGATGATAGAAGTGATGTTAGCACGCTGTTGGTGTGTGTGTGGCCGTAACGTTCTCCCCTCTGAGAGTTGTATTCAATCTAGGAGCATTGGCTACAACTCCCTTGACTGCTGTAGGCATCACGCTCTGTAACACCGCGGGGGCCCCCGAGAGTTGTCAGAAGAGAGGAGAGTGAGAAGGAGCTGGTATTGCTGGTAACAGGCACACATTACCAGAAATCTCTAGATCCCACTCTTTCTTAAGGTTGGGGTCCCATTCAAGGTTAGCTAGTGCTGACTGGTTACAATGACAGTCGAATGTCAGGTAGCTAATTTTTATTAATTCCTTAAATAACTTGACCAAAGGCCAAAATGAAACTTTTGCCTGGTTAATGTGCCAACTAGAAACTGGTGTCAAATGTGGGTTTTTGAGGTCTCAAGACCAAGACAATGGTGAACATATTGTGAAACAATCTGCTGATTACGTACAGTCAATATAGCTTTTTGGCTGTATGAAACACTTTCTTTGTGTTTCTCATTTTAAATGTCAATATTGCCTGACAACAGAAACAGAGAAATATGTAAATAAGAACAACTACATGGTGAATTCCGCTGCCTTAAAACACAGCACACAGAGCAGAAGATGACAGAACAGACGTTTAACTTTTAGGTTTCATGTTTGATGGTGGACCAAAGGACACACAACACAAAAGTCTTTATTTACAAAATGTGCTGGTGTAGCGGAGGCTGTTGACACAGACGTGAGCAAGGGGCAGGCAGGTTAGCAATGGCGTGGTCTGGTTCTGGTTGGCAATGGCAGTCGGTACTCGACGTAGAGAGGTGTAGGCACAGGAGTTCTGAGCTACAGGGGAAAACAACAGCAATTACTCAAAACATATGCAACCATCAAAACTAGCTTCACAAGAGAACACTGAAGACAAGAATGGCCTGAGGTTCTCTACCACATGTGGTTAAGAGTAATCTGGTGACAAGTCATGGGAAACCCGGAGTATTTGAGTTGAGAGTGGATGACTTGATAGAAAACTGGTGTGTAGCTCTGCCAGGTGCCGAGGTAAGTCACGCCCTAAGCACACACACACACACACACACACACACACACACACACACACACACACACACATCCACACAAACAAAAAGGGAGGGGAAACAAGGGAGAAACAATAAAACAGACCCAGATCGCAGCACTGGCTGTGACATTAATGTGCTGGCTTCTCCCTCTCTCTGTCTCACCCCATCTCACTAACTAAAACACAAGTCAGAAACAAAGAAAATGTATGATTCAAAATTAACTTTAAGTAAATTGCCAATAAATGCAGGGATTTATTTTGATTGAAGTGAATTCTACGTTTCAGAGACGCAAACTCCAGAAAATAATTAGACTAAATGAGATGCTCTGGATACAGAGCTGGTGGACATACACACACCAGATAGAATGGTAGCGGATTTTAGATTGTGAACATTTGTCAGGTGATAACACAATCCAACAAAAAGTGACAAGGCGTACAGAGTTCAGATTTTAAATGAACACATGTTGAATCCTGAACCTGAGTGGAGTCAATAAGGGATTTCAAAGGTTCAGTTATGATAAGTGGATTCAGTGGTGGATTCTGATTCACTGAAACACTTTGAAATTTCAATTTACCCTTCCTCCATATGTTCCAACTTTCAATATCTTTTGCCATCTCCTTACATGAGCTTAGGAGGAGAGGGAACAAACACAACAAACTTTTTTTTCAAACTGATGATACAGCAACTTGTCAAGATCCAATTATGCTCTTTGTACTGCGGCAACACACATTATCCAAGCTTGTGGAGAACGACGGTCTTTAAGTTACATGGTCAGAAATCTAAAATTACACTCCAGTTTATTCCAAACGGTAAGCGCCCGGCCACAGATGTCTGTGTTAACCTCATGCTGCAGTCTGAGGACATGCACTGTCTTACCTCAAATCCAATTACAACAACAGAGACGAGTGGTTAGTGTGTGTTGCGTGCATGTGGGCTGCATGGATGGATAAATACATTACAAAAAGTGTGGACGTCTGTGTGTGTGTTTGCATCAGTTGTCTCTCTTCCTATATGAGCAGAGCATGTCTAAACGGGGCTGTTTAAGCCTTGTAAACACTAAACATAGTGGGTTGTGACCAGCATGCTGCCACGCTGCTTGTGATTAGCAGGTTACAGCAGAGTGATCAGAGAGAGCCAGGCAAGCGGAAACCAGAGAATGTGTTTTATGTGGACCTTATTTTAGCATATATTTCCCAGAATTAGCTCCACCGTGGCAGGGCTACTTTCAGACGCGGGGATGTAAACACTAAATATAACGTAGCAAACATCCAACAGATGCAAAGACAGAAACTAATAAAATGCTATGGCTTTTTTGCCAAGTTAGCACATAAACGTGCATTGCATGTGGAGCACATACATATCCACCCAAAAGACGCACACATGGAGCAGATGCTGTGTGGGCAAATATAGCTGGGCTATATGCGTTGCCTGTAAACTTTTCCTTGAAAAGAAAGTCTGAGAAAGCTCTGAAAAGATTTACATCATAAACACGAACAGAATGCCTGAAATGCAAGCATGTGTAGACATTTCTTTATGTGTCTCTGTGACAGCGCAGGCCAAAAATCCATTTGGACCAAAGGCCTGAGGTGTCTCATTATCAAGTTCAGAGAGCAAATGTCTTTGAGCACAGCACTTCCTAGCATACAGAGGTGCTAACTGAGGTGGCGTGGCGGGATCAAAAGAGGTCTAGTCCAAGCAGTCCATTAACGCCATAAACAACCATAGAGGCACACACACACAAGTTCCCTCTTACCCCCGGGTCAGCCTTCTTTGTGCTCTTGTTGCCCTGTTGTCCACGTCTGTCAACAGCCTCCCTTACACACACACACACACATACTCGAACCGGCTCACACGAGCAGTCAAAATAAAGTTATCTCGAGGTACACAGCATTACCACAAAGACATGGAGTGGAGGGAGACAGAACGAGACAGAGGGAGGTGTTATCTGTGGTCATCAGCAAGAGAGAGAAGGTGTTGAAAGGCGAAATCCCCAAATCCCAGACATCTGTATCTGAAAGAGCAGGAAACGCTCATAGACACAAGTGAAAACTAACACCCCCGTAACCAATACGCCACCATCAGGCATATTAGGGCTCCAAAAAAGAACTCTCCATGTAATTACAAGTTGGGGCAGATGTAATGTGTGTGTTGCAACAGTGGTCGGCGAGGCGTGGAGGTGACGCAGTACAATCTGGATCACTGATCTAAACACGCACACATACATAAGCGCACTGCCCTGCACTCTCATAGCATTCAGATATCAGACTTGTGAGACTTGGTATTCGGAATGTGTGTGTGTGTGTGTAGGAGTCTGGCCAGGCTGCAAGTGACTTGTATAAAGCCATCAGAGGTTGAGGCAGGAAAGGCCAAATCACTTACATATTGTGAAGATAGCGAAGGAAAGAAAAAAAAGAGGAAATGAGTGGAAAGGGTCTAACAAGAGCTGTGTGTCAGCCTGTGAGTGTGTCGGATGGGTGACAGCGCGCTGGCAACACCTCCAGAATTAACACCTTATTATTCAGTCATACATCTGTGTGTGTATGTGTGTGTGTGTGTGTGTGTGTGTGTGTGTGTGTGTTTCATGTTTTTATATCCAGGTGGGGACTTTAATCTGAATGCAGACTATCCAACGGGGACTTTGAGGTCCCCACAGGTACAGACTGCTTTTTGAGGGTTAATACTTGGTTTTTGGGTTCAGGTTACAATTGGTTAGAGTAAGGGTGAATGTTAGGCATATAGTTGTGATGGTCAAGGTTAGGGCGCGCACAATGCGCACAGGCCTGTGTCTCCTTTAGAGGCAGGATTATGAGGCAGACAGAGAAGGAGGTGTGGATGTATGTGAGGCTGGCTGGGTAAAACATAGGCCATTACACATTTAAAAAAATATTTGAGAACATTCTTTTCATGCATCACAACTTTTCTAACAGATATCTAGCCTGAATATTTAAAAGCATTATGTTTTTACGTATGATAAAACCAAGAAAGACCAAACAATGTATCTGTGACTCAGCCGCTAAACAATCAACACTGTTTTTCCTGCTGCTGTTCTAATGCTGGCATTTACGTTAGGTTGGCTATTTACAGGTAGCATCTCAACAATCATGAACGAAACCTCGCCAGCAGAGGTCAGATTCACCACTGGAACACACTTCAGCTTTCATCTACTGACCTCCTATGAAGGTTAATAATAATAAATATCTCATGATGGATGGCTGTTGAGTACTGGTGTTGTTGTTTTTTCCTTAAGAAAAAAAAAAATATTGTCTAAGTACCTCAGGATGTTTTGCTTATCCACACAAGACATGTGCAAATCTCAACTATGTGCAATGCTTGTGCAATGTTCCCTTCACATCATCCACCTCAAACATGCAGATTACGTTCCACATGATGTTTTACCATTTACAGTCAGCTTTATGATGCATGATAACAAAAACACAGGAATTGTACATAATTTAATGAAACCTTTCCTTCATGGCATGCGGGGGCACATGAGAAGGGCTAATGCATTCTTTATGGGGCACAGCGACTCTGCATGGTTAGTGACCGGTCCAGGAAACCGGAGATGGACCGTGGGCTCTCCCTCCACCCCAAAAAAAACTTCCTCTCCGAGGCGAGTTTGCTCTGGTATACATTTGCTGGACAAGTAACTAACTGGATTGATCATTTCATTAATCATCACACTCAGTGGAGTCTAAAACTGTCTAGAAAGTTTGAATAAGAGGTTATGATACTGACCTCCTGCCACTTCCTCTCACCCTAAAAGTCATTCATAACAGCATCTCAACGGTTCCCTCACTTTAACTCCTTTCCTCCCCCTCTTCTCTCAGACTCCCCCATTCCCTACCTCCCTCTTTCTATCTATCTCTCCCCTTCCACCTCCCTATCACCTCTCTCTGCTCCTCCCCCTGCTACAAGAGCTGTGTGTATCACCCCAACCTTCATAAGCGGAGAAGATAAGTGATAAGTGCGTACTTATGTGTGTGTTCATGTTTATGTGTGTAATTAATGAGCTTGCGGGGGTGAGGACATTCCGTCAGACGGCTGTCTCTATGCACAATCAGTAGTTACCTCAGAAACACGCAGAAAAGAACCAGATTTTCAATAAAACACTCACACAAAGTTGGACAGAGGCAGACAAGCTGCCACCCTACTTATTCCAACATTTATCCTATCTCTGACCTTTTAATTACACACAATTACAGAGACAAATACACACATTTATCTTCTTCATGGCTGTCCTCGGTCCGATATCACAAAGTGTATCCTGAGTCCTTGCTATCTACAGTTATTACCCCTAACTTCTGGGATTGCTCTCTCTCTCTCTCTCTCTCTCTCTCTCTCTCTCTCTCTCTCTGTCTCTCTTTGTAGTCAGTTGGCTCTGTCCAGTTGCTGTCCAGTCGGCGAGGCAGTGATTATTTATCACCCGGCGGTAAAATGGAGGGGACTTGCCGGGCCTTATTAGTGAGATTTACAGTGTGCAGGAAAGGCTCTTAAGGGGGAAACTCTCCTATAAGCACCATCAGCTGTTCATCAGATAACACCCACATGACTGGACCAGTACGTGGTCCATGCATGAGAACTCAAACACGAACATAAACACACACACACTCAAAGGTAAAGCGGAAACATGCCAATTTCCCATTGGCTTTGAAACATGGACCGGAGTGACCTTACACTGTCTGTAGTGGTATTTGAGAGTGTGACATAAATATTTTGGCCTTTTCCTCGCATGAGCCCTCCCTCCATGGATGCTAATCTTACTAAACTACCAATCAAATATTAGCTGATTTATTTTAGGAAACAACTCTTTTGTATTGCATTACAGCTTTATTATAAAGTTCGTAGTAAGAGATCCTTAAAGGCATACTATGCGATTCTAATAACATTTTTTGTTAAATTCTGAGAATATTTCCTCACGGTTTGCCAGCGATTCATTTGTGTAATTTGTTTTCCTACACAGCTCTGGGTCTGTAAATGGAACACAAAGAAAGTTGCTTGGTCCGAGCCACACAACTTTGTTCCAGACAATCAGCAACAGGTGGCGGTAGCATTCGTGCATGGAGCAGTGGGAGAGACAAAGTGGTAAACACCAGTACATGCAGGACTCATTACTGGGCTCTAGGCGCTGTCCAGAAGGAGAGACGGCCGAGAAACAGCCAAAGAGGAAAAAGACTGAAGAGTCCAAATTGTGCAAAAAGTTATATGACCATGCAAGGGGAAGACCTGTGTTAACCTCGGTGAGGCTTTCAATTCTGGAGAAATCTCTGAGATTTAAAAGGAATGAAAACTGATGCAGGTTGCTCTGTTTCTGCTCAAGTTGAGCAACTTTACCTTTGATGCATCACACAAACAATAGGTCAGAACTGTCTTGTCCATTTGTTTTCATGTTTGTGATGGCTGATTCAAACTGGTTAGCTTTGCTAGCTTAAAACTTTTGTTTTTTGTTGGGTTTTATGACAACAAAGACCTAAATATACAAGTTCTGACATGACAGTGGGATTATTTGTGTTGACTCATAATACGAAATGCTATACTAAGTAGCCTATTATTACCGGAGATGTTTCATTCCTTGTAAACTTTGCATCTGGGAGAAACCTTCCGCAAAAACACATGCTACCTTATTGAGGCTAATGTGCCCTCGGCCAGCAGACTGTGGATTCTGCCATATTTCAGTAGAGTAGTAATGGTCGGTAATTTGCGTCGATGAATTTGGGGTGTGGAGCTTCTGAGGGAGCACTGAAGGGAGGGGTGTATTTGTTTGGCAGTCGAGTTCAAATACCAACAGTCTCTGCAGAATCGCTTAGTATCCCATTAATTAGTATTAACTGTGTCTATCTAGCTGACCTAAAAAAGCTTGAACAGATCAGGTTTCCTGTTTCAGCGTGTTACATGCTAGCCAATATTTTTACAGTTGAATTAATATTACAATTTTGGTTGCGTTCCCATTTAAATCAAGTCAGTAGAAGACTGTAGAAGGTGGAACACTGATTATGGCCTGCACCCAACCTCACCTCCAGACACACAAACAGTCTTTGCTGTCCCATGCTAATGTGCTGGGGTTAACGACGCTCGCCACCGTCACACCTGGCGAAGCCCCTCGAACCAATCTTACACAGTGTGAGTGTTAAAGTTAAATGTGTGCTTGTCATATCTCGTGTCGCTAAGCGGTAGGCCTGCAAGCTCTTATCTGAGCTCTAAGTGCCGGAGAGGGTGAGAAAAGACGAACTCTGCCATGTGTCTCTGTCACAGCCTCGGGGTTCAGGATCTGGTCTGATAGCAGCCAACAGCATCATTTGTCACTTACTACATGCGTAAGTGTTGTTTGACACACAGATACTACAGATACAATCAACATTTATGCGCTGGTGTTTTCCCACACACATGTCACAGCCACTGCCATTTCCACAGGTATCTTACTTGTGTAAATCATATTTTTTTTTATATTGGGCACACAATCTCTAAGATCTCACTGGCGTTCAGAGTCTTTACAGTCACTACAGTCATTTGGTGCAAGAAATGACCCAAACCCATGCCATTCTGCAAAAACTGTAAGCAGATAATAGGTTGCAATGCTTAAGAAGCAGAGTTTCATGATTTTGATTGCCTTATAATGTTACCCAAAGTCTTGCAATCTCTTTGGCAACATGTATTTTCTTGGCAAAATTAGTTTAATGAAATACTGAAAAGCTCTGCAGCAGCCGTTGTGGTTTCAGGCCAACAGATCAACCAGGCACAAAGCCCTTCCAGGACCTTAAGTTTTAACATTGTAGCTGTGATGTTATATGTATGAGCCCACTAAACAGATCTTGCGGAGCACTTTCACTATCATCCATAATGCAAAAGCTTCTTCCTTCCTCCCGGGCAGCGGCGGTTGTGGGCTGGACGCTCCTGACGACGAACGCCCTTCCTCAGAAGCCAAAGAGACTAGTTTGTTTTCTTGGCCTCTGTGACGGGTACAACAAAAGCGTTTTTATGTGAGTCAGTGGGTGCTTATGTCTCTTTGTATTTGCGTGTGGGTGTTTATGTGTGTGTGTGAATATGATAACTATGAGAATGGTTATTTTAGATTCAGTTCCTCTTCTCCTCTGAGGCTGTCAAAGAGACAGCGAGGCAGGATGAAAGACCACAGAGGGAAAACAGCAGAGGAAGAGTGAATGTGTGTGTGTGTGTGTGAATACTGTGTGTATTTACATGGCAAAAGTTCATTTCTGCTCTTTGAAGTGGGGAGTATCAGTGTCTTATGAAAACACACTGAGGAAAGGGCAGCTGACTGTGTGTGTGTGTGTGTGTGTGTGTTCATGGTGCGAGGGAGAGAAAAACAGAAAAACAGAACAAGAGAAAGAAATGAAACCATTAATAACTTTTTTATCACAGAGTCCCTCATCTCCTTCTCATCCTCCCTTCATCCTTCTTCTGCCTCTCTCAATCTCTCCCATCAGGCTTTCTTTCACTACTTGTCTCATAGCAGCAGAATGATGGGGCTTCATGACTCCAGCCCTCATAAATTTGATAATGAGTCTCTTCATTAGTGATACTAACTCCTAACCCCATCTCCTTGTTCACGTGTGTGTGTGTCTTACTGTGTGTGTGTTTCCCCTGTCGTCACCCTTGTCTCCCACGGAGACAAAAGGGGCAAGTCTCCTCAGAAAGGGAAAAGATTACATTTAAAGAAAACAGGAAAAGAGAGCAGAATATAAATGAGAAAATGATAAGACACAAAAAGATGAGTAAGGAGCAAGAAAGGGAAGTATCCAAATTAGAAAAAAGACATCAGGGAAAGGCTTCATGTTCAAAGACTGAATTATAAGGAGCGCTGGGCAACAGTTCTGGATGTTGAATGTTCTGTTACATGTGCCAGACAAAACAGAGCTTTAACATGTTTAAGCCATCCGTCCTGCTGCTTATATTAAAATACTACAGCTATGACACAATAGTGGTTCAGCCTAGCTCTTCAAAGCTTTAACACATCCTATGTTTATTGGTTACCAAAGAAAGATTCAGTGCACAGAAGTTGTATTCAGAGAGTATTCAGATTGGATTAAATTTTTTAAAATTATTTTAATGTTGTTAATAGACTGTGACAGCAAGGCATTAGATAGGTAAGCAGTAGCCAAGCTAGTGGCTGTATGGCTATGTCTGTCAGTCATTCAGTCAGTCAGCCGGTCTACCAAACTGAAATATCGCAACAGCTATTAAATGGATTGCCATGAATGGTTCATGGTTACCAGAGGATACATCCTACTGACTTCTGTTTTCCTGGCCTTTCTTAGCCCCATGAGGTTGATATTTGTTGTTTTAATTTTAATGTATCAACAACTATTTCATAGCTACTGTAATTAGGTCAAAATTTGGTGCTAATTAGCAAGTGTTAGCATGCTAACACACTAAAATAAGATGGTGAACATGGAAAACATTATATCTGCTTAGCATCAACTTGGCATTGTCATTTTGAGAATGTTAGCATCCTGAGGTTAGCATTTAGCTCAAGCACCGCTGTGTATAGAGCCTCTGGCATGGATGTATACTGTTGTTGTTTCTTTGTAAATGAAACATTTTGCAAGTAGTTATCAATATTTGAAGGATTGGAATTCACTAAGTTGATGATAGTGAATGTGTGCTATTTCATTGAAGTTGAACTCATTACAGCTGTGCATAAGATTTTTTGGCATTTCTTTCAAATCCCATATCTTTATTTCTATCTTTTTTCCTTTTACATATAAACCAAATGGCTTCACCGATCCAAAACAGAACAATGGGATAGTTAGCAGGAGGAGAAACAGCAATAAATTAGTAAACCAAATAAATAAGAGGACTCATTCAAGCTAACATTGATAACTTATTGTATGTAATTTTTTGTTTGAAAAAAAACACATTTTGTCTGGATAAAGGGAGTACTGTATTTTATAAATTTTATATTTTCAAGTTTTTCATCTTTCGTAAATCTAGTGATGAAGCCACAAGACAATCATCTGTCTGGGTAGTTAAGCAAAAACTTGCTTTGGTATGTGGTCTTTCTGAAATAATATTCACATTTTGAGTCCCACCACAGTTACTCCCTCAGTTTAATATATCTTGTACTGTTGTAGCAGATTTGTGTTGCAGTCAGGCATTTCACCAAACAGTCAACTGTCTGTCACACTTTACCCTTTACCCTTCACCCCAGGACCTCCACGTCATCCACAAAGATTGCCCATAAACATTTTGACAGGCAGCATGTGAGCCCTCAGATGATGATACCATAAGATCCCATATTCTTACCTTTTTCCATTAATAGACACAAAGACACACTCCTGTACAACTACACACAATATGTGCGCACAGGTTTTTCTAACTTTAAGATGTCTCGTAATCATTTTTATTGGAAGTGAGAGAGGGGTGGAGAAAGAGAGTCAGATAGAGCCAGAGGGAGACAGACAGATGGAGACACAGAAGTGGGGATCTCGCTCCATCGCCACCACGTCTGAAGGAGCTGGTATCTCCAGATAAAATAATCTGGTTATTCTCAGCAACACCGGGAGGAGGCATGCCTTTTACATGGCTTGGTCCTGCCAGTATGTGATTGCGTGTGTGTGTGTGCGCGTGTGTGCGTGTGTGTGTGTGTGCGTGTGCGTGTGCGTGTGTGCGTGTGTGTGTGTGTGAATTACATCCACAGGGAAAAGATACAGTACATTATGACACGTTACTACTCTTATTGGAAACCTGGATGGAAGAAAACACAAGACTGAGCATGAGAGGTGCTGCCATTAAGTGCCAGTGTGCCCTGGAATTCTCACATACATATGGCCATCAACTCAAACTTATGAATGTTGTCATGCCCTGTACCTACATTGTCTCATGTTAATCTTACATGTCATTCAGGACTGTACAGTCTTACATGTCAGTCAGGACTGTACAGTTCTTTACTGTAGACCAGACCAGTATCATGTGGTGAACTGATACTAGCACTTTCTTGGATTGTTGGTTTAAAAAGGGTTTTGTGTAAAAGCATCACATGATTTATGATATTATCAAATACAATATGCTTAATGCCTTCTAATTTGTATGGCATAATCTAGAGAAAAAAACCTCTCTGATTCATATTGTTTTTCTTTTTTGGTTAACCTCCTGTGGGCCTGGGCAACTATCACTGCAACTCAAATGTTTGTGAAAAAAACTGTGTATCTGACTCACATCTACTTTATTTAATAAAGAAAAGTCTTGAATGTGTAGTATATTTGTGGGATATGAAAAGTGTTTTTTGGCTTTTACCTATCTTTCTACTGTACTTTCTTTTGCCCTCAGTAGCATAACCTTTAACTCTATTGATGTAGGACTAATAGCTGCTTCTGTCTACTGTGTACACTTGGGGTTAAACACAAAGCTGCTATTTCACAAAAAAGATTTGTAATCATATTTATAACACAGTTGGGTGGAAGTGGAGGAATTAATTTTCTGTGTTAAATTGTTTTTTACTACTATTTATACTTTTCAACATTATGTTCTAACAACATACCTCCATCCATCCATCATCAACTGCTTATCCTGCGTACAGGGTCGCGGGGGGGCTGGAGCCAATCCCAGCTGATATCGGGTGCAAGGTGGGGTACACCCTGGACAGGTCGCCAGTCCATCGTAGGGCCACACATAGACGAACAACCACTCACACTCACATTCACACCTAAGGGCAATTTTAGGGTAACCAATCAACCTAGCCTGCATGTTTTTGGACGGTGGGAGGAAGCCGGAGCACCCGGAGAGAACCAACGCTGACACGGGGAGAACATGCAAACTCCATACAGGGGCAACCGGGGTTTGAACCCACGACCTTCTTGCTGTGAGGCGACAGTGCTAACCACCGCAACATACCTAAATTAGTTAAACAAAGAAGCATGAAAGCTAGACAAAAAATAAGCGGTGTACATTTTAATGGTCTGGGTGGAAATGAATAGTGGAAATAGAATGTGAGGTTCGACAGTGGAAGAATACCGAAAAATGAATGGAAGGTTCATCCAGGTATTTTTTAATGGAGGTTGTCTATGCAGTCTAGATGAAAATAACATTACTTTGTTGCATCAGAAAACAAATCATCTGTTCAGAGCGCATTACCTGTTCATATCTGACTATTGTATTCATACTTGTTTACATCCCTAGTGTATACAACATGTACTCCATATTTGTTTGTACTGAAAGAAGGAACCCTTCTCTGTTTGTCTTCCAGAGGTTTTCCCCTTTTTTCCAACATGGTTTCTGTGTGTGTATGTGTGTGTGTGTAGATTTTCCTTACATGAATCAAAGGTCAAAAGACGTGTTGTATATGTATGAACTGTAAAGCCCTCTAAGGGAGATTTGTGATTTTGAGCAATGTAAATATAACTGACTTTTCCGGACAAAATTTTCAAGTCTCAGATAGAATGCATAGAAGATTGAGAATGTCTTGGAACTCCACTGACTGTCAGCTTTGCAAGTATTGTCCAGAAAGAATTAATAGCCAGAAATCACAGCACCAGATGGAAAAATCACAAAATCGCTGGTATTGAACACGTATCAGCTTGTGATGTATATAAAGGGTTATTTGTTGCTTTGGAGTATTAAAAATCACCCTTACTGCCTCTTTTAAAGTCTAAGAATTGTTTTTTCAAGGTTGATTAAGAATGTCCAGGGTTACAATGATCATAATGGTAAAAAAGGCATCCCAGTAATAGCCTAGATAATACTGCATATATCAATTCTCACTGAAAAATGTTAATACTAGCTTACTCCAACACACAAACACAGAGAGGACCTGTGGTGTGTCACCGCTGGCTGATACTTTTACCAACAGTGAAAATGGTGTTCATCTGGCCTCCACGACACTCATGATGTGACATTCCTTTCACGTCTGCTCAAATATCCTACCACTCACACATTTGCAGGGCTCCCTGACTGTATTTAATGACATTCAGATGATATAAAGACTCCATTTCAAGGTTTCTCTCTGCACGGGACCCAAATGAGACTTTGGCTGTGATTATTTCATGAAGACCAACTGGCAAAAAAAAACGGGCCTGTGACCTATTTTGGGTGCGGAGCCATAGCTTAAGTAACCACTGTCACTGACAGCATTCAATAGGTCTATATCCAACTGTTTTAGTGGCTCAATTTTCACTGCCCCATTGCAAACAGACTGTGGGGTTAAGGCCAGGAAAATAGTCATAGGTTGAAGTTGCATCCAACTGTTTTAGAGTGCAGAAAGTTTGATGACGAGGGTCAAACTCTTTAATATTCTACTTCTGTTGACATAATTTATAAATTCGTTACTGTTACTGTAAAACGTGGATGTACCAAAAAAGCGAAAAATGTTCTATACTATTATTCAGGCTACTCATATTTGTCTGTCTCTCACCTGACACCTTTGCATTTCAGTGCAAAAATAGATACAAACAACATCACTAATGGGACTGTTGTCAGTACTTTTACAGTATTTCCAAATTGCTGCTTAAAATGTTCTCTTGTAACCCTAACTGAGAGATGAGGCAATGCTGAGAAAATGACAAAAAAAGAAGGAAAATACTGTATGAGTGACAAAGAGATACATATTCGGGGGATTTGTGCTACTTTCATCTGGGAGCCAATCAGATTAGCCCCTAAAGGCCAGGACCCTTCGAGACTGTGGGAGGTGTGTGGTTTTTGCTCTCTCTTACTCTCTCTCTCTCTCTCTCTCTCTCTCTCTCTCTCTCTCTCTCTCTCTCCATTTGTCTGTGTATACGAGAAAGTGTGTATTCGTCTGCACATGTCTGTGGGTGAATGCGTGACTGGTTTTATCATCAGATTTCTCATAATGCTTCACTCTGAATGTGATGATGTCATAGCCATAACGCTCACCAACCAATCTACATCTGGCCAATCACAACTCACCACTAGCTATCACCATGATTGTCACAATCAAAATCCTTTCATGCGATCAGTATCGTCGCCGAGGTGGGGGAAGGATGAATTATGGAGCTGTAGCTTTACAAAAAGCAAAGCAAAAAGCAAAGCAAACTGCCGCCTCTGGTGCTGACACATGATCAATCACACCTATGGGAGTAAAAGTACTTTTAAACCCCAGTTTTGCAGAGGTCAGGATGGCGGTCAGTCAGTTAAAATACAGCAGAGGCATATTTTCAAGAAGGAGGGCGGTTTAGTAGCTAGATAACTGAGCATTATCATTAAATACCTTCCAAAGCCACGTCACGACTTGATAGTGTATGATTATGAAACTGATAGGTAGCACTGACCACCACAGCAGGCAGACTGCATCCATCAGGGGTCCTCTGCCATGAGCTTAAAACCACACTCCCTATAAGGCACTGTTGATTAAACAATTATGCCAGACATCAGTAATTAAACATAAATGGTCAGTAAATTTCAGAAGGATGGAAGAAATGAGGGAATGAAGAACAGGAATCTTCCAACATCCTGTTCACTGTTCTTTTAAGCTTTTGGCAATATTGTTCTTTGACAATCATGCCAATAAAGCAAAACTGAATTGAATTGAATTATATCTGCTGAGATGTATCAGTATGTAATAATATATGGAGAAGATTTTTACATTCTTTCCATTAGAGACTGTTTAGATATGTCATGAACCTTTAAACTATGTAAGTCTTATGGGTTAAGTGCTCTTGCATGGCTATTAAATAGTAACAAGTACATCTGCCAGATGTGTTGGTGTGTGTGTGTGTGTGTGTGTGTGTGTGTGTGTGTGTGTGTGTGTGTGTGAAACATACAGGTATCTTATTAGTACTTGACCAGAATCATGGCACATCAAATGCATATAAAACTGAAGGTGAATATTCGTTTTTTCCGACCTCCCGAGTTTGTCCTGGTTTTTCCATTATGAAGCTGATCAGAAGTGGCACACGCAAATATCACACACACTGTCTCTCGTTCCCCCTCTCTCTCATACACACACACACACACACAAACCACAAGCCCTCACAGACCTATAAGTGTCTGTCCTTGAACATTAAAACATACAGAGGCCCATGGGATGGGCAGAGGGAGAAACCGAAACATCGGCCAGCTCACATCCAAAAGACGACATGAGACTGGACATGAGGCCAAAAGGCTTCCATTAGCATTTTCCTCCATACATACATTATTGCACTCACATTGAGGCATAATAACCACTAACATGACATCCCGCAACCTCCACCTCCCAGGGGCATTCCTGCAGCAGTCATCACTTCCTCTTTGATTCATAGCTGAAAAGATTTTTCAGGTTTAACGGGGAACTCAGCCCATTCAAAAGCCAAAGTAGGTTACTGGTGACACAGTTTTTGCTAGTTCCTATTAAATGTCTCTAAAACAATTGGAATATTGTTTTATATACACTACACTGTGTGTGTAGGTTAAGCTATCGTACGTGCACACGTCACAAACGGGGCAGGTGCTGAGGTACTTTCCAGTATATGAGTGCTGGTTGGTGTGCTATCAGTCTCTCCATCTCAAGCAAAAAGCCTATTTCTACTCTATTTCTATACTTGTATTGCTTTAACTCACTTCAATGAGTGACAGAATAATATGCCCGTCTGTGCTCAAGGTGATGATGCATGCAGAGGAATGCGTTCAGAGATTATGTTTAATTCTTGGGAAACAGAGTACACAAAATAAACAGATCTGAAGTCGACACAACTACAAAGTGGAAATCATCACATTGGCTGAACCACATGAAACAATAACTATTAAGTCATTCTCCTGCCCTCTTAAAATCCATAATATGTTGAGTCTGTTAATTGTTTCCTCACTGGGTAGGGACATGCTGAAATGTGCTGACAATCAAAATAGCATTTGGTTTATTTTCTCTCCTCATGGTTACCCTGTATACATGAACATTAAACATGAAATGCAACTCATGGCACTGGCCTCGGTACCCTGCCAAGCGATGACTGTGTTTGTACATGTGCCTTTACCCTGTTGGGTTTCAGATTTATCTTGATTGTTTCCTTCCACGTCCTCTCTTCAAAATGTTTTCATGTTTCTCGAGGGTGAAACTTTATGTCGACTGTGGTCTCGGGGTTTGGTTATTTTAGAAAGCAAATGTGGAGGAAATATCCCAAACATTTTAACGGCCTTTCTTCAAAGGAAGTCAACTCTCGGTTGAATTTAATTAACAGACAGAATTGAGATTGGCCTTAAATAGCGTGGCTTTTTACTGTGCTTTTCAGAACTAAAACATAAAACCACATTTAGCAGTCATCAAGTCTACGAATCACCACCCCGGTTTATTTAAGTACAAAATTAGGCTAAAATGGGAGAAATCTTTATAAACATAGCGGGACATTTCTGGGACAAGCTTGACTTGACTGCAGGCATTCACACCCAAGATGCTGCCTGCAGTTATTAACAGTTTACATTACAAAGATAAATAAGGAAATTGGACAATTACATGTATGCTTGCTCTCATGTTGTGTTCTCTTAAATGCAATTAAAGTATAGTAAGTATTTGGGGTATTTGTGGCAGACAGTACAGAGGTGACAAAGGCCTCTGGCCGGTCTCCATGTGGAGATGGTCAGCGACATACAAGCAAACTAAAAAGACAGTAGATCCAGGTGATGAGTGTTGAAGTAAAAACAAACTAATTTAACTTATTCTGAAAAAAACTATACATCATTTGTTAAAAAAAAAACTGAAATTAAAATAAAAAGGTTGATAAAAGTATTTGATATGCCTGTCATCACTGTCATATGAAAATCTTGCATCTCCAGAACATTAACTTTTGTGAGCTGAAAAAGCAGCCCAATTTTAAGCTTTGTGACGATGCATTTTTCCGATAATCCAATGGGGTTAATGAAGGTTTATTTAGCTTTAGAATAATTTTCTCAACCAATATAGAAATCCTATTTGAAAAAATTTGAAATCCCCAAATTTGAAGACACATGGTTTCCACTGGCGTGGAAATCAAAGGGACTCTTTTTGTTTACAAATCTTACCATAATTACATTTGATCCATTATAATACACCAAATACTATATACAAGGCCAAGCTTTTACATCTCCCCTCTGCGCATCATGAGAATGAACGCCCCATCTCCCCAAACGCCCTACACAGGCCAGTCTGAGTACTGCACAGCTTTTCCCCAAGATACAACCTCTGCTGTAAGGAAGGAAGGAAGGAGGGGAAGGAAGGAGGAAGGAAAAAGGAAGTAAGGTGTGGTCCAGATGTGGAAGAATTGGGTGCCTAAGGGCAGGTAAAGTGACAGCACTTGTACGTGTGTGATATCTTCATGCTGGTCCCAGTGGGCTGCAGATTTTAACAGAGCATGGATCACAATTACTGTTCCTCAGAGGGAGAACAGCAGCAAGGGAACTGAAAGCTTTCTCTCTCTCATACACTCTGACACACACACACACACACACACACACACACACACACACACACACACCTACATCTGCTTTGTTCCTTTAGTCCAGCAGCTGAAATTCCCATCAGAACTTTACATCGTAAAGCCCCATCATCATCATCACTGCCTCTCTTTGGTTTTCTCCTTTGTTCTTCTGTCTTGCTCTCCATTCTTTCATCCAAAGTTCACACACTATTCTCTTACAATATTTATAAAACAGAATAGAATTGTGTTTACTTTCATTTTAAAAGAAAAAGAAATTCCCCCGCTACAAATATTAGTTCGTGACACTAACACAATGTTTTCAGCAGATTTAGACATTGTGTATGTGTGTGTGTGTGTGTGTGTGTGTGTGTATGTCAGCAGGCCTCAGTAGTGAAACCATCGGCTTGTTTGAAGTTTGTCCCCTCGGGCCGCCATCCAAGAACAAAGATGGTAAAAGTTTAATTCTTCAGCGCACATAGCTCACTAAAAAGACTTTAATCTACACAACAGTATACATGTGTGTCAGTGTACGTTATGGAAATATACACTTTACGACACTCACAATCTTTTCAGAGTGTCAAAGCCTCAGTAGACATGTTGCACATGGATGTTTAGGGTAATAGAGTGTCACAGAGGTGACAGCAGTGATGACCAAAGCAGGAGTTGGTGAAATGAGGACACACACGCGCATGAAATGAGCCACCTCGGAGGCAACGTCTTGCCAACTCATTACATTCACTTGGACAGTGGCCTTTAACACACAATACCAACTAGAGAGCAACACAGCCCCCCCACACTGCAACAACCCTCAAATAACCAGCAGAAGAGCCTTGTTTAAATTTCCAAATGCAACAAACACAAAGGCTGAAGTGAGAAAAGAATTGTGTTTACTTTCATTTTAAAAGAAAAAGAAATTCCCCCGCTACAAATATTAGTTCGTGACACTAACACAATGTTTTCAGCAGATTTAGACATTGTGTGTGTGTGTGTGTGTGTGTCTGCACATTCCAAATCCTGAAGTGGCGTGAGGGTCAGAGGTGAGTCGGATGCAGCCCCTCATCAGCTCTCCTGGGGGGGCTGGTCGACACACACAACTAGACACACACTTGTTGACCACTTACTCTATTTAAGAGACACGACTGAGTGCAAGGACAGAGCGGCGGTAGCAAAATTCCAAGGAGCAACACATAACTTAAATCTCATCCCCCGCAGTTTGACAGAGCGGCCTGTGTCAGCACCAGTCAGCAGTGTGTTCAGCAGTAAAAGATGGAGCAGTTTTACATTCAGATGCAGCACTGGTCTCGGTCTAGGCCGCACTGACCAGATCTCGGAAGAGCCGACTTGGTTCAAAGTACAATGTCATCTTGATTAAGACTTTTCAAATAAAAATTACTTCTTTTATATTTCTTGCCAGGAATTTCCTTAATATATAACTGCTCACCAAGTCACTGGCAAAAATCTGGGGTTGTGGTGACAAATCTTTTGCAGAACAAAAAAATAAGAAAAGGGTAAATATCAATTAATAACCACAAATGGAATAATGTGAAAATAACTTCTTTTAAACAAAAGCATTCATTACTTCCCAAATATTTACTGATAGGACAATAAAATGTTTGAATTAAGAAAAATACATGTATTAATGGAAATATAAATAAATATTTACAAATACATATTGAAACTGTAATGCCTTTTAATGTGTTTTAATGTTGCCTTTTAATGATTATAGCTATATGTTTTGTGAATGGTAGTTTTCTAATATTCCATATATACGGTTTACCCTATATGTCACAATATAAAAAAATCCAGATAACAAACTACAATTATTTACTTCACTAATAATAATAGCAATATTAATCTGTACATATACAGAATATTTAATAGAAAACAACGCAATACATTGTGCTTCATAAAAGATGAAAAAACGATAAAAAAGACGCAAGAAAAAAGGAAAATTGAAATGAAAGCATGCCGGATTTTATTTAGGAGACGAATCAAAAGCATTTGGTAGCAAACCTGCCTTTTCAAAACATATAGTGCAGTATATGTACTCTGAAAACAGGCTCAGGTAAAATAAATAACACAGAACCATGCTTCTTCACATCTCTGTGCTTGGTCATTGTATAAACATTTTACTTTAAATGCTGAGAGTGCAACGGAAGTGCATCTAACTCTCTCCATATCGTTTCATTTTCAGTCACAAAAAAAGATTATTAATTAAGTTTATTAAAAGATGTTTATCGCGTGTGTGTGTTTGACTGTGTTAGTGTGCCCTTTCACCTTAAAACAGCAGTTCCATATAGAAGCTGTGAAGTAACAGTCCCACCTGCGCATTTTTCACTTTAATTTATTCATCTAGTTTTTGCTCGCTTTCCCTCCTTTCATCCTGTACTTGGCTGAATACACACACACTGTGGTTCTCTCTGCCTCACACACTCATGCACACACACACACACATACATATAGCTGGCTCCCCTCTGCTCTGCTTTAAAGCTCTGCCTATCCAAACAGGAAAGTGGCCTCTGCCCCAGCAGCAGTTGAGGGCACAGCAGTGGAGATTTCATTAGTCACAGCTAACAGGCTAATTATCCGCTTCAGCACACCTGTAAAACTTAACTGTGTGTCAATCTCACACAATCACAGCCACTGCATAGGTGTGCGTGTGGGTGGGTGTGAACTGGTGGGTGTGTCACAAACCCGTCTGTTTCTGTGTTAATATGTGAACTGTGGGTCAGTCAGGCCTCTGCATGTGATCATTAAACGTCCAACAGTAGAATTAGCAATCAAAGTTGCATGTTATTTACTTATTTATTTTAAAGGTACAGGAAACTGTGCGCTTCATCAGCCTATAAATGCCATCAATTACTGTCAAATGATCCTATGTTTTTTTGTCACCTAACTTCTGATCATCTTTCTTTTGTGGCATGAAACTTGGAGCAGTGTTATGTCACACCAAGAGGTCCAATGATGGAACACCACTCTAAACTAGGCATCTCCTTTGATGTGTGAATGACAGTCAACAGTTTAATTAGCGTGAAGAGGAGAAGATGATAGAAAAGTGTTGAACATTGTAAGGAGACACTGTCCTCCCAATATCAACAACCGCATCAGTCATTTCAGCAAGTACCCCAAAACGACATATGTTTACGCTGAAGAGACAAAGCTGCCGAAAGTAATTATGGTGAGATGAAAGAGGAAGTCAGGTGGCATAGAGCGTTGGTGGCGGATGGATGGGTTAACACTGGACTTTAACCTGGGAGACAGCTGCTCCTTTCCTGTTTCCAACGAAAACCCAACTATTCTTAACTACATGTTTATTATTGTCACGTTAGCAAAGTAGCAACCCTATCTATGTGGGACTACATGTGGAAATGCAGGCCAACTGAATTAGGGATGATCAAGATGAATTTGACTTGACTTCTAGAGGGCAAGGACAAACAATGTATTTTCTTGTTTTGTAAGGACTGTTATGTGAGAAACATATAAAATTAGCTGGATTTTTCACCGTAAAAATTCTAAATAAATTATTCCAAGTGGCAAAGATAAAGGATACTAGTGTGTGGTACATATTTCAGCCAGATCAGGAGGTGAAGCAACAGCTCTACTGTAGGAATTTTGCAAAGTTCTGCAGTTTTTGGTTTTCAAATTTTAATTGTGAATTGGCAGTGAAACCGTGGGCTACCTACTTATCTATATATATTTTAATTTCTTGAGGGCTTAAGGGCATTTCTGTGGCTCATGAGGTGGAGCTGGTTGTGTAATCAGAGGGTTTCAAGCTTCCGTAAGGAAATAGGAAATAAAGTCTTGCTAGCAGCTCCTGTATGTACTCAACCAACTCCTCTCCACTGGTGTTTCCTGCAACAACAACAAAATATGCGATGCCCTGCAATGAATTGACGACCTGTCCAGGGTGTACCCCGCTTTTCACCCAATGTCAGCTGGGATTGGCACCCGGCCCCCCGTGACCCTGTACGCAGGATAAGCGGTTAACGATGAATGGATGGATGGAGGGTTTAAAAATGATGTTAAAGACAATTCTAAAATAAGTTTATTTTATGTACCAGGAAAGGTACTCTTCTCTGGATAAATGCCCCTTGCCCCTTGCGCCTGTTTCAGGGTTTAGGGTTTCTGTGTTTAAAAATAGCCTAAAATAGAGAGATGAAGGAGAGCTGGAGCTACTGATGTGTACAAGAGTCTTTGAGGTTGGGGGAATTTCTCACCATTTTACAGCAAGCGCCAAAAACCCGCATCCTGCCCCATGAATAGAGCTGGAGACACACACACACACACTCAGACACCGGTGCCCCCTGCCTGGCAGCCTCTTTGTAGCCGTGTTGTGATTGTATCAGATGTGGCGCGATAGAGGTTAGGAGTATGAGGGTGTTGGTAGGGGGATGTGTGAATTTGTAATGTGCTTATGCTGGGACCGCAAAGACAGGAGATAGGGGCACCAAAGCTGTGTTATACTCCCACACACTCACTCAAACATGCACACACTCACACACTGTAGGGAGTGGAACTCTAGCTCCCTGAACTCCTTTCATCCTACTGAAGGTGGAAGTCAGTGCAGGGTTTCCTGGAGTCCCAGCGAGATTCAGCACTCTCTATATCCTCTGCAAAACTACTGCCTGCTGACAGCGTCTGTGTGTGTGTGTGTGTGTGTCTTCACATGGTTCAAAGGCTCAGAGTGCACAATGTTGAGGTGAGTTATCAGTGTGCGATCTCTGAGACTATATGTAGAACACATCACAGTTTGAATTACTGCATTAGCCCATATAGCGCCTTTATTTAGGCAACTCTGCGGAAGCAAGGGTTTAACTTTTTCTGGATATTTTCGTTCCTCTGGAGTACAAAAGTGCTACTGCGGGGCCTTTTAAATTCACGTCGTTGAGTCTCCATGTGTGGCTGAGGTCCTAGAAGGTCACCAGAAGCTAAAGAAGGAGCAGCAAATGGTGTCATTTCCCTTAACGCCACGTTAGAGGTCAAAAGGGGAACCACACTGGACTGTTGGACTGGACAAAGACTACAAACCTACAGCACACTGAGCTGGCACATTAAAACCATGGTAGTTTGTCACACTAATTGTCCCTCATATTCATTTACAAAAGTTCTTATTTTTTCTCACCAGCATTTGTATTGATTGTGAAACATGTGTTGACATCTTGCTAATCTTTATGTAATAATCTAATTTAAAACACCAGGCAGAGCAAGTAACATTAAGGCTGAGTCATTACTGCTTGATTCCAACCCAGGCCGTTTGCTGCGTGTCATCCCGTCTCTCTCTCTCCTGTCTTCCCTGTCTCTGCAGCTGTCACTATCCAATAAAATATAATATTTTTAAAAATAACAAAAAAAATCTTTTAAAAATCGGTGACCTACAAGCAAAAAAAATGTGCAGATGTCATTGATTTCAGCAAGGAAAACAGCTCCCCGAAGCCTCCGAAATCATTCACCTTTATTCTGTGTTTCAAATTCATCCCTTACATTAAGATTTCCCTCTCTAGGCTGGTTAGGGAAGTGAATGAGCAAAAACTTTTAAAAAGAAAGCTTGTGACACTTTCTTTGTCTCCATCCTACAAAAAGTTGTCTTTTATCCCTTAAACCCACTCTGTCTCGTAAGCTTGACAGGCAGACTTGCTGACTGTGGTGATTTTGTGTGTGCAGTGGACCATGACACACCCATACCCACATATACTATACACACTTAACATATGGGTGTGCCTCTAAAGCCGGGAGCACGCTACAGGACTGATCTCCTGACTGCTCAAATTTCTGAACGTTCATTGCTGTTGTTTCCTGGAGATTATTCACTGATGATGTGGCACAGACAGAGGTGCTCACTTGCATTTGGTCAAGAGGCACCTCCATGCCAAACTGTCTCATTAAAGAAAACATGACATTGTTTTTCACCTAACTGCGCTCTAAGAAGCACACAAACAAAAAAAATCTAATTTCTCACTACCTCATAATTTGATTCAAGTTTGATTTAGGGCGTTAAGATGTGGTTACAGTACAATTCTTGCCAAGTATGGTCAGCATACTCTGCAAAGGAGAAAGCTATAAACTTTTTAAAGCCATATTTCAAGTCCACACTGGGTTTCCTTAAGGCATTTGCACACTGGCTTCAACATTCAGCCATGGCGGCACATCATATTTCAGTGTTTGTTCTCCATGCTGCTGCTGCTGGGCTACAATAGGATTTGTATAATCAGTACATACAGCTTTCTATTAGTTTTTTATTTTTAAGTCCTGAAATCACTTCCTGTCTTAGTGCCTTCCCACTAGCTTCAATTATTCAATGCAATCTTTCATTGAGGGTCATTTTCCTGTCATGAAAAAGTGAAACATCTTCTTGTTTTTTTTTACCTTCTACATTCTAAGACAAATGAGTATCTACTGTACTACAGCACTAGCTATTAAACCCTGTGATTTTAACAGTTTGACAATGAATAATTTGTTCAAGACACCAGAGCCCATAACTTTGTAAATGTTAGTTTCTCTCTTCTACTTTTTAGCTTTAAAATCTACTGTCCGAAAAACATCTGTCTATTCCCACAGCTTGCCCTTCGACTAACCTTATTAGTTGAGTAACTAACCAACAAAATTACCAACAATATTACATACTTTTTAAAAACCATTTACCATAGCTGCAGTCTAATGGAATGAACAGTTTGAAACACTGTTGAGTGAGGTTCATTTTTGTGATTACAGTTCTCGATGTGATTTTGAACAGGCGTCGTGATTATCTTTTTTACTGATGCCACCAACTCCTGGAGTGGGGCACACACAATGGCCACATGGGATGCTGACAGGCACACACACACACACACACACACCAAGATCAGATCGGATTTCCTGCTGCTCAGTGTGGTCATGGCGGTGTGAGGGTACCTCCTGGCACAACGCTTTAGCTGGACAGCATGGTGGGGAAGAGGTTTACACACTTGCACCACCACACACACACACACACACACACACACACACACACACACACACACACACACACACACAGCCAGGTCTGGCTCCTGTCCCCCTCTGCTTCTCCATATAATATATCAAAGAATCTCTGGGTGTCTATGGAACTCAGAAAATCCGCCCTCACTTCCTCAACCAACATACTCTCTTTATCACTCTCTGGTGCTCTCTCTCTTTCTCTCTCTCACTCTCTCACACACACACATACACGTGCACACACCATGCATGGTGATGAAGGATGGTACCTCTCCTCTCTCCGGTCTCCAGCTGATGTACACACACCACTCCTGACAAAACACCTGGAATAACACCACAAACACATATATACGCTGGGACACACACACACACAGGCACACACGGTGGTCAGAGCGACTGCACCAATGCTGGGCCAAGATAACCAAAAAGCAAAACTCACTCAACTGAACTATTGTGTCAGAACCTGACTGTGGTACCACTATGCTAATAAATGAAAAAGATACCTGCACTCCGGTGTGTCTGTTACATCTTTGTCTCTTTCAAATTTCCATCAGGGTCCTTCTCATCGGACTATCACCAAATAACATACCACGTCAGCAACATTACTGTCACGGAAAATTCTATCTTAATTGTTTTTATGAGCTTACATTATTCATTTGACCTCATTTTCACTTCTTCCTCAACTTCACTGCTCTCTCTGCCAAATGGCAGACGTGAGGCTTCAGAGGGTAAGACCGAGCTGGAGGACACAGTGGAACAAATGGCCTGAACCGGGCCAGTGAGAAAGAGAGAAGGCGAGAGGCGTTGAGAAATAATACAGTTTATCTCTGTTCACTTCCTGGTTAGGAGGAGGAGGATGACGAGGAGCTGGAGGAATAAAAAGATAAGAGAACAAACAGTAGAGCCATTCATGGAGCATGTTCCTCAGGGGAATGTGGTGCTTTGTACAGAAAGGAACAGTGCGTGTGTGCATGTGTTTGAGAAAGAGAGCGAAGGAGAGGGACTTCAGGATAAACCAAAAATCAAAGAACAGGTACAGGAATTTTTAAAAAGCCTGTTTGATCTATATGTAGATACAAATACAGTATACAGTGTGCCGTGCGTGTGGTCCTCTCATCCTGTTTAGGAAGGAGAGAGAGACCCCTGTTTCCTTTGGCTCTGAACCCTCTGTTGTGACTACATTATAGACCCCTCCATCACCACCCCCAGCTCCATATGTCTCCCATAGTAAACCCTCTCTGCAGGCCCAACACCATATGAACAGAGTTCTAACCATAGGCTTTCAACAGTCGCCTCTCAAGCTTTTAATTAAACTCTTTAAGGTTTTAGACAACACATGACAAATATCTTGTTGCTTTGCTATCATTTTCAGGACGGATCATGTATGTAAACTTTAATGTTAGGGAAACTTTCTACACTGGCTATTGTGTTTTTCTTTCCTTATTTCACTTGCACCCAGATTTAGTTAAAACGTATTAATTACTCTAGGGAATTGCTTGTATTTAAAGATTTTTTTTAATGTTTTGGAAACTCTTTCTTGGTGAACAACAGGCACCAGACAACCAGGCGCAGTGACCTCCTGGAGTCTTGTCATCACAGTGAAGTTACAACCAGCACTTTAACTGGAGACTCTGCACAGAAGCACTGGGCGGATGGATACGTCGTTGATCTCTAGAAATAGTTACTGTAGACTACTAATTGTCATTTTTATGCTAAGCTAAGTGACTCTAGCTCCTTTCTTTAAGCACAGACATGAGTGAAATCTTCTGATCTAACTCTTAGAAAGTGAAAAATGTTATTTCCCAACATATTTAATTATTTTCTTAAAGGGAATAAAGTGCTTTTTAAATGCACAATAACATCTTTGTCTTACGTGATCATGTCAATCTAATAGGGTTTCCACACAGGCAGTAAGAGAAAGAGAGGAAACCTGGAGTGAATTTCTTCATGTTTACCCAAAATATACAGAGCCCAGTTCCCTCCATCCCAGCTGACTGCTGACAAATCCGCCAACCTCTTATCAAATTAAACCTCCATTAGCAGCATAAACACACAGGCTAACACACTCGCACAAACAACCCATTACCAGCACAAACAAGTGTCACAGGCTCATCAAATAATCCTCCGCACCAAACCAGACATGTCTCCAGGCCCAAGTAATTGGGTCTGTATGTCACGAACTGCCCCAGACAGCTTGTGCTCCTGACCTGTGCCGTCAACTGTCAGCGCCTGTCACGCTGCGTGTCCGGAAGCATGCGCAGATTTAGTCCCACAACGCCGCACCTGATGAGATGCGGCACCCTGCATGGAGTCCAGAGTCTAATTCTTTCCATGCGCGCTTGTTAACATGTAGGATTTTCTTTGCAGCCACCATAAAGCAGAGTTGTGCAGGTAACACAATCTCATGAAACTTCACTCTGTCTGGCAGCTGCTAGAGGGATTTACCTCATAATGTGGTAATGTAAACCCCAAAAGTAAGACATTGCCATAAAAAGGACAATTTCATCTGTCTTCCTTCCTCTTCCTGTGTGGCCCCCCGGGGGACGCCAGGTCGGTAGTGGAGGGTGAGAGATTGGGGAAAGCAGAGAGTAAATGGAACACTTAATATGCACTCCATCAGCATAAACCAATCATCAGACGAGTTTCAGGTAGACAGCAATGTTTGGATGAACATGACGAGATGCGTTTATGGGCCGTGTCTTAGGAACGGATGAAGGAGGAGTTTAGGGAAACCCAGCAGAGACGTCCAAGTAATAAAGGGCAGCCGAGACCCAAACTCAGGACATATTAACACATAAAAGAGGAAGGGGCAAAACTAATCCAGCGTTGGTTCCAGTACAGTCTATGCATCATTAAACAATGCGACTAATGCTCCCTCAACACATTTCACACAACCTGCATGCGTCTCTCAGCTGTATACAGTAGTTTGGCTCAATTACACAGACATGAAATGATACACTCAATCAAACTTAATAGGAATCAGGAATATCTGTTTCCCACACTTCCCTCTTATTAAACTGATACAAGCAAGGAGGGCCATGTCTTAGAGTCTTTGTATGTAATAACACTTTGGCAGAACTTCTTCTGACAC
The DNA here is from genome assembly GCF_014851395.1 of Micropterus salmoides. NCBI lineage: Eukaryota > Metazoa > Chordata > Actinopteri > Centrarchiformes > Centrarchidae > Micropterus > Micropterus salmoides. Next base: position 8,842,277 of record NW_024040928.1, read on the forward strand.
ATCATCAGGAGCATGAGTTACTTTGGAGCCCTGGAGAGACAGAGGTAACTCATGCAACTCCCTCACTCTTTTACTCAGCACTTGGTCTTGTTTGTAAAAAGTTTACAGTGGTTCGCTGAAACATGTTGGAGAGCCATATTGCTGCTGACGAAATAAATTCTGAAAGCAGACCCGCGTTTGGATTACATTCAGGATTTAAAGTGAAATTACATTACTTAACATTGCTTCTATAGCCAGGAGACTTTCCATGCTTACCACTGTAAAACGCATCCAATCACATCCATTATGAGTATGCTCCCTCGTAAAAAGTGGATCAAGAAGCTATTTTCATTGTTTATTTGTGTGCTCTGTAGTGAGGCAGTCTGTGGCTCTTAAACTGCCCTGAAAAGAGTCCAGACAGCAAATCTATAGTTCTGCCTCCTTTCTTCCTCCTACTTCTTCTTCTTCTTCTTCTTCCGCCTCCTCTCTGGAATTCTACTCTCTCTCTATTCTAATAAATCTGAAGGGGCCTTTTCCACTTTTACAGGAACAGCAACTCATTAAATGGTTGATTTCAGATGGCAGAGTGTGAATGTTTTGAGTTAACTTTATTGATCTGTGAGAGAAACTGACGTCCCCTCCGGCACATGGGCAGTAGATTTACACCTCCGCCATTTAAAGACACCTCTAAGCCCAGATGGCCACTGGCCCGCTCTCTCCTGCGCTGCCCTGGCAGAGACCCCATGGCTGTCTCTCCTGCACTCATATTCACATAAACACAGCAAAAATTGTCCCGGAAAAGGGTGTTTTATTCACTTACCTGCATGAATACACCTCTCTCCTCCAAGGACTGTAGTGATGCGTAACAGCCTGTGAGTTCATGACTGGTTTACTTCAGCCTCCTTGGAGCTTCAACTCTGGCTGTCTGTTGCCCATAAAGAGGTTGTGTGGCGGTCATACAGAAGAAATTCAAATAAATAAATGATTCAATTTTTAAATTATTATTTGAGGGTGAGACCAGGGTGGCTGGAAAGACAGCGAGTGTTGATCAACTTCACAGGACAAATTTTAACCCCTAAATACAAAACGAATTACATGCAACCTAGCTCACTGGACCAGCAGCATAAAGCCAAAGCATTTTATTCTTCTATGAAATGTTTTTGAAATATGGCAGCACCTGCCCTGAGCTCTCTGAGCATGAACAAACACTGAGAACTCAGGGGACTATGAAGGGCCTGAAAGACGTCACAGCTCAGCTTAATTAAGGAGTCTTTGGTGTTTCAGATCCTGCAACTTACATTTGGTCCTCCCTTTGCCCTATCAGCCAGGGAGAGCTTGGTCTGTCTCCTATGTATGACATCACTTCCAGAGTATGAGCCATTTCCCATAAACCTCCATGGTCCCCAGGGTTTCCAACCCATGAGATCAGGGAATAAGCAGGGTGATTATGAGGAAGCAAGTCCGCTTTTTTTTATCAGGTTCAATTTTTATCTTGTCCATTTGCTGTTTAACCGTGAGAGCTAAACATTCATTCATTTTGCATCCCTTCAAGGTTCATGTATTCATTCAAACCTCGTCTCTGTATGTCTATTAACGTGTTTAGATTCTCTCTTCCGTCTCTCTCTGTATTTGTCTCTCTCTCCCCCTCAGGGCAGAAAGCTGTGAGGCTGTAAGGTCCCTCTCTTCCCACAACTGCTCTCAATCGCCCTTGTGACTGCTCGACTGTCAATCACTTAAACATCAGGCCCACACTGAGCAGATCGAGCCTGCTGGCACACACACACACACACACACACACACACACACACACACACAAATAGGGTTTGTAGGGGGGGTGGAGAGATGAAGGGGGTCCTGTCAGCACCTGCTGGGCCTCACCAGAGAATCTGGGAAGACACAGATACACCCACACATACATACACACCGCAGGGCACTAGTAGTAAAGGTACCACTTTAATTTTAGTCGTATTTACTCAGCCTCCCCCCAAGTTGCCTCCAACCATGCCGTCCCACTGTGTCAGTATGAGCCGCTCTGGCCTTTAACCGAGGGAAGTACTGGGCAGCCAAGGACCACGAAGCAAAACACATGGATAGAAATTTAAAAAAGAGACACACAGGAGCATGCATGTACGACAAGTAAAGGGGAAGTCGGAGGTCATCCAGTTTGTCATACACACATGTACCGACACGCTGACATATCAACACACACCTAAGGTCAGGTATTTTCTATGAGCGAGGAAATCATGCAGAAATATACAGACTCAAGTCTCAGGGTCCCCTTCTTATGAACGCAAAACCTCTCAATTAATTTCATCTGTTTCTGTCCAAAACCACAGACACACAAATATAGCGCATGCACACAAACATACACACACAGTCCATTAGGCTCATGTGTTGGGCCCAAACCACGGCCCAGAGTGCTCTTTCATGGCTCCATCATTACATCAATAAGTCTTCACATTAATCTTAGCACAGCAGAGCACACAGGCTATTACCAGAGCAGCCCTGTACCACAGAGGCTCACTCCGAAGCAGACACGGGCAAAATAGTAGTCAACTATATTCTGGATACTTGATAAATACACAACGCGTGCTCGGTTTGTCTCGTTTTGCGAGGGATGTGTCCAGTTTTGAGGCTGGTTATACGGCGCGGGATAAATTACATATGCCTCAAGTCGTTCAAATGCTTGTAACCATATCTAGATCCATTTGGCCACATGTGCTCTGAAAAGCCCTCAAAAAGACTTCTTTTAGAGTGTTTTTTTTCTATTTAGACTTTTTTTTCCTTTTAGACTGCTGATTTAATACAGAGCCCAAAATAATTTTGGAGGAGCTGGTTTCAATAGTGACTAACGAGAATCTTTCGCCAAAACCTTTTCAAATCTGCGTAACATAAGATCATGCCCTTTTAATGAAGCTCTTGGGAGTAGTCTGGAAAAGAAAAAACTTTCAGAGATTAGCTTACTCCATCGCTTATTATGAAATCAGCCTTTGGTCTGCAGTTAAGAGCTCCTGTGAGAAAAGGGCTGTATGGTTAATAATCACTAAGATGAGCTAAGGCAACTATGCCGAGCCTGCCACCACAAACACAGCATCAATCACTTTAAAAGGACAAAAAAACAAGATTTTTATGCAGCCCGATGAATATCAAGCTCAGATAGAGAGAAAGGAAAGAAATTCAGTGGAAGGGAGAGAAGGGGTGTTTGCGTCTCGTCTGGACAGGAAATGGGGTACTTTAACCCTTGACTCAGGTCCACTATGCGGCTGTGAGAGTCTATGTGTGTTCATCCTCCTGGATATGCCTTAGAACAGATCCTTTAAGACACTGGTTTGATGGACAGATGGTCCTCGTTGTCATGGCAGCCCGTGCAGGTGCGTATGTGTGGAGTTTCCTGCCCTAAGGTTGCACGGGGGTGGTGTGGTGGGGGTGTTTATTATCCACTGTGCCAACGGGCAGCAGAGTAGGCTACCGCTGCTCCCAAGAGGTATGAGGAATGACGGAGGAGAAGGAAAAGAGGGGGAGAACCAGGGAAGGTAGGATGAATGGAGAAAGAGAAGGAGAGAGAGAGAGAGAGAGAGCACTGTAAAACTGGGGGAGCGTCCACTTTTATCACCCTGGATCTGTTCTTGGATGAAAAAAGCTGTGAAGTATGTTTTTCACTCGTCTCTCGTTCTCTGCCATAATAAGAGAATAAAAGAATATTGCTTCAGAAACCTCCGCTGTTCCCGGAACAGCCGCCTCAGCTCAGATGACCTCAGATATTGTTCCGTTGTATTCTTTTATTCTCCTTTCAACATTTCGGACCGCAAATGTGAGGCAGGAGAAGGAAAGAGGGGGTGCAGCGAGGAGGGAGTTGAGCGTTAGGGCCAAGGGTCACTGCTGGAGATTCTCCCCTGAAGGCAAGTCCGCTGCAAACGGGGCAATAATAAACGTTTGGCGTTTTGAGTTTCTGAACCCCACCACCCCGCCCCTTTGTCCCAAGTCCACCGGCTACAACTCCTGTACCAAACACATGCTTAAGCCCATAAAAGTAAGTATCAGATACTTAAAATTGCTGTGGACTTGCACACAAAGAATGTAAAATGTTGTCTGTATTTAAAATAAAGGCAATCAAATATTCTTGAAGGATTTATCTAGTATTTATCTTTTGGTTTAGCAGTGCCGTACAAACTAAGTACGAATAACTGCAATTTATTTTGGTTACCTGACTGGGGCACTATACTCTCTACTACTCTCTACTGAGAAAATGTCTTATTTGGGATCGTTTGAAGCTAAATGGTAAAATTTTGTGGAAAGTACTTTCTTTATTTGAGCAGCTTTTATCCTGCAAACAAAATTGATGTCAATAGATTTTATATCAATTGATTTGCAAAGTGACGTAAAAAAGTGTTTTGAATGTCGTACTTTCAAAAAACATCACATAAACACTACAACTAGAAATTAAATGAAATCAAAAGTCAAGCATAAAATAAAAAATTTGGAAAGAACAAAACATCCCAACTTTTCTGAAAACTAATGACAGAAGAAATCAAATTACCCTAAAACACAGACGCACACACACAGATATGTCCCTGCACACACACACACACACAGGGTTTGGCATAGTGGAAATATGTCTATACCACCCGTCTAATCCCAGGCCTCACAGTCTGGGTTGTTTGTTTTTGTGTTTACTCTGGAATGTCAGACATCCGAGGACACAGCGGAGAGGAAGGTCAAAACCACAGAGCCCCAAAGACTCAACAAACATTATTAAATTCTAATTTGTTATAAAAGGTTTGTGGAGAGCAGTGTAGTGAAACCATTAACGATTTCTCTGGTTATTTTCGTGTCCTTAAAGGTCTTTATGCACTTTAAATCTAAAGTACACATACACTCGACAACTACAACACGCACACAAAAACAGAGGGTCTGCGTATCACATTGGATCTCAAACATACAGTATGTCAGTAAAGACATTTAATAACAGGAAGTGATACAGTGCCATGTAGAGCTGAACATGAAACTAAGAAGTAACTGAGGAAGTGAAGCTTAAAAGGTAAATCACAGTTTTAGTAACACAGGGTTAGGGTGACAATGTGTGAATGAACCCTACAAAAGAAAAACGACAAATTCATTACATTTAATGACCTCAAACAGGATGACTTTATGGAGATGAATTGTAGCCTTTCAATAAAAATGTAATTAAGTTATTTTTAAAATGTATTTATACATGCTGGCTGATCTCTACAAACAAAAAGAAGATTGTGAAAACAGGCTCTCAAGAAAAAGAGCTCTGCTTTTTTGAAAGATTTGATGCAGAAACACATCATAGACATAGAGAGAGGAGAAAAGAGGGAACAAACAGGGACGGGGTGCTGAAAGGGTCGTTAAGCCTGTGATCTTGGCTCTCAAAAAGACAGGATTCCTGTAGTAACAACGCACTTTGTGGAGAATATGGCTGCGGCCTCCATGAGGGTAGCATGTGTTGCTGTGGTGTATATGTTTTTTCCTGCGAGTGAGTGTGTGTGTGTGTGTGTGTGTGTGTGTGTGTGTGTATGCTGTGCACTCATTAGTGAAAAGCCTCAGCGCAGACTAGCTCCAGTTACAGTAGTAAACGCTGCCTTTGAACTTTTAATAGAGCCCTGAAACCCAACCAGGCCTTAAAAAACACAGATCTGCAGGAAAAAGGAAAAAAAAAATGGGGAGAAAGAGGTGGAAATGGTCAAGAGTAAACCATGCAAAATGTGTGTAAATGCATAAACAGTAATGGTGAGATGAAGAGCTGCATTAAAGACGAGATCATTTAGGTAAATGAAATCACGAGACGCCACACTGCTACTGTAATACTCTGCGGTCACAAAATGTATGGATTGACCCGTGTCAACAAAGAGGCCATTAATACTAATGAAGCACAACATATATACAGGCACACCTGTTGACCCGGCTGACAGACACATATTATAGCTCTCTGAAGTGGGCAGAAACATACCAAAGCATTACTGGCATATCAAGTATCTCAAAATGCTCTCTCTTTAGTGCATATACACGTTACACGTTATCATCATTAGGGACAGCGCTTAGCCTAGGCACCTGTGTGTATGCCTGGACAAAGTAATTAAAGCATGCAGACCTTTCTGCGTGTGTTTAAGTGGGTGGGTATTTGTCTTGGTGGGTGTCTGTGTTGCAGAATCTTCTGGCTCACATTGTAATAAACAGATGTTGAGTCTTTATGAGGTCTTTACAACAGGTTCAGCAGTGCCCCAAGTGTTTGTATGTGCCATGGTGTGTGTGTGTGTGTGTGTGTGTGTGTGTGTTTGGGGCATACATGGAAACCTCTCATCAGCGAACCATAAAAGACACCACAAATGGAAATGAACAGGAAAGGTGCGGCATTTTTCCTAAATGCTGACCAAATTTGAATGATTTCAATAATTCTGTGTATAATGTTGCGAGTTGCCATAGTTGCAGCAAACAAGCTATACACATACACATACACAGAAACAATTTTTAAACCAATGGCAGGCAATTCTCTGGCAGCCGTGTTAAGCGTTTCATCTACACCACCATTCACCAAAGCCCATCCGTAAATCTTTTTCACTGCAAACATGTTGACTCTTTAGAGCAGGAAAAGCACAGGTGCTGCTAATAACATTAACTATAAGCTCTGTTTCTCTCCTAGTAAGTCATGCCAGTGAGCCAGCACGCACAATACCACAACCATGGAACTAGCACTCATAAACAGAATGCATGATCGCAATTAATGTAATTAATTACACCTGCGCTTACCATGTCAAAATATATGCTAATCTGTTCAGAAATGGGAATGGAGACTGGCTGTGGACAGGACAGTTTATTTGACTACGAGCTGTTTACAGAGATGGCCGCTGTGGAGCTGAGCGACAGCATGAGAAAATACCTCTGATAATATACTGACATGAAGAGAACTCAACAGTGAACTCGCCCCTCTGCTCGCCTCTCAGGCCCTATGCTCATCACTCCCTAAAAAACAAGAAAGATTATGTTTCCAATCCCATTTCCTAGTGCACACTTTCATGAACTATTTTTTAATATCCCATCCAAGAATGCCTCATCTTTGCTTTCATTTGAAGTAATTTTGCTCATATGGCCCTGAGTATCACCATGTAATAACTTGAGGGAGACATGCCATGCCATCTACATTTAGATAACTATCAAATCACCTACTCCTTTTTAGAGGATGCTCAGAAATGACACTCTCCCACTGTTATGTTACAAGACAGACATGCTCTCAGGTCTGACCGAGAGATTGAGAGAATTTGCATAATTTTAGAGAATGCTAAATAACACTGTGCTTCATTTTTGTTTTGTTTTTTAATGGAGCATTAAGCATGCTGGCATTTTCATTTTGACATCCAACTTGATTAACAATTAGGCCGGTACATTCACACACAACTGAACAGTACAACTGCTGTCTTCAACTGGTGACCTCTGAGTGGCTCCACAACAGCAAGGGTCGAAGCTGTAACATCAATTTAAAACATTGATACGGTTTATATATTATAAGCTGATTCCAATATTGTAAGTCTGAGTATTTTACATTTGACTAAGCCAACAAAATAATTAAAAGCTATGAAACACCATTTAGACCTCCTGTTAGAACTGTTGGATCATAATTTGGGTGTTGAGAGGATGCTCTTCAGAATTTCTAAACTTCTGGCTACAGCCATGACAACAGGTGAAACAACAGCCATGCTCCACAGCACCTGGGAAGGTTATCTCATTCACAACACCCTCCTGCATGTATGAGGACAAGCAAAAACAGCTAGGGGACGATCATCTTTGCACAACATGTCTTTTTATTCATACACACCCTATCTCGATGCAGGTCACATTGTGGAAATATTACGACCCTGTTTACACTCCTGCTATAATTACACAGCTGTTAAACTACAAAAGTCAATTAAGTAAAAAATAAACATTGCATAATGACAAACACAGGAATTGTCCATCTTGTTCATCTAACTAATGACCAAGAATTGGCAGCTCCAGTTGTGAGTCGACTATTAGCCCACAAGTTCAGGGCACCTCCTGCTGATGAAACAATGATCACCAGCTGAACCTATTGTTACACAGAGCTGAATACTGATGGCTTTATAACCAATAAAACTGTTCATCGGAAGAGTCTGGAGACGTAAACAATGAAATTCTCCATTTATTGTGTTTTCTCATTCTATCAGCATCTGTTTTTAACAGGGGGAGAGATTTGTGCGGGGAAATAAAAAATGAAATTTCACTTTTTTCTCTCTGACAATAAAGTCCTAGACAGATGACAGCTGTGGACACACAGAGTGCACACTGCATGTTTTATCGCCTTCACCCATAAATAAAAAACGCAGAGTGGGAGAAATACAGTCAAAATGTACAATTTATGGCAACGGGCACAGGAGGGAGTCTGGAGATTTCTTGGACAATATGAAAATAAAACTGCAATAAAACTGCACGGGCCTTGATTGTGGTCTATGGTGAGACGTGGAGGGCCTCCAGCACAGCTAACTTTATTACTTCATCTGAAAGAGCAAGAGAGAGTGAGAGAGACATCAACAGATTCAGAGACCATTACAGTCAAATCTTTTTCCCTAAGCGGCCACAGTCTCCATCAGACCCTTTTCACCTAACATCCAGGGACACAGCGGAGGGCAAAACCTCCTCAATTCAGTTTACCCAGCTTTTTATTTATGCAACCAACCTTTTTTCGGTTAACATAAATCTTTACAACATAATTTCATGGCAGCCATCATAAGTACCATTAAACTGATGGTAGTTACATAAACATTGGGTGGAAAAGAAGAATTAATGCTTTCAAAAGTAAAATGGATTCTTGTTTATGCAAGTGGTTGGTGTCCTTATGATGAACGCCAACTGAACAAATAATTTACCGCCATTTTCATTTACCACAACAGCACAGCACCCAACTATGTTGCTCTAAGTATTTCAGAAAGTGAGAGAGCCATCTTTCTGGTCAGAAGAGGGGGAGCAAGGACAGCAGAGCGAGAAGAGACACATTTTTTGAAGTGATTAGAGCAAAGCTAGGAGAGGAGAGAAAACGGGGGCCACTCAAGCAAAATGCCCCGGGACTCCCGTGAAGATTAAACAGTCAAGGGTCTCGTCTCTTCCTCATGCTCTCTCAAATGAAAATAGCCTATTGTAGGGTGCTGCATCTTTCTTGGCTGGAGCTGTGCATCAGATCTAGGGTTTCACAGAGCATACAGGGGGACCGGCGAAACCGGAGACAATAACAACAAATATGGCCTTGTATTTTTAGGTTGTGATTATAAAGCCCGTTTCACAGTTTAATACTCCAGGGAAACCAAACAAACTTGGTTGTTTAAAGAAACCAGCGTCCAGAATTGGATCAAATCTCGGCTTCTCCCAAATGTCCTTGAAAAATGAAAGAAGAGGGCACATAAGGGGACTAAAGTACATGGAGAGACTGCAGATTACATGGCCTCCAAACTGACAGATTAATGAGATAGACTATGCACAATGTCGTCTCTTTATACTAAGTAATATTTTATTCCAAAATTAAAGAAAACACTAAAAATAAAGTTTAAATTGAGTTTATTTTTATACACTTTATCTCTTTTGTATTATGATTCTCACTTTTTTCTTTCTGCTTTTTACTATCACCTCATTTCTTAGACCCTTAAAAAGTCTGGTCACTAATCATTAAACAGTGCTTTAAAACATTTAAACTAACGTGAGGACATTTTAGTAATGAAATATGACATTTACCTATTTATATTTGTGAGTTTTTACGTTCAAAATATGGTGCAGTGTAAGCCAAATTATTTAATAATTATTATTATTATTAGTCTCATTATTATTACCTCTTCCAACTACCAGAAGTACCAGTACAAAACAGGGCTGAGAGATATGGTAAAACAAATCATAATTTTCTATTATTTTAAAAGATATTACGATTGTGATATGATTCACGGTTAGTTGGAATGATCATTCTTGCATCACAGTTTTCATTTTCACTGAAAAAAAATATTAAAACCATGTGTCATTTGCTGGGGTCTGTACAAAACAAATGTGTTTTCTTACAATTGGAGAACAAGATTTGTAGGCCATGGCATCTCTGCAGCACTACAGTACTTCATTACAACACTGTTTTGACACACATTTTACCTTTATCAAAACAATATTGCAGCTTGTGCAACATTACACTTGGCCATGACGCAATTTCATTAATATTTTTGATTAATTGTGCAGCCTTAATACTAAATAATAAATATTTGACAGTTAGAATTATTCCAAAAAAAGTAACTTCAAATGTATCTATACCTTTGGACTGAATACTCTACACTGCATGTAAAGGCCTCTACATATCCTATGACTTCATGTGCAGACATATTTTTCCTATGTTGTTATTTTATACTTTGTTGCCATCTGCTGACCAAACAGAGATACTGACTAACCCAAGTACTACAGTACTTGTATTGAGGTGTGTACCATATTTTCTGTTGAAATGGCAGGAGGATGTTTATAACAAGTGCTGCTATACAAGAAACAATATTCTGCTAGCAGATAATACACCTAGAGGTAAAATCTTGATATATTCATTTTATAAGAAAGATATGCCTGTACAGTGCATTATGGGATGTGCATTTTGAATGGCCTCCTTTCTATCTTCTTTTAGGGCTTCTTGTGTACATGTGCAGAAAGGTATTAAGGCCTACTTGCTTTCAAGTGTACTTCTGTTATTAACAGAAATTAAGAGGTTTGTGCAGAGTCCAATACAGACATTTATTGGCTTAATTATGCAAAAGTAAACTATTTCCACCTTGCATCCTCTGAATACCCGCCAGAAAACTGCTATTTACGATGAAATCCAATCACACATCTATAATGTATATCCAACTGTTTGATATCACAGTTTATCTCCAAATGTATCACAAGCCGTGCTAATATGCTTAACATATAAACTTGACTCAAAACTATACAAACCAGATATTTTTACTAGCCAGAGCAGGTGTAATTTATAACATGGTTCCGTCCAAATTAAGAGCCCCCAGTAAGCCATACCCCAGGGTAAACATTTGAAACTGGTAACGTTAATGCAGGCAGCTGTTATTTATTAGTTATACTTGATGATTGGTTGGTTGACATCTGCTATAACCTTTACATTGTTGGTAGCTATATTGTTACCTTTGGCCAATAATAATGAAATTACATTATGAACAATGGAATCATATTTAAGAAGGTTCTTATAATAAATATGATCCACATTTTGTAGTAAAATTTAGCATACCTCCACTTAATTAAACTACTGGCACTGCTGTAGTCTTAGTGAGGGGATTACTTACTTAGCTGACTGAAAGAAAGGGGACATCTCTCCAGCTGGTCCTGTAGTAGTCATTCCTTCTCATCTGTTCTGGAGTAAACACATCTTCTCTGTCTTCATGGAAATCCTGGATGTAGAGTCTCAGTTTTCCGCATCTTGTGGGGAGGCTGATGCAATATTTATAATCCTGAACTGAAGAATTGCAGGAGACTTTTATCAGCCCACCGCCGGAGGCATGAAGTTGAGGATGCTGACTCCATGTGTCTTCCCTCATCCTGTATGTAAAGAAGCTAAAGCCTGAAGTTGAGGTAGCTGACTCTTCATGGCTGTCCTCACAGTTCCACCTGTGCCTGTTTGCACTTACCTGCTCTCTGTAGCTCTCGTCCCTGCTCCTCTTTGCGGAGGAGCAGAGGCCTGAGGTCGGGGGAGCGGACTCTTCCGACCTTTGAGAAATTGAGGGTAGACCTTTTTCAGGTTCTTCCACTTGCTGACCCAGGAAGCTCCTGATGCTTAATAGGTACCTGTGGGTGCCTGACCATCAGCTGCTGAGGAACAGCATCACAGGGAGACACCAGCGGGACCGGCAACAGGAGCACCAGCAGTAACAGGAGGATACACTTGTTGCTGTCCCTGCACAATGTTTTCTGGTGAGAACTGCTGGATGAGAGGGGAGCGAGGTCTGATGTTATCATCATCATCTTCAAAATCCTCCTCCTCCTCAAACATGGAGTCATATCCAGAATCTATGCTGTCAGACCAGTCCTCATCATCATCATCATCATCATCATCATCAGCGTCTTCATACCCCACCTCATTGATCACCATTGGTTCCTCAAATTTATCCTCACTGTCAGAGGGAAGTGGGGTAATGCTGTCACTTTCACCCACAATACCAATCTCAACCTCACCTTCCTCTTCCTCAGTCCTGTCCTGTAGAATGCCACATCAACGTATCTTGAACCTTGACCTACCTCTGACTTCTCGGCTATAGTTTTACTGTTATGCTTTATGAAGTCCTCTTACTACAAAAACTTGGGGATCTTAAGGTTAGGACACGCACCAATATGTTTTTAGGAGTTTCACCTATCTCAGACGGTTAGGAACTACTTTACTCATTGCTTAGCATCTGGCTTTGGCAAAATCAGCATTTTTTTTACCCTGATAGATCACTCACAACAAGTCGAAAGCCATGACTACATTGGCCCTGAGAGTTATAAAACGGAGCGAAATAGGAAATGAGGACACGAGAGGATTTGAAAATACAAAGAAAAGGAAGCGAAGCAAAGTGTCAAGTGATTCCAGTCAGACAATGAGGAAAGAGGAGAAGTATCTTGTTGGTATGGTAGCAGTGACACAAACGGATATTCAAGGATCCACATGAGGTTGGAAAGTTTGTAGGAGGAAAACTGGGAGATGTGCGATAGATCAGGATAACAAGGAGTGGGATGGTTATCATTGAATGTGTGTCAAAGCGAGAGAGAGATAAAGCCCTGGAGATTCATGAATTTGAAGTGGAAAAGTGTTCACTCCAGCAGGTGGCGTTAATGCAACGTGTCTGGACCGCCATCAAACTGTGAAGAAGGTGAAGAAGAAGAAGAAAGTGAAGAAGAAGAAGACTACAAATCCCGACGAGCAATACATTCATTGCCATAGTAGCGGGAAGTTGGTTTGTGTTTACCAATTAGGCTAGACTGTGTAAAACAATGGACGGCCAGAGTCGAGTCTTCGCTGCGATACTACCGGCTGCTGGTCGGGAATTAGCCGGTAATGAAAATGAGCAGGGACTCGAAGTGCGAGCAGTTACTCGTCCAGGACCCAGTAACCGGGTTAGGGAGGTCCAGGTGACGGGAACAGCGGAGGTTTGCTGCCCGGCGGACCGAGTGTCGGTGCGGGTCAGTGTGGGCAACAGCAAAGAGTCAGTCAACGAGGTCACCAACAGCGTGTCACGGCGACTTGAATACATTTTACAAACCGTCAGGTGAAAATATAACCTAGTTTAACACTATAACTGTATAGCTAACAATAACGCTAGGTTAGTATTCGCTGCGGTAACGTTAACTTCAACGTTAAATAGAAATGTTACAACTAAACTAGTGCTGTTAACTGAGGCATTGAAGTATTCTGGTAACAGCTAACGTTAGCTATCAACAAAATGACACTGAGTAGCTTGCAACTGTAGCTGTCAATAAAATACAGTAGTGTAGAAAGTAGGCTACGACATGTCCCTCAGAAATGTGGTGGAATGTAACTGGAAGTGTGAAGTAGCATACAATGGAAACTGCGCAGTTCTTATGGAAAGGTTCCTTGATACTTAACCAGCACTGGTCGTAGGACTATTGAGTAACTAGCCTACTCTATACAGTCATGGGTAACGTTAGCACTGAAGGGCCATAATTTATTCTAAGTAGGAGTTGTAGTTGCACTAGTAAAAGTGGTAATTGATGCACCAATAATTACAAATTGAAACCATATGGAAGGCAAATGGGCTGGCAGCCCTGTTAGCTTTCTAATTGGATGCTCACTACTTATTTTGTGTGAAATATATTTTAATTTAGATTTTAAAAAGGTCAATTTGCTAATTTCGCCTTGTTCTAAGTCTCTTGAAGTACACCATGATTGCAATGAATGAAATACTCTTTAATTTATTCATTCTGCTTAGACAACATGGTGTTAGTGACAACGACACCACAGTGAGGAGGTTTCTCCATAGAGAGGCAGACCAGTATCACATGGATGCAGAGGTGGAGTATTTGGAAAAACATGATGCTGTTACCCTTCACTAACTCTACAGCACATGTGTGTGTTGAGTTATACATGACAGTGTAACAAAATGTGCCCACAGGTCGTGGTCACTTTCTCAGACTTTGAGAAGATGGAGCGTGTATGTAGTGTCCTGCTGGAGAAGCTGGACAAGAGTGTTAATGTGGGAACACCGCAGTACTACCACAGTGCTGAATGCCTGAGTCAAGTGAGGTATACAAACATCTCAGCATCACTGTACCTGTCTAGACGTCTCCTTACTTTGATGAAATGCAGCAATTTTAACTTGTGTGTGCTCATCTGTGCTCTAGGCGGCGTGCATGTGTGTCAGCAGTTGAAAACGCTCAGCAGAAGGCCTGCGAAGTCAGTCAGCTCCTGGGGCAAACTCTGGGACACCCTCTATTGGTCAGAGAGGAGGAGACAAGGGAGTGGAAGAATGAAGATGAGGAGGATGGGGGCAGAGGCCAGGGCGCTGCACCCCTACCTCACCTTCCCTGTGCACCCACAGTCACCGCCTCCTCACGGGTGTCTGTGTCCTTCAGCCTCAGAGACAGAAGCAGGAAAAAACTCTGAAGACATTTGTCATTGACTAATGAAACCACAGACCGTTATGTCACATTTAAAATTATTTTATTGCTCAGTTGTAGTGGCTGAATGAATGTCCAGTTTTTTTCCTACCTCAGACAATACAGTATTATAAATGGGAAAACTACATAGATTTCAAAAGCAATTTTGCCAGATAAAATGTCTTTTATCTGTTTTACTGGCACATTAAATTAAAATACTGTATATTTGTACATCTCAAAGAAATAAAAGTTAGGACAACTACGAGCTATACTACAACATTCATAAGCGAGTCCCGTTGTTACTTCAAATCCACATAAGACACGCTCACATTGAGATCCAGCAATGAGGGAAAATGATCTTTGATCTACTCAAATTTTGGGCTATACAACTACCAGTGGTGGAATGTAACAACTGTATGTAACTAAGTACAATTTCTCAATTATTGTGCTTAAGTCAAATTGTGAGGTACATTTTGGAAGTAAATATTGTACTTCTTACTCCACTATATTTAGTTGATAACTTAAGTTACTAGTTACTTCGCAGATTCAGACTATCAATGGAAAATATAATTTATGATGTATTATAGGTGAAACCTGGCAGGATATAAAGTAGTTCAAATTAGCCCCACCTTTACCAGCTGTAAAATAATATACAATATTCTGTAATGCCATTCTGCAAAGAATACTATTGATCATTAAGTTTATTATTAAGTAATAAGTATATTATTTGATAGTAGTACTTGCATACTTTTGGGTCCCACACCTGACGCGCCTTCCAGTCTGCAGGTGCAGCTGCGCAGTCATGCCTCAGCTCTCGGCCACCGCTGAGGCAGACTGGAAGGCGCGTCAGGTGTGGGACCCAAATCTAAAATCAGTCCAAAGTTGACTTGTAAGCCATTTCTATAGAAGAAGTCACACACACATAAGTTCCGGTACAGAGCCCTTTCTACGGTGAACGGACACTTTAGGACAATAGCCTGTGTTTTGTATTAGTGTGATTCACCGCAGAATGTTAACATAGTTCAGACTAAAAACTTGATAAACAACATGGCGCTACAGTAGCTTCAAGGAAACTAAAGTCAAACGATGTACTTGTCACATCGTATTGGGCTACATTAGAAGCCTAATTATATCCCTTACCTCGTATTAAAATCCAAAGTCTTTTCTGCTACTATCTAAGTATGATTTCAAGAGCAGGACTTTTATTTGTTAGAGTATTTCACACTGTGGTACTGCTACTTTTACTTAAGCAAAGTATCTGAGTACTTTTTCCACCACTGATGACTAACAGGTCAACATGTCTGAAGAAAATATTGGCATTTTGTATCTACTCATTACAACTCGTGATTGACAGATTTCAGTAGATTTCTTTGACAAATGTAGAAACTTGAGACCAGATTTGTCTCTCAGACACATTTTGAAAAGTCAGAAACACCCACAGAGAAGCAATAGCCAAACTTCCTCCTGTGGTTTTAACATCGCATATCCCGTGTCGCCTATATGTTCACGCACAGCCAAGCGTCAGTCAGGCGTCCACTTTGTCGTCCTCGGGATAGATCTCTCTGAGCCAGGGCTGCATGACGAACCGCTCCCCATCAAAATGTGTGAAGTAATTCTCCAAGGTGGGAATGTCCGGCTAGAAGCATCCAACAGTGAGTCCCAACATGTACTGAATGTGTGTGTTGATGTGCTGTGATTCTCAGTACATACCCTCATCCCAGTGATGCGCTCAAGTTGCGTCTGAGGCAAGTATCCAACAAACAGAGAGGAGGGTCCAGGCCCGCTGAACAGTACTTTATAATGAGGGGTCTTCTCTGCTTTGGTGCCCTGCATGCATATACAGTCACAGAACTGGCTCATTTTTTTACATTCCCACACTGCCAACACTTGAGTTTGAGAAAGGGAACTTAAAGAGAGGGACAAACAAGTAGGCTTGAAGGACTTTCAAGAAGCAGTATAGGTGTGTAGAGCCATGGCTGCTAACCTCAAAATTGGAATACATTTTGTCGACCCACTCTGCAGGGGCTCGCATCTCAGGGTCCCAGCTCACCACCACCCCAACCATATGACCCTTCCTCTCCATCACCACCTCTCCAACCCGCAGAAACACATACGGAGGACGAGGGCTCCGCGCTGTCTTTGAGGCTGCAGGGACGAAGAAAGACGAGAAATTTCAGTTTATCCTAAGAACGTGGCAGTGTATATTGTGGGTTACTAAAATAAGCAAGCTCCAGATGATTGATCTCACACAAAAAAAAAACTTTCCATAGATATAGTAGATAGAAACAAACCTCCAAAGTATCCCTCGTCATTATCATAAAGCATGGACTCTACGGCAAGCGACTCTTGTGGCACTTCCTGTCCCAAGCCAACCAAAGACCTTGGGAAAGCAAAAAAGCAAAAACATTGGCAGTCTGTTGTTATAAGAAGTCATCACTCTTGGGATCGGGGAAACATCCCATACTCACTGGACTTTGGACATCTGCTGGCTTGCCCAGTCAATCCATGCAGTGCCATTGATGAAAGATTTCTTCCACTCTTTCCAAATTCGAAGCAACCTGAAACACCATGTCTGTTGATTAATTATAAACCAAAACACTAGGTTATTCCTATAATGATGTGCTAGTTTCACTATAATATTTCTATAGGGACTAGGATGCATATTACTTCATTTATTAAATTACAAATATTTTCCCCAACTCTTGGATTGTATCGCCTTCACACAAAGTGGAGATGCCCTACACTTATGCGTCTCTGAGAAAGAATAGCCCCTTTACGCACGGATCCTACCGTGTGGTCGCGTGGTAGCGCTGCACCGGCGTGGAGCCGCTCCACCGGGTGATGATATACTGCGCGGGCAGAGCGGAGAGCAGCAGCGCGAGCTGCAGCACCGCGGTGGCCGAGAGCTGAGGCATGACTGCGCAGCTGCACCTGCAGACTGGAAGGCGCGTCAGGTGTGGGACCCAAATCTAAATCAGTCCAAAGTTGACTTGTAAGCCATTTCTATAGAAGAAGTCACACACACATAAGTTCCGGCACAGAGCCCTTTCTACGGTGAACGGACACTTTAGGACAATAGCCTGTGTTTTGTATTAGTGTGATTCGCCGCAGAATGTTAATATAGTTCAGACTAAAAACTTGATAAACAACATGGTGCTACAGTAGCTTCAAGGAAACTAAAGTCAAACGATGTACTTGTCACATCGAATTGGGCTACATTAGAAGCCTAATTATATCCCTTACCTCGTATTAAAATCCAAAGTCTTTTCTGCTACTATCTGCCAAACATTGCGTCTGAGAATCTGTATGCGCCTGGAAACCAGAACAGAGTGCCACGGTTTCACTTCTGTTTTATTTACATATCCTTAACCACACGCGCGCACATGCCGCTACCACCTGTGTATTTAAATTTCTCATAGAAAATAATAAAAAAAAAAAAAAAAGACCAAACAGGTAGTCTGCCCAATCGCTGCAGCCCACGGAGAAACCGGCGAACCTTTAACTGCTCGCCACGTCAGAAAGAGCCGAGCCTGTTTGCCCCGGGCGGGGAAGTGGTTTTTCAACCAGTGACGCTTAGGCAATGCAAGTTGAGAGAGTTGTTAATTCATTCAGCATTACAGTAGGAAATGCTACAGCCTTAACTGATCTGTATCTGTCGTCTTATTTTTGTATTACTAGGTTACTGTATTTTAGGGATACTACTGACACTACTGCAACTTAAACTCTTTATGTGGTGAATAATATGAATTTAGGTTTCAAACAAAAAAACTAAAACAGTGAGGATGTTTACACAATCAACACCAGGAAGGAAAAGTGGATATGGAAACACAACTGTTTATTTACTTAAAATATTGGTATGAACTAACAGGACAGCAGTACTCCCCTACACATACATTCTAGCCATATGTTTCTTTTTTGCATTAATTCCTTTATATATAAAAAGTATCCAAACTAACAAAGACATCCTCTTCAAATCAGTTTACATGAAACACCCCTTTCCCCTTCCCGTTCAGTTTCTTTCTCATCCCACGCCCCCCCCTTAAAACGTCCCAACAAGGCTTCCTGGTGGCTCACATGCAGCCACTTCACACAAACACAGATACACACACTGTGACCTTTAACCTCTGATCAAACACCTTGTCAGAGGCCACAGACAGCACAACTCTGCCACACATTAGCACAGGCCTGTGGCAAATGTGTGTGTACATGAGTTCCAAAATGCAGTGCGGGCCATGTTAAGTAAGAGAGCTGATCTGAACTGCTGAGTCAGCATTTTGAACTTTTCCCCAATAAAAGAACGTGAACTTAAATCCTAAAACATAGTGAAATCCACACTGTAAAGAACTGTGGAAATTAATGAACACACCAATTCTTGCTTATGAAGTGGCGGCTTGATTTTAAGGCCCCTTTGAAATCATTAGAGGTTTTAAGGTAACCTGACCAGCAATACGATATCAGTTCTTTTACTTTGACAGGTTTGATAAATACAGGTAGTGTGGGTGATCTGATGGGGGGTGGGGGGTAGAATAAACAAGTTTGATGTCTCCTTTGATATAACATCTGCATTCCCACTTTGACTACTTTTCATTGGGAAATCAAACGGAAAGTAACGCACATCCCTGCCGATCCCCAGGCCAAGGGCAAGGTTAGCCAGTCCTGATTCCATGCTAAAATCCGGCAAACATTTGGGATTCCTAAGTATTGTGTTTTTAAGTTGGCTCAAGTAAACATTGTGTTTAAGAGTGAGCTCATATCTTAGGTTTGAAAAGCCTGGGTCTAAAATACTCTGATGATAACCTGTGCGTATACGTAAATACGACTATTTGTGATTGAGATAGAAAACAAATCCCTTACCTTTATGTGCCTATGAAGAGTTTCTTTGCCCATAAAATATATTGTTTTGTGGGCAAAAATCTTTATCTTCCTATCTTTAACAGGACCCCAACAATAACATTTATTTTCATGCCAACAGTCATTTATGAATGGAAGGTGTCAGTGTTTCAGGCTGTCTCAATCTGTGATAAAACTCTCCATATACACAATATAAACAAATATTTTGTGAAGTAAAATATAAGACAGACTGACTGAAAAAGAAGTTGTTGTATCCTCAAGTGCGGGGAGTAATATGACACCGTTCTAACGCCACAGATCTAGCCACTGAAATACTGTTCTGTATGGCAGGGACACAGACAGAAAACTCACTGTGGAGACAATAAAACTGCTTCGGAAAATAAACACATTCAAAAGCCATGTTCTAAAACTTCAGTGCCGATAGACAGAATTTGGCATTGACAAATCCATAACAAAAAAACAATGATAAACAGATGAAATATATGTTCGATAATATGTGACAGACCGATGAAATGAACCAGGTGTATATAGATGCTACCGTCCAGTTCTGCCCAGTCGAACCCACAACACAAAGTGGCTGATTTTGGCTTTCACCTGCTCTGTGCTGGGGCGAAAACAGATATATCAAAAGTGGAGGCCGGCATCTTTATAAAAACAGTCCATTTAGTTGTGTTTACAGAGAGAGAGAGTGACATAATGTGTTTGTCTCCAGTCAGATTATTCATTTTTCAGTATTTTCTCTCTCTCTTGTATGAGAGGTCCAGTCCAGTCCCCAAAGTCCAGTTCTCTGAACCCAGCGGCGAGCAGAACCAGGAAGTCCAAAAAAATATATTAGAAAGAGGAAAAAAGGCCCCAAAAGCAGAAACCAAGGATTCAATATGCCAGAGTAGCGAAGGCACACGATCAGAAAGATGAATACAAGACTTGTCTCTCTCGGCTTTCTGTCCAAATTGAGTCCGATCCAGTTTGATCTGGCTCGATCCTGTTTGCTCCAGGCATGAGAAAGTGCTAGAACATGCGAGACAGAATTGAGTGTGTGTGTTTGTGTGTGGTCACCATAGAAACATATCAACATTTAAAAAGTTCATTTTTATATGTTACCAATTTTAAAATACACAGGGTTACTCCCTACGACTGCATTGATAACTGGTCTGTGGTAAGTGCATCTCAAAGCTAGTCACCCAAAGCTCCACTGGCTGTACCTTAGGTATAAACTGACGATAGGTTGGTTATAGGATAATATATTGACATGAATAATGGTTTTACAACAACAGTAAAGTCTTTTTTCAACTGCTATAAATACATTTCTTTGAGAGGTTTCACAACGATCAAACTGTATGCCACTGTTTGTACGCTGAAAGTGAATGACGCACTCAGTTGTGTTATAAAAACACACACACTCCTTCAATTACACACGCTCGCAGAGTCAAAACTTAGTTCGTACACATACAGGCACATGTACTTTGCAGGGCAGAGGCCAAGCACACTTACATACATACACATGCACACACGCACACATACACACCATAGACATAAAGGCACAAGGTATTGCTAATGTTGAGTACGCATTGAAACATGATCTGTCTAGACACAGTAATGACCCCTTTCACCCAAACGTCCTTTTTCTCCTCCTCACAGTAAAAACAGCTTCTAGGGAAAAAAGATGCTTTTTCGTTCTTATTAACATGCAAAAACAAAAACACCCACACACACCAACAGTAAACAAAACCTACAGATCTACAGTACCAACAAAAGGTACACCATTTGGTATATTAGCGCAGACAGACACGCTCAGGTCAGCCAATATGTAAGACTTCCAAAACAGAGAGCCGATCATCATGTACAAATCTTAGAAAAAGCACAGAGGGGGTCGTATAAAAAAAGATCAGGAACAATGAAGGGGGGGGGGGGGGGGGGCAGGCCAGTGGTCTCTAATCTGTCGTAGGCCATCAAGTCAGAGACACTTGAGAAGTCCTCAAAAATAGTAAGAGTGAGTAAAGATACATCCAGCTCTCCTCATGATTTTTTCAAGTACTAAAACTACTGTTTTGCCCGGTCTGACGCCAACAGTGTTTAAGGTGGTGAAGAGTAGGTTCACCAGAAAAAAGGAGCGAGTCACAAGACCACCAGCATCGGAGTCCACGAGCTCCTGTGGGATCCAACATGGACCAATAACGTGAGAGGAGTTGGGACAAATGAACATGCGTTGTCAGAAAGCCATCGGTTGGCGTGGCGATGTGCTTACTGGGCCAAGAAGAAGGAGGAGTGGACAGGTAACTGCGCTGTTGTGTCTCTCCGTAGCCACAGCTTTGAATAGCAGCAGCTGGACTAGCAGCTCCCCAGACACACACACACACACACACACACACACACAAACACACGCACACAAATGCATACAACACCAAGCATGACTTTCCCAGCTCGGCCCCCCTACTCCTCCAACGCATTAGCTAAGAAATCTCAGCCAGATTTCTTCTCCGTCAAGGCAGTCAGCCTCCTCCTCACACCCTGTGTCTGCTCTGTTGTCACCGTTACCAGCCTATCAGGTTGGCTTTGGCCTTTTCTGTGAGCTTGCGGACACGTCCCTTAGAGGAGGTGCCAAAGGTGATTGATGAGTCCTCAAACAGCAGCTGCCTCTGCTCCTCCTCAGAGTCCTCCTCGACGTACCAGGCAGATCGCCGTCCCTGGTTACGTG
This sequence comes from Micropterus salmoides, assembly GCF_014851395.1. Classification (NCBI taxonomy): domain Eukaryota; kingdom Metazoa; phylum Chordata; class Actinopteri; order Centrarchiformes; family Centrarchidae; genus Micropterus; species Micropterus salmoides. The sequence continues at coordinate 8,864,436 of NW_024040928.1, forward strand.
TGCGCATCGACCCACCTGCCTCCTCCCCTGCCTCCTCCTTTGGAGATTCCTTCCGATTGGATCGCTGAGGAGTAGTCTGGGGAGGAGGCGTGAGCTCCTCATTGGCTCTCCTGCTGCTCCTCCTCAGTGGCGAGGGCTCAGGTGACTCCGCGGGAGGAGTGGCGTCATCGGTTCTCACCACCCGGGGCCGGCCTCGCCGTCTAGGCGTCGATGTCATGCCCGAATCCGACAGCACAGATGTTTCCTGCGTGGAAGACATCCCGCCTTCGTCCCCTGTCGATTGGTCAAGCTCATCGTTAGGGGTGGAGCTCCTGCGGTTGCCGCTCCTTCTCATGTCCTCCAGCTCCTGTTTGCTCTTCCTGCCTCTCTTCTTGCCAGGAGGGCGGCCTCGGGGTCTGGAAGGGCTCCCTGGAGTCGCAACTTCTGGAGGACTCACTGGTGGGTCCACTCTGGATTTCCGTCCCCTCTTCCCCACACCCAGGGTCACATGACTGCTGTGGCCATTCAGGTGGACTGTGCTCTGAGATGAAGGGCTGGCAGGAGAGCCTGGCAGGGAAGGACATTGATTTATAGGACAAAAGGAAGAAAGTACATATCAACTGCAGGCAGGTGACGTATTTTATGACTTGAATCATAAACCTATGCATTCTTTGTGATCTCTTACCAGGTGTGTGTCGTACAGGAGTCCTGAGTTTCCTCCGGGTGCTTCCTCCACTGCTACTTTCTGGGGCTGGAGAGGGTGCCACCTTTTCAGGAGCTGGTGGCGCTGATGCTGACACAGAGTTATGAGCCCTCAGTGAGCGAGTAGACTCTGTCGATGGCAAAGAGATATGTAATACAGGAAAGAAATTATGGAACATGTTACATGTGGTAATTTTTGATACTAGACTTTTGCTTGTCAAGAGTTAAATGAGAAAAATATCGATACCATGTATGTACGGTAAATATGAAGCCAGCAGCTGGTTAGCTTAGCATAAAGACTGGAAACAGAGGGTAACGGCTAGCCTGGCTCAGTCTGAAGGTAAAACAATCTGTCTACCAGCACCTCTGAAGATCACTAATTAACACATCTCATTTAATTCATACAAAAACTGAAGTGTAAATACACTTCTGGGTTTACAGGGAATTAGGTGCAGGACAATTTCTTGGCTGGGCACAATAACTCCCTGGAGTCTTGTTGTTACCACGTTGTTGCCAGGCAACTCAACTAACCAGCTCCTGGCGGAAGTTTTATATTTGGCATACAAACATAAGAGTGTCATCAATCGACTAATCCAGCTCCCAGCAAGAAAGGAAATACGCACATTTCCCACACAAGAGCGCTCACCTGCTGTGCTCTGTGTGTTGCTTGCGGTTTGTGAGGAGGACAAGGAGGGCGGCGTGTACGTGGAATGGCGTGCTGCACTTCGCGTACGCCCTGCTGCCGGTGTGTCTGCTTTCCCGTTCACCAGCTGAGGGGGCTGTTTGAGGGGGACGCTCTGTCTCAGGGAGGAGGGTCGCGAAGGAGGTGGTGACGGCTCCCTTTTTCCGGTCACCCTGGACGATACCCGTCTCTTCCTCTCTGGACTGGAGGCACGACAGGAAGAAAAAACGCAAAAGATCACACTCGATGCGAATTAAGAGACTCAAAACCCCCAATAACATGTCCTTCTTTCTACCTGGATGCAGTGCTGCTGGCTAGAGATTCGCTCCTCCTCCTCCTCCTCTTCATGGCGTGTCGTGTCTGTCTGTCCGTAGTGTGTCGCGTCTGTCTGTCCGTGCCCTGTCTGGTCAGTTTATCAGTCAGGCCGTGGATGGCCTTGTAGTCGGCCAGGATGGAGCTGACATGCTCCTCAAACAGTGCTGAGAGCCTCAGACTCATACTGTAGATCTGGAGACACAATAAAGGATACACTAATTCAACTGTCACACTAAGACATCAAGGGATACATGACTGGACAGCCCTAATTGATATGAGAATTTTAATTTACATACCTATCAAAGCATGAAAATCAAAGATCACTACAGGGTACATTAAGCTTAATGCCCCCTGATTTTACAGGCCCTGTGTGTGTGTGTGTGTGTGTGTGTGTGTGTGTGTGTGTGTGTGTGTGTGTGTGTGTGTGTGTGTGTGTGTGTGTGTGTCTTACCCGAGACTTCTTGCTGGGCGTGTAGGCTTTGGAATTGCTGAAAATGAGTCGGATATCTTTGCAGAGCTCAATGGGGGACTGGTACTTTCCTTCTGTTAGCGTGTTGAGGACGGTGCCAAAGTCCATCGGTGAGTCGACTATTTGCAGGTAGTCCTGGCAGAAGCAGAGGGAAATTGGGGCATTTAATTTACAGGGTTCAAAAGATGGGTACACGATTAGGAGTAGAGGAGAGATAGAGAGGGTAAAGAAGAAAGAGATTCGGAGGGATTTGGGGTTTCTCTTAGAGTGGATGAGGAAAAAAATGAACCTAAAGCAAAATAATTCCACTCTCCCTCTGTTAACAAGAGAACTGTAGCCCCCTGAAACTGTGAGTCTATTCACATTGTTTCTCGCTCACAGCTTACACATCCATTAGATTTGGCCTTGCTGAATGGCGAGGCCTGTTCTTCCGGCCAAATAATCCCTTCGCTTCAAATACCACTCCTTATGTAACTGCGGCCACAGACTGATTTTGTATCAAAAACATTTAAATGAAAATGCAAATGAATGTGCGCCTAATGGCAATTCACGATGACCTAAACTCAGATCACATCCAATTGAGTTCAGTTTGCACACAATAGTGAAGAAAGAAAGCAACGACTTATTGCATAGGTACCGGGTATTCCTGCAGGTCCACAGGTTCTCTGAAGGGCTCCGAGTCTTCACACTGAAAGATGAGATCCAGCAGCTCCTTACAGCGCCCCCTCCATGCATGGGGGTCGTATGAAGGAGGTCGCGTTCGAAGTTGCCGCCGCATGGGTCGACGGCTCTACACATAAAAATGAGATGAGCGAGTAAATAAAAATATCTGTACGGGCAACTTCTAATGTCAAAAGTGAGACCTTAGAGATTAGTATGCTTTGTTTTCACTTGTGTGGACAGCAGTCTTGTCCACACCATGCTGCAATCAGATATGTTACCTTGTGATTTCGTGTGGATGTACCAGGAGTATTAGTATCTTCGTCCTCCTCCTCATCATCCTAAATAGGAAAAGGGGAATTAAATAAAGGCAGCGTATATTTCCCTCCACCAAGCTCATCTACTATATGTAATAGTATATTTCATTGTTCAAACTGCGTTTCAAATGTAACTTAATAATGGCAGCATTTCTTTTAAATAGAATTACTACTCGTTAACCCAAATTTTGTTTGCTGTGATTTATGCAATACATTATCCAGTCCACAGCAAATTTTGGAATTATTAATATTAATAATAGTGAAAACAAGCCTTTTTGATAGAAATGAAAAACAATATCTTGGCTGGGTGAGAAATTATGTTATCAATGTCAGCCACTAATTTAGAGTGAAAAGCGAGCATGGTCAGGACTATTTTAAGACACACTGCAGTGTAAAAACATGTAGATGTGCACACACACACCTCATCTTCCGAGTCAGAGAAGGTGGCCTTCTTCATAGTTTTGTAGAGGGGCATGAGGTCTGTCATACTTTGGTCCCTGAAGACAAAAGAAGATTTTTTTTTATGGACTGATTTAAGACAAAAACTCAACTGGTTGACGCTGAGCAGTTGACGCTGAGCAGTTGACATTGTTTTCTTGAATAAGTTATGCTTTACAACATACTCACTTAATGAATTGCAGCATGAGGTCAGAGACAAACTTGGCGGTAGTGACAATGAACGACCCAGGCTCATTGAATGTTTGGGCATTGTGTTCAATATAACGTACCTCCCACATCAGAGAGGACAGTCGCCTGAAAAAGGAAATAGAAATGTGTTGAGTGGGCGTTTAATTCTCTCTCCCTCTCTCTCACACAACCACACACACACGCTCTGTATCTTCTGCCATCCCTTTTACTCAACCACAACCTTGATGTGAGGTACCTGTAGAAGCGGTTCACAAGCCTTTCGCGTATGGTGCTGAGGTCCGTGACGTAGGCCACTACTGTGCAGTATGTGGGGTAAGCTTGTAGGTCCACTGGAAAGGCAAATGGCGCTGCTACATCTGAGGGTGGCACGTTCGGTTGGCAGATGAATGATGGAAAGGTGAACACACAAGAAGACGGGATTATTAATAGAACACATCTGCTGTAACAGACGGGCAATGCTACACAACAAAATGGCAGGATGGTGTAAGGGTGTATGCTTAATCAAGAAATAAGTTTACATGATCAAGTGCAGTTAGTTGCTGGTAAGTTAAGGCAGGTGAGGATAACAAAAGTGGATATCTTGTCTGTCTGTTAGATGTCCTTCCAAATGAAATAACCTGCATGCGCTACTTGTCCCTTTTGTTTTTCCTACTTTGAATAGTCTTACCTAAATATAGTTGCATCTAAAAGACTTTATATAAATCCTGTCCTGCTATAACTGCAGCATGGAGCGTAGGAGTAACAGGGAGACATCTAGAAGGATTGCTCGTGCATGTTAAATCCCCAAACTGTCACTAGAGGGAGCGCTCAACTAGCTTTCATCCTACGGGAGAACTGCAGTTGTACAAAGCCAGTGCCTAATATGACATTACATCACTTAAGGGGAATTCAAGCAAGCTCCTCAGTATGTGGCCCAACGTTTTAGCAGCTTATTCTTTTTAACATATGATCCGTGGCCCTGCTGGGCTCACGCTGATGAGCTCAGAGTAGGTGACTCATGTTGTGTGGACTCATGCTGCTGCCGCCGCTTTACGGACCATGTGCCCTCTTGGCTCAGCCTTACATCCCTGCTTACAAGACATACGTGGACTGCTATTTTCACAGTGGCTTGGTGATGTCATACCGAGCGTGCAGAGCTGGTCGATGGCTTTGATGATGCGTTCGCACTCGTCGGCGCGTTTGCGGCAGCCCCATTCCCCGTCCAGTGGGACGTACAGCAGCTCCTTCTGTTCTTCTTCTGTCAGCGGGACGCTTGTGCCCAACTCGTCGGGGAACGTGGCTGCACAAAGCAAAAAGTCATCAAGATTGTAAAATGTTGAAATTGTTAGGTGTTATATTTGAATTTGTAAAGAAAGAAAGAGTTTGAATGTGTGCGCACTGTACTGTGGGCGTATTCGAGGGACTTACCATCTTCAGGGATGGGTTCCATATCCCAAGGACTCATCTTCTCCGTATCTCCATTATCCCAGCTGGATGGGAAACAGTGTTGATATGAATCATCCACATCATCACATGGTGGTCTTTGTGTTTGTAATTTTTTTGTATTTTGCAGATATGACATATATATGTCATATCTGTATGGCAGGCTGCAAGTTCCTCTCTCTCGCAGCCTAAAGTGGATGTCGTTCTCTAACAGGGTTTTTCAAATAACGTGTGTCCATGAGCACTCGGTGCTGGCAAGAAAAATGAACTCAAACAGACAATATGCTTATTAATGTTTCAATTACAATGTCACTGACAATGAAAGTCGAGCAATACACAAACACAAAGGGCAGTCTTAGTTGGCGTCATTGTAAATATCAAATTCAAACTGTCATCCAGGACTGTTTCATCAGCTCTCTTGAATGATCCCATCCACGAGGTATTTGTGCAGTTAATGAGTCCTGGGAGAGGAGGTGTCAGCGGCATAATCACAAGGTCTTTGTGGAATTGTTGTTACATTTAGAACATTTGAATCAAACTGCTTCACATTTCTTACTCTGTCAGTTTAGAAAGTCAGACCTCAAACTCATTCAGTCTCGGGACTCACAAAGACGCCAAGATCTCAAAAGAGTCACGTGAAATTTCTCAAAATCATAGGACTTTAATAATTACATTTTAGTTTTTTCCCTTTAGTGTAACAAATGAATCCTGCACCATTGTGCATAAAACAAGAATCACAATTTCCTCACTAAAATACTACAATTTCTGTCACATTTCTTTTGTAACCTCTCTGTACCTATGAGTGCTTGTTGAGTATGCTCCATATATAGTGTCATACTGTATAAGCCTCATGTTATGCTGGTTGTCTGGTAGGGTAGTAGAAAAGTTCTGGTAGTTATCATAACATTCATAGTTTCGTCATGTTGCATTTTGTTGTGCCGTTTCAAGGGGCTGAACACATTTCTGGCAGTGACCTGCGGTGCTGCAACTATGACAAGATGTCATTTGCAAGATAAGTAATTTTGTCACCTTGGAACCTGAAAATAGACAATATGACACTTCACTCTACTTCATTTGAGGTTTCCTTGATTATGTTTAAAGTTGATCTCATCTGTGTTATTTCTGTTCGCCTGTGCACAGTTCAAGTTGAGTCATGGAGTCTTGTCATTTGTTGATGCAATTTAGGGAAAAATTTAGGAACCATTGGTTTGATGCGATGGATCTTGCAAATCCAAATACAACCAATTAAATAAAAATGCCTATTTTAATTGTGCAGCCCTAAATAGAGTAAATCCCAGCAGTGACCGTACCAGACATTGTAGCACTGAAACAGGCTGTCAGGATACTGAGGCTGGTAGGGCTCCTGGCTCTCAATGGTCCCAAACCACCAGGCATCGTCAATCACTGACCGAAACCTGTCACCTAAACACACACATGGCAGTTAGTTTAGATCTTTCCAAGAAAAGAACAGCTGGTTTCATAAACTGAACTCGAAAAATATATGTGACACATATTTGGTATTTGTTTCAAATTTGAGTCAGATTACAAAGGCAACATTGGCTGACCTATACTCCACTGTCTCTTCCTGGCATTGTCAAACTGCTGCCGCAATATCAGGAAGTCGATTACATCAGGCATGTCGTGGTATCTGCAACATGACAAATATGTACACAAAGTCAAAGACTGCATCAAAGCAAATATAGGAAAATATAAAACAGCCTTATTAACAGAGTAAAATACATCATACACATAAAATGTGTAGTAGCAGTTTACCATTCCCATAACAGTCTTTACTGACTATAATGTCAGTCAAGATTACTGGGTTAAATGTTTTATGAGAACTGTCTTGTCTTGTGTCAAGATGACAATTCATTTAAGAAAACAAATGCTGTATTTAAACTTAGAAGAAGAGGGAGGCACATAGACTACTTAGGAGAGTAGTTTCACACTGTCAGCACTGAAGATCTACATATTGTTGGAAAATTAGGGTGAATGATGGAAAGCCCAATTAAGTATAGGGTATGACACATTGTAAAGTAGCATGTATACCATATACAAATAGCAGGAGTGCCGTGATGCATCAGGAAAAAGTAATAGCATTTCTTCTTTAAAATTGATTGTCAAACACCTGAGCTTGACAATTTGTTATCAAAAAGCTGCAGACCCTCTGAGGATCTTCTGAAGACAAAAGGGGGGTGCTTACTTCATGGAGAAGGACCCTCCGGTCAGTTTCCCGGTGTCAGGGTCCAGGAAGGAAAGCTTCAGACAGCACAGTGTGGGCAGGCCGACTTCATACTTGATGCCAACTATCTTCATCAATTCCTGCTCCTGAACACCACAAATAAAATAAAAAAAGACCAAATAATGTAATTTAATACAACTTGTTTATTTTTAGGAAAGGTCATTCTCACACCCCGGAGCCATGTTAGGTTAAACATAGTATAATTTTCCATTGATATATTTTCTTTTAAGTTCTGTGTATTATGCAGGCAGAAAGAGTGCGAGCAATGCCACAGTAAGTTCCAAACTGGAAAGAGTAATGCTTTAGTGTTACCAGGCCTGTTTGTTCAAATTACCAAAAAATAAAAGGTATAGAAGAGAACCCTGCATTTCACATGCTACAGGCAAAACATTCAGAAAGAAGCACACTGTGCCTGCAATACATTATGGGCTTCTGTCTGGACAGAAATAGCTATTTCTGCCAGCACGCACGGAAAAGAAATGAAAAATATACCAAGTAAAAATGCTATCCAATGGGCTGTTACTTGTAAGTTTTGACAACTTTTTCTTTCAGTCTTGTTGAGATAGTTTTATATACAGGGATGGAACTTTGTTCTCTGCAGACATTTTTCTTTTTAGGACAGAAAATGCATTAAAGTAAAGATGAAAGTGAAACCAGACAAGTGTCTGTGATAAACAAGAAATACCAGTAGGAGGTTTGCTAGCTAAAGACTGTGTGTGTGTCACACAGTGTGCTGAATTACATCGTGACTTGCAAACTACACTGTAATTCATAGGACTTGGTGTGTATTCCCTGGAAGATTGTGTGTCATTTTTTATCTCTGCTACTCTAGCCTTTTTAAGCCATTGCTTTGGAAACTTCCTAAAAGAGAAATCAGTGAAATTATAATAATAATAACAACAACACTACCATGTCAGTCAAGATGTTAGATCGCAAAACAGTATCTGGCATTGGAACTTCACTACATATCTATCAGAGAAGTTATTAATGAAGTGTTATTAACTGTACAAATATAATTCCTCTATGTGAAGACTGTATAGATTTTTTTTGTTAAGAGGCTTCTACTCCGTAGACACACAAATAATGACACAATATAAATCGCTAGATACATGGGATCTAAAGAGCACTGTCTCTCTTCAGAGAGTCTTAAATCCATCTTTGTCAAACTGTTCCTTACCCGTAGCTCCATCTTGTGCCAGGGTTGCTTCTTAGGATTGATGCTGAAAATCTTTTTTTGCTTGGCCATCTCCACATAGGCTTCATGGCCCTGTCTGAAATAGTATAGCTGCGTGCACACACATACATCAATTAAAATATACCTCAGAATGCACAGAAGTGAGTCTTGAATATTATTCTGGCACATCATGTATATTTTTCTGGTATATAATGTACTTAAAAATATAAAACTTGTGGCAACACACTTAAAAAACTCTTTTAGCTTATAGAGTTGGCAATGTCAGTCACGGTACCCCTTATATTCTTGTGTGTAATAGGCATCACAGCCTCATGGGGCCGCTAAATTTAGTGCAAGACTTTTAGTCTTGTTGCTATGTAAAACATGAGCCAGTGTTTTGATATGAGCAGACATGTGGTGCACATGTGGTGAGGACACTGTAACAGCGTGTACCTCGTCTCCCATCTGGGGTATGTAAGGACATCTGCGGGGGACCGTGTCTGTGATCCAGGCAGAGGGAAGCCACTCCTCCAGAGTTAGCCCTTCCTCTTGTAACTCTGTCCTCTGATTACACACAACAAAATAAACACGCAATATGAGGTCGTTACTTCACATTTAAGGTTTTGGAAAATAGGATTTTGTCAAAGGCAGCTACTGATGACAAACCTTCCTCTTCTCCTTTGGCTTCTTCTTCTTTGGTAATGCGCCATCTTTGTCTGCTTTCTCTTTCTTCCTTTCTTTCTTGCCTTCTCTCTTCTTCTCTCCGTCTTCCTCAGAGCCGCTGCTTTTCTTTTTCACTTTCACGCTCTTCTTTGGCGGTTCAAGGTTGATCCCTGCGTCTGCTGTCCAGTCAGAGTAATCGCTGGAGTAGTCACTGCAAGAGAAAAGATTAAATACAAAGATGTATCTTGCTTGTGTTTTGACTTGCATATAGCATGTGCTCGTATCTGTAGGAGATAGTTGATATGATAAATGTTTGTCATATATTTTTATATATCTTACCTTGAACTACTGTGGTCATCTGGCCATGGCTCCTTTTCCTCCTCATCCTTCTCCTCCTCTGAGGAATGTCCGTTGATTTGCCGTACCTCCACCTCTCCCTGGAAACACACATACATACATTTTATGTCAGCACTCTAATGGACACAATGACGAATGACAGAATCAGTGAAAAGAAAAGACATCAGATATCTACTATGGTTCTCAAAGTGGGTTCAGGGTTCCCCCAGGGGTCCTTGAGTGGGTTCAAGGGGGTCCCCAGCAAAAAATGAAATCATTTATTTTCACTATAATTCCATCCAGAAGAAACAAAGTGACAGAATGTCTGACTATTATGGTCACTGGTTTCATACACTTTCTGTAATAAAACATCAAAAAGTCCTGTCAAATGGAGGTCTGTGATCTAATTTGTGTCAGTTTAGGGGTCCTTGATGTGAAAAAGTTTGAGAACCACTGGTCTATCGTTGTCACATTTGTGAGCTAAGCAGTGGTGTGCTTGTATCAGCTAGCTTGATTTACTTCTGCTGTGGTCGTAAACAAGAGATATGGGGTACTGAGCAGAGCTACATCCCCTTTAAGCCTTCAATGCTCAACAAACAGACTATTTGTAATTGTTATACTTTTGTTCTGAGAGTGGACATTAGACTGCTACACTGATTTAAGCAGTGCATTGTGCCTGGATTATGTTTATGACAGGGTGTTCTTTTGGAAAATGAACACAGAGTGAAAATACATAGAGTCCAGTCTATGAACACATGTATTAGTCAGACCAGAATTGTTCTACACAAGTTTCTGGGGCAAAATAGCTAAATATTGGGCAGTTAAAGGTTAACATGCTAGTAAAGTCTTCTGGTGAAAATCAGCTGATCTAATATCAGGTCAAGAAGACAAACCAGTACAAAAGCAGTAATAACAAATTACATGAGCCAACAAAATAGGAAAAATAAGAAAAGAAGTTAAGAAAAAGAAACTGTGAAATTGTAAGATTATACTGCCTGGCTGAAAATCATTAGATCGTTGGGTTTAGCACTTAGCTCCCCCACAAAGTTTAAAACTAAACTGAAAACAAACTAGTAACAGTGTTGTCTCTACCTCTGAGGTGCTTTCATCGTCATCAGCAGCCTCTGCGCTCTGGCGGCTCGTCTCCTCCATGGCAGCACGAGTCTGATAGCCGTGGTTGCCCTGGCTCCTCCTCCCCTCGTCAACTACACACTCTGATGTCGGATGAACCTGCAGCAGCAGAGGACGAAGGACAGAAACGAGACAAAGTCACTCGATATGAGTACCGATAAATTTAATAATAATTAAACAAGAAATCTCTAATTAAAACTAAACTGTAATCCTGCGCCTAAGAGATGTTAAGTCAAAAATAACAAGGTTATGGGAGAAAAATAATTATACTCCTGTAGAACAATAATATGTGTGTGTGTGTTAACTCACTTACCCTGCTCTCCTTAGGGAGAGAGTGGATGGTACGTCTCCTCCTTTCTGACTGATAAATATTGATCTCCTCCTCCCCTTTAGCCTCACGCCAGTTTACCTGTCTCCTACACAATAAACACAGAGTGACGACGAGGTGTTAATACCATCACATCCAAAAGCGGGATCCTCTATTTGTTATCACTTTTCTGTGTGTGTTTGTGTGTTACCTGACAGACGCGTCCTCCAGCTCAGGGACCAGCACCCTGCGGCTCCAGGCCACCAGGTCTCCCTCTGTGGCCATCTGGCTGCGTGGGGCGTTGCTGTGCATCTGGCGGACACCCTCGATCTGCCCGCTGCGACGCAGACCCACATTGGGCGGGGAGTGCACCTCTGTGGGAGAACCCACCGATCCTGAGGGACCGAGACGTCAAAGAGAGAAAAAAATTGTGCTTTCAATTTGTCAATAGCATTTAAGTGATACGCGTGTTTTGGTGGGGAAATTGTCCTACTGCTTCTGACACCAAACTCATTCATGCGTTTCTAGTAGATCGTTCACTCAGGTGCTGCATTTACTAATGTTTCAGTGGATCTTAAGAGTGATAGCAGATGACTCAAATCATCTCCAAAGTGTGTCAATAAAAATCTATAGCTCTAAAATAAATGCGAAAAGGCTGCAACCCCCTCCCCCATCACTCCTGTGCACGAGCACTAACGCCACCTGTTGCTGATTGGCTGGAACAATGTTGTGTGGCAAAGTCCACACACTTTCTTTGTATTTCATTTACAGAGCCAGGGCTACGTAAGAAAACCGTACTGTTTTCAGAACACACTAGGGCTTGGCAATAAAACAATAATGATAATTATCGCAATATAATTTTTCTCAATAACAATATAACAACTGTTCAATAAATCTTCAATAAATATTTGATTTAATTGAATCACATACAAATTAGCGCTTAACATTTCTATTAAGATATTTATTTTGTTGAGGAAAATAGACTGAAGAAAGATTTTATCATAATTGTTTTAAATGTTCTGCCTCAGATTTGTTAAGTGATCGACTGTTTGGCAAGTGTTTGTCATGTTCTGACCATTAAGAATAGTTTAAAACCACAATTTACTATCTTCAGCTTTCATTCAGGGGTAAAAATCTGCCTTTAAAGTTAAAAGGAATAATGATTTGACATTTCGTGACAATTATCGATATCAAATTATATGAATTTTTTTATCCTGATTAACATTTTTGATCGTATCGCCCCCTGCCCTAGAATATACATAAAACAGAGAGCTCGCAAACCGTGAGGAATTATTAGCTTAATTTAACAAAACATGTACTGGATTACAATCACTTACTATCCCTTTAATCTTCCTTGATTAAGAAGTCAATTGTTTATCTATAAAATGGCAGATAGCAGCTTTTTCCAAATCCCCAAGTCTTCAAATTGCTTTGCTTGAAACAACTGAAACAGTTATTTTGTTGACAAGCGAATAGTTGATGTTAGTTGAAGGAGAAAAAAAAGACTTAAACCATTAAATCGGTTAACAAAGCGGTATCTACTAATTGCTTCAAAAGTAGTAGATTGAGGAACAGATACAAAGAGAGACTAGAGAAAAAACAATGATTGCAACTTGCAGGGAGTCAGTTACTGAAGTATTTCATTAGTTAAACTTAGCAGAATTTACAAAGAATACTTCAGAATTTTTCTTTTACTTTTTAGGTGAGTGAAAACAAAACCTAATTGGCATGGCATGTGAACCACAATGAAAAGCCGCCCAAACTATAATAGTATGACCCTCCTGTCATGACGTGGTCTTACCTCTGCTGGCCCTGGTGCTTGCAGCAGTAGAAGCAGAGGCGTCATTCGCTCCCAGTCTTTGGTCCTGTTCCTGCTGCAGCCTCTGAATCATTGTATCCAGCGGACTGGAGCCGTCCACCGCCTGCTCACTCACCACTTGGTTCAGGCCTGACACAGACAGGAATGGAGTAAGTGATAGAGAAACAGAACGTTTCGGGGGGGAAAAAAACACATCAAATTTAACAACAATTACGGTCATGAATAAGGCCACTACTGTCTTTATGGCATTTGTTTCTATTTCTATTAGACGAAGGTCAGCTAACAATTCCTATACTCTGCGTGTCACAATGCTCTACCAAAAAGCCAATGACCTTTAAAAGCTGAGAGCAGAGCAAGGTTTGGTTAACACTTTTACTGTGAGAGCATGTAGAGTCATATTGTCTCACAAGGAACTCCTCTCCTCCCCCTTGCCTCTATGGAGGGAAATTAGGTTGCATTCAGACTGCAGGCCAAAGTGACCCAAATCTTTTTGCTCATATGTGACTCAGATCTGATTTTTTTCTAACAGTGTGAACAGCCCAGGTCACATGGAATCTGGTCTTTTCCACTTTGGATTTGGGCCACTTTCATGTGGTCCAAATCAGATACAGGTCAAATTGTCCGGGCAGAAACAATAGAATGAGAGAGAGTTGTAGAGCTTATAACTGTAATGCAATGAAAAGGAAAGTTGTTAACATCTGTCATAAATCGGTATATGCTAATCTCTGTACTTTCATGTTTACTTCTGTACGATAGTGAGCATGCTGCATGTGACGTATAATTATTTTGTGCATCTAGTCACTTTCAGGCCATGGCCAGTTCACACTGGAGTGTGATATGGGCCACTCAAAAAAAAAAATCAGCTCTGGGCATGAATCAGAATTAAGCATTAAGGTCTGCAGTGTGAACATAGCCTTAATTTCACAAACGTGTATTACAAAATTAAAATAACGTGCAGAATTTTGGGTACTCATTCATGCAAGTTCCAATCCACACAGCAATGCCAAGCGATTTGAACACAAGTAAAACAGTTTTACAAATGCACACATCACAACCTGAATAGTAATATTTTACATGACTTTCAACTCCACAGATCTGATCATTTTCACTTTTGAAAAGCTTCCTGTTTATACAGATGTCTAAGAATGGTTTGTGACATTCTTTTGTATTTATTTACAGATTGTTAAATGTGTGAGCATGGATCGCCTGATACGCACGGATCAGGTTATATTTGCATGTGGAGTTTTGAGACTCTTAACAGTATCCAGCTCCAGGCATCCCACAAATGCATGCTGCGTTTAAGTGCTGGTGGAAAACTGGGACATCTGGGCTTTCAGCGAATTCAGGTGTCATTTCAAAGTGGGAATAACATTTTCCTAAACAGACAGAATAGCTCGTCATCCCTCGATTATAACACATACATTTAACAACTACAGACTCTAAACTGTACGTGTGTTCAAACTGCTTGCCATTGGTGGAACACTAATTTGTCAGATAATATAACACACATTTGTGAACATTTCGAGTCTAATTTCTCACCATATGCCTCTTTCACCTATTTCTACAGGGCACTACTGATGCATTTCATAAACTACTGATTGTTTATAACCCGGCCAAGATTTTAAACTGCATTATTAATTCTGCTTTTGATTGCCGATGCAGGTGTAGTTTCAGTAAAAGTCTCTCATTAAGCACATTTGAGGACATACGCAATTCTTGTCAGGCTATGAGAGCGGCATGCTCGACAAATGTGTCTTTGATCAGCAGACAGATGGGTTACAAGTTAGACAGAGGACCTCGGGTAAAGCTCTGATCTGACCTGGACAAGACAACAAGAGCAGAGCAGAACTTCAACTGAGTTCATGCTCTCAGACCATGCGGAGGAGAGATACTTCTGGACTGATTTCAGCCTCTGTACCTGAGGAAGTGACCCCCATCTGCGGGATAAGCTGCTCATCCCTGCAGCCCTCCCTGCCAGGCACCAGCCGCTGGTATCTAGGAGGGTGGGGGTTCCCGTCCACATCCACAAGAAAAGGAGGGGGCATCAGATGTGGCGCCTGCTGAGTCTGCTCGTCCAGCACATAATTGTTGGCATCTCGGATCAGTGGCCGGTAGTCGGTGTGAAAAAACATCTGGTCCGCTATCTGAAACGTAATGAGGTCCATACACAGACGCATTAGATTTAAAATGTTTGCACATAAGTGTGTTTTCAATGAGGATTGAGGATGCAAGAATGATCAGAACCACTGATCAGGGAAGGTGACATTTGTTATTACTGATAACATCAATTACATGAGTTGTTATTGTCAGGTTTATGTATGCGTATAAATATTAAAGGGGTTGCTTTACCTTGTCATACTTGCTGCTGGAGCCAAAGCCAAAGATGAGCAGGTGTCCATGGGAGTCGGTGGCTGCAAAATGCTGCCCATCTGGACTACATTTGCAGTCAAACAACGCCCCGTGCCCTTGGCCTTCGATCTATCCACACAGAGAGAAAGCGACGGGGAGGTTGGGAAAAAGCTGTACACTGTAAATCATAGTACTACACTGCCAGGGGGGATTCCAGGCAACGGTAACAGTTGTATGGCATGGACACAGTCAACTCAAAATGTTTAGTACACAAGATCAACTGCAGTATACACCACATGAATGTGTTGATCTAGGGCTGAACGATTAATCGTTTCCAAATCAAAATCGGCATCATCTTACACTGAAGTGTTTCAGCAGCGGAGCGTTTAGCCTACACGTTGTTAACGTGTTGTTAATTTGTCATTTTGTCTGCTTCAACTATAGATAACAGCTCTATGAGCCTGTTCTGTTCCACTCTGTGCAGGCTAACATTACATTTCCACATGGAGCATTTCAGAATAAGATCGTTTTGCCTGTTTGATTTTGCTGGCTTGTTCAGTTGTCCTAGATTTTTGTGGTTCTGCTATGATTAAGTAGGCTATGTAGAAGTCAAATTGTTACTTTTTTTGTCTGTTTTAACTGTTTATTGTTGTTGTACGATCGGGAGTCTGCAAAGGGTGTTAATGAAAATCGACCAGATTCTCAATGCCGTTGTGTGTCTGACTTCCTGCCTGGTTCACCTTCCACCGGCTTCCGTTACAAGATTTTACATAAATAGCACATGAAAATCACACATTTATGATTCAGCAAATAGCCACATTCTAAAAATTGTCCTGTTTGTTTTTCCAGGTAAACCATCAGGCAGGCAGCGATTCTTATTTCCAGCAGCAATAGTAGAATAACTAGAGTTTGATAGACAGCAACAGCAGAGATATCTACTATCTGCAAAAACAGAGCACCACTTGCAGAAACTGAAACTTTATCAACAGAAAACTGTTCTGTTAGCTGACTGTTGCCTTTAGTTCATTCTGTGGGGGTTTCCTTCACTCTCACAAGAGCTCCATTCAATCACAAGATGAAAACATTTTGCCTTTGAGTTTTTGCCTCCTTGTCCCTCATTCAGTAAAAAAGCCTTGTCGTCTGCCAAAGCACTAAACTCACATAGCACAGAGCCTAACCCCAGACGAACCTGAAGCTCTGAATGTGTAGTTAAGTGGTTTAGAAAACAGCCTAGTCAGAGATCAATTCTACTACTGGTCACGGTGTGCTAACTTTAGCAACTGTAAGGCAGATACTGATCTGTAACGGACATTTTGGAGTTCTTTGTAGGGGTGTGCTACTCTTCTAACATTTTTTATTTACCATTATCCCGTCATCGTTAGTTGTGTCCACAGGGGCCACTATTTAGCAACAGTTACATAGTCTCGCTTTCAGTTTCAAACTAAAATCTGGGCCGTTTCACGATAACAGACTTGAAACTATTCACTGTCTATGACCAACACCAAGATCTGGCCGACTGACGACACCACTGAGTGACTCACTTGTTCTGGGACTGTGATTAATGCTGTCCTTGGTTACCATAGAGATGCACACAGGAAATGCAACAGTGGCTTTAATGATTAACACAGTAGGTGAATATGAAAAGTGGCAAATGCACATCAGTGTGGTGTCATGATTTCATGCTACCACTGACTCGTGGCCACAGCCACACATACTGCAGGGGGAGAGCAATGGCGAGTGAGGGGGAAGAAATGGGAGACAAAGAGTGACACTGAAGAAAGGAAAGAGAAATCATGCATAGTGGGATACAAGCAAAGACTAAAGGAATAAGAAGAACAATTTAAAATGTGAATTTTTGCTGATTCACTGCGTGAAAAAACTGTGTCACACGTGAGGGGGGACAAATATGAGCGTCTGGTCAGTGAGCAAGAGGCAATGAGACAAAGGGACAGAGAAACACACGGTGCTCCGAAGTCTCACCATGTTGAAATAGGAGCGGATCTTGACTCCTCTGGCCAGGTCCCACACAACGCAATTCCCATCATGCCCCGCCGAGAAAAGGATTCTTGGATCAAAGGGGTGTGGCTCCAGAACAAACACCTCATCCTCGTGACCCTGTCATTAAACACCATGAACATGTAGATTAAGACACTCCAAAAAATGAACAAAAAGACAGAAGAAAAAAGAAATCATCAGTGTCTGTTTCTTTCTTCTTCCATGTGTATTTGCATGTTTTAACAAATTAGCAATACTTTGTGTCACTTAGGGTACATTACTCTTCCTGTGAGTGTGTTGAAGGGCAACACTGCCTACTATCAAATGTAGTAGGCATGTCCTTGAATGCATCACTAGAGGGAGTCTCTGCAAATCCCAGCTAACAATTGTATTACCATGCGAGAATTAAGATAACTTTGATTTTTGTTTTTTAAAAAGGTGGACATATCAATGATGCTGATGATGCTGCTGCTGCTGAAATGTTCAGGATGACAGATTTTGTGTTTCAAAGTAAGAAAACAATCTTAAAATCTATAAAGGTCTACAAAACACAAAGTACTCTAAATGGCATTTGTAGTATGAATGTGTTTCATCACTACACACCATCAGGACGTGGACGAGGTTGCCGGTGGTGGAGTTCCACACCTTCAGTGTCAGATTGTTGGCCGCTGTGATCACCGTGCCGTCATGGCGATCCCATGCTACCATTGTAACCTTCAGCTTGGTCACCTTGTCTTCCAGCGGAGGAGGGTTGTACTTCCTGAAAAGGAAGATGTTGGATGTCATGTTTGGTTTACTTTACAGTAATCAGTGACAAAAACACATCAAACAACAGACGTATTATGAAATGGTCAGAATGTCATGAAAAATAAATGCACCCTCTTTCTGAATAATTGATCAAAGAATGATCAGTGTATCACCTGGGCATTCCTGCTCGATTTCCATTCCTAGATTAATTGAATCTATTATCCTCAGTCCTTATGCACCATTAATGTGGAGCTAGATGATCTTGACAGCTTGACCTTATCCCTTTACAGTTTAAGATTGTTATTCACATCTGCTGTTACTGTTTACATATTTTAACTGTGAAAAACAGCAAATTAAAATATGTCAGCAATTTATATTTATATATATATATATATATACACACACACACACACACACACACACACACACACACACACATATACACACACACACACACACACACAGTATGTATCAGTCTAGTTATATTGTGAAGTGTTAAGTTGTGTTTTTTTCAGTTTTTATTATAATATCTAATCTTCAGTTATCACAATTAAAATTACATTTTGTTTTGATAACCAGGTTATCTTAATATCTGTATTTATTCTCATTGCTGTCTCATGTTTGTTGTGTTCATTCAGGCAATAAAGACTCTAATAGCCTGTCATTGTCATCTCCATTCATTCACTGTCTGTGACGCCTGCAATAAATCTATATTCTGACTGGGAGCAGTCCGGCGATCAATCACTTTGTCACACTTCATGCCACAGGTGTGAACGTGTTTTTTCCCCTGTAACTTAATTATGTATGTGCTGTACATTATGCAGTAGGTCACCATACTCTAAATAAATAAATGCAAAATGTAAATTTTGTGGGTAAAGCATTTTGCTGCCGGTACAAAGGGCATTAAATCTCTTTTGACTATTCCTAAATAAATCCTTTTACTTCAACACAGTGCGCATTTTCAATAGGGAATGTTGACACGCTATCAGGTCTGGGACTTTTGTACACAACATGATTGATTCTTGTAAAATTTAGACTGCCGTTATAACCGTAAGATCATCCCAACCCACGGCTCTGAGCTCTAAGCATAGCAGCGCTGGTGGAGAAGTCAGACTTTGACAGCAACACAAACACACACACATACCCTGGTAATTTGGTCTGCATGTCCAGCAGAATGCTCCTCCAGCCCTGAGGCTGCAGCTGCCAGATTCGTGCTGTACCATCCCTGCTACCGCTTACAAACCTGCAACACACAAACACACACAGACCTTTGAACACAGATTCATGCCGCAGCTACACTGTAAATGTAGCGCTCGATTTCTATTTCAGCTTTTTGCAATACACTGAATGCTTTTATCAGGATACACTAATTGTATGCACTCCCCCTCCGCCCCTTCCCTATCTCCTCTACCCCTCCTTTTTGCATAGACACTCTACCTCCCTCACTGCTGAGATTACAGCAACCCAAGGGAATTACAGCTGAACTTGTTTTTCTGCAAACTCCACGTAGACACACACAATTTAAAACTCAGAGAGTGCATGATATGTGCAAGTGTATGCGTGTGGCTATGCGTGTGTGCTAGAGGAAGTGTATTAGAGTATGTATCGGATAGCAAGTAAAGTTGGTGTTTCTGCTGACACCATCAAATCATATTATAACACCCAGAGGTTCCACAAAAACAAACAGCGGTGCACACACAAAAATTAAATACACCTATTATGTAGCTCACACACACACACACAGACACACAGACACACACCAACTGTGCAAAACCTACCTGTCACTGCAATGTGAAAATTGGATGCTGTCAACTTTGTCCTAGGTGAGAAAAACACAGGAGAAAAGTCAAAACAACGCAAGGAGTAGCAAGCTTTCCCTCTGCTAGCCTTCCAAATCATCAATTTATTGCGATAATTGTGAAAACCAAAAATCTCCATGACAACTGAAAAAATCTGCTGAGGATGTCCATGAGATGCAAAGCTTTGGAAAAATCAAGTAAAGTGGACCTTGATTTAAGGTTAAAAATTTTTAGTTTTTGGTCAAACTACTGTTCCAAAAGTCAAGAATGACCTTTTACGCTCAACATATTTCAGAAACAACCTGCTGACTGGTGCAAATCATTAAATATTTTATGTATATATTTTTATTGTATGTAATCGCTTTTTTTTTTTTTTTCTAAAAATAGAAAACAGATCATGAACAAGCCAAACAGATAAATCAAGTCTTAAATTCAACTTGTTGATCCATAAGTCGAAACAATATAACAATATAACGGTACCATTTTAAGCATCTTACTGTGTCATACAGAGAGTTACTTTAAAGCACCATGTTGACTCACTGTATGGGACTCAAGCTCGGAGATCTTCTCTGGTTGGCCTGACCCGAAGTAGTACACCCTGATGATGTGATCCGTGCTTCCTGTGGCCAGGAACATACCACCTGGATACACACACAGACACATACAGCGTCAGAGTAACACAATTCATACATTCCAGTACTTAAAAAAAACATAAATAATGTAAAATAACATACTTAAAATACAGACTTTAAAGATCAAACTGTGGTGAACCCAAATGGTCAAAAGTGTACAAACTCTGCAAAAGAAACTTTAAAGTAAATGATCAAATGTTCGAGGTCAATAACATCTCAAAATAGAAATAAACCCTCAACGACTGTGAAGCACACTTATTCCACATTTCCTGAGAAGCAGCAGGCCCACTTGAGTGCGGCTGTCAGTTGTGCTAGATTTTCAGTTAATCTGAGGCTGATTGTGCACATTGTTTCAGCTCTGTTGCTGTTTCTCCCGTGGTCTCGAACCATGTGTGAAAATCAAAGCCCACCTGCGCTAAAGGAGGAGCAGATCATCTGGACGCCAGGCCTGGAACGCTCTGTGAATTTACTGGGCCTCTGACTGGACAGACAAACACAGACAGACATTTCAAATGAAACACGCTGAACTAGTTTGCATGTTTTCAATGGAACAGCTTTGACAGGTGGGAGTGGTAGCTGAATTCAGCTTCCTTTACACACTGTGTTACTTGTACATACCTATTTTTTAAATAGGTTCAGCACACGCAGTATAAAACAGTAAAAATCAACTTCTGAAGCACTGAAGAAAATGTCAATCCTATCCACCGACCAAATGAAAGTTAAAACTGACAGTGGCCATAAAAAAAAGTGATAACTCATCCCAAATCTGTGTGTAGTTTACATCAGTACCATCTTAAAGGATGTTCTGCATGAGGCAAGACAATTTAAGAACAGCAAGCACAATAAAAACTCGGTAAACTATGATTTTCACCATGTAACAAACACAAATATGCATAATAAGTATAATGTCAATATGTCAAGGTAAAAGGTATGAACGGCACTCGCAGGTGAGACCGCGCCTACTGTGTGAACGCCGTCTGTGTTTCTCACCCAAACTTTAGAGTGCGTGCATCCCACTGCCAGAAGCAGATGGTGCCGTCAGCTCCGGTGGAGGACAGGTAGCGCTTTGAGCCGCAACAGAGAGGAGAAAACTGCAACGCAACCAATTAGAGGTCAATTAGAGCAATCAAAAGACGTTGCTATAGCAAAAAACACAAGGACAATTAACATAAGCTTGCATAAGTTTAAAAAGCATCCATAACATTATAGGGAGAGGTGAGAGATTTGCATACAAGCTTAAAATACAGATACACAGATAAATATGTAAACAAAATAAATAAGTAAGAGCTCAAAAACAAATTTGAGACAGGTAACAGAGGCCTTCTCAAACACTGTGTATGCTCAAACACTGCACGCTATAAATCCTGAAACTTTCCAG
This sequence comes from Micropterus salmoides, assembly GCF_014851395.1. NCBI lineage: Eukaryota > Metazoa > Chordata > Actinopteri > Centrarchiformes > Centrarchidae > Micropterus > Micropterus salmoides. The sequence goes on from NW_024040928.1 coordinate 8,886,202, forward strand.
GATAAGGCTGGCAATGTTCTGTATTCTTATTGTCGACAAATTCCATGAAAAGACCAAAACCTGCAGTGAACTGATCCTTCCAAGAAAGTATTGCCTGTGTAGCCAAAGCATGATATATCTTACTCCTCTGTGAAACAGACCTCCATTTCTGTCTTTAAACTATTCAAAACCCATGAATGAGACATACCGTTGATCTGGAATTACGTTCCAATGAACATATGCACTGTAGTTTATTTTGAGTAAATCCCACTTTACCCATAGTGCCACAAATACTTACAAACTGGCCAAACACCCTGACCATGCCTGTACCTGCAATGAGGTGATAGAGGCTGCATGTCCTTCCAGGACGGCCAAAGGGGCACAGGTCTGTAAGCACCACACTCTGATAGTCTTGTCACAGGACCCGGCAGCGATCATGGTGTTCTCATAGCTGACGGCCATGTCGGAAATCTCAGCGGCGTGGCCGCGCAGCGTCGCCAGCAGACGCCCGTCATCTGTTCCCCAAATCTTCACAAGGCAGTCGTCTGAGCCCTGGAAAAGAAAGGCAGTGCCGCCAATATGGCTATCAAACGTGAGTGAAGACTCGTGTTTTGTATAGTTTGAGATGTGGCGTGTGCACTTCTACTAAGACAAATGAAACTTGTCAAGTTCAAAAAGATTTTAAAATATATCTGGCCACGCTGCTGCCTTAGACTGTCAGCACAAACAGAAGAGGGAACGTGGCTCTTCGATGCAAAAAATAGAAGTGACTAAAAGTGTGTCAAAAAGTGCCAATGAACATTTCAAGACACTAGATCATTACAAGTGCTGTCAGTACATTTACGTGCATGCTACTAACTTGATTATTACCAGTAAAGGAAATACACGAGTACTGCAGCTGTCATGGGAACACATTCACAGAATTATCTTAGGCCATCTAAGTCACAGTATGGACAAAATTAGACTGGTCAGTGGTGGAAAATTAAATACACTTACTTTCATGAATGCAAAAACATTAGGTACATTTACTACTGACAATTGCTTGCCTAATCTTCAGTACATCTGTACATTAAACAAATTGTGTACATTTAAGTTATTGGAGAAATCTGGTTCCTGCAACCATGTTAATGTTTGCTCTAATTATTACCTTCATATGGTTATTGACAATAATGGGCTAAAAATGTGCAAGTTAGCATACTGAACATCCTTCGGCATGACTTTTAACCACAAGGAACAGGACAAAACAGACACACTGACTGACTCACTACCTAGACAGTTCAGAACTAAGATTTTTCACACCACTGTGAGATAGACCGGCCTGCTCTGTGAGTACTCCTCACTGCAGCAGAAATAAAGTACAACTGCACCAAAGAAGATTAGAGTAATCTCAAACTGTAGAGAAACTGCACTGAGTATTGGCTGAGCCTTCACTAAGACGTCACAAGACATCTCATTTTGACAAAAAGGGTTTTTTAGCAAAGAGGGGAAACCCTCTTTGAAGCATATCTACTGTGCTTGTGTTAAATTAAGTAAAAAAAACAACGCAAGCCGATAAAGGAACACAAAATGTGATGCAAAATGGGGTAGCCTAGAGGCAGCTTCCTACACAGTCTTCAATCTGGACTGAAAATACACGATCCTCAATCAAGACATAGAAACAGCCTACAGGGACACGAAAGAGACTTCCTGGCTGCGATCCAGCTTGTAAGGAGTTAAAGTGTTTGTGATGCAACATGGTGCCAGACCCATCTGTGCTTTGATTACGATCTCAAAATAAATTTAAAAAACAACAGGTAACAAGTTTCAAGATGCAGAAAACGCAGTGTGACATGATCTAATATCTTTATTTAAAAAGAATGAGCTGGTTTCTGTGATTTGCACACTCTGGAAATAAAGAAGTGACTCGTGGAAAAGGAATAAATACACCAGAGCCACATCAGTAAATGAGGAGGGTTAAGGATAAAAACAAGGTACTATAAGTACATTTACAAAATGGGATTGCACAATTTTCTTAACCTGATCATTACATTTGCATATCAGACAGACTGAGTGGATTCCAGTCGGTTAGTTACAGAACATGCAGTAACATCCATCCTGTTATATCTGCTAAGTAGTTTATAAGACAGACCACACTATCAGTATCAGCATAGATTTTAGAGGAAATGTGAGATGGAAACACCAACCCCCTCTTTTGAATAAATCATAATCACTCGCTCTATCACCAGCAGAACAGTGTCTGACTGGAGCTGCTATTTTATGTGGACTGATCAAAACAGCAAGCGCTCCCATGGCGATTTAGAAAAAAGCTCAAGGACAAATCACGGCTGTGGCAAGATGGACAAAAAACTGATATGCCCGAATGAGAGCCGGGCCTGAACAGTGCGCCGTTTGGAAAAGCCAGAGACTTGACACAAACTTTCCTTGTTGCTATAGATGTGAAGTTATGTTAGCTGCCGTCACAGGGACAAACAATGCGTGCTAGCGAGTCTAATTTGTCCTTCCCAATGGACATGGTAATGAGCCTGCAGCCATTTCTAAAGCTATATTACGCAAATCAATATGGCTGTTTGCCAATCACTTGTTTAACCAACATACATGCGCTTGCTCATTGATCACAAATGATCACAGTGAATGTTTAGGCTAAATAAAATAATCCATAATCAATCCATCTGCCTGCCACTGCAGTGAAGTCTGAGTAAAAGACGAAGAGATCCAAAAATAAGAAAATATATAAATAAAAATGATCTTGTGATGAAAGGAGACCAAAAGAGAGAGACAAGGAGAAAAAACAAGCGGAGAGGGAAAAAAGGGAGAAGGAGAGAGTGAGGGAGACTAAGAACGAATTTTAATTCTGGCACTTAGCCAGCGCCTCAGAGGAAACATTTTCTCCAGTTATGATGAGAAATGGCAAGAAGAGGGGGAGAGAGAAAGGAACAAAGGAGGGGCAGCTCTGGATGAGGGACAGGGGAGAGGAAAAGGAAGAGGGAGTGTGAGAGAGAAAGAGAGAGCAAGTGCTCTGGTTGTAAGAACGGTGGAAAGAGAGATAACAGGAAAAGAGAGACGGAGAGTCAATCTAGCCCTCCCCCCTCCCTCTCAGCAGCCAGCCATTTTTAGAGATTTAAGAAGTGAAAGCTGAAAATGGTGTATAGCAGCAGGCAGTGTTTGACTCAAGGATTCAAACAGAAGGACGGCAACATTAAATCAACATTATTGTTCGTTCAATATTTAACACTTTACCCGTGCTGTATCTCTAACCCAACCACATGGAAAAGGAAGTTTGAAAAACACATGTACCGTATACAAGTGGCATTCAGAGGTCAAAGGTCAACTTCCTCCTTATGAGAGACCATGGGAATCCCTTGTTTCCCTTCTTTAAAAAATATAATTATTTTCCTAAAGTCATGTGAATTTGCTCCCCTGCAGAATTCAGCTCTAGTTGTGATTCATTCAGTAAAAGCGTCGCACCGCATTAAGGTAAACAGTAATTACCTCCTAGCAGAGCTGTTCCAACAGGGAATACAGACGCTTGGTCATCTTGGTAAGCAAAAAGACAACTTGTAACAATCAGGCACATACACAGCACACAAGAGGTGGCCCTAAACAAATACACAGTGACACACAACAGTGTCACTGAAATCACTTTGAGTAGGCTCCTTAAACACCAGCACACACTCACACACACACACACACACACACAAGCACGCAAAGACTGCAGCCTTACCGTGAAGATGCGTCGTCCCGTCCTGTCGAAGGTGACGCAGTACACGGACGACAGGTGTCCCAGGATCCTCTTGTGCATCTTCATGTGCTGGTACACAGCTGTGGGCACCAGCTGCCGGAGACGGTAGGAGCCGTTGAGTCGACGGCCGAAGCTCGTCTCGACTGGATAGCAAGAAAAAGGTAAACCGGTGAGGACATTGTTACATGGGAAGAAATCAGCAACAAATCAGTGAAAAGCCACACATTTAATAAATTATATACATATATATTTTATAAATTATTTTTATGAACATGAAAATGGGCCACTACTTCGATTCTGAAGCAAATTAATAAAGTAATGTAAATACTTTGGCAAGCAAAGATACAGTGTAGTATGTGAGAATCATCTGACTCCCAAAGTGAATATCAACAGCACGAACAGAGACCAAAAAATGGTTGAATGTTAATTTTTATTTAGCAAAATTAAAGTGTTTTCTTTACCAATATTTGGTGGGCTCCCGTAGATAATAGGTGGCTCCGGTGGTCGACCACAGTGTAGCGCAGCCAGTGCTGAGCCCTTCCACACAACATGCTTGCAACCTGGAGGAAGATGCATAAAGAAATATAATACAGTTTGTCATATGTATCGTCTGTGTGAGCTGTTCCGCATTCATGTGGTTATATTTGCATAAGCGCATGAAATAATGTATTTACATGAGGTCTGTTAGTCTAAACACACCTGCAGGGATGAAATAAAGTAGTTGCGTGATTGGATGTGTTTGCACATGTGTACATTAAAGTAGCTCATTTTGCACACTGACCACCACCATTGTCCACTCACTCTTGCTGGTGCGGAGGAGATTCTGCCTGCCGGCCCCCAATAGGCTGGTAAGTCCAGGCACGCTGGCAGGGACCTCCCTCTCCAGCAGCGGACAAACTCTGGAGCAGACCTGCAGCAGGTGGTCTGCACTTATGTGCCGGTATAGCTTCACCTGATCACAAACACACACGCACTTAGCTCAGCTTGCATTCAGACTTGTAAATGACAAAATACCAGTCAGAGCGAAGCAGGGTAGTATACTGAAAAAAGAAGCAGAAAGAAATGTGTTCAAGTGACTTTGTTGGCAAAAGCTGATGTGTCGAGACATCAAACCTGAACAAGCTTTACATTTTTGTTGCTCAGCCTGCACTGACTCTGACACAAGTGAAAAGGTAAAGAAAACCTCCCTGTATGGATTAACATGGTACCGCATTATTGCAGTGAAAATTAACATTTTCAATACTTAATTAAATTAAAGGGAATAATTAAGTATTTACAAGCGACTGTACAGAAAAAGGTTAATTCTTTAGCTTGAGCCCATTTCGTTTCAAACTCTTAAGCACACACACACAAAAAACTTTTTTCAGCAGCATTAGGAGAAGTGAAAAACAAGGTCACTGCCCCAAATGACTGTGGGTTTGCTGAGAATTTCAAAAATAAAAAGGTGCCCTTTTAAAAACGATATCAACAACTATTCCCTGAGGGTTTCAATGGAAATAAACTAGTAAGGCAAAGGAAAAAAATAAAATAAAATGATGACCTTCTTTTTGAGTAACATTCACACTTCACTCACCTTGTGAAAAATCATCATTTCAAATGCATTTGTCAGCACCCTGACAAGCTGATTAATTATTAAATCTTTCTATCACAATTTTTTTTTAAAGGATAAAAATGGCAAAATGAACATTAAAATGATTGTCTTCTAAGTGGAAATGGATACAGTTCCCTTGCAGTATAGTAGGCTAAAAGCAGCAGAGAAGGGGGGGTGTGGCATGCAACATTAACACGAAGCAGAATGAAAGCCACACTGTTGTAAACACAGTGTGGCTGATTCAACCGACACATGGAGACAATCCTGCGTGGTCTACCTCTGAAGAAACACACACGCCTGAATGAGAGAGATCAAATATGCAGCATGTGGCCCTGTGTTTATTTCAGGATGCAGGATTTTTTTTAAATGTATTTCTTAATTCTAAATCAGACAAATCAGCTTTGTTTTCCAATGCCTCTGATTTAAATATCTGAACGGGGTCAAATAAGCCTGAAATTCAACAATAATCCACTCACATTCCTTTTCTTTTCTCCATTCCTTTATCTGAGCACTGACATTAACATGTATTGTCCCTGTGACACACACACACACACACACACACACACACAATTAATGACCCCTTAATTGCTTTCAACATCCTTGCTGGTTCAGAGACGTGATCAGTATTTCTAAGCACATATCAGCGCACAATCCCCTCTCAGGTACACACAGAGCCATGATGAACACACACACACACACACACACACACACACACACCCCAACAGACTGATGTGTGATAATAATTTGCTCCATTTGACTTGGTTCTTAAGGCTAATAGATAACACTGCCCCAGTCACAGCAGCACCACCACAAAGCACATGGCCCCATACACCTGACTGCAAGTGACCCTCTGTGCAGTGATCACCTTACATAACAATATACTGTTCGAACATGAGTAAATATTTTTCATAGTCATAATCCCTATCCATTACAGTTCTAACAACTACACAGCCATTGTTGAAATCCACTCATCATTTAAAGGTAAAAATTGTAATTAGCAAATTGGTGTAAATGTGGTTATAATGATAACAGGCTGCTATTTTTGTTCGAATATAGGTTTATATTTTTTGAATATTGGCTTCCTGCTCGATCGTATAGCCTATTCAAAGTTAAAATAACTATGCATCTAATTAATACGCCTTAATTAATTAACCACAATTAATAGCGTTAATTATCACAATATCACTGAAGTCTGCGTTGATTCCTCATTGTTGCCCAACCCCCTTTTCTTCTTCTCCTGTGGCAGCCCCAGACATCAACCCACACAACAACCGCCGACAAACACATCCGACCGTGAACCAGCGCTCCTGCCTCTGAACACTCTGTTTCCATTTGGTGTAATAATTAAAAACCCTCCGCAGTATTTTTCAATCGAGGAAAATTATGCACAATGCAACGGGAGGCAGGCTGAACGGCCGGGGATGGGAGGAGGAGGAGGAGGAGGAGGAGGAAGAACGGAGAGCCGAGTGAGCCAAGCAGGAAGAGAGAGAGAAAACACACACACACACACAGGCGGGCAGAGCGACTGTCAGTAATTTCTTAAATGTATAAATTTACCTCCAGGCGACTCTACACTTCACGCGATCTGATATGTTCATCTGTGTGTGTATGAGGGGAGGAAAAAATCCACCACAATGTAGGCACTTGCGGATTAAATAGGCCACATGTTACTATTTTTATATTAATGTTAAAATAAAAACGCGTAAAATAGCATCAATAGAAAAAAAAAGTGGGGACGCACACTTTCAGCACACTGGAAAATAAATAAAATATGTACAGCGATGATTAATTCTCTCCACGCCCCCATGCGTAAACGGCTCTTCCAAGCGAGCCCTGTTTGTTTACATGACAATTAGCACGCCAATTAATAGAGCGATTAGAAGATATCAGCTCAACGTTACCTCGCATCTTCACATAAACTCATCTCCCTCTTCTGCTCCATCCGAGCTAGCACCACAATCCCCTACTCTCAAAAAAAAAAACGCTCTCCAAAATGACTCCACAACAACCCAGCAGAAACCTCCTGTCAAATAGGAGCCGTGACTCCAGATTTACTGAACACACTGTTTAGATTCTCCTCAAAATGTCCCGTTTTCTAACTCTTGCCCCCTGTGTGTTTTTCAACCCGTGCGCACACAGATCATGCTTCTTTGCAGGACAAGAGCGCCTCCATCTCTCTCTGGCTCGTGGCGCAGGGAGTCCCTCCTCCGGATCCTGGCGCTCCTACACCACAACACTCATGACGTATCAACATTTCACACACATTTTTCCCAACAACTATTAAAACCTTTTGGACATGCATGGCACCAAACTCGCACACCGCGGTGCACAGGAGGCTGGGACCCGGTCCCTTGGTGCCCCACAACGGCCCCAACTTGCAGCCAGCTCGCCCTGCAGAGTTCTTTAGAGTTTTTTCTTTGCCACCTGATTTAAAAATTGCGGGAAATTCAATTTTTATTTTGCTCTCTAAAAACTTTTTCCTCAGTTATAGGGCTCCCTTACCAAATTTTCGTATGTCCCGGGGTGTTCCTGTCCCGTCCAGTCCAGCCTTATGGGTAGCAGCTGAGATGGAAAAATAGTGTCGACTGTTATCATCCATTTCATAAATGTATCGAGCGATGTTTTAAAATAGTAAATGATAAATCAGAGTAAAAGCAACATCACAAAGTACAGTGCCGAGAGAAGCATCTCTCTCGTATTGCTGACTGCTTACCTCCTTCTCCTCCACCTCCCTTATCAGGGTCTGAAAATAGGATAAAAATACAAAATTACACCCCATGACAATCTCGGACATATTATAAATTATCCTAAAATGCAAAAACACCAACCTCGGCTGCTTTTTGACACGGTCCAGCTTCTAGAAATCGGGCTATTAGGAAGTACAGTTCTGGTATGGTTGGAGGGGGAGAAGAGGACGGGAGCTGCGTTAGAAGAGGGCACCGAGGAAATTGGGGGGATATTACAACAACCATGACATATTTTCCGATCTCCTTTACTCACCAGAAGTCAACTGCGCGATGTGTGTACTGTCTGAAGCCATTTTGGTGTTGTTTGCCAGGGCAGCGCCACAGCCTGTGTAGTGGGTCTAGGTGGCTGCCCTGTAGCTGTCACTGTTTATCCACCAGGAAGAGGCTGCCTCCATTCAGCTCTGCTCACACAAAGTCCCGGCTGCGTCGAGTAGTCTTCCGCGAAGCGACAGTTAGTGCGCGATGCACGTTTTTACCCCGCAAAACACCGTCTTTCCCGACCAAAGATCCCACCGCCGAGGTAGCCACAGCTTCACAAGCCCTCGGGGTGAATTTTAGTGGCGGTTGGTCGGTTGTGGAGGCATGTTTGTTTAAATCCCCCTCCCCCTCAAAAGAAAAAGCGCAAGCCCTCTGCGGAAGAATAAAGGTGGTGTGGTTCAAACACGCCACTGTAGAGGGGAGGTAGAAATGGCAGCCTGCTGTAGGAGAGGACACATTGCTGCAGAATGGCTGTTACTTCGTAGCTAAATTACATTTATCACGTTTAAGTAATTACAGGCTTATATGTCCATAGTTCAAAGTTTGTTGCGGATTAATACAACGTATTTCCTGTTATATATTTTATTTGTATTTGTAGGTGCGGATGTAGAATATGGCTCCCGTGTTTCAGAGGGCTTTACAGCCATCTAAGCGTTTCAGCTAGGTTTTATTAAAAACTGTAGATAGCTATGTTATTTGTGTGTTGTCGTTGGCCTCGCTTGTAATTACTCTGTCGTTATTGAGTAACAAGATGGCTAGCTAACACACCCACTCTCTGGGAGCCGTTTGGTGGGGAAGTCGTCCATTTCTCTTCCTAATACTGGCAGGCAGTAAAATGGGGGAAGGGTTGGAGAAGAAGGGGAATGCAGCCTAATGAATGAAACCTCGTGAGTTTAGGAATTTAATAGCAATGAGACATTTAATGCAAGGTAGATCATCAAGGAAGGTTATCAAGAACATACTGCATGACAGAACACTTCCTCTGTGGTTCACTAGAAAGTTTTGAAAAAGGGAACAACACTAAGGTGTAATTTTCTCTAATTAAATTAGCTTTGTGTAAGGGTGTATTTTATATCTTTAAATACAGGTGTTGTACAGCAGTTGGCCAGCAAAAATCAAGCCCCCAGTCTCTTACTGACCTTATGAACTTCATTTTAGATAAGATAAGATGTTCCATTAATGATCCCCTGTAGGGGAAACTATTTTTTTTAATATGAATCTTTATTTTATTTTAAGTAGGACATCAATGAAAGCAGAAGTGATTAATTACTACTAATTATTAATATTGACACAGTTTCCCCACATTCTGTTGGAAAATGACTCAAGACTACTTTCTTAATTGCAAAACAGACCACCTCCCAAGTAACTCCAAGGCTCTGGTTTGTTAATCATGTGAACCCACTACCTAAAATTCGCTGTGAGAAATATTTTGTTTCTGTTCATCTCAGTAAAAACCCTGTGCATGTGTTTGTATGGCATAATCTACCTAAATAAGGAATTATTTCTAGCACTTTATCATTGTATGTGACTTTCTTTTGATTGAATAGCGTTGTTTCAGAATTCATAGACAGTGGTATAGAAAACGCTCTCCTATTTTTATACTGTAGCACATGTCTCACTTACATCCCTGGCAGAGACACTAAGGAACAGACGCGTTTATGGCTGGGAAGGAAGATTCTGATGATATAAAAACTTGAACAGATGACTGACTAATTCTCTGCCTCTGTTATTTATTGTAGGCACGAATTATACAGAGAATGTGAGCACCCAGGGGCTACACCACCTACCCTTTTTTGTGTACAAAGTGTTCTGTCAGATAGGTAAATGTATTCTCGACTCCAGGAGGAAGCAGTAGGCTTTTTCTGCCCTTTCATTATGTGTCTGTTTACTCTCCACTGAGAGAGTCGGGTCAACTGTGTCGAATTTGCTAATGTCATGTCAGGCTGAGTTTGTCATTTACTCCCATGGGTTTGGATGGGGTGTAATCATACGAAGTACTTGACTGACACACACTTTTACAAAATTGCCATCAAATCCAGGCTCCATGATAATAAGGGGATGCTTGTTTATGACTATTGTTTTTGTATGCTCGTCTCTAGTGTTGCTTGGAATTCAGAGTGAAAGTTCATCCGCTGTACATTAGTCCTGCGTCCATTAGGGAGTTGGTGCCACCTCAGATGTGTCAACCACCTTAAGGATGGTCTCTTTAACCGTCCTGCAATCTGTAAGACACACTTCACAGGCTTTATGGATTGGAAGACCATTGTGACGTGGAGTGAGGCCAGGTTTGAATCTTTAGGCCTTGTCAGTCACTTCCATGTAACCTTTCACCCTGACCCCTCAAGTGTTGTTATTGTGCTGGCTGACACGGCCACAAGGAGGCAACCTCACTCTGTGGCACTTATTTGTGCACGGGGCCACAGAGGAGTCAAAGGTTATGAATAGTGAGAGAAAAGTGATCAGTTACACATTTCATCTGTAACATAAATACGAAATTCTCTGATTAGTAGTGACCACACAAAAACTCCACTGGCCTGTGCTGAGCTTGCTTGAAATGGCACAGTCTATCAGTAAATAGCCACCAGTGTGTTTGTTTATGATAGACCCAAAGATTCTATAACTTCTACAAATGCATTTTCTATTATTTTGAAACCAAATAAATCCACACCTTTTACCAATCGTCCTCCTAAGGATTTTGCCATGACTTGTGATAATGTAATACACAAGAGTTGATTTTATTTTATTTCAGTCTTTCCCTCTGTAACATGTGAATACAGGAAGCTGACATCTTCTGTATATCTTTAATTGATATTGCTGTGGTGTACACATGAATTGCAGAGACTTTAACCATCACTTGGGTACTTGTACATCTTTACTCTAGATTCCATTTTTTTCCATTTGGTGTATGTATTAAAAAATCATATCATCCTAGAGGAGGATTTTGCACTTAGAAAAACAAGAATAATTTTTATATAATCACCACTGTTACACACATTCCAACTGCTTTTACATCTGAGTGAAAGAGGCATCATATTGTTGACCGAGGCCCCTGATAATACATTTTAATTGGCCTCTCCAGTATCTGTGGTATTCAGACATCATCACTCCACACCTCCACATGTTAAAAAAAGCAAACTGGTCCACATCATTGGTCCAGGAGCGTGAATGACGGCTTGTACCCCAATGAGGAGGCCGTATGGTTTAATCAGTCCCACCACTCGGGCAAATGCTGACCTTTCACTTCCTGACACAGCAGTTGTATTTAACACGGCCACGTGCCCCTGGCGACCTCACACATACACACACAGATATACCGGCACACAGCAATGGCTTTGTGTTGGTTTAAAAAGTAACTCTAAACATGAAAAAGAGCTCTCGAACACAAGCGGCATGCATGCATGTGTTGTCTCATAAAGCTTTACAGAGATTACCTGAGTTTTCCATGCAAAAACCAGCATAGGTGAGGGCATACACTTACAGTATGCTAGTGGTTGTAACAAAAAGATGGCATTGCTGTCCAACTAGAGAAAATAAACAATGCAATGCACTATTTACACATCTCTGCACACAGTAGTCTTCATACAGCAATAACAGAAGAGACACAGAAAAACAGAGAAAGTCCCACGTGACATCAACTTTTTCTTTTATTTCAAAATATTCTCCCAACAGGATGAAACTCAGAGAAGTCCAGAGGGTCCAAAGCCAATAGAGCTGTCTAGAACAGAAGCACCACTCATTATTGCTATGTCACTCTGCTGCAGGACAAGGCGTTCGGGGGGGGGGGGGGGGGGGGGACAAACAAAGTGAACTAAGTTAAACAGAGAGGCCCACAAACACATTCACTCCAGCACAGACATACAAAAGGAGCTATGTGAAACACATTGGTAATGATTCTAAACTTGACTGATTGTGATGACTTTTAAAAAGCTGCAGATGTTCTCCATGGCGACTGTGAACCTGGTTTCTTGTAGCTCTGCTCAAACTGCTGTTACACATCCACAAATCCTCACTTTAACCATCAGGGGGGAAAAATTCAAGAGTGCCAATATGAATGATCATCTTTTGTAGAAACTACAGATATAGACAGAGCTGCTTTACAGCTCATAACAGTCGAGTTTACAGCCCCCTTCAGGCAAGATGAAGAACATCTGCAGCAGCCTGATAAAAACGCTTCATTCTGTCTTTCGGTTTCTGAGGCGTGTAGTGATACAGAATGGAGGAGGGAGGAGAATCGAGCAAAAACATACGGCAGGTGGAGGAGCTGAAAGGAGTGTGAACGTATGGGATGGGGCTGCTGGTTGTCCGTCTCTACTATCACAAGTCTAAAAAAAATTCAGCATGGTACAAAAATCGTCAGTAAAAAAAGATGCTTTGCTGCCATGGAGTCAGAAGGGACGAGTCGGTGGACGCATCCGTGTCCTTACGCCTTCTCCTCAGTCGCCTCCTCCGCTGCTTCAGTTACCTGGAGGTGAGAAGAGGGGGAAGAGTTATACAAAGATGCAGGTGTTATCCATCAATATCCTCAAAGAGCAACCCACAACTTTTGTTTTGGTCTGCCACGGCTCAGCAGGCAAGTCTTCAGTGGGCTTAGTAACTAAATCAGCCATATCCAGCTGAGAGATGAAAGGCGGTCTCCTTTACTGAAACATCAACATGAGAATATTTTTGCATCGGCCTGTGCTTAGTATCTCATAAGTAACTAACTTGGTAAACCTGCACCATGGAACAAGACTCAAGTAACAAAAAACAGCAGCTGACAACAAATTAGATCTTGTTTAATGCATACAAAAATGGCTTGCCCACCCCTGTTTCCAGTCTTTATGCTAAGTTAGCTCCTGACTCTAGCTTCACATGTAGCGGACAGCCATGAAAGTCGTATCGATCTTCTCATCTAACTCTCAGCAAGAAAGCGAATGAGCACATTTTGCCCAAATGTTTTAATTTATTTAAAGTATGACTCAGAATTGCTTTGGCCTATTTTCTTTCTTAAATCTATTAAGAGAAGAGTTTAGGTTAAAATGTAATATTTACAGATGAGCTGCTGTGTTTTTTAGACTTTGAAAACGTGGGGCTTCTACCAAGAGGCAGGTTACCTGAGTTATCATAATTATTTTGCTGAGGAAACCGTTTCATATCCGGAATATAGACGTCTGCTTACGGTGGCAGACAGTTTCGCTTTTAAGATTTGTAACTCTGAAATTTAAGAAAATGTGTCAGTAGAAAGCAGTTCCCATGATAACTCTTTACACTGAGCTCTGTGGAAGTGCAAGTGAGAAGAGCCAGGATGAGGAGGATGGAATAGCATTTTGCCATCTTAGCATTTGTGTCTGGCTAAGTACGTTATCTTGTAAAGTTTACCTAAAGCAGCGCTTAACTAAACAGAATAAATATGATACAGCAGAAATATTACTGAAGTTGTCTCATGCCTTGGCTGCAGTGATCTGCACAGTTGATTTCTCGCCTCAAAAAGTGAATATAGTAATGAAATAGCATACAAAAATTGTAAAAATAAAATAAAAGACTTGCAGCCTGTCATTGGACATTCTGAAGTGACACAATACATTATTTTGGGGTGGTTGAGTATGTGCAGTAAGCTCACATTGCATACTCTTGCTAATCTAGTAAACATCCAGGCATTTTTCACATACACAAAATCCACATACTATGCAGTTGGAATACACAACATACTCAATTTGACGTCATACTTAATATGAATAGTACATTAGTACGCAATTCCGAACACAGCCTGTGTGTTACAAACTGCAGGAGCCCAATCCCAACGCAGAGCAAAGGTGAGGCGGGGGTGTTCATGTTCGAGAGGTAAAATGTGTCCACTCAATACAACTTGATGATTGGTCCAGTTTCAAGCTCCTAGCTCAAATGATTATTGGTGAATGTTTCTCTGCTAAAAATCATGTTCGTGTTCACATTATTGAAATATTTTGCAAAGCTCTCTAAAATTCTGCAACTCAAAATACTGATATTTTTACCTCAATAGCTACTTTTTTTGTTGTTGCTCTTTTACTAAATTGCTCTGAAAAGCTCCTCACTGAAAACTCTAGTATCTGCAGGAATCAACACTGACTCAACAAGGGAACCAAATCCGGATGGCGTGACCTCACTGGAGTGAACATCTGTGTATGAACACAGAACCAATCACCTCTGTGTAGGAAGCGAACCCTCCTGCTCGTGAGTAAGAAAGCTGTCCTTGGCCCACTTCACTGCACACAGAAACCAAAATGCCCGACATCCCCACTTCTTCACACTTCACTCATTCTCTCTCTCAAACATGCCACAGCACCCCAAAGCACACTGGGTAAATGTTTGCTAAATTAGCATACAATTTCTGTATACTTAATATGTTAGAGTCTAAACACACACTCCAAAGATTGATTAGCAACACTCGACCGTACCCTTAACTCTGACTGTCTCACTCTGCCCTCTCACTGACATCAAGGAGGGAGCCGTACTTCTGATGGAAGACACACTGACAGACGGACGAGACACATAGATCTGTGTGTGTGTGTGTGTGTGTGTGTGTGTGTGTGTGTATGTGTGTGTCAGCATGCACATGTGTGAGTGGGAAGAGATGTGTATTTGTGTGTTCACGTTTATACACAAATTGACAAAATAAGGAGAATGAAAATCATTATTTCCTTGTCTGTCTCTGAATGTGCATTTTCTTCTTTCATCAAGTTTTTCTTTTTTCAAATTTCCCTTCTCATACCTCATTGGTCTTGGTCTCTCCATTCTGGGCAGGGCCGTCGTCCTTCCTCCCCTTAGCGCCACCTTTCTTTGCCTTCGCCCCCTTATCATCTGCCACCTTCTGAACGGAAGAAAGAAGAACACACAACTGCATAAAAATTACATGACAGCCAATTTCAGGGCTGTCGGTTAGCTCACTCAGTAGAGCACACACACCATATACCAGGGTCCTTAACGCAGCGACCCAGGTTTGAATCTGACGCATGGCTCTTTTGCTGCATGCTCTCCCGCATTTCCTGTTTTTCTTCAGCTGTACTATTTTTTTTGCTAAGTTTCACCAAATATAATCTTTTAAAAAAGAGCGTATCCAGTGAAACTGATCTCAAACTGGATTTTAACAGTCTGAAACATACTTTCCCCCCCTCTTCTATCTCCTTCTGCAAAATAACACCATTTGCCATATGACTCTCATAATAGAAAGGGAAGACATACATGTTGATCATGCTGCAGGTCACCCACAGTTCGTCAAACTTATAATAAATCAGAAAGAATGGTTTTGCTGCAAAATTATGCTTTTATTTTACCTTCAATATTTCAAATAGATTCAAATTAATTCTGGATTTTTGGCCAAATACTAAACCCTGAATACTGTAGGTGCAAAGTATGTTTGCATGTAAAGAGGTCTGTGTGTGTGTGTTTTTTGTGTTTTCCACATCCAGCGGCCTTGGCCATGCACAAACTAGTAGTGAGGGGCAACAGAGTGCCTGAGACTGTTGCAAATTTGTGGGGATAGAAATAAATGATTCTAGGCGTAGTTGCGTGTATGTGTGTGTGTGTACTTTACCTTGACGATGGCCTTCTTGGGCTTGGCCTCAGCCTTGGGTGGAGCAGGCTTCTGCAAATTAGGCAGATGTCACTTAGGACTGGCCAACACAGTGCATCGTTTTTGGAGAAATATTAGTTCATCTTTAGTTCCCCCTCCTCACTACACTTACAGAGCCATTTCTGTACTGTTTAATTTACTAATGCTTTAGCCACAAGAGCTGCTTTGAAAATTCATTAGGACTAATACAGAACATATGGAGGCTTGGAATGTCTGCACTAGCTCTCACTGTAAATATTAATATTCATCTAGTACTGAGCAATGGGCTCTGACAATATTCCTGTGCTAAGTCGTTTTAAATATCTGCCTCTTCTCAAAGGGAACTGACCTCAGACCACGGCACAATGACTATATCAGATGGGAGTTAAAACTGTGGCCACTCAGTCTAGAGCAGGTTTGCTTTCCAGACTGCTGACTGTGGACCACATTACCCTGAAGCCACGAGCTACAGAAACACTGCTGTGACAAATTTAAATCATGTGATTCTTACTCAGAATATCTCTGTTTTGCTTTAGAAAACACTAACATGAGGCGATAAATGAAAGACTAAAGAAATTCTCTAAATTCTTACACTGGGGGAAGTGTTGGATGTAGGAAAGACTTTGGAAAAGAAAGAACTATACTTTTTGCCAAGCAGTCTAAATTGTAGCCTATAAACAACATGGCAGTGCTGGTTTACTGCTTAAAAAAAGACATCTTATTAAATAAACTGACCACCAAATGAAATATCAACTCAGAAAACTTGCAAAGATTAACTGTTGAAAAGTGTCACATCAAAAGCTTAAAGGAACAGGTTAACATTTTGAATTTTGGGATCTATGGTTAGCTTAGCTTAGCATCAAAACTGGAAACAGGGGGAAACAGCTAGCACAGTGACTTCCTAGAGTCTCCACAGGTCACCTGACCAAAAAATAGTCCAGCACATAACACCCCACCCCCTGTAAAACGTTGTTGTTCTTTTTTAACCATTGCACAATAATACCTGTTTCCAGTCTTTTTAAGCTCAGCTAACTGGCTGCTAGCTGATGGCGTCATATCTAGCCTACAGACATAAGTGTGGCATCGATCTTCTCATCAAAGTCTCAAAGCAAGTAAGAGAATAAGCATATTTCTTCAAATGTAAAAGTTGTCCTTTAAAGTGCACATGCAAATGTACAAACACATGCAGAGACTCAATGCAGACGGGTTCAACATGCAAAGTACAACACAGATAAAAACACATGGCCTGTACGGTAGAACTGCATGATCACATCAAAATTATACATTTGCTAGGTAATATTAGCATGATTATTATCTGTATGTATATCTGTAAGTACTTTTACTGGGATTCGGGGAACAGTTTGAGCATTCTGAATGCAAATTGGACATTTTCCATGAATACTGTAGTTTTGGTTAAGCATGTATAACAAGTATAGCAGGGGACCCAAGTAAGAAAAATGCTTTATTGTTACTGATGATTTTCTACACTCATTTACTGTTGGAATATTCAAATGAAATATGCAACCTTTTAATCATGCAGCCCTACACATTAACAAGGTGTTTTAACAGACCAGACTGAGAATGGATAAAGACAACAGAGAAAAAAACATGCACACCAAGCCAGGCGCAATCCTCAAGGATCATGTTTATGGAATTTGTAAATTGCCTTGATCAAATCCATAAACTGGGCGAGGACTTCACTCTGAGCCTTGGTGATTTCACATTTACTATCCCACAAGACTGAGGCGGGATGACGGGAAGGCAGCGAGAGGAAGAAGAGGACAGTGACAGAGGTGAAGACAGGGAGGGGAGAACGAAACTTACCGCTGACAATCTCTCTGACCTTCTGGTGGGCTACCGGAGCAAAGGATGATCAATGAGAGAGAGAGAGAGAGAGAGAGTGAGAGAGAGAGAGACAGTGACAGAGAGAGAGACAGGCAGATATCAGTTGTACCTTTGCGGGCTGATCTTGAGCTGATCTGCTTGGTGACTGCTACAAGTGTCCTAATCATTAACCTTTCTTGTGTCTATTGTGTCACTCACACAAACTCTCTCTCAGTACAAAAAAAATAAAAATACACAGCACGCAAACACACATCTGCAATCCCACACACAGCACACAAACACAACTGAAATAATTACCTCTTGCTTTGTGACTTTGGAGGTCTCCTTGCCCTCGGGACCCTCTGGAGACTGTAGGGAATGCAGCAAAGAATGGAGAGACTGTCAGCAGAGTAAGTGAAGGTGCACATGCAAAGGGCAGCCCCCCACCAACCCACTGATATGACATATAAGCCCTCTAAAGTTGAGAATTTTTGCTATTCAGAATATTGTTTCCTGGGTGTTTTCATCAGCCATCATCAATACGTTTTAATTCCTAATTTATAAAAATTTACATTAGATTTGGTTCAAAGAGTTTACTCTGTTCAGTTGTGCATATGTATCTTATCCTTTCTGTGGAGTAACATAGGCAGCCAGGACAGGTAATAATTATAATAATATTAATAATAAAAAATATAGCTTTGGAAAAAGGTATTAAGGTTATACACTGACATAAAAAGTGTTTGAGGTTCCCTTTTCTATAGATCAACTCCTTGTCTCTTGAACAGAAATGCCACTTAGGCTACTAATAATACAATAAAATGTGTATGTTAAACAGTTGGTCAATTAATCAGTTTTCAACAGAAAATTAATCTGCAACTGTTTTGATAATCAAATCAAAAAGTTTAAATAATTTTATCAAAATCAAAAAATTCTTCACAGAACTTCACAGGCTCCACTTTCTCTGTTGAGAATATGTGCGGTTTTCTTTTTCTTTTATGACAGTAAATTGTATATCTTAGAGCAATGGACTATTGGTGGAACAAAATGAAGACATCAGCTTGGGCTTTAGGATACAGTGATGGGATATTTTTGCATTTTCATCATGAAAATAACTGGCAGATTTATTGATGATCAGCCCTGTGCCAAACACTAAACTTACACTTTTTATAACACAAAACTTAGTTACAAAGTCCTGTGCTTTTAATAAAATCATACAAATTAACAAAACAATTATCAGCATAACAGACAACACAATAAGTTCTTTCTTATGCTTCTGGTAGCATACTGATTTACTAACATATGGTCAGGTGGCCTATTAGAATATTTTATTCATATATTAAGAATTTTAAAACAGTAATAACAAATAATAAATAATTAAATTGTAATTATTGTATTTTATGGATCGATTTATAATTTTGTATTTTGCTTAATAATATAACCAATAGATAATGATGTAATAAAAATCATCATTTTAATGCGAAATTGTTTAGAGATACCCCCGCACCAACTGCAATTTTATGTTATGCGATGATGACATATGATCTCTCTGGTGATTACCATTTTAATGGAGGCAGCCTGTTTACATGCCAAGCTCCCCCCTGGAATAATGGAATATAAACATGGATTCATTTACACGCGGTTATGACTGATGACACACCCTGAGGGCTGTCAGGCTACATTTGGATGATCATATGATGAACATGTTCTTCGGGCTGCAGGCAGGTAAGGGTAGTGTACAGGAGAGCCCACCCCCATCATGAAAGAAAAAATGTTGGTTTAGCCTGCAGGTTGGCAAGCGCATCATTTGCATATGGGCGACCTCCGCCCCTAGAGGCCTCCCATTCTCTGTCCTCAAAGGCGAAATCTGCGCAGACAATGGCTTTTTTGGATGGTAGAAAAGCCCATTTCCATGTATGCACTGATACAATGCACCAGAGCTCGTCGTGCAATGCTGTTTAGATAATGTCACGGCCTTTTTTTAACACGGCGGCAATTGTCTCTGATCCCTTCTGTCTTTTTTTTTCTCTCTCTCCATCTGGATATGGGTTTGTTCACTCGGCTTGGCGGCTACCGTTCACCCTCATCGGGGAACCAAATTGAGACAGGGAGGTGGGGATCTATTTTTCACTGTTAGATTACACATTATTCGATATGTCTCATACATGCGCGAAACGCGCCTAGAGGAATTATCATCACGCACGTCTCCTACGGGATTTACGCATCCATCCATCCGGCGGGTCCGTCTGACATTCACCAGTGCGCACAGTGGACAGGGAAGTGGCAAATAACACGACCACAAGAACGGCCATTGAGATGGCCACAGGGATATTAATAGTGTAAATAGAAAAGATATCATTGTAGAAATATCTAATCTACACGCAAAGACGCGTTAAATACCCATGAAAGGTTGCGTTTGAAAAGACGCTTCCTCAAACTTTGGAATCACCTCACCTGCCTCGACGTCGACACAGTAATCGCGCACCGCTATTTTCCTCAAATGCAAGAGCAGAAAAACTACAGTGAAGTGAGCCTGATGGCACAAACGACACTCACCTTTCTCTTCGGCATTTTACCAGTGAATTATTCTCCACCAAGCACGGAAAAATTAAGGTCAGCCCCGGAGGTCCAAGAGAGACGAATTTGAACTACCTCGAAATACAGGATCAATATCTAAGCACCTTCGATAATATGTTGATTATATGCACTCCCCAAAACTCTATACCTTCCACAGCCATTGGATAGAGGGGTCAGAATCCTCTCCTGTGCTGACTCCCGATTGGCTCTTCCCGTCCCTATGTAAATGAGACAGTCGCGGCTATTGGCCGAGATGCATCAGAGGGTGTGTGTGATTGGCTACGCGCTCTTTGTGCGCAGATCCCACCAGACTGCGATGGCTGAGAGGGAAAGTGGAGACAGGCCAATGAAAGCGGGGCCGACTCTCGGCGGATCTGGGTAATGTAGGATGAGAAAGAGAGACAATGTTGTAAATAAAACACAAAGGACCAGAAAAACTGGCACAATGGCACAATGTCGGCCATAGACGGGCTCCAGAAAAGCTGGTGTGCATTGTGTCTTGTAGGGTTTCCTCTGCTATAAAGAACTAGAAATAGCCCATCACTGCAGAGGCACCAGTCCCTAGGAACATGAGACAGTAAAACAATACAATGAATAAGGTCACTATAAATTCAATATTGCAGACAAATTAGACATGTGATTTGTTTCATCACTTTATTTCATGGGAGAATAAAATAACAGAATGTCAGACAGGGTTTACAAATAGGTTTAAGGCTAAATTGTGCCCAAATACATTTCACGTGCAGTGGTACTTTATTTGAGTTGGTCACTATACTAGTCAGAATAAAATGAACCTAATAACTCGAAAGAAAACCTTTAAAGAGCTAAAACTCTTATACCAGGACACAATATTGTGTTAATATGTATAATGTGTTTGTGTACATATTATAAGTCTATTATAAGTCTCCGTCACATTATAAACACTTACCACAAGATTCCTTGTCTCATCCAGAACCACCACTAAACAGGAATGTTCAGTGTGTTAAAGTACATGCATTAATAAGCACGTTAGAAATATATATTTTCAAAACAGAGGAATGGGTTCCGCCCTTGACACTGAACCCTCGTGAGCAAATACTAGGATACGGATTCAGTGGTCTGTATGATACTCATACAGATACCTCATCTCTGGGCATCTGCTGAAACTATGTGACAAAGACAAAGAAACTGCATTTAATGCAGATCGCTCACATTGTGGCCGAAGCTTCATCCACTAATCCGGATGTATCGGATCTGTGCATTGCTGGTAAATACTGTAAATCACCCACTTTTTTGAAAACTTAATGGGCAACCCTGATAAGGTATAAACCCAGAAGGCAACCCAGTGAGGCTGATGGACCTGAGTGCATGTGGCTACCAAGCCTGCCGTCAGATTGGTTCACAGGGGTGTAAGAGATGGACGACTGCATCAGCACTTTTTGCTCAGAGTTCTTTGTTTATTAGTTTGTTTTTTAAATTAGGATACGTCTCTGTCCTCATGGGGCACTTTCATGCCTAAGTTTCCCCCCAAAATTACAGCACACTATTCAAATAAACTTTAATGCACCTTGAAGGGCCAGTTGGGGCTTTTAACATGCAGTTAAACTACTGGGTGACCAATATGGGTTTTTCAGTGGCGGATGCCGATGCCGATATATAGAGAGCCAGGTGACCTATATATAATGCCGATATCAAAACAAAGAAAAGTCATTTTAAGTCATTTCAAGTATTGGCCGATTAGCTCAGCCTGGTTGTTCGGCTTACCAATTAATCAGTCTATCACTAGTTCATAGTACGTCAGGTATCAAAGTGTTTGTCTGCATGAAGAGTCCATGTGGTCAGACATTTTGGCTGGTACGTGGATGGGCCACACGGACTCTCATGGACATGGGCAGATGATAAAATACAATCTCAAAGACCCCCACAGACATGCGAAAGGTGTAAATTGGACTTTATTAAGCCCAAGTGCCCCTACGATCAGCCAAAGAGGCATCAAGTTTTGATCTGGTAAGCCTAGGTGCCCGCCGGTTGGCCCAGATTAGCCTCAAGTCCCAAAAGTGCCTTCCTGGGCCCTTTTTGGTGCTGACACAGGTGCTTGTTTTTTTGATTTTGTCCCTGCACCTTAGATGTTTTGCTTCAGTTGCCCCACATAGCAGATTTCACAGGATACAAAATCTCTCTGTGAAAACAGACTGAGTGCAATTGTGCTTTCAGAGTCTCCAGTTTAAATCAGGACCCTCATGAAGGCCATAGAATATTCCATGCACCAATTTGTGCCTTGACTCCAATTTGTCTATAGAGTTTAAATGTAGGGCTCCAACTAACAATTATTTTTATTATTGATTAAACTGGCAAGGTGATGTCTTTAAATTGTTTGTCCAGAAAATGGTTAAATTTACTATCATGTCATATGTTATAAAGAAATACAACAATTCCCATTTAAGAAGCTGGTGCCAGAGAATGCTGAGTCAGAGAATGAATCTTGAAAAATAATTATTCAATCATTATCTAAATAGTTAGCAGATAATGTTCAGTCAATTGACTAATCAATCGATCAGCTAATTGTTTCAGCGGTCCATTGAGTCTTTAACAGGCAATTTATTTGTATTTATGAAGGTTTTACAGTTTAGAATATCTGAATATTTGTTGTGAAATTATTTTTTTAATTTAAATGTTTGTCATTTGCTCAGTTTACAATAACAATCAGTCCATCCAGCGGTATGGACATTCTATCAACCTACCTTGCAACAATAATTATCTAGAATCTCTTCTATTAATGGCCTTCATCATATTCTACAATGTTTAAGTGTATACCTTGCAGCAAATATCACTCCATTTTAAACATACAACGCCAAAAAACATTTTACAAATAAATCAACAAAAGCAGCTTCAACATTCTTGTGTAACATCACAATAGACAGAGAGACAGCTACACCATCTCACAAAAGACAGAGCTTTCCTGCCCAAACAAACAAAACCCTTCATGTCTACATAGGTGTGACACAACAGTTTAGAAGTCGACCCCAGAACACACAGGAGCAGGTAGCTTGATGACTGCTCCACTGTTCCCAACATAGATTCACACTGTCAGCTAAATGGAAGGCAAAACACAATGAGGCACATGTACACCACATACATACATAACATAAAAGAAAGACACAAAAGGAATCCACACTGAAAAGAAAAAATCCCAAAATTGTTACGCTTGAAACTTTTTATTCACATTACAAACATTTCTTTCACACAACTGATGATGAGTTTACCAGTACTTTTCTGTGTGTACATTTTCTCTTGTTTGTACCCTTTTGTCTCCTGTTATGTTCGTCGCATGTGGTGCTTAGTTTGATTGACTTCACACAATACATTATGGTTTCACTTTTAAAAATGAAAGCATTAATGACTGAATGAGGTAATTAAAAAAAAACATATGCACCAAATAATTTTATTGTTTATGAAACTGAATATTCTATGAATATACTCAAACAGGTCTACATGTTAGGGGCTCTGTGAGGCTGGAGGCCTACTTAGGCTAACATCGGCATGCTAACATGCTCACAATGGCAGTGCTACATGCTACATGCTGATGTTTAAAATATGTTTACCATGTTCAGCATCTTAGTTTAGCATGTTAGCATGCTAACATTTTCTAATTAGCACTGGGGGAATATACAAATCATCCTGGGGGGAATATTCATTGAGACATTTCACTTAAAACTACAAATGTCAACCTGCTGGTGGTGCTAGTCAGGGGATCAGCAAAGTTGGTATGAATCATCCACTGGGGACTAAGAATATCTGCTTAAAATTTCATGGTAATTCGTCCATTGTTTGTTGTGATATTTTAGTCTGGACCAAAGTGGTGGACCAACCAGCAGACATGCTGACAGACCGACTTTGCCACCCAAAGAGCTATGCTGCTAGCATGGCTGAAAACGATTGGAGCCGTGCACTGTTTCGCATTTTGTGTATTTAAGCATGTATGATGGTGTGTGATGTAAAAGTCCTATGAATAATTATCCTACTTAAACTAATTATAGTGTCCAGAACCAGCCTCATCCCATAACCACGCGTTTATAGGCTATAGTGTTGCATAGAATTCCTGCTATTAAACGCAAAAACATGTTTGTCATCATATTGTAGTGACACACATTTCACTTAAAATTGTCCAAATGCCTGAAACACTTCAGATAATTGTTGGATCAAAACTTTTTACAGTGAAATAATGAGTTAGGTCCTTTCTCTGGGGCCCTAAGTAGCAGGTTTCTTTAAAAAAATCTTAGGTTAAATGTTCTTTAGTAAACCTTATTTACACCTTTATAACCAGTCACTTAAACTACTACAGTGGCTTTCTGTTTGGCCACTTGAAACGTGCTGTTTAGTAACTAGAATAAATGCAGAATTTCCCAGTGTTATGACTCAAACTAGAGAATATAATCCCAATCCTCCAGTCTCCAGCGGCCGAATGTGAGGGTTAGAATAGATTTTAAGATTGTCATTATTGTGTTCAAAGCACATAATGGCCTTGCTCCATACTATCAGACATGCCTGGTATCTGCACCGCGTTCCTTAGGAAATGCAGCTTTTAGCATTTATGCTCTAAATGTGGTCTAAAAAGCTAATCACAAATCAAACTCCAGATACTTGTTTTTAATCGCATGCATATATATATTGAATGTTTATGTAATTTGACTATACTCATGCAGGTGCTCACTGGCAAAATCCCACTGATATATACAAAAGGTTGACAATGTAAAGTAACAGCTTCCGTAGGCTAATCCCTGGAAAAGATTCTTCAAGTCTATCAAACACCTCCTGATTGATGGAACAACATTAAAATATATTCCTTATTTAATGTTGATGTTATGATGGTGGTGCAGAGCCCTGTCTAATATATATCTCCAAATTTTACTATAGATGTTGGGTTGGGTTGAGCTCCGGTGACTGTAAACCTCTACAGAATGGTCATTTTGATGCTCATCAAGCCATTCAGTGACCCCTCGTGCCCTGTATGGAGGCATCTGCATTTGTTATGTTTCTTAACATTTATTCAGATGTCTTATTTATTTATTCACATGTCTGTATGATAAATGCTTTAGAAATAAACCCAATGTCATATTAGACTTCTGTTTAAGCCCTCTACTGTAAATAAGCAGCACATAGAGACCTACAGAAATACAGTAAATGACAAAACAATCCCATCACAAGGTCCATTTATCAGCTGTTCTTGGAGCATTTGATCACCTCACATGATCATGAGCCGATGGAGTTGCCCTGTTGTCCCAGAATTATGGATGCTCAGCATCCCACTATTCTGCTCACTTTAAGGACTCATCTGTGTTGGCTTCTTTTTTGACCTTGGAAACAGTTTCAAAACAATCTCACTTCTAGGAACATTTATTAGCTGTTCTGAAGCTTTCCATCAATCATAAATCAAAAGCATGAAAATGGACATTGCAAGGAGAGAATTAAATCGATGCAGTATTGAGCATTAGTGAGATGATCTCTGTAGAGACGGAGGAGCAGTAGGTCAGAAACAGCTTCACAATGCAGCGTCAACACTGAGATGCCATCTTTCTTTTAGACAGACTGTGAAGCCCGACTCTGGCTACTTTTAGACAGTACTTGCCTGACACCCTGTGGACAGAGTTTGTTATTATTGTTGCAGGGCGGATATTGCATTGTACTTCAAGGAGTATCATAATGTAAAAAAAATTGCTGACGGATTTAGGGCAACAATGTCTTTTGAATGTCACTATTTTTGGCAGAGGATCTTTTGAGTGCAGATTTTTCTGCCTTTACGCCCTTTTACTGTAACACCCTGCACACTGACCAGGGAAAACCAACGTTTTATTTATTAAATGTGTCTCCTTAAAGCAAAATGATTGTAACCTGGCTGATACCAAGATGTCTATTTATAACAACCCCCCCCCCCCACACACACACACACACACACACACACACATACACACACGCACGCACGCACACACACTTCCTCAGTCTAGATTACGTCATTAGGACCTGCGTACTTGTCGATCGCGGTGAATTTGTGGGGATGAGCAGCTCTACATGAAGCGAAGTATGCACTTGCAGGAAACACCGGTCTGCCCTTTGTCTTCAGATGATCTGCTTTGGTTTCACATCTGTCAATAAAACCGACAGAAAGGGAAAAAACCCTGCAGGACTTCCGTCGGGTATAAACGAGTCCGGCTGTTAATATCGGTGTGCAGCGGTAGGCGAGCCAGTGCAGGATCAGATAACGAGGTAAGCTTGTTGACAGCAGAGTGTTTCGCGTTTTGTATTTGTGCGTTTTTCTGCCTTGTTGTCGCTTCATCTAATCCACTAATGTGAAGTAGCCTCGCTGCTGTGTGAGGTTGTCTTTATTGTTGCAAGCTGCGTGTTTTAGCTGTTAGCTCTGCCGCACCACCGCTAAAACACAGACGCTATTTCCAATTTATGTGACTGACTGTGAGTAGGAAGGCTGTCATTAATTCATTTGTAGTTTAGTCTTATAGTTGCATTGCAGTCGTTTAATCCTCAGCATGCAACATTTCCAATGACATCATTGCTGCCCTGACCTGTTAGGCCTAATGTTTTCAGTGCTAATGTTAAGGGCAGCTCCTGTCTCACACCATGTTATGTAAAGCCAGATACATCACAACAAGACTGGTCATTGCTTGGAGCATCTTAGTATCATGAAAGAGCTTTTAAAGCTGTATTACATTGATATTATATTGCATTTTCTGACTTCATCTGGGCTATTCATTAATCTGTCTTTCATTAGTCAATCACTTTTCTGAGAAATGTATTCATAATTAACCTATAAAATGTAAGAAAAATTCCCAGGGCCCAAGGTGACATCTTAAATTATTTGTTGAGTCTAAAACCCAAGGGTATTCAATTTACAATATAATAAAAGCACATTTTCATATTCATCAATTTTTGCGGAATAAATGGCTAAAATGAGTAACTGATTAAAGAGTTGTGACTAAATAAATATTGTAACAATAAATCGTCAGCCCTAATGACATTAATTGAGTAATGTTGTGTAATGTGATAAAACAATAATTATCACATTATTGGTTCAGAGTCATTTGGACGCAAATGCAATAATAATAATAATTTTTATTTATAGGCGCCTTTCAAAACACTCAAGGTCACCTTACAAGACAGAATGAAACAACAGTATAGCAATAAATCAATAAAATTAACAAAGACCAAAAGTACTGAATCAAATTCCTCGTTTGTGTACTGTTGCATTTTCCAGATTTTGAGAATGGAGAGGCTTGGTCCAATGAAAATTAACAAAAGATTTAATGACAAAATTGGTGAATAAATGATGGCATTACAAAAACAAAAAAAAACACTGCACTGGACTGAAGATGCTTCTCCTTCAAGATTTACAGCTTACAGTCCTGATTTTTACAAAATAGTATGCTTATCTCCTCTAGGTATGTAGGTGGGTCCTTTTTCCCCTCATATAGCTTAGGACCATAGTCACTGGTCGTTTGGTAGGTTTTTTCGTCACCCACTTAGGAAGGGTGTACCATTATTGTTCTGAGTTACTTTTGATCAGACAAAAGAGCGCCAATCTCAGACGTGAAACCCCCCTTCTATCTACAGGAACAAACAGTCTTTGCTCTAAACTAATCATACAGAACAACTGTCTCCACAACGGTCAACACCTTTATGGAACAGCTAAAACAAAAGAATCCTTCTGGCACTAGTCAAAGAGGTGTCAGTTTTCTTCACATTACAAAGAGGAGGCCAACAATGATTTAATCAACATTCTGATGCAATCGTCTGGCCTAAAATCCAGCAGTTTACATTTTAAGAAAGACAGAAGAACTGAAATACATTTGGTAAATACAACTTTCTAAACTCTACAAATCCCCTCCTTTCACACCATTTATTGGTGTGTAAGTACACATACCTGGCAATAAAGCTGATTCTTAAGTACAGTGCTTAAAATTGGGGTACATAAACAATTAGAAAGTAAAGATTGCTGTGACCAGAAGAACAGTGATCACGTTGGATAAGCTAGTTTAAAAAGATGTGTTTTCAGGCAGGATTTAAAAATGGAAAGCAAGTCAATGTTACGGATGTCTGGTGGAAGGGATTTCTAGAGACGAGGGACAGAGTGGCTGAAGGCTCTAAACGCCCTAGTGGTCAAACGGGCAGGAGGTGCAGTGAGGTGAATGGAAAAAGACCGAAGAGTATGGGTGGGTGTATTTTTATGAATGAGGTCAGTGAGGTACAGAGGAGCGAGACTGTGAATGGCCTTGAAGGCCAGGAGCAGAATCTTGAAAACAATGCGGTATTTAACTGGGAGCCAATGAAGCTGCTGAAGGACAGGAGTGATATGATTAATAGAAGGGGTTCAGGTGATCCTACGAGCAGCAGAGTTCTGAACCAGTTGAAGTTCATGTATGAATATGAGAGTAGAACAAAAGAGACAAGAATTGCAATAATCACTGTGGGATGTAGCCAGGGTGTGAACGAGAACGGCTCTACTAGTAAAAACAATTTGCAAACATCTCAGTTTTGCACAACTTGTATATGTAAAAGGAAGTTCACTAAATGGCCCAATGTCTGTGGATACTTGAACAAAGTAGGTTGACCCCAGAACGTTACACACGCTGTTTTTGCTAAACATCTAAATTCAGAACCATAGGCATTCATATGGAGGTGAAGTTGGCCACTGTTGTGTGGAGGCCTAGATAGCAGGACCGCAGAGGTTTACCCAAACTCTCACCACAAAGTTGGACGTTGAGCCAAATGAATTGTCAGTTAATCAATTAGTCGGTCCACTGCAAAATCATCTAACTGAACTAGCTTAGAAATGAACTAGATTAATCAATTATGAAAATAAATTAGTTGCAGTTGGAGACACTATTGTCTAAAGTATCATTGTATGCTGTAGCTTCCTTTAACTGGAACTGGGAGGTGTTGGCCAAACCACCAAAACAGAATTACACACTCATATGTGAGCAGGGTGTTCATATGCTTTTTTCTTCTAGATAAGAGAGGTTAATTGCTCAACCTCACTGAGCTCTTACTAAGCAGTTCTTCTGTGTGTTTGTAGGTTGTCTCGTCACACACCACACTATGCTGGGCTGCTTTCTGCGTGGAGGCTGCAGTCCTCTGGTCTGCTTGTGGGCCCTTCTGCTGCCTCTGGTCTCCCTCAATCGTTTAAACCAACACAGTCGCAGAGGCCACAGTGTGAGGGACCGGCCAAAGCTGCTGCTCGTATCCTTCGACGGCTTCCGCTGGGATTACATTGATCGGGTCCCGACGCCGAACTTCCACACCCTCATAAACGAGGGGGTGACGGTGGAGCACGTGGAGAGCGCTTACATCACCAAAACCTTCCCCAACCACTACAGCTTGGTGACGGGGCTGTATGCCGAGACGCATGGCATCGTGGCCAACGAGATGTACGACCCCGCTCTGAATCGGTCCTTCTCCATGGAGACAGACAGTATTTATGATTCACGGTGGTGGGACGAGGCGGTGCCTCTCTGGGTGACCATCCAGAAAGCTGGAGGGCGGAGCGGGGCAGCGATGTGGCCAGGCTCTGATGTGAAAATCAATGGCACGTTCCCCAATGAATACCTCCTGTACAATGCCTCAGTCCCCTTTGAAACTAGAGTGGAGCGGGTTATTGATTGGTTCTCTGCACCCAAAGAAGAAGCAGTGGATTTTGGAGTTCTCTACTGGGAGGAGCCAGATGAGAGCGGGCACAATCTGGGACCTCAGAGTTCCCTCATGGACGACGTCATTGCCGGGATTGATGAGAAGCTCGGCTTCCTCATGAACGAGCTAAAGAAGGCAGCGCTGTTTGAAGAAGTGAACCTGATAGTGACCAGTGACCATGGAATGACTCAGCTTTCCACTGAAAAGATCATAGAATTGGATGTGTACGTGAGCAGAGACCTGTACACCTGGGTGGACAAGAGTCCTGTCGTGGGAATACTGCCCAAAGAAGGTATCATTTTAAAACATGTCACATTCAGTGCTGTAAATAAACTTGATTAAAGTTATGGAGCGGCGGTTCAATCCCCGGCTCCTCCAGGGTGCATGTTGAAGTGTCCTTGGGCAAGATACTGAACCCTGAATTGTTCCACCATCGTATGAATGTTAGTTTCTGTTTGAGTACTTGGGTTCAGTGAATGAATGTTGAATGCAGATGTACTGTAAAAAAAGTCGAAAAGACTAGAAAGGTGTTATACAAATACGGAGCATTTACATTTAAAGGAACAGTCTGACATTTAGCAAAATATGCTAATTCGCATAGAAGAATACCACTGTCATGTCTGTCCGATAAATATGAAGCTGCAACTCGGAGCCAGTTAGCATGGCGTAGCATAAAGAGTGGAAACAGGGAGAAACAGCTAGACTCCGAGACTCTAAAGCTCACTTATTAACATTTTATACAAGTAAGTTTAAAGACGACAATCTGTCGTTTCATTGGGGGTTTTGAACTGGACTGGACATGTGCAGTGACATTCTAGCTAAGCTGGCTGATGTGGACAGACATGAGAGTGGTACTATTCTTCTTATCTGACTTTCGCTAATAAGCCTGTTACCCAAAATGTCGAATGATTCCTTCCTTTACATAATGTTCTTGAAGAGGAATATGTTTGTGGTCAGTACGAGAAATTCTAAAATAAGCACAGAATCGCCTTTTCTGTTTAAAAATGCTAAGGTAACCAATTTTGGTGATTTGTATTTTCTTTACTATATACATAAATATTGACGGAATTACTAAAATGTTGAATTTCTTATTTGCTCCTTGTGCTGAAATGCAATTTTTGTATCTGTGGATAAATTCTTCCATTGCTGGTCATCTGTCTTGCAGGGAAGCTTGACGAGGTGTATAGTAAGCTGGTGGATGCAAACCCGAACATGGTGGTGTACAAGAAGGAAGACATTCCCGAGCACTTCCATTATCAACACAACATCAGGATCATGCCCATCCTCATAGAAGCCAAGGAGGGCTGGACCATCATGCAGAACAGGACCGGGCCCTTCATGTGTACGTATTCAAACGTCATAAAGCTGTGTTGAGACAATATCGTGGTTTGTGGCTGTACACGTTAAACAGGTTCCAGTTGTTTCAAACAGCAGGTTCTGCATGCTCTATTAATAGATTCACAGGAGATTTTTTCAGTCATTGAACCAAAGCTAGCTCCTGATATTCCAGCTGTAATTAACAAAGAACGGCAGATGTGTTTTCCCTTGGAAACCGCAGGAGTGTATGTGTGTGTGTTTCTGGGTTTGGAGGTTTGTCTTTACCCAAACACCTCCACTTCCAATTAGAAACTCAAACTATGTATCACAGAGTTTTTCATTGCAGCCGCAGACTACATCAGCTCGTCCTACTGCTTAATCTTTCCTCTCTTGTTGAAGGCTTGTTAATCAGTAAAATGACCTGGTGGAGTCTGCGGCTGGAAGGAAAACCTGCTGACCTGCCTCAGTGACAACGTGGTGGGAGAATGCTTAGCTAGATGTGTGAAGTACGATGCTGTCCTGCATATGATAGCAGTGACATCTTCAGCTTCTCAGTGCTGGAGACGCTGAGGTATATTAATCACAGCAATGTTCACTTATTAATGATTATAATCGGCTTATGTGTACTGGACCTGCACTTCCTGGTGGCTAAAGATTAATGGTCACATTACATTTCTGCCCTATGAGTTTTCACTTTCTCCTCTGCTTACTTAAATTCAAGACTGTACGACAGATGAATTTAGGCTCAGTTTGGAAATGGAGAAGTTACTATTCTAGCGCACTTTCTATGTGCATCTTTGGGGTCTAATTAAATAAACATAATGCACATTTCCTCATTTGCAAAGCCAATTTTAAAAAAATATTTTAAACCCTACATTATTTACATCCTTGTTACTTGCTAGCTGTCCCCTTCCTCCCTGCCTTTGTTGGAGTATTGCTAAGTTTCTTTGCATGTAATGCCTGGGCCACACCGCCTACCTCCACCTTTGCGCAGGCATGGGGCAGTATTTATGATACATGTATTTAAAATACGTATTTCAAATATAAAATTAAAAAAATTGAGCATTAGTTTTGTAATGTGTATTTGATAGGGTCAATGAAAATAGCTTCATATATTGTAATCAAAATATTTTAATGTTTTGTATTTTGTAGTTTAGAAATACTGTATAATACTTAGTGAGAAGTTTACGTGATTACATCATGAAAACGCTGCCTCTCATTGTCGCCTACTGAGTAATTTGCCCATACTTGTCGAGATTGGAACAGAAAATGAATCCAGAAGGTCAAGGTAAAAAACGCATAGGTCACCAGCTTTCCATCAATTTTTAGCATAAGTTGCTACAATTCTTAACAGATCCTGTAATGTTTTTGTCTGTTTTAGTAGACTAGGCTTAATCATTTACCAATTCACCTAAGCAGTCCTCACAGTTAACGTTAGCTTTCTATTTTTTGTTGGTGTTTCAGAGTTGTTGTTGTACAACATTACCTTACATTATATGACACACAAGATGGTGTATCTTGTTAAATGCACTGACCTGTGCTATATTGTTAACAGTGTTGTGCTGCAATGCCATTAAACAGCAGGTTGTCAACCCATCAAGCACTTGTGGGTTTCAAAGTAGGTCTTTGAAACACCAAGTAACGTAATTAGGATAAAATTATGAGTCATTAGTTAAACATTAAACTAAATCTAACCTTTATCTGGGTGGTTGCAGGGATATTTGAATATTTGATCTGTTAACTGGTTGATCAGATTTATTATAAGCTATTGCTCTCAAACATCACTGAACAACAGATGATTTTCACTGTTTCACTGATCTGTTTTTGCTGAGAACTACGGGTCAAGCAAAAAAAATAGGTGACATGCTGAAGCTCTAGATGATGTGTTGCTCAGCGGGCTGTGTGGCTGCTCTAACCTGATAACACGGGAAATGAAATGAAAAGCAAGAGGTTATGCAACGCACACTTGCTGCTCACGTTGGCGGTGTGGCCCAGGCGTTACCTGCACGGGCGATTAGTGGAATATGAAATCATTGGAAGGACTGCATATTGCGATGCCTCTGTTCTTGCGCATGCATGTGGACAATCAAAAACATCAACGTGAAAACATTGATCCACGGCATTATGTGGTGGTGATGGTTTAAAAAAAAAACAACCTCCACAGGGCATTCTGAGATACTGTACCTGACTGGATGGTAGTTAAACCTACTGATGCTGCCTGTGATGGCAGATAAACTGTTACTCACAACACAATAAGAGAATCCTGTCAGTTGTCAGGAATATTATAGTATTCATATGTTTTGAGAGCAGCAGTTAGTCTGGCTAAGCTTTCATCAAAGATCTTTGTGCTTATGTGTTTTGATTTCATATTCAGTTTTGCTTGGGCTCTGCTGTAATATGATTTAGCAGTAGCCCGTCAGTTAGAAAATCATCTGAGTGAGCAGCAGTGCCAGATTACATAAATTTCTAAACAGAAACTTCAGCCTGTGATTCATGGGATGTGGAATCTGGAGAGTTATAGATAAACAATGCAAGAATAATTAACATCCAAGCAATGTAACTCTTAATGCAAATATATTTCTCTGTCTTTTCTCTCCAGTGGGAAACCACGGCTATGACAACACCCTACGTAGCATGCAGCCTGTGTTTGTGGCCCGTGGGCCGGCCTTTCGCCAGAAATACGTCAAGACCTCCATGCGCTCTGTTGACCTATACCCTCTCATGTGCCACATCCTGTCCATCCGCCCTCTACCAAACAACGGCTCCCTCTTAAATGTTCAGGACCTGCTGTCTGTAGAGCCAACTCCACCCATGCCCAGTATCCCTACAAGGGTCGACGGGTACTCCTACGCCCCTGTCATGGGTTCCTTCCTCGGTGTGGTGATGGTGCTGGGCTTTCTGGTGGTCTACATCAGACAAGTCACGCTCAAACAGCTGCCCTCACTAAAACACAGAAGCAGGGAGATGTCACAGCCCTTACTGCAAGAGGACTTGCACCTGTAGCTGAAGAAACAGAAATGAGGGCAGGCATAAAAGAAGAGGAGGTATTGCTCCCCAAGCTAGTCTGCTCTGTCCAGAAGCATCCCCTAAACGCCTCCCTTGTATGACATAATGCCATTGTGATGCTCTTTTTATTAGTTGGAGATCAAGGGAATAGAATCTAACCTCCTAATCACGTGTAGAGGTACATCTTTCCTGCTTGAGTGTAAGGAAAATGTCTAGGGTTTGCTTCTGGCACAGGCTTAATAAACCTTTACATGGGCTTTATAGTGGCTTTGCTTTGATTGTGAATTTTACCTAATATCATCTCGCCATTTTCATTGTCATAAGTAAAAAGTTTAAGCTTAAGAGTGAAATATTAACCTGTGATTCTGGCAAGTATGAATGTTTTGATGGCCACAACCACGACTTGGATAACATTAAAGTGTCAGTATGCTCGAAAAAGAACTTTGTTTGCCTGAAGGTAAAAGTGTTTATAGTTTATGGCCACAGTTGTGAAAAGCCGGCCATCATAGGGAGGGGCAAGAAGCAATAATCGTTGATATGGGCATGACTGCGCACACTTTCAGACAATCTTTCCTCGATGGCATTCATAGTGCTGCGCTCATTTGCACATAGGAGAACAGAAGTAATGGAGTGTGAAGAGTAATAAAAGATAGCTTCAGGGAGAAGTTCAAACCCTGCTTACTTTCTCTTCTCTACACACCTAGCCTGTTGTGTCGTGAAGTGGAGGTGATGTTGGATTGTTATAGATATGGAAAATTAAAGAAGTTTTTAGACTCGGCCAACCCAATTCCAAAGCCTCTAAGGAGTGGAGGGGGGAGTTAATATGCTATTCAGTGATCCAAAAAGCCCATTGCTTGAAGCATACTGACACTTTATTACCTGACAGTAACACCGATGGACGGCAGTAAATTTTGTTTATTAAGCCTTGGCACTCGGCCATGTCAGGTTTTTCCACCAATTGTTCTACTTGTGGTCTAAGCACTGAATAAGAAGTTACTTTAAAATAAAAATGCTGATTAATCAGAAAAGTATTCAAACCTCAACTCTTTTCAAGAGATTTACTAGGGTCAGTACTATATTTGAATGTTACTTTGAAGCAGATGTTCCACTGAAGACTCACTCAATGTGCCAGGCTGCTGCTCATTTGTGTAGGTCATTCCATGAGCCAATCACATCACGACCTAGCTCTTTAATAGTCAGTTACCATTTGCCTTTTAACTTAATGGAGAAAAACTCTCTAAGGTGTGAATTGTTTGTGTCAGTTTTTTTTGTAGAGTTTGTGTTTGGAGGGCATTTTCCTAAATAGATGACTGTGTACTGCCCTTCTGTTCATATGTTGTCATAACCATGACCATTTGTTGGTGAAATGTGAACTGCGTTTGCTATTGGTCAGTATTTTGTCATAGGGATTTCTGTTGTTGCTTGGTTGAGAAGACTATTTCAGCATGACTTGCAAGAACTGTTCCCCTGATTTGCACTACAGAATAGAAATGAAACAGAAAGAAGGGGCAGTAGTTGGATGCTTTTTAGGTCATGTTATTATTTGCACTTCTTGTTCGTAGTTACTATTTAAAATGATAAAAAGTTAGGGGCCTCTTGTCAAAAAGCTTTTTAATTAGCATAATCATAGAAAATCAAGTAGAATCCAAATCTGCCAATAAATAATTCAAATATATTTTCGGCATCTTTTAGGAATTTTCTCCTTATGCTTTTAGATGCATTGACTAAAACCTGTGCCCCAAAAATGACAGACATCACTGTGATATATACTTTTTACAAATTCATAAATTGAATGCATTTATATGGAAATTGTTAATTTTCTGATAATTGTCTTGTTATATGAAAGAAGTGTTGTCTGATAATTTCCCCATACCTGTTGACAGAGACAAATTTAAAAACTTCATTTGGGATTGTTAGAAAATAAGAAATATTAGATCAGGTTTATCTCAGTTGATTATTTACTTGGATTTAAAGTATGGATATTTAATATAATTTACAAATTAACTATCTTTGCCATGTTGATGCAATTAGAGTCTTCTGAAATTAAAAGGACTTATGTGAAACTGAGCAATTTGTATTTTCTTTTATTTTGCCTGTGTATGTGCTTGTGTTGCCAGGGCCTTTACGCGTTTCCTTAGTCCAGCCTATTGACAGTATCTCACAAAAGTGAGAACCCCTCACATGTTTGTAAATATTTGAAAGACATTGAGTGCACGTACTCAGCGTCATATCCAGAGGTTGTCTTTGGGAAATAAACAAATGAGTGCTGCCAGCGTTGCTGCAGAAGTTGAAGGGATGGGGGGTCAGCCCGTCAGTGCACACACCATAGGGCGCACACTGCATCAAATTGTTCTGCATGGCTGTCGTCCCAGAAGGAAGCCTCTTCAAAAGATGATGCAAAGAAAGCCTGCAAACGGTTTGCTAAGCAGACTAAGGACAAGGATTACCTGAACCATGTCCTGTCGTCTGATGAGACAAAGATAAACTTATTTGGTTCAGATGGTGTCAAGTGTGTGTGGCAGCAACCAGGTGAGGAGTACAAAGAGGTGTGTCTTGCCTACAGTCAAGCATGGTGGTGGGAGTGTCATAGTTAGGGGTTGCATGAGTGCTGCCGGCACTGGGGAGCTACAGTTCATTGAGGGAACCATGAATGCCAACTGTGACATACTGAAGCAGAGTATGATCCTTTGGAGACTGGGCCGCAGGGCAGGATTCCAACATGATAACGATCCCAAACACATCTCCAAGATGACCACTGTCTTGCTAAAGAAGCTGAGGGTAAAGGCGATGGACTGGCGAAGCATGTCTCCAGACCTAAACCCTATTGAGCATCTGTGGGGCATCCTCAAACGGAAGGTGGAGGAGCACATGGTCTCTAACATCCACCAGAGGAGTGACAGAGGACTCCAGAGACAAACTGAAGCTCTGGTGAACTGCATGCCCATGACAGTTAACGCAGTGCTGGAAAATAAGGGTGGCCACACAAAATATTGACACATTGGGCCAAATTTGGACCTTTTCACTTCAGAGTGTACTCACTTTAAGACGTTAATTTCTGTGTGATGTGTTATTTTGAGGGGACAGCAAAATTTACACCGTTCTACAAGCGGTACACTCACTTTTTTTACATTGTAGCAAAGTGTCATTTCTTCAGTGTTGTCACATGAAAAGATAAAGTCAACTGTTTACAAAATATGAGGGGTGAACTCACTTTGGTGAGATACTGTATGTCCTCACTTTTCTCACATGGTACCTACAAGAGATTCTATTCAAGGCTAAAAATGTAAAAAAAAACAACAAAAAACCCCCCCACAAGATAAAAAAAACAATGAATTAATGAGCATAAATAAGGATTACAAGTTTTTAGCATTTGGGGACTATATGGAAATGATTGGGGTGGAGAAATGGGCACGCTTTGTAAATATTTTCTTTGGACTCCCCTATTAACTTAGGAGGAAAATGCAACACTACCCTCCCCACAATATTGCCAAGAAATACATTTATTCATTTAGCTGACGCTTTTATCCAAAGTAACTTACAACTGCCAAGTGTATGTCTGAGGTCCCATGCCTCTGGAGCAATGAGGTGTTAAGTGTCTTGCTCAGGGAGACAATGGTGGATGTGTCACAGTGGGGAATTGAACCCGGGTCTCTCACACCAAAGATTATACGGCAATCGATCTTGATGAGGAAAAAATCATAATGACCACATTAGGGGTGAAATAAGCCTACACTGTAGACCCAGATAAGTTCAGAATACTCAATATTTGTGGAAACTGATTACCTCAAACTTTTATAGTAGTGCTAATAACTTAATAAACCTTAACTTAAATATAATACATTTATATTATTATTTAATTATTTAATTTCTGCATACTAAATGACATTGATTCACTGATGCTTATTAAAATTAAATTCTTATTCTTTACTCAATAAATGTAATTGTGCACAACTTATACTCTGAGGGAAATCTATAAAAAAAAAAAAAAAGGTATTGCGCTAGACTCAAATACTAAAGGAAACTCACTCAACAAAATTACTCCTAGTCAACTTGAAATTTACAAAATGCCCATTTTCAGACAGTCCTGAAAGATACAAATACAACTCCATTATTACAATTCAAGTTCCTTTTATTAGCATCAAAACCTGAAACATCTTCTGTCATTTCTACATTTAACAGACACAAAATAAGGCACATCTTGCATAAAGCTGAGTTTTAAGTAATAATAACTTGAATCTTGAGCTAAATAAAATTTCCTTTTACTACTTTACTGTGAAAAAAGCGACTATGCATAATTTTATTCCATGAGCAGCACTTTTACTTGGGTAATATAAAGAGTGGCTTTAAATGTGTTGTTTTATGGAATCATAAGCAAAGAAAGATAGCAAATAAAGATTGTTTAAAATAAGAAGTTCCACACTATTCAAATTAAGTCAGGTAGACGAGGTAATGGAACAATATCAAGGTTTCACCTGGTCAAATTTAAGACCATTATGACTGAAATTTAAAACTTATATCACAACTTAAAAAAACGTTTATTTTTTCACAAAATTACTCACAGAGCAAATCAGTGTATTCAAATTAGGGTAGAGTGATGTCTACAAAATTGCCAATGGACAGTGTCAATGAAACACCGGAATGGACGATGACCCAGGGGGAAAAAAAGTCTGTGTCAGAGGAAGAGAATATTTTGGCAGCAAAAGTACGGTGTCAGGTAATAAATGCTTCAGTGTCTCCAGACCAACAAAAGTCTGTTCCCAAATGGCTGGAAAGTGAAGCAGGTTAACAAACATCTCCTGTCAGACTGGAAGCTAACAGAATGTCTTTCAGCTCAATTTATTGAAAGCAACGAGCAGCTGTATTTTATTCCAGCCTACCTGTCCAGCTGAGAGAGAAGAGGTGTTCAGCTCCATCCTGAACACAGACTGAACATCCATGGTGTACCATATATGATCCAGTGGAGTCGCCCCAGTGCTGGCGAGAGAGAATGCAGGTTTGAGGCTTGGTCCGGGAGTCCTCGTACTCCTCCGCCAGGGCGAACAGGTCAGTGAACCTGTAGTAGGAGGAAGTGATATGAGCCGCCGCAGTGATGTGTGTGTGAGTGTGTGCGTGCCTCATTTTGTGGACTTTGTCACAGCTGGTCTGAATGTGCTGCAGAGCCTGAAGGATCTGGGTCTGAGTGAAGACTAGCAGAGACAGACAAAATCAATCAGCTATCAGTTATCAATACCTCCTGAAGCGATCAATAAGCCTGTGTGTACTGACAGTTGTTCTTGGTGTTGCTCAGGCACAGCCTCAGGTTGTCCATGAGCTCCAGGATCTGTTCCAGGTTGAGCTGAGCTAGTTTACAGCCGGAACTGTGAACACTGAGGACGGAGACACAACCGCTGTTCAACAGGTACCCAGGGACCGTCCTCACCTCTGTCCTGTTCTCATCCGTTTGTCCTCACCTGTCCCTGTCTGCGCTCACCTGTCCGTCTGTCTGTCTGTCTTCACCTTTGTCTCTTGCGGGGCTGGTTGTTGTTCTTGATCAGCTGGGCCTTGATTTGTTCTCCCAGCGTGTTATCGTGACTGGATGTCCAGTGTCTCAGGACGCTGGTGGTGAACTGGTCCTTGGGCTGACAGGGACAACTCAGGACCATCTACACCATCTCCTCACTGGGCCTGGGACACAGAGACGTTAACGGGGAGCCAGGAGTCTGTGCGATAACATTGTTATATATTGAGATGACATATGACTTGCAATAAACAAACATATATTGAAGTGTGCATTTTAATTGCCTAGTTGTTTTAAAATCATTTATAGGATTAGAATTTAATATTTTAAATACAGCTAAATGCTGTATGTTTCTACAGCAGCAACATTAATGTTTACATCATAATACTGAGTGACGTACAGAAAGAATAAAAGCTCAGTGTGTATCATTCCTCCTCCCCACTGCTGTTATTTACTGCCTGCAGGTAACATTACCCGCCGCCGACACCAATGCCGCGGCCAGTGGCATACTGGATGGCTCATTATGGCTCTGGGCAGGTGAGCTGTGCTTGGTGGTACCATATGGGCCAGTGAGGCGTTGACTCATCCTGCTCATAGAATCCGGGTTACAGTATGTACCCCCTGTTCTCAGATCTGGACTACAATGTCCCAGAGAGGCTAAAGTTTCTTTAAAACATGGTTTTAGATTTGGGAAAAATGTTTTCTGTTTGTGAAAATGAAAAAAGGTGATAGTTCAATGTTTTTTCACACCAAGTGACCTGGCCTTAAAGCCTTTCGACAACTCTGCCTCTGATTGGTTAGTACTCCACTGATTAGGCTGGTTAAGGTTGGGGTTATGACGGGGTTAGCGTTAGCCAATCAGAGTCTGAGTAGGGGGCAGGATATGAGGCAAAATGTGTTTTCTTCAAATGATATTTGTTGGATGAATGGTTGGGAAAACATATAGTATATGTTATGATTTTTTATTTAAGTATTCCGGTTTTTAGCCTTTTCCTATATGCCATAAGCCTGTATCTGTTTGTCTTGTGTTACCCCTGTAGACATAGTAAACTCTGTGATTATCTTGCATTTTGAGTCTCTGAGTCTGTCAAAGTCCAGAGCCTTCATAATGCAAATAAATAAGAACATATTAAACACATAGTTAAACACTTAGATGCATTGATTACTGTAATGGAATGTAACTGAGTACATTTTGTACTTGTTGTGGAGTATATTCACAGTGTGGTAGTACTTTTACTTAAGTAAAAGATCTGAATAATTATTTCACCTCTGATTATGTTTATGATGTGTTAATACATAATATATACAATATATATACTATGTACTAATTATAGACTTCATCTACAGGCATCAACAGAGAGATTGCAGAACCTCCACTCTCAGTTACATCCAAATAAAACCCAATATTAACACATTAATGCATTGATTCGGCTCATTCACAGTTTGATTTAATATGGTTTCACTCTGTAACAAACATACGTAGCACTAAAAATGCTGTTTATTTACTGTATTTATTATAAGGTTAGCATTATTGCTAACAACCTTATGCCAATAATGCCTCAACAATGGAGAATTTTTCCGGTTGTGTCCATTCTGCCGACATTGCCTGAATGCATAACAAGTAGCAGGAAATGGCTAGGCTGATTTG
This sequence comes from Micropterus salmoides, assembly GCF_014851395.1. Taxonomy (NCBI): domain Eukaryota; kingdom Metazoa; phylum Chordata; class Actinopteri; order Centrarchiformes; family Centrarchidae; genus Micropterus; species Micropterus salmoides. Next base: position 8,927,621 of record NW_024040928.1, read on the forward strand.
CGCGAGCAAAATCGCCCTTTATAGTATTTTCACAAATTGAATAAAGGTTTCAATAATCCAATAATGTGTTATAAAAAAAACCTCAGCCTGTGTGGAATAATTTAGTTCAGGTTTGAGAGCTCTAGGTATAGTGGTTGTGGATCAAGCCCTGGTCTAATGTGGTCTTCATGCGAAAAAAGCTGTGAAATCGACCTTTAAAGCATTTTCACAAATTAAATAAAGGTTTCACAAATCTGAAATTATGTTTGAAACTTTAGCCTCTCTTGGATAATCTAGTCCAGATTTGAGCGCTCTAGGTATAGTGGTTGTGGATCTGGACCTGGTCTAATATGGTCTGCATGTGGAGAAACAGCAGTGAAATCACCCTTTTGTCATTTTCACAAATTGAATAAAGTTTTTTCAAATCTAAAAAAGTGTTTCAGACAGCGTTAAGGCTTTGCCTAAAATGCATAACAGCTTTCACAGCAGTAAGAGGTGCAAAAAACGGAGATTCGGTCAGCAACGCAAGTTAACTTTCACCTAGTTTCCCTTAACTTTCCCCTTAACTGCCGAATCGGAAGCTAACTTCCTCTCAAGTGTACTTGAGACGCTGAGTTTCCTTGAGCTTCAAAGACATTTTGGTAAGAGGTATCCTGAAATAGTGTTGATGCATGGCTGAATGTTTCATTTTATCAGCGGTGAACCTAATAAACCCCTCAGCCATTCAATTGCAGACACAAGTTGCCTCATCTGAAGTGGCTGTAATATGTATTTGTAAAGGAATATTTTTACATAGTGGTAATGAACGTTGGTGAGGAATGTTCAGTTTTTATTTAAACTATTTATTATTATTTGTACATTTTGGCTGATGTAGTTTGTTGTCTGGTGAACTGTGTTGTGTTATAAACAGCTGAGTCTCTTATTTGCCTCACTGATATAAATGGGATAGACAAAATGTTGGAAACACCATATGATCCAGAATGATCATACAGTTGCAACAAAAACTCATTTTTCAAAAATCATTTTTATGAAGGGAGGATTTACTGCAGAAATGTTGATTTAGACTGCATTAAATTTAGCTAGATGTACCAAATAAAATGGTAACTAAGTCTTAAAGACTAAATACATTTATCACAATAATAAACTCCATGCCCCTATCACGTTTGTGAGAAGTGTTTACATGGCCTTTATTTTGTAAACTAATCAAAAGTTGGTGTTCATATATTGTGTGCCCATTAAAGGGCTGTAGAGAGTGCTGCTGAAGGAATTTCATCATGCCCATAATCACCTGACTTGCAAAGGCAGCTCTAATATTGGTGAGTCAAATAAATGATAAAATATTGTATTTTTTTTAGACAATCAGCATTTGATGACGTTGTTGTTGACTGGGCTAATGGGAATTCTTTATATTGTTTGTTATATTTGCTCTCGCAGGATCAAACAGAGTATTGAGTGGCACTACAGCTATCCGAGGGGTGTTATGAATTTGCATATTTCTGCATCAATTGCTGGCTTCCTAATCAGACATACTGAGGATATAAAAAATACTACATTGTTAGAACTGAAGCCAGCAACATTTCACAGTGGATGACATTTTAACATGAAGAAGAAGATATTTTAGCCCTGACTTGAGACGTTGGGGGGATATTGTACTGTTTTAGAAAAGTGCATTAGTCCAGCTGTGACTGTGAGATTTTATAATGAATATGTATATTTAGCAATAAATTCTCATAGATTTCTTTCAGAAATGATTGGCAGTGATCAAAAGCCGAAAAAAACTGTAGATCTATTACAGCATTAAGTGTAAACATTTTTCACTGTAGGCTCTGTTAGGCTGTTATAAACGTATGATGATATGGTTGAATGAGTCCTTTATGGTTCTTAAACTATTTAGTAGTATTTAGTGAAATTCTGTCTGAACCTTGTTCAGACCAAAAACGGCACTGTTGAGAAAAAACACAAGGTTCTGTGTTGGTGTGGGAATGTTGCTTCAGGTAGAAGCTAAATGATGAAATATTATACAATTAGACTAGTATAAAATATATTTGATTGGCTAACTCAGTTCTTAGCCAGCAAAACCTAGGTTAGTTAAAGAAATTTGCAGGATGACCCTGCATTTTCTTTTCTTATCAATGCATGGATCCATGTCCATTTCTCAGGTAAAAACTATATTCTTTTTGCCATATAGCCAGCCATCCTGCTTAAAACAAATAATTGATGCATTATGTTTTTCTGTCAAGGCCCAAGTTGGAAACCAGTTATGTATTTGCAGGTGTTTGCTGAGTTCATCGCCTTACAAATGTTGCACCTATGCAACCAATTTGACTGCGAGCTTGAGAGATACACACCACAACTGATTGCCCTGTACAGGCAGAAGGCCAAGAGAGCAGAGGCCCTGCAGAGATCTCCAGGATTTTTCCACACACTACAGGACCTGACAGCGGCTCTGTCACCTGATGCAGGTCTCCGAACCACGTTTTGTCAAGAAAACACGTGAAACATGAAATGAGCGATCCTGAAAACGAAACAGCTGTTGTTTGTTGTTATAAAGATAGCAATTATAAAGACAAAGAATATGGGTGAAAGGATAGATTAGCACACACAGGTATCAGGGATTGTCTGAGCTACAGGCCCCATCCACACTAATTTTAATTTAAACGAATACGATCTCCGTCTACACCAGAGTTTTAGCTGCGTTTTGGAGTTGATCTCCGTCTACATTAAAATGACTGAAAACACACATCTATTGGCTGTTCAGGTACACTGGGCATGCGGGGTGAGTAAAAAGGTGCAGCTCCCCGACACCCAGTTAACTCTTGACTGTGAGGTTACAACTCACAGCCCAAAAAGGAGAACAACAAGCGCACGTGTGTACATTTTTAGCTGAGGTCTGCGGCTCACTTTGGCTAGCCTTCAACTCAACAAACAATCATGATTTCAGTTAAATGCTAAAGTCGCTGTTACTGTTACCTTGTCTGTGGTCCGCTGGCAGAACACCGGGTGCTTTCTGATCAGATGCTGTCCTGCTATTGCCGAGGCCACAAAAGTTGCGTTTTATGGTGGACGGTAACATTACAGAGTTGTTGTTTTCTTTAGCTTGAAATAATCCCATACTTTGGACAAATTCTTCTTTGTCCCTTGCTGTTTTCTTTCTCTTCCTCCACTTTGCATACAATGCCATCATAATGATGTTGTGTTCACAGCGTAAGCGCGAAGTGCCACAGTAATAAATGTCTGTGCCAAACAATGTGCTGTATAGTTATATGGATTAAACAAAGCATTGATGCAAAGAATTTGCATTTTATTAATCGATGAATCGGCCCTACAGTCAATACAGATTGGGCCCTCTGTACTATAATAGTGAAATTTCATTATGATATTGTGATGACCAGGAGGATAGAGCCATCTACTTTCAATTGTCATTTCTCATTTGCATTTATTTAAGTTTTCCGGTACATGATCTCTTTAAAAGCCATTTACAAGCTTATTTTAAAATTCTCGGGCTGCCCTGAACACATAACCCAAGACAAAAAAATCCTCAATTGCATTGCAATTTTATGTGCCGAGCATGACTTTTTATTTTTCTGTCCGTCCAAGAGACCAAATCTATCCATGATCGGTCTCCATACGGTCTACTGACAGAGACATAGAGAGAGATGTACTATAGGCCTTCTCCACAAGCAGCTCACCTGCGGTTGTTACCACAGAATTGTGGGTGAAAAAGTTTTTTGGACAGTAGAACATACGACTGACAATGAAAGTTGAAAGCGGACAGATAGTAGCCTGTATGTGTCTGTCACTGTATGATACAACAAGAAAGAAACTGAAAGAGGTGGTGCAACCTGGTGTGTGCAGTGTTGTGTGGGACAGAACTGTAGGTGCTTGTGCGAATCTCCACATCCCAAAATTGAAAACTGAATACAAACCCAATGAAGGAATAGTCGAATATTTGGGTCCAGCCTTACTGCACTGGCTTCCAAATCTGTGATGTTGAAGGTTATAGTTAGGTTCTATTTCTCACCCATTGTTTGAGTCACTGTGTTTGTTTAAATTTGACTTGTCTTTTAGTAGTTGCAGCTGCTTGTTACTGCTATCAATATTATTATTATTTTAGAATTACATTGGTAGAACTGTTACACTTTATGGCTTGATGTGCTGTAAAAATATTTGTATAATAATTGTTTTGATTGTCAGTCTAGGAACAACACGAGGTACACATGAGATGCCATCCAACCCTCTGTGGCCTCCCAGTGAACCTGCTAGCAGATGACTGATAACCTCATAACCTGCAATGTAAGTACTCAGTGTACTTACAGAAATGTCAGTATCAACGGCAAGTAATATGAAATGTAATGTAATTAAATGTACTTCGGAAAACCAACTCGAATACCTCTTCCAGCAACTGACAGGTTTAAAGAGATGAAAGGATAGGTTTGTGTTTTTTCAATGCTAAACTATGATGTGTACAGTGAAAGTTATTGTTGGCCCTTCATAGGCATGGCCAAATTGTTAGAAATTAGGGGCAAATCCACTCTTCTCCTTCCATGAAAAAATGTTTCCCCAAACAGTTGAAACCTCCCAAGCCCAGGTCTTGGGAGGTTTCAACTGTTTCAAATGAACTTTAGAATTTTGTTCTCATTCTCTTACAATTGAGTCAGATTAAGAAAGCGTTATAGAGTCAGTATAGACAGAAGGAATCACAACAGCCACCAGTAACTCTTAACATTTAAACATTATATCAAATTGTGCTGTGTGTGTGTGTGTGTGTGTGTGTGTGTGTGTGTGTGGGGGGGGGGGGGCGTGAGGTGCTAGTTTTCTTTTATAATTAGCTTCATAATTGGATTGTTTGTATTTTGCAGTGTAAAGATGAACCAGACATTGCTCACACTCATCACTGTGGTCACTGACACTGAGTGCAACCTCTGACATAAATAAAAGCGTCAGCCAAATGTAAATATTAATGTAACTCATGTCCAAACTCCTGAAAGCACTTCTGAACTGGCCGTTCAGGACAGCTGTGAAGAGGTCCACAAGGTCAGATAAGCACTCACAGACATGCTGACGGGTGACATCACTGTGGCTGATGATATCACTTCCTCCTCCTGCAGGTTCAGCGACCTGTTAGTCTGGGCGGAGGAGTACGAGGATTCCCAGACCAAGCCTCCCAAATCCCGCCCTCCTTGCCACTCTTCCGGAAAGGAGCAGCTCCCCCCACCAACAACGAGGAGGAGAGCGCCACCAGCAGCGCCTCGGTACATAACCCCACCTCCACCTGCCCCTGTGTGTGAGGAAAACCTGAATCTGCGTCTCGTACTTGAAAACTACAACGGAAAATTTGATATTTAATGTGGCTCATTTGTGAAACCAGGAAGCAGCTTTGTGTCTTCACCAAGCAGGAACCTCCGGGTTTGAAAAGTGAAGCCTCAAACCTGCATTGTCTGTAACAGCCAGCACTGGGGTGACTCCACTGGATTGTATATAAGTCTATGAGAAAGTGGGGCTACTTCTCTTCTCTCTCTCTTCTCTACTTCTCGTCCATTTAGTAAATTATGATCCCATTTATATGAAAATAGACATTTTCAGGTTCAGAATCTTAATTAGGGGTTGTACCAGAACAGGTTTACATGGTTTAATTTTCAAAAAACACTTTATTTTTTTCATACTGCACATTGCTGCAGCTCCTCTTTTCACCCTATGTGTTCTACGCTCCACTCTTGAGCTAAAGAGTGATGCATCTTACTTGCGCACATGCCCAGTTCCCAGGTAAGGACTACTAGCCAATCAGAAGCAGAGAAGGGCGGGTTGTAAGAAACAAGGTGGTGTGATCCAAATCAAAGCTGCTTCAGACTGCGACTGTAACAGATAGTATAAGTTACTCACAAGTCTACAACCACACATCATTGTTCCACATCTTACCATTAGGACTAAACATTGAACTGTTGCCGGTGTTCTGACTATCTATGCTGCCTTGAAGAAAAATGCTACCATACCGCAAATCGATAGACTCGGCCCTGCTCCGTTTTCCATTGTAGATAGTACCCAGAGATAGTACGTAGCTTGTCGTTCATAGCGACGCCACACACAACTGCCTCGACGTAATGTTCAATGTGATACACCAGTGATCCACACGGCTTTCTCTTTTTTAAGTTAAAACGTTTCAACATTCTTCAGAATGTAAACAGATAAGCGGTATGAAAATCTTTCCTCTGCCGTTGTTGCTGCAGTGGTCTGTATGATGACGGGAGCAGAGCGCTCTGTGAGCGTCCGGCTGGCCAGCCTCACGCACTCCTCCCGCGGGTTGGCATAGGCTTCCCCCGCAGCCACTTTCACATAGCACATTTTTGTTCCGCCATCACTTCTCGCAAAACTGTCAATATTCGAAATCTACACAGCTGATTTCTCACCTCATAACTTCTCAGAAGTGGATTTTGTGATGAAATTCCATTCGAAAACTGTAAAATATAAAACTTTCTGTTGCTGGCCTCTGTCTGGTGCAGCAATGAAAATGCAGTGAATAGTGAATATTCTCTCTGACCAATCAGCAGTCTGTCATGTTTTCACGTTACATTTTAGTATCCCTCAGCTTGCTTGGAACCTCGACGGAGGATTAGCTCAGACTAGCTTGGTTTGAGGGCGTGCCTGACCCCGCTAGCCGCTTGGCAAGCTTTATGACGCATTTTCATTGTGACGTCACAAGTAAAGGAAGTGAAGGGCTGGACTACAAACGAGCTGTTTTCAAGCAGTTCAGAGCAGAGCTTTCTGTGGGAGATGCGAACTCCCTTTGGGCTGGACTTTGGGCTTTTTCACTTTGCAAACCTGTTACATGCACAAAAAAAAGAGATATAACTCAATATAGGAGAGGGGAAAAGCCAAAAAGCATAATACCACCTCTTTAAAGGAGCTGCTCTGATAACAGCACCCCAGCAAACAATTTCACGGTTAAAAGACGTCTAACCAGAGCCCAGACATCTAGGCTAAAACAGGGCTGAATTTGGGCTGTCAGTGAAAGTTTGGTAGACATCTAACCATAGCCCAAAACTAGTCTAGTCATCAATTAGATTTGATTGAGTATTTATTACTGACCCATTTATCTCTATGGAAAATATAAAAATACTTGAACAGGACACATGTTTTAGCCATGTTGCATTAGCACAACCAAATAGAGAAAGTTGCTTTTATTCTTTTGTAAGAGCTATGTGCTGTGAATGTAAGTGTTCTGTTCTGAATATTTCTATTTCTAATAGTCTTTGCTGGAGAATTTGCAATAAATATTTAGTGTCAAAAAAAAAAGTCAAAAACTCATATTTTCATATCATAATGATCTAGTGAGTAAAATATGTGTGGCTTTCATTACAAATTATAATAAAGTTGTACATGTTTTATGTTCACCCCCTCTGAATTCAGATAATATAGAGTTTGTAATTTAAGAGCACGAGGAAACCCGTGGGTATCATGGAGTAACGTTATGTTACACTTGCATGCATAACACTGCACAATGCAACCGGTTCCAACAAGTTAATAATGAAGACATGTCAAACAAAGACACAGATAATTACAAGACCAAAGTAAATGTCTTTTCGCCTCCAGTGTTTGTAGTAAACTCTCGCCCGTTGCTCGCTGAAAGGCCGAAATCCTAACGTATCCCTCATTTAAAAATGGCGGATGTCTTTATCGCGAGATCAGGCCGTCCCGATGTCTAACTTTCAAGTCTCGCGTTGCCAGTAGTCATGTGTCAGTAGGGCTACAGCTGCCATCTAGCGGTTGAAAATAGTAATTGCATTTTGTTTTAAATTAAAATGAAAGTTAATGCAGGGAACGTTACAGCGAAAATAAAGATAATTTAAATGTTTCAAACGTTTACTTGCATTTGATGAAATGATATAACGCACCTCAACAGCTGCATGGGTGAAAACTATATGTAACCTATTTGGTCTGAAACAGGGCTACAGCCAAGCCGTTGATATTAATAATAATAATAATAATAATAATCCTTATTTGTAGAGCACTTTTCAAAAACAAGTTACAAAGTGCTTTAACAAGTGTAAAGAATAATACAAAAAAAGATAAGAGCATGAAAATTTAATATAAAATTAGTAAAATACAATAAAATAAAAGGGATAAGATAAAGTCAAATAAGATCGGGAAAAGCTCTCCTATAAAAGTATGTTTTAAGAAGGGACTTAAAAGAGTTTACTGACTCAGCCGACCTGATTTCCTCGGGCAGGCTGTTCCAGAGCCTCGGGGCCCTGACAGCAAACGCTCTGTCCCCTTTAGTTTTCAGTCGAGACTCTGGAACAGACAACAGACCTCTGCCCGAGGATCTCAAGGTACATGCTGGTGCGTATGGGACTAAAAGGTCAGAAATATAACAAGGCGAGAGGCCATGAAGAGCTTTAAAAGTGATCAATAGAATTTTAAAGTCAATTCTAAAACATACTGGGAGCCAGTGTAATGAAGCTAAAATAGGAGTAATGTGGTCATATTTCTTTGTTCTGGTTAAAAGCCTGGCAGCTGAGTTCTGGACAGTCTGGAGTCGATCAATAGATTTTTGGGTTAAACAGGTGAAAAGGCTGTTGCAATAATCCAGGCGTGATGAGATGAAGGCGTGTAAAATGGTCTCGGTGTCCTTAAAAGTTAACATAGATCGAATTTTAGCTATATTTCTAAGTTGATAAAAACATGATTGAACAAGCTTTGTGGTGTGCTGCTCGAAATTTAAATTACTATCAAACCAAACACCAAGGTTCTTTGCCACAGGCTTAATGTGATTTACTAGGGAACCAGCAGATGGCAGTATTTGATTTGCCATCTGCTGGGACCCGATGACCAGGATTTCTGTTTTGTCTGAGTTCAGCTGGAGGAAATTATTTGACATCCATTTTTTAACTTCACAAAGGCAGTTGTTAAGTGAACTCAGCATTCCAGGGTCTGTGGATCTGACGGGCAAGTATATTTGTGTGTCATCAGCATAAATATGAAAAGAAATGCCATGTTTATGGATAATATGTCCAAGGGGAAGCAGATACAAGGAAAACAAAATGGGTCCTAAGACCGACCCCTGAGGCACACCATATTTAACTGGACAGAACGAAGAGACATAGTTGTTTACAGACACGCAAAACTTCCTATTTGACAGGTAGGATGAAAACCATTCTAGAGCAGTACCAGAGATCCCCACCCAGTGCCTCAGTCTGTCTAACATGATGTTGTGATCAATGGTGTCAAAAGCAGCGCTAAGGTCCAGGAGTACAAGGACTGAGCACATACCTTCATCAGCAGACATTAAAAGGTCATTGGTGACTTTAAGCAGGGCAGTCTCAGTGCTGTGGTACTTCCTAAAACCAGACTGAAACTTTTCAAATATTTTGTTATTTTCCAGCACAGTGAGCAGCTGTTTGGACACAATTCTTTCTAGAATCTTTGCAATAAAAGGCAGTTTTGAAATTGGTCTAAAATTTTGTGGGAGGGAGGGATCTAAACCAGGTTTCTTTAAAAGTGGGTTCACGCAAGCCGTTTTAAAATAATCAGGGACACAACCAGTAGATAGGGAGCTGTTGAAAACAGAGATCAAATGGGGCCCAACAGAATCTATTACTTTTAGTAAAAATTTTGTAGGTATTATATCAAGTGGGCTGGAGGACACTCTCATTTGTGATACTGTTTTTAAAAGCTCAGACAAGTCGATGGGATAAAACTGGTTAAAACTCTGTTGTTGCTGGTGAGGAACCTCTGAGTAAGAGGCCACGGGGGTAATAGAGGCTCTGATTGACACCACCTTATTGGTAAAATAAGATAAAAACAATTCACAGTCATCATTACTTCCAGCTGAGGCACAAGGAGGGGTTGGGTTTACCAGCTGATCCACAGTCTTAAACAGAATCCTGGGATTGTGTTTATGTGTAATAATGAGTTCAGAAAAATAGTGTGTTCTCGCATCCTTAACCATTTATTGTAGTTAATTAATAAATCCTTCAGACTGAGGTAATGGACTTGGAGATTGGATTTTTTCCATCTGCGCTCTGCTTTCCTGCATTCCCTTTTTAGGCTGCGAATGCTGTCATTTATCCAGGGTTGTTTACTAGCTTTAGACGTAGGCCTAACCTTTAGAGGAGCAGTAATATTTAGTGACGACAAGCAGATATGATTGAAGTGATCAACCAGATTGTTGGTGTTGGAATCAGACAGGTGTTGGCTTTGGCTCTGAAAGAATGCGCAAAACTTTGAAACACTTTGTTCATTAGCAGCTAAAAACAATACATCTGTGGTCAGATATGGTCATGTCCACTAATTCCACAGAGGAAATGCTGACACCCAGGGTAAAAACCAAGTCCAGTGTATGACCACGGTTATGTGTTTGCCCTTTGACATGTTGTTTGAAGTTAAAAGAAGTGGCCATATTTAAAAAGTCAGTTGCATTAACATTGGTGGGGTCATCAACATGAATATTAAAATCGCCACAAAGAACAATTCTGTCATAATTTAAAACCAGAGTAGATAAAAATTCAGGAAGTTCTGATAAAAATCCTCCAGGCGGTTTTGGGGGGCGATAAATTATAAAAGATATGATAGGTTGCAGCCCTCCAACTTTAAGAGTGAGAACTTCAAAGGAGCTAAATTCATCACAGCATACTTGATGACATTTAAAATTTTTCCTATACACGCTCACTAGCCCACCACCAAGACCACTGACCCTCGGTTGACTAAAACAATCATATTGAGGCGGACACAGTTCAGCTAGCTGCCTATAGTCATTCATTTGCAACCAGGATTCAGTTAAAAACATAAAATCTAGATTTGCAGACAAGATAAAATCATTTAAGATAAAAGTCTTACTTGAAAGTGATCTCACATTGAAGAGAGCCATTTTAAATGAGTTTGTTCTGGGTGCTGGAGTTGGTGCAGTTGTCCTAATCCTTAAGAGATTACTAATATTTCTGTGTGGGATGTGCACATTTCGGTTTACTGGTCTATGCGTGATGATGACAGGAATAGAAGTCTTTGGAACAGCGCTGGGAGCAGACGGCTTTACATGCCAGCAGGTGGAGACAGTTGTTTGTAGCAGTGAGGAAGAGATCTGTTCAGTGAGCGGTGGTGTGTCCAGGTGTGCTGCATGAATGATGAGTCATTCACGTAAGTCATGTGTGGACCGCACCACATGCTGTATGTGCGCAGCTAACATTTCTGAGCCCCGTTTGTTTGGGTGAAGTCCGTCTGTCTTAAAAAGAGACATTCTTTGCCAGAAAATATTAAAATTATCCACATAAAACACACGATGAGCCCTGCAGGCCGCCGATCAGGTCCGGCGGCAGACCGGCGGCCCAGTGCAGGAGATGTAGCCGGTGGCGGAGATGCAACAGTGTCGGCAGGCACTGTTCGCCGAAAGAGATCCGTATCAGGGAGACTCGAAGCCGCAGGTGCATCCGCTGGAAGGACCGGAGTGTCGTTAGACAAGGCTGCATAGCGGTTGGAGAGGCCGATGTGCGGAGGAGAGGCAGCCCCATCCGAGCCTCTCTTGCAGCCACGGACCACCACTTCAGCCCAGGTTGACTGATGCTTCGGAGTCGAGCAGGATGAAAGCCTGGGAAGACTAGAGGGGTCCCAAAACACGGTGTCCTGGATGTTGGCGGTTGCGCTAAGAGAAACAATCTGTTTGGCTTGTACTGAAGCTACATCCATAAAGCCAGTCAGCAGGGAATCTTTCTCTTTGAGTTCCTCTGAAAGTCGTCGGATGTCTTCCATTAGGTCAACAATCTTTTTGTTCTCTTTCTTAAGGAGTGTGCAGTCCTCATGGGGCAGAGTTATCTCGGCTAGCATAGTCACCGGAGCTTTGTTGCGGTCAGTAGCGTTGATCGCGTTTTTACGGTCATCTAGCTTAAAATCCATGTCGGATGACTAAAATCCTTAACCCACGTAAAACTTAAATAAAGTTAAGTTAAATAAAAGGATATAAAAAATGTAACGAAAAAAGTGGATTAAAACTGGATAAGAGTCCGGTTCAAGACGGAGCTTCCGACAGGTGGCTACAGACGCCAACGCATGCGCAGAGTGCAGATTACGTCAGCAATTACGTCAGAGATCTTGTGACAAGATGACCACTGATTGCCTCTATTTCTCCGGGTGGGCTAAAAGCAGACTACAAGTAGCCTGTCCAAATAAGAGCTCAATCGTGGCTACAGATAGACCATGTCAATTTAATGACACTTAATATCTTGTTGATATTATTGATATTGCAAAAATAATGGGATATCAACCATCTCACGTGCTGCCAGGGCAAAACCCCACTATTAATCATTTTTGACTTTTTTGACTAAAAGTGGGCTACAAATAGCCGGTCTGTCTACGAGCTAAATCGTGTCTACCGATCCCCTATCCGTTTCCACAAATATTTTGAGTGTTCTGAACCTTTCGGCTTTACAGTTTATTTATTAGGCTACTACATTTTCATCTTCAGCTTTATTTGTCCATTAGGCAATTGGTTTTGCAGAAAGGACATGCATAAATACAAACAACACAGTGTTGAATAACTGGCACTTGATTGTTGAATAAAGAGCTTCAAAATAAACAGCTATTGGTTGTATTAATTTAAAAGTTTAGTTGAGACAGTTTAGACAAACTCAAAGTTAATTAGCCTAATTGTCGAACTCAACATTTTCTTGTTTAAGTGTGTTGCCTTGGCATTTTGATTGTTCTTTTTTGCAGTGTGGGACCGAAAAGAAGAAGATGTTAAAAAATACAATAAAACCTTTCAGTGTGTAGCCTGCACTGTTCACTACAATCGCAAGGAGTTCCGCTGACGTTCACTCTCTGCAATTGTGTCCTTGAAGGCACAGGCCTCAGCTTTTGCATTAATCACTCGTTAACTTGCAGGGTCAAAGGTCTTTTATGAGTTATCGCTGGAATTTACCCAGGCGCTCAGTCAGTCAGAGGCAGGCGGACTGTGTGCCACCACTTCAGCACTCCTCCTCCACGTTAAACCCCGGGGTCTGACCAAAAAAACAAACAAACAGCAAACATGGAGCACATCTATGACACAATAGATGAGGGAACTGTGCTTGAGGAGCGCAGGGATGGAGCTGACAGCCCCGATCGAGAGCCTAATTATGAAAAATCAGGTGAGGCGAAGGAGCAGCTGTACAGCCAGGTGCAGGTCCACGCCTCTGCGGAGGCAGCGCGCGGTTTGTCAGACTACATGGACACGAGAGACGGGGACAAACAAAGTTGCTCATCCTCGTCATCCAGTGATGAGGAGGAGGTTAAAGCAGATGCAGTGACAGAGGAAAAAGCAGAGGTGAAGGTGGAGGAGGTGAACGGCAAAGCGCACGACGGATCCAGGCGCTCATCGGCCTCCTCAGTATCCTCCGCTTCCCACGGAGATCTGTGCGACGAGCCGCCGATCCAGCCGAGGACCCTGGAAGAGGATAACGCGGAGGATGGGATGCTGATGGCGTACACGCACCACAACATTGACAACAACCCGGGAGAGTCTGTCGACTACAGCCTGAAAACTCTCGAGAATGTCACTCTGGATGAGAGCAGTGCTGCACCACCTGATCCAAGCCAGCCTGACATCTCTCTGTTCGTCAAGGTAAGAAATAGGCCTTTATACAGGGCAGCAGAAGACCAAGCAGTCTTTGCAGGCTTGACCCAGATCAAGCATCCGTTTGCTCCTGCCTCACAGCATGAGGCATTATAGATGTTTTTTCACTGTCAGTAGGGATGGACTCCTCACTGTATCTGATTTGTTGCTATGAAAAGTTACACTATTAAGATATTTTACTTTTTGGGTTCCTTATGGCCCTGCGATGGACTGACGACCCGTCCAGGGTGTACCCGGCCTTTCGCCCGATGCCAGCTGGGATTGGCTCCAGCCCCCCGTGACCCTGTACACAGGATAAGTGGTTGACGATTGATTGATGGATGGATGGGTTCCTTATGTAGGGCATATTAAGCTTACATACAAAATCTAACTGTTACAGAAAAATAAAAACATAGATCAGAAACATAATGATGTTATAGGAAGAAATAATAATCAAGCAGTATAAGGGCCTGAACAATATGTGAAACAACTGACGATCTTATCATCTTACTAAGTAGCCTATACATATGGTTTACTGTTGAAGTCTAACTAACTGTGAAGGTTATTTAAGTTGACAGAATTGAACTTTTTGAAGTCAGTGATTAGAAGCACATGTATTAGTTCTAGTATTAAAACAGAAAATATTTTCAGAAATATCTATGACGAAATATTGATTTCACTAAGGAATTTTATAGAGCAGTGATCTCTGTATCGCACAATTTGTCAGTGACTTTATTTTGGTGGCAGTCTGATGTAATAATTAACTTGTTTACTGTACAGCCATAGAAACCAGGGGTGAACTCCATGCCTGAGCAAATCCAACTGTGTGTTTTGCTGTTCTGTGAGGTGTACTATCAGTACATGCAGGGGTCACTTTGCTGATTGGGTAACGGAGAATCAGAGTCAGCAGGCTGGACTGAAGGAGCTCTGTTTGAGCTCACCTATGTCCTTGTAATGGGGAATGACAGTAGTAGTTTGTGCTAAATCTTCAAATTGTCATGTTGTATTGTATGTGCAATTGCCATGGTCCGATAGAAATGGGTGTATGCAATCAACACAGATGAGTTTCAAACAAACAGTAATTGCTACAGTCTGACTTGGATGATGATGTCTTGAAATGATCCAGACTTCTTTGTTGTGACAGGGACTAGGACTAACTCCAGTGTATCAGCCTTTAGCTTTGCCAAATGCAACAATGATTTGTTTATAAGATCTGGGATTTCGACACCAGAGCACTGGAAGCCTCAGCATATTACTAAAAGCACAGAAGAACACATTTTGCACATATAGTTGCGCTATCTTGACGTTCATATATAACAGTTATGATAAACATGGACCATAGTTCACCATGGAAGTGACAACATACTTGTCCCCTTCTCCGCATTACGCCACACCCTCTATCCTATCCAACCCATGGGTGGATCGCCCAACAGTTTAATCTTTAACAATCACCATAAACCAAACTGAGTTACATCATAAAAGTAGAGAGGAGAGTTCGGAGATCATCTGTCCATGCTGAAAGCCTACGTGGCTCCACCCCCGCTGTGTCATAAAGTACAATAAACTATCACTAAAGAGCAATTTCACATATATCTAATATAATCTCTTTAAGATAACACCAACTGTGCAAAATGCTTAAATTGTCACAAAGTTTAGATGGCCATGTAATCATATTCATATCGTTTGTCACTGACAGATCTCATGACTCAAAATTAAGACAATGCTTATGACTGTTGGGTTGTCACATTTGGAAAGTGTGTGTCGACACAAGTGGAGAGGTCAAAACTCCCCGCCACCTCGGCTCCAGAAGGATAGAAAATGTCTGTTACTGTTTGATGTTTGTGTGAATGATTAGCCCAACAAGTCAGTGATTTTAGCTTTCTTTTGTCTCAGGACACCAAGTCAGTTCCTTCTAAACCCTTAATAATTCCAGTGATTATCAAGGATGTAGAAATATTTAAAGGAATAGTTAGACATTTTGGGAAATATACTTATTTGCTGTTTTGCTGAGAGTCATATCTGTCCTGTGAATATACAACTACAGCCAGTTAGCGTAGCTTAGCATAAAGACAGGAAACAGTGGTTACAGCTAGGCTCCTTGCACTGTACAAATGTAACAATCTACCAAGCAGCACCTCAAAGCTAGTTAATTAACATACACTCACCTAAAGGATTATTAGGAACACCTGTTCAATTTCTCATTAATGCAATTATCTAATCAACCAATCACATGGCAGTTGCTTCAATGCATTTAGGGGTGTGGTCCTGGTCAAGACAATCTCCTGAACTCCAAACTGAATGTCGGAATGGGAAAGAAAGGTGATTTAAGCAATTTTGAGCGTGGAATGGTTGTTGGTGCCAGACGGGCCGGTCTGAGTATTTCACAATCTGCTCAGTTACTGGGATTTTCACGCACAACCATTTCTAGGGTTTACAAAGAATGGTGTGAAAAGGGAAAAAAATCCATTATGCGGCGGTTGAGGCGGATGGGCTACAACAGCAGAAGACCCCACCTGGTACCACTCATCTCCACTACAAATAAGAAAAAGAGGCTACAATTTGCAAGAGCTCACCAAAATTGGACAGTTGAAGACTGGAAAAATGTTGCCTGGTCTGATGAGTCTCGATTTCTGTAAAGACATCGAGATGGTAGAGTAAGGATTTGGCGTAAACAGAATGAGAACATGGATCCATCATGCCTTGTTACCACTGTGCAGGCTGGTGGTGGTGGTGTAATGGTGTGGGGGATGTTTTCTTGGCACACTTTAGGCCCCTTAGTGCCAACTGGGCATCGTTTAAATTCCACGGCCTACCTGAGCATTGTTTCTGACCATGTCCATCCCTTTATGGCCACCATGTACCCATCCTCTGATGGCTACTTCCAGCAGGATAACGCACCATGTCACAAAGCTCGAATCATTTCAAATTGGTCTCTTGAACATGACAATGAGTTCACTGTACTAAAATGGCCCCCACAGTCACCAGATCTCAACCCAATAGAGCATCTTTGGGATGTGGTGGAACGGGAGCTTCGTGCCCTGGATGTGCATCCCACAAATCTCCATCAACTGCAAGATGCTATCCATCAATATGGGCCAACATTTCTAAAGAATGCTTTCAGCACCTTGTTGAATCAATGCCACGTAGAATTAAGGCAGTTCTGAAGGCGAAAGGGGGTCAAACACAGTATTAGTATGGTGTTCCTAATAATCCTTTAGGTGAGTGTATATTGTCTATGTAATCCGCACAAAAAAAAAAGTGTAAAAACAAATATTTGTGGGGAGATGTACAAGCTAAGCTGATTTATATTTGCTGTACTGATGAGTAGTATTGATCTTCTCATTAAACTCTTGGCAAGAATAGCAAAGATGTTGAAGCATTCCTTTAATGTTTACACAATATAATTCAAGAGGAAAAATACAGACACTGTCCAAATTACCCACAATACATACATTTTATGCCCACATACATGCAGACACATTTGTAAATACATAACACCATAATAGATCATGGTTAGAAGAATCAAAACTTTGTAGATAAAATAAGCACAGGTGCACCTTTAACCAAATTTGATGATTTAATCAGTCATTTTTGCTACATCTTGCTTTCTCGAATAATCTAAGTTTTGGAAATATGGGGCAAAAAACTTTAAATTCTACCGGGGGCTATGTGCCAGTGTAATGGAGACCAGAGGTTCCATTACCTGAAATAGTCAACTGAGTATTAAGGTGGGGATTATTGATAAAGCAGGAGCCATACATTGTTATTTTGATTATTTAATTTGTGAAACATTTGATAGCCGTCTTTGTTGCGAGTAGTTCCACGGGGGGGGGGGGGGGGGGGGGGTCTGGCCATCCTGCTTGTGTGGAAAGAAACCTCAATCAGTGATAGTCAAGGTTCACAACATAGTATTGAGTGCTTTTACTCCATTTCAGTTAATTAGTTTAAACAAGATAAAACAAACAATGTAAGTACTCACCTCTTCCTGGTTGTCTCTTCAGCAGGGGGCAGAGGCAAAGGAGTGTTGTAGGCCCAAGTACCTGCTTAAGAGCTGCAGGAGCAAACCATGAAGCTGAGAGGGGGGGAGTAAAGCCATCAACAATGCTGATTTATGTGATTATTTTGAGTATGCTTTATTGATTTACTAATAGAAATTTGTATTTATGTAAATATTCATTTTTCATTTTTCACTTTGGGCTCTATTTTTCTGTGGTGTTGGGTTTTTGGGTAAATATTTATTATTCTAAATGATGGTGGTCCCACCTGAGTAGTTTTACCCACTTAAATACCTGCAGGAGGGAGTGTATAAAAGGCAGCGAGTTACTTTCAGTGTAAGTTTTGTTGCTTGTTGGTGTTGCTGTCTCCTCTTGTCTGTATGGAAGACTATAAATGCCACGTTTGTGCTTGTGTTTTACTTCCGTCTCATGTCTCTCTCTGAAAAACGTAAAGCCACCGCCAGGCCATCGGACAGCCAGACTATTTCTTTACCTTTGGACAGAGCAAGGCTAGCTATTCCCCCCACTCCCCCCTCCAGTTTTTATGCTAAGCTAAGCTAACCGGCGGCTGGCTGTAGCAGTATAGTGTCCGGACAGCCATGACACTGGTATCAATCTCGTTGTTTTTGACTACCGAATGAGATCTAAACCTGAAAAGACCTCAGTTCTTTATCATGCACTATTTTGTGCATGTTGGTGCTGTGAAACCTATTGAGACTGTGATTTTGATTAAGGCCTACACAATTAAACTCACCAAAACCTAAAATAACACATTTAAAAACTACTCACCATTTTCCCTGAAACACTGATAATGAACGCCTTCTTCCATGGTGGCCCAGTAATGGTTTGTGCTGCATGGTGGTATGTTAGCCAGGAGAGGGGGCTGCTCTATAAATAGAAACTGTTAAAAAATTCTCTGTCTTTCTGCTTTCATCTTACTTTCAAATTGATTGATGATGAGAGATTGTATTCTTAATTATAGCTCTCAGAACTCTGCCTGTTCGAATGAAGCAAATAGTCAGTGTGACTCAATTCTTTCAGTGTGTGCTTATACAGATTTCTTTGCAGTCAGACCTGCTTTTATTTTAGTTGCCCTACATAGGCCCTTTTTCTCTAAATTTATGCCAGTTCCTGCCTTAAAACCAAAGCCAAGCTTGAATAATTCACAGAGGAATCTTCTTTAGGTCGCCTACTGGTGATCAAATATAACCTGTCGTGTCCTGCCTGAGTCAAAAATGTGGGCATGCAATTCATTAAATATGAACGCTCACTGCTGCTGCTCTGATGGAAAGTGACACAAATATATTAGAAAATAATGAAGAAAAAAATAGAGAGTGCTGCACTGGGTCTAAAACAATGGTTATGTTAATACTGAAGTAAAAGATCAGGTGCTCTTCAAGGATAGGTCAAATAAAAGAACAATGACTGCCAGTATACTATTATTGGAAGACCACTGTATTGGCAGGCAGTTTAATATATATATTTAAATATACTTGAGTAATCCCAAATATATTTGATATTTGAGAAATGTTATTTTTGATTGTTCGTGATGTGTCTGGAAAAGTTTCATCAACCTGATCCGACCCCAAAAAGCAAAGAGACCCTAGAAAAGTCAGAAAGTGAGGTGACCAGTTTAGGACAGACAAGACATAGATAAGAGAGGGGGTGATGGTAGTGATGTATGTTAAGAGGGGAGTTTGGTTGCAGTAGTGGGAAGCGAGTGATGAGGCTCCACCCCCTGGTATAGACTGACACCTGTTTTCCACTTTGTGTCAGTCAGAGCTAGCTCTGCTCTCCATCTGTGTCCAAATCAGAGCGCAGGGCTCTCTCTACATGCCACCTGGAATCATTCTCAGCCTCACCTGCAAGACATAAAACAAGGGAGAAGACAGCCTCTACAGGACCAAAAGGGCAGTGGAGATCTTGAATCGGGGACGAGAAACCAAAACAGCTTCTTAAAGTGTGAGGGATTACTGCCAGCGGATAGAGGATAATCTCAGAGAAGATATCTGGGTTTTTTCATCTTTTTCTGAAGGATGTAGACCTCCAAGGATAAGCAAAGGACTGTAGTTAAAAAAACAACTAAAGAATCAAGGTGACAGCCAGAACCAGGCATCATGTCCACTAACGGTCAAGACAGAGACCCTGATATCGAACTTTTTGTCAAGGTAAGACAGAGACAGAGCTATGGTTACAGTATTTTCTAAAGTTACGTTTTAATGAAAGATAGAGACAGTATGTCAGCTGGACTTCCAGTGTAGCGCCACTGTGTGTCCTGGAAAGCTCATGTAACGCAATAGCAGAGGTAGAGTTACAGCAGCACCGGCACACTCTTCTCTATGTTGACCCAGGATTGTAGTGACAGTGATACTGAAGCTGCCTGTTGGTTGTGGGAAGCTCGCACCAGGGCACTGCTGCGATACAATTACTCCATCTGACACATTGAGAGGCAGCCAGACTTTTTCAAAGGACATTATGTAATTGATTAGATGCTCCAGATTATTACCTAACATGGAGCAACAATGATGAAAGTACCAGCCTGGAAGTGCTACCTTCAGTAGATGCAGCAGTGTTGTTTTGTTCTCCATGCACTTGAGGCCCTGTGGGAAATGTTGGAGGCAGATGAATCTACCTGAGGCAGGTTAGGTGGAAGCAGGTGGAAAAGCTGTTAATTGGCTGGTGTGAAGGCTGCTTTTAGCCAATTCACCTCCAAGGAAACCAGTCAGCTAGGTAACTGAAAGTTCACTGTCACGCGGTCGGCCTGCATCAGCCTGTAAGCCTCGCCGTTCCTCCGTCGTTTCAGTACTTTGAACTCTTATTTCTAGAAAGCAAAAATACAGTGGCGAGATCATTTGTGTGTCATCTTACATTTTGTTACTTGTTCAATAAATGTTGTTCTTAATGAAACCAAATTCCCTTTTGGCTCTAAGAGGTGTGTTAAGTGCAGAGCCAGTCTGATGCACAAACCTTGTAGTGGTGGTTTCCATAGAAGCTGCAGCCTTGATAGTAGTTTTTCCTCATGCTGTCGGTTGAGATGTGACCTAGATGGACAGAGAACTATCCTACATGGCTGCACCTCAATCTAATACATATTTCATTATATTGCACCATGATATTTTTGGGTTATTGTGGACTGCCCGGTTGAATCTTAGCTCTTTTTGTTTAAACTCCACTCAAGAGAGAGGATCTGTGCATTGTAGAAAAGCATGTAGCAGCAAGACCACGGGCTATACCAGTATCCCAGTGATGAATCTCAGGATTGAGACATAAACCCGGGCACTGAGGCTCCAGTGAATGAAAATGTAATTGGGATCCAGCGTTTTTAGGGCTTGACCAATAGTTGAGAATAAAAGTCAGGATATCTCTGCTGCAACCAGTTTGAGGATACTTATTTTAGTCTCTTTCTCTTTTGAGTCCCCCAACATTATGGAAGTATAATATTAATTATACTTTTACTGAAAACCTTTAGTCTGTCAGTTTTTTTGTGACAAATCAGAAGTTCATGAATTATAATACTCTGATTGGCTGCAGTGGCATGCTGCGATGAAGCTTGGGTGTTTCTGAAAACATGCTACATATTGTGCGGTTTGTACAATTAATTTAGTTTTATAACGTGCTTTGAAAAAGAAAACTGCACACTGGTATTAAAACAACAACAAAAAAGTTATTCACATTATTAATCTGAGCCTGGATATCTGACCTTTCTATTGGAACAAAGTGCATTTGTACAGGCGACTTGAAAGTGTTAACGGCCAAGTCTTTCAGTATTAATTAATGACACACAAACTTAAAAACAACAACAACAAACATAAAACATGAGGAAATGTTCTGGTTACTCTGCTTTGGTAATGATACAGTAGATTGTCATATATTCTCATTACAATTTGTGGAAAGACAAACCACGGACACTGAAGCCCAGTTCTAGACCAGTATACATGTATGTGACGGATCATATGAAGTAACATTGCCTCCAGTGGAGCCCACTCATCATCGGATCACTCAGCGGCTCCATGCGCTCACGTTCCTTGTGGCCACAGGCCCACTTGTGTGCGACAGCTTTTGTCTTCCATGTTCTAGAGGTTGATTGGCTATTATCAGCGGCTGTGTATTGTGTTACAGCTGTGCCGCTGAGCCTAGCCATAACAATGTGCAGACAGAAGCATCACATGCGCTCAGGCAGCATGACAGCACTGAGCATCAATGGCTGGCATACATACAGTTGGCTCAGCTACTTTTAGACAGACAGCTTGGTTTTCTGGTCTTTGCTAGGAGCAGTGTGCTGCTGGGCACGTGCACTGAATGGCAATACGTACCTCCATGTAGTATATTTTATTTGTGAATTGACTGCTGGTGCCGCATCCAAGTAAATCATTTATTTATATTTGTGATATTAGCCAACTCAAGTGCACATACTTCAATGAATCTGCTGGTTTGTTAGATAGTTTAATTTCAAAATCCTTCATGTGATAAATGAAGATAACTATCTCCGCTGTCAAATCTCTGCTCGTTCTGCTGACCTTGTGGTCATTGCACTTATTTTGCTGTGTGTTGTGGACCCCTGTGTGACTGCAGGCTTACAGCTCTGACCCTGCACTCTGTGCCCTGTTGGCCAGTGAACCTGGCGATCGAATCACTATGTATAATTCAGCTGGCCCAGTGGATCAGATGTCACTGTTGCTGCTCTGCTGTGTGGCCATACATGCCGACACATGATCTCACCGCATGTACACAAGTATATGATGCAGATGAAGTGATTGTATGAGCAGTGTCGCTGTAGGGAGAAAGACGTGCAGCTCCTATTTGGTTATTTTCATGTTTTATCCTCAATTGACCAATAATGTGGTCCTGTGTAGGATAAAAAAAATTCTGGAGCCAATGGTGAACTTTGGATAAATGCAAAAAATTAACTATTTGTTTTGTCTTTTTCATATTGGGTACATGATGGCAAGAGTATGCTGGCAAATACCCAGAGTGCACTTTTGGTTTGACTATGTCCTTATCATGAATTTATATCAGGGATTTAAGGGTGACGTATTTATGTGACTTTGCCAAATATTTACATTTACAGCCCATGACGCTTCTCTGAACAATCTATCTTACTAGTCAAATGAAAGTCAAAGATAACAGCCAGCTAAATCCAACATGCATTTAAGTGTTAGTAGCAAGGTTGCCAGGTTCTCAGAGACACCAAGTTGTGGCTGAGGATTTTCTCAACAGCAGAAAGCTTGTGTAACAAGTAAGGGGGGTGTTCTACAGAGATGAATACACTCTCGCAAGATCAGAATGCAAAGATAAATAGCTTTTAAAACAAAAGCCTTAACATCTGCCAGATTATTTACGTGTGAGAAAACATTGACGTCTGCCTGCAGTCTTGCATCTCTGCATCAACTTAACTCGATGGTTTTTTTTTCACAACCACACCTGTATGTGTATGTTTGCCTGTGTACCATAACATTTATTATTTATTTATTATTTAATCGCTCTGACTTGTTTTCCATCATCTTGTTTGTATGCAGGCAGGCAACGACGGAGAAAGCATCGGCAACTGTCCCTTCTCTCAGCGTCTCTTCATGATCCTCTGGCTTAAAGGTGTTGTGTTCAACGTCACCACAGTCGACCTCAAAAGGTTGGGATACGGGAATGCAAGCTTCCATCACAAAAAAAACCCCTCAGGCACTTGCCCGGGTTCCTCATGACATATTGCTTTCTCTGTGTCCTCTATAGAAAGCCAGCAGATCTGCACAACCTGGCTCCGGGGACACACCCTCCTTTCCTGACCTTCAATGGAGAAGTCAAGACCGATATCAACAAGATCGAGGAGTTTCTGGAGGAAACTCTTTGTCCTCCGAAGTAATTCAACTGGAAGGTTTTACAACACGTAGTTTACAGTGTCAGATTATATCACTGACTACGCGCATGCTGCTTTCGGTTAGATTTATTTAACTTACGCAACGTTGTTGAAAGGACAGGAAACATTTCAGTCCAATAAAAGTGAATATGTGCTGCATTTGAAGACTGATGTTAACTGATATAACTGGTTGTTGTTTATGGCTGTTGTAAATCTTTTGTGAATGAGTATATACAGTCTGTGTCTCAGGCCACTTTTGTACATTTAAAATTTGAAAACAAAAACCTTATGTGCTTCACTGACAACAGCCACAGCTTTTTTGTAACTTTAGAGAGACAGGTTTATTGTTTTTTTGTTATTATCTTTCCGCAAAATAAAATGAAAATAAATGAGAGCCAGTGTGTGAGCAGTTGCGGAGAAAAAGGGCAGATTAAGTAAATCTTTTTTTTATTGCCTGCAAAGTTTTTTGTATTATAAATGGACCTTAGTGTGAGAGAGCTTATGGGGCGGGTAGCCAACTCGGTGTGAGTGTAACATGTTTTCAGTCTGAGCTGAGCTCCAGTCCAGGTGTTAATGCTATCCAGATGTTTTGGTCTGATGGCGTCTCTGACTGCGTCTTCTGCCTCTGCCCCCCTCACCCGTCTGCTCAGGTATCCCAAACTGGGCGCCAAGCAGAGAGAGTCGAACACAGCTGGAAATGACATCTTCGCCAAGTTCTCAGCCTACATCAAGAACACTAAACTAGAGGCCAATGCCGGTGGGCTGCTCATTTTGGACCATTTACACTCACAGGCACACACATACTCACACAAAAGAACAAGATGAAAAAAATCACAGCTAAATATTATTTTCCTCCACTAGGTAGTAGCAGAGTCTAGTATTTAAGGATTGCTTATACTCATATATTCTGCTGTGCTGCCACCTAGTGAGGTTATCACTTCATAGGTCATGTCACCACTTTTTCCTTTTAATAGTATTCTGTGTGTTTTTGTGTGTGACTTGGGTGTAGGTCTAGAGAAAGGTTTGACCAAGGCCCTGAAGAAGCTGGATGACTACCTGAACAGCCCCTTGCCAGATGAGATCGATGCAGACAGCATGGAAGAGGAGAAGGGCTCCAACCGATGCTTCCTTGATGGAAACGAGCTCACTCTTGCAGACTGCAACCTGCTGCCTAAACTGCACATAGTCAAGGTAAAGAGGGAGTGTACCTGGGGAAAATATTCATTAATGTAAGTTGGTTTATATAAAAATACTGAGAAAAAATTGTTTTTGATTTATATTTTCTTGGATGTCAAAGTACAAATTATCGATGTTTGGTTCAAACTGAAACATGACATCAGAATGACTTTGGTTGATCCCTCACACTTCCTCAAGCGCCACCTGCAGGGGTATAACCAGATAAATGCTAAACTAAAGACATTCCCCTCAACCTCAGCCGTACTTTGTGCAAATTAGCACATGTTGGTAAGCAAAGGCACTAAACTAATATCGTGAACACATGGTTTTAGACTCTTAGTCTTGTTTTTTCCCTCACATTTCCTCACTTGGGGCTTGTGATAGTAATTTACCTTTACGTTTATTAAGGCGAGACACCACACCAATGAGGATTTTGCTTCAATCTGTCAATTTTCAGATTTCTGTTTATTTTGCAACTATTATTACATACTTTCATAAAGTGTACAAAACAATCTTAAATAATAATAATAAACATTATTTTTTGTCTATTTTACACCAAGTCCATCAACTTCAGATTGCGTACATTTCATCAATGTTAGCACAAGTAAAGGTTTTACCGCCCCTTTTTAAAACTCTCTACATTAAATCATTTAAAAGCTTGTTTTCTAGAGTACAATGTCAGCTAGTTCATAAACCATAAATCTAAAACATGTGTTCGTATGACATGTGTCATTATTGCGTAAGCTTATAGACATTTACAGAGGTTTATTTAAATATCTTTTATTGTTCTCATTTTATGTGGCATTTTATCTGTAAAATTGTTGGGGGAAAAGGGTCCCTCACAATATTTTCCATAAATCCATGAAAAAACAACATTTTGATAAACTCTTCTGTAAATATCTGTCCATTTAGTATATTAACACAATAAACCCCCCCCCCCAAATCATCTGACTCTTGTCAATGTGCTGGAAAATGGATTTGTGTGATATGCAAATGAATGCATATTTAATAAGAAAATACCTAATTTGCATATTGAAAGGTTAAATACACAAAAAAGGCCTATTTTGACTGTGGTATCTTCTCTTAATTGAAAAAGCAACAAGTCATCTCAAAATTCAAACTGATGGTAAAGTCTGACAATAAAAAACTGGTGGTACAGTTATAACTGCCCAAGGGTGGACTTTCAATGTCTGACAAGATAAATCAAGTTTGCCATCAGTTCACGTTAAAGTTACAGCTTTGCCTTCCCTCCTAGGTTGTTGCTAAGAAGTACCGCAACTACGACATCCCCTCAGACATGACAGGCGTGTGGCGGTATCTGAAGAATGCCTACACACGTGATGAATTCACCAACACCTGTGCTGCTGACTCTGAAATTGAGATCGCCTACAAAGACGTGGCGAGGAGACTGGCCAAGTAACTCACCAACCAGATCAAATAAAATAAAATAGCAACACAACACAACTCCCTCCCACCACCACCACCAATTTTAAACATAAAAGTGACTCCTCACTGTGTCATTTCGAGTCTTCTTTGTGACATTTTCAGAAACCTGAAATTCATAGTAAACAGGTCAGGGTGGCTTCATTCTACTGCTTTACAGCTCCAGATGTGATGGATGAGATTCAGCACAACGCCTAGGCTATATGGTTTTGCAATTACACAGACAGACACAGCAACAGAGAAGTGGAGCAGAACATAAATTAAGCACATTTAACGTAATTCACAGGTTTCAAACCAGATTCAAATTTTGCTGCTGTGAAGTTTCTGACATAACACTTTCACTCAAACACGATTGTGTCTGTCTGTATTTATTTCTCATAACACAAAGCTCTCTTTCATACATACTCCACCGGTCCATACGGCCAAACATTTTAGTAGCTGCTGATGTCAGGGCCGTCCGCTTTATTTATTCCTAAACCCACAGAAGTCTAGACTGGCTCCAGTGTTTATTATCAAGCTTTGGCTCCTGGGGAGACACCTTGATTCATCTGTGATTGACAATTGATGCTAATTGTGCTGAATATGACTGTTGCGATCTGCGGATTCATTTTGATTTGTCATTCATTACTGTATGCGTTGCTGTAGTTTCTTGAGCTTTTGCCTATCTTCTGAAAGATTGATTTTAAGAAAGACTGATTTTAATAATAATGCTTGATGGTGTTGGTTTGACAGAACAAAATATTATCTGCAGAGGGCATTGAACAGTGCTTGTTTCTGAACTGGTTGCATGCATGAATCTGTTTTTAATTGTGATATTTAAAACGTCATACAGAGCCGCTTTTTTAGAAATGAAAGATTGTCAACTATGTGCCTTTATTTGGAAGTAAAAAAATCCATGCCAATGTCACTGATGGACTCCTTCTGAAAAATGTATTGCAGCCAGCACCGAGACATTTGTTCTCCCTGTAGCTGTTAGTGTTCAGTCAAGGTATTGATTTTATCTTAGGTTACACATGATATTATGAATGGAGAGAGTATTTATTTAGCAGCCCCAATCAGGCCTGATTAGGTTGAGCCATTAGTGCCGCGATGAAAAGCGTCTTCCAGGCCAGGTCCACAATGGTCAAGAGGCCCTGCCCTCCAGCCCTTCGTCAAAGGGACATTTCCTCCACTCTGAGGAGTCTATCAACATCCGCAGCCTAAAGTTCAAGTCCAAAAGTTTCAGTGTCCACGCAGAGGAGGATGGAAATTTATCTTGGGGCTTATCGTCTTTGGCTTGGTGTCAGGCTGCAACTATAGCGAGACTTCCTTGAAGAACCATAAGGCTCTTGTGTGGTTTGGACAAACATATGATATGAAATTGGAGCATGATGACTGAGAGCCTTGCTCATTGCGAAGCTCTACAAATAAAATAATATTTTCACAGATCTGCTTCTGCCTTTTCTTTTCCTTTCCAGCTAGGTGATCAATCAGCAATGATACTTTAGTGGTTGTCATGAAAGGAGGGGTGAGCGGTCTGTCTCTGTGATAGCAAAGGTGCCATTGGAGCCTGGCTCTTGGATGCTGGATCCTGGTCATGAAAAGGGTTAAGTGTGCCTGACTGAGTTGATCAAATCCAGTGGTGCAGGTCTGTTTCTCCATCCATAACAGAGAGAGAGAGAGCGAGAGAGAGAGTGATGACCGTTGACAGGCTTAAATAGAGGCTTCCATGCCAGGGATCAAACGCCATCCCTCTTCTCCACTCTCTCATTAAGACGGAAAACCCGAGCGCCGCCATCCGATCTGTCTCCATTTTTCCTCAAAGGAGTCTAACTTGAAAGATCTGCGCCTGTCGGATTTACAATGGTGGGCGAGTGGTGTTTACTGAGACATGGCCTTGCCAGAAACAACAGTCAAAGAAAATAAATGGAGCCTGCCTAGTGTTTCCACAGGAGTAAGGAAATATGGAGCGAGACTTGTGCCTTGCTGTTTGGTAATTAGTACCTAAACATCCCTGTCCTTGGATCCCATCGCTCACATCCAACGTTTCTGCAAGCTGGATAATATACAGTGGAGCATTAACGTCAAACACGTCTGGTCATGGGGCCTGGCACGCCACATTAATCTGTTATAACACTCCCAGTGGATCTACCAGTCACTGGCCTTGGCTTGGCCACCATAGCATAGGGAGTACATATAGGCTGACAGGGACTCACACATAGTGCACTTTTATAGCCAGGTTTAGTAAACCTTTTCAGCTCAGGCATAAATTGTCTAAATTGAGTCTTGCTTTGAGACCTGAGCTGATTAAAACAAACTGGTGTGTTTGACGTTTGAGGACCTACCAGAAACAGACCTGTGATCCAATTAAGGGCCAGACCTGTAGTTTAAGAAATACTGCCTTATAGACTTCTGTGCTCCTTGCAAGTACACGTCATATTTAGCAGCTGCTTACCATAGATATTGTACCCACGAGATACACACATATGTTTCAGCCTGAGGTGAAGTTTGGTTTCACCTCATACTGCTCTGCTATTTTAGTAGTAGGAGCCCTGTAGTATCCATGTCCTTTATCTGCAATAGCAGCAGAAAGGGCTTCATTTGTTGGGTAATATCCTGTTCCGCACTTTTTTCAATTTGATCATACATAGGCCAGACATAACTCCAGTTTGTGCCTCTCATGTACCGTAAAGACATCTAATCATCTGAATGAAAAAAATATTGTTGCACAAAAAAAGAAAAGAAAGGATTTTTAACATGCTGCTGAGGATCCAGACGTGGATGTGAGTGTGGTCACATCTCGCCTCGTTTCGTAATCCAGACAAAGAGGGTATTTCGGAAATGATAAACGTCCTTGCTCAATTTGAACTTTCCCATCATTTATAATGATCTATATTGTTGTTACTTTCTATAACTTTATATTTTCATATGAAAATAACACTTTTATATTTTTCTTTTGTGGTGGCCTACAAAATGAGCAAGTCCATATGTCAATTCCAGCTACCTGTTGGAAACAAGTTTTGGTACTTCGAAAACAGGTTTTTCACGCAGTGGACCGAATATTTCTTCATCCAGATGGTAAGTAGAGTCTTTGAGGATAGTTAAAGAACTTTCAGAGGTAAAGATCGCAGAGTATTTGGTTCTCAGGAAAACAGATGCTTAGCTTTGTGACTTACAGACTCAGCTCTCTCTTGCCACTGACATACTCCTTCTTTCAGGAATGACTAATTGCTGTCATTCCTGATGATGGGTAATGACTTACACGTGACATCAACATAGACCTATGGAGAAGGTGAAAGCTGAGGTCCTACAGGCCAGAGAAGGAAGTGTCTAATCAGAGCATGGCTGACAGGAACCATGTCATAACAGGAGATCATGTTTAAAAGAGAGACAGAGCTCTGGAAGACAAGTCCTCATCTCTTCCACTCTGAGACAGAGCATCTTAGAGAGTATCAAATTCTCAGCAGGTCCCCCAACCCTCCTCCGCTCGCCTGCCCTTGGAGGTTTGAGTGACTTGTGGTGAAGCTTGATGGGGATTATTGATCTGCCTGGCGCGCGCCTGCGGTTTCGGCGTAAGACTGACGACCTCACCAGAAAGAGTTCTTGGCACACACTGGGCCCTGTCTTAGATCAGTGGTAGGGCCGTGTGGAGGCTGGGACAAGCCTGTCGTGGCCTGAAGTGTGGACTGTTTAAGCTTGGAGCCAGGTGATCAAGACATTTTTCTCTGTATTTAAATAATCAGGCCCAAATGTAGGCAGAAGATAACAATAAACATATCTGATTGGCTTTTTGGAGAGGAGTAGTTAAAATGAGTAACCATGTCTGCAGACAGCAGAGCCCAGGGGTATTTATGCTCTTGGTTAGATTTACTGGTTAAGGTTTCAGTTCCAGTTGCGGACCACATGAAATAATCCATGGTCACTGGAGAAGGATGTGGACACTGTGCTAATTATGTGAGATGATGATGTCAGGTATTGATACCTACTAGTGAGCCAGAACTTTCCCCTCTATTCTGTGTTCCAATGTATATAACCGCACAGTGGTGACCACACTCCCTATACGACCACACTCACATCCACATGTCGGACATGTCTGGATCCTCAGCAGCCCTCACACATCCGCACTGTCAGGCGGGCGCTCACTTTATCATTCAAAGCTGTAAATCATTGCTTCGCCTGCAGGAAACACGCAGCATTTTATTTTCCAGTCATAAACCATAAAACCTGCCTCTAACACGAGTTATGATCCTTGGAGACTGAGAGGATGAATGTCTAAAGCAGAACCAGACACGGTGGCGGGCATCCCTCATCCCCCTTTTCGCCTGGCATCCCCAGATGGCTATGGTCGTGTGGTGGATTTTCCAAAAAGCCCCAACATGATCCAAACGTCACCAGGATTGTATGTCATTTAGCGGTGAGCTGGATCTCTGTGACTGCTCTGAATTACCAGTCCATTAGTTCTCAATTAACACTCGCCTGATAAAGTTTTAACAGCCCTTCATCTGACAGGAAGAACACATAGAGCTCCTTCATGCTTGGTTTCAGGCAAAGATGGGGCCCCTGCCCAAATTTTTGAAATTTTATTGCCTGGCTGAAACCTATGGAAAAGGCCTGTTTTGTATGAATATTTGGCACCAGGCGGAGGTTTATTCTGTCTTATGTTCTGTACACTCTGTCGTGCTGCAACAGTTTGCCATTTTTTGACAGTTGAGATGGTGTATAATTTGAAACACTGACATGAAGCGAAGGCCTTGGACAAAGAGACCTTTTGTTTGTGTGTTTGGTCGCTGTCCATGGTCCTGACACTCACATTTTCACAGTAATTTCTTTTTTTTTAAAGGTAGTGTGGCCGGTATCAGATTGCATAATCTGAACTGGCAGAACTCATTAAATGTAGGTATTTTATATTTCATAAGTGCACTTTTCTCTGAGTTGCATTTCACTTAGCTGCAAATGGTTTCATGGAATCAAATGTTTCCAAAGCAGGCTAAAGACACAGGCATGCTTTAATCTAGTGATGAATGGAATCTGGTGCAGGATGTCAGACCGCTTACAACCTACCATGTCTGTGACGTTCTGGGCTGCAGCCTGTATGCAGCTTGCCTGCCAATTGATCATTTCTTTTATTACAGGTCAAAAGACAAGTCGTCGTTTACAAACCGCTCTCTGGGATGGTGAAGAACTTTTCATATCTGACATTCATTTACGGTGCAAAAGTTCTTGTGTCCACAGAGACAAAATGTGGGGTGTTGGAACTGTAGCAGGAGTACTACTAATATAATAAGAGCTAGTTTGGCCACATCCAGCCTGCCTTTGGCTGTATGGCGCAGCATATGGGTGGGCCCCTCACCCCAGTCCCTATGGTTAAATAAAAAAGCCACTAGAGTGCGCCAAAGTACACAGTTATTGTTGACTCAGTTTGAATATTCTCCTGGCCCAGGAGGGGTGTTGCTCAATTACAATCAGATCAAATTAAGATCAATCTTGTGTGATTTATGGTGGGCATGGGCTGAGCTCAAAGATGGTCTTCCTCTGAGACTTTTAGGCAGCCCATCGTTAAACTCAGATGACATCAGATTAGAAAGGTTCAGGGAGGTCAGCGCTTGACGCTGATTCGACGGTTCAGGCCCACACTGGAGAGTCCCCTGCCCTGAGTTTATCTCGGGACTAAATGAGAAATCAAGATGCGTGGATTCCTGTTTGAGGGCAAAAAAAGTTACGCACACCCACACACTTACACACTTACACACACAAACATACACATACACATACACACACACACCCACACACACACACAACCCTGTTAGTGGAGACGGAAACATAGGCAGAGATATACAGCTCTGTGAGTGGTATGGGACCCTTGAGGATCACTTCCCGCCTGAGCTGCTCCTCTGAAACATTTGTAGAGGTCAAGTAAACAATTTGTATTGGGCTGTCAGCTGTGTGTGTGTGTGTGTGTGTGTGTGTGTGTGTGTGTGTGCGCGCTCAAGTTATCTGAATGGAGTGGTTTTGTCTCCTCATAAATTCCTGTATGTATTCCTCTCTGTTGATTGCATAACACAAGGAAGAGAGTGCAGTCTTCTTCTATGTGCTGAAGCTGCAAGACTACTTACAACCTGGTATAAAAATCAAGCGTACATCATCGCTGGCATCATGTTCAACCACCAAATTTAACAGGGACCAAAACTCTATACCAAGCCCTCTTAAATGAGTCTGCCTCTGCGCTGCTGTCTCTGCCGTGCATGCAGGACATTATGCTAATTTCTCTGGGTGTCTGGGTCCCGTTGCTCCTCCAGAGTTCATTATTATAATTGCTAGACATGGCTGAGAATGCTGCGAATGTGAACCTGAAACCAGTGGGAGCTTTTTTCCATGCAATCTATATTCAGGGAAATCCCGAGAATGTTCCCAATCTGAACCTTAAAAAAACACATCTACGTGCACGTGTTCGTGTGTGCGTGCACACTTAGATTGGCTCTATTATGTCTTGGAATAATGTAAAACAGCTTCCCTGGTTCTCCCTGTCTCTGTTCCTGTCTTCATCTCTCTGGTTTCCCAGTGTACCTTTGAAATGAAGCCATGGCAGTGGTGGTGGCACTAGTAGTCTGGCTGAGTGTGCCGGGACCCCAGCCTGCTTTAGTTCCCGTCCAAAGACAATGTTGGTGCAGACGGAGCGGCAGACCAGAGATGACACCGCTAAATGTGCTTCCTATGCACAACATGCTCTGAGATCTTTGTTAACTGTTTCAGAAAAGATTAAACAAGTGATGATACTTCTAAATGTTCTTGGAGAGTTAAAAGTATACTCAGTGGTGGTCCTTTATATTTAAATGGAAATTCAGCACACAGGGAAATCTAATCCAAATTTCCCGGAAAATATGATGGATGAAACAAAGAAACATTCCCCGTCAAGTAGATGGATGTGAAAAAAGCCTTCTATTGTCAATCTCTGCATCTACAACATTCATTATGTTAAAAAATAGCATAACAGATTGTTGAATTTTTAAATGAAATGAAATCTGTTATTTCAGAGGAAAGAGAAGATTAAGAGGGAAAATTAAGTTACAAAATTCCTATTTTATTCTTAAAATAAACAAAATGTACAATCACAATGCCAATTTCACTCACTGTTGTCAGGTCTGTTTGTCCCTTTAAAACTTGATCTTTATGAAACGTACCAGCAAAATCTAATGGAGACTCCGTTAGTTTAAAATTCCTGACAAGCGTTCATGAGAAAAAAAGCACAATAGACATAAGAAGTACACTTTACATAAGAGCAGGGATAAGCTACAGTTCCTGGATATCATACATGTTGATCATTAAATAATACAAAGTTTTCGATGACAGTTTGTGTAAACCAAAGCAAAGAAAAAGTATGAACTTTTTGTTTTTTGAAAAGAAAAAAAAACACAACACAAACAAAAGCAGATGAGGACAAAATGGGATGTCAGTGCTGCATTGATGTGTAAACAGTTTTTAAAAGACCATTTCCTGTTCAAAGTTTGGAAAGAAAGAAGCAGATTAAATAAATTCCAACACATGTGCATAGTTACTATGGAGACACTGAATAAATCTGTAATTGGAAAAAAGCTGTAAAGTCACAACTATCTAAAAGGTTTTTATTTGCTTTCTTATGTTACACTGTAACAGCAAAAAAAAAACAACAAAAAAAAACGTTTTCGTTTGGGCTGAAGCATTTGGGGAAATGTAGTGTGACATGTTCAATTCCATTAACTGAGTTCAGACCATCCTCTGCAGAGACTGGAAAAGAGGCACTGCGTGCAAACCTTCAATGAAAAGCTTGAAGTCTGATCCTTGGACAGGGCCGTGTTTTTCTCAGCTTTTTCAAATTGGGTTATTATATTACCTACATGCACTGAATATCATATTGTATGAAAGCAAGAAAACTGCTTTTTTTTTTTTTTTAAAACAAATACCAACTGCCCTGTGAGATCAGATTCAACTCCAATGTAAATGGCTTGTTTGGCCAAGTGTTATCCATTCTGTGTGTGTATTTGTGTGTGTGTGACTCCAGTGGCGTTATATCTACACTGAGGACCAAAACCACGAGCCCTGCTGGCAGCCAGCCGCAAGTGCTGCTAGAAATAAAACAAGAAATAAGTGCTTTATGAAACAAACATACACAAGTCTCCCATATTTTTCGGTTACCAGTTTGCTGCCAGCAGCTGCATCCAATCACCTCGGTTTTTGCACTTTTTCCTTTAACTCCAACAACTTTTTCAGAAAAGTCACATAGTAATTTGAAATTGGAAAATATCAGACCTCCCCTGACCCTGGTGCCACAGAATGATTTTAGATCATGACACTGGTTTGGTGAGGACAGAATAAATCTATTTGGAAAACGATGTCAACAAAAGCAAAAAATGGCAAATAAATAGATATCTGAAGGAATGTCACAGTCTCTTTTGTCTTTAACTGCGATATATTTCCTTTTCAATCACAGAGACTGAAAGAGAAATATGCAAAGAATCAAAAAAAAAGTACCCGTGTGTGTCGCACACTAAGACACACCTTTTCAAAGCTATCTTTTGCACATGATATGAAAGCTATAATAGACTTGGCATGTTTTCCCTATAATCTTGACAGAGTATTTAGCCGGACTGGATCTGAAAAAAAAAAAAACCTTGCAGATTTAGCAAATCTGTGGGACATGAGATCATCCAGGATTATTCCAGTCCTGAGGAGTTCACGTATCATAAAATAACTGAAACTAACTGAAAAATCTGACCTGCTGCTTTGGAGTGCACTCAGAGCACCACAAGGCGGGGCACCGCCATAATCATCTTTGGGCTAAATGTCAGTTTGTGTGTAAGTGTACAATTTCTTATTTGGACAAGAAAATACATATGTATCTGTGTGCATGTCATCTAGACTAACTAAAGAAATCAAGCAGAATTTTCCCATCGGATAATTATTTTCCCCATTAAAGCTCTCTTTCATGGTAGAGGCACAATACGAGTTATTGCTCAATAAATACCAAAGATTTAATTCCAAGCCAAATGTGTGTCAACGCCTTGCGAGGATGTTGGGCTCTTAACGTGTAGAGCAGTTAAACTGAAAGTTATACCAGAAGAAACATGTTGCAATACTCTTTGGAAATTACATTTCATATTCGAAACGTTTTAAATCTTTGGGTACTACAAAAAAAAATTAAACCTCTCACTCTCTTAAATTACCTATCAAAAAAAAATAATTTTAACTTAGTCATATAGATGCATCAAAAATATTCAGATTACATTTCTTTGACTCAAGTTTCAAATACAATACATAATTTATGGCTTTATAAGTTAAAACTAAGAAAACGCCTCAATCTACATCAACGTTTCACCCACAATATACAAGTTAAATTAATTGGTTTAAAGCAAATTTACTGTCCATACCACTTAAGGTAACATATGTGTTACTTTCATCACTTGCTACTCAGTGCCTAACTTGCATCTTGATATTGTCATAGTACAAAAACATGCTCTGCAAAAAGCCTTATTGAAATACAAACACTATACAAAAGAGGCAGTCTTTTACAAATATTTTTGAAGCATCCCTTAGCTTGTGGACTATAATAAGACTGGAATAATGTCTCATCCACTTGGGCCTAGTAAAACGAATTTGCCTTTTTCATTATTGCTGCGAGAAGGACTCCCTTTGTAGTGCCTTGGTCAAAACACATTCCAGGAAGACAAGTCCGTACAAGTCTGGTCTTTTTTTTTATATCTCAACCTTAATTTCCAAGCAGAAGGTAGAGATAGCTGATGAGAGCTCAAAAATCCCCTTTTCAGGTTTTGTGCTTTCAAACCATGACATCAGGTGTCTTCCGATCTCCGCCCCCCGGGGTTTTCTTCAATATGGCCTCCAGACAGCTTCATCCATGCGGCCTCCAGGGTTGAGAACAGTCGGGGAGTTACTGTGGCTGCCATCGCCATCTACCCCTCCCTCCGTCTGGCTGGGCAGGTTGGGGTTCACCAGGGAGGTGCCCGTTGAGGCGCTAGTGCAAGGTGGGATCATCCGGGAGGGCGAACGGTCCCCACCGGGAACCATGGAGAACTGGTACGAGCCGGACGAAGCGCCGTAGTAGAGATAGGGCGTACTGCTAGTTTGGAAGGGTCCGCTCTGGCTCTGGGTGGAGCCCGGGTAAGGAGGTGGAAGGTAGGTGTGGTAGTGGGCACTGCCCAGCGACATGGCAGAGGTGACGGGCGGGGTGTAGGTGAAGGTGGCCGGGTAGTGCATCCGAGGGCTGGAGAAACGACTCTCTGTGAGGGAGGAGAGGCCCGGGAACTGACGCTCAAACTGACCGGGGAACGGGCTCAGGTCAGAAGAACCTACAGACACAAACACATAAAAACATTCATTTCATTAGAATTCTCTGACATCAGTAGTACAGCAGATATTACCATGCGAGCCTAAATAATTACACTTCTTCTTACCACTTTGTCAGTTTTGATTATGTGAAATTTGGCTTTGGACTCAAACGTTTTAGCACTTTGTATTGTAGAGCAATTGAATTTAACAAATAAGTCCCCTGAGAAATGGAACAGTAGTAAACTGTATGTGATCAAATATTTCCAGCCAGATATGTGTATTAACTAATTTAGAAAAGACTTTGGCTAATGGATTTTGTGGGCACAGTTATGGAATAGTATTTATCTATAAATATTGTTTTATTCATCAACTTCTGTGCTGTTTTTCACTTCAGCTCTTGAGGTCTGACAAAGTTAACAACACGTCAGTGAAGTCCCACGCATGCAACATGTTTACGCCTCTGCATATTTATGTTTCTGCGTGTGTGTTGGTGCATGTTCATGTGTATCTGTGTAACTGTTTATGCATGCGAATGTGTGTCTGTGTGTGTGCAAACGGTGTGGGGGTGTATGTGTGTGAATACTGTATGCACATAAAAAAGCAGTTGGGATGAATCAGGAGCTGCACATGTGGAAACACTTTGAGCAGAAACAGTTTCCATGAGATCCATAATGAGGCAGGGCTGAGCTCTGATGTGGCTCCTCTCCTCGCCTCCCATCGGCTCCAGCGTGTGTGTGTACGTGTGTGTCCGTGTGCACGCGCACAAGCGAGCAAGCGAGAGAGCTGCTCCATCTCACCCTTCGTTCCTCTCTTCGCTTCATCCCTTAAAAAATACCCCAAAACCACTAACTGGCTGCGGCGAGCTTCGCGCTGGGCGCAGAGTTTAAGGAGAATAGGAGGTCCTCCCCCTCTCGCACTCGCTCCCTCCCGTCTCTTCTCAGTGGTTTAGTCCAGCCATGGCGCTCTTATCATAAATCACCAGGCGTCTTCCGTGTCACCATGTCTGCTGCGAGAGGACAGGGGGTGGCGTGGAAGAGGAGGGGGCACGCGGTGTTTATGTGCACAGAGGAATTGCGAAGCCGGGTTTGTCGCTAGCGTCAGATAGCATATGCTGCCAATTAAGGCCTTTAAACTTCCTCTTTCCACAAAATCCGTTTGATTCTAATAGGAATAGTAGGTGATTGTCTCTGCTGTGGAGGAGCAGTGTGATCTCAGACATGACCGGCGGTGTTCAGTAAACTCCTGCTTTTAACATTTGGACCTATTTTAGTGCTCAAAGGGGCCCTGTGATGATGAGCCAGATCGAACTTTATTAGTTTAAATGAAACCAGAGTGGAGCATTGTCTAAATATTTGGAAGGACTTTACAAACTCTAGAGCATCACTTCCGAATTAGGTGTTTGACTTGACTGATGAGCTTTTGCAACTGCTTCTTAGCAACTGTAACATTTCAACACATGAGCTGGATTGTGTAAAGGTGTGCGAGGAAGGGGCGGAGCGGTGCAGAGTTTGCACACAGAGGATCCATATCAGATTCTGTGGCTGGATACTGTTACAGTGCAGCCTGGCGAGGTGTCAATATGATCTCCAGAGATCTGAGAGCCTTAGTCACATCACTTAGGAGGCATTAAATGCTCGAGGTGTGCAAGTGGGTAAAGGCTAGGAAGCGAGGTTAGGGCCTGTGTTTATGCGTATAGACGTGCTCGCACATGCACGTGTGTCACTTTGAGAACAAAGCTCTGGCACTCGGGAGATGAAAGCTGAAAGGAAAGACCAAACTAATCAAAGTTGACAAGGCAGCTGGCTGGATTTTAAGCCTTTTCTAATGCAGAGTCACACGGCTGCGTCGCATAATCACTCACCCTCGCTCGGGGCACACACACACACACACACAAGAAAGTGTAGTACGTTAGCACAAGAAAACAGAAGGGGAAAAAAGTAGGGTAGAAAAAAAAACTCTCATGGCAGTGAGTCAAACAGGTGTATGGGGGAGAAACTTGTCTGGCGGCATGTAGGGAGTTTAAAGGAGCTTTCACATTGGGGGAAAAACAGAGACAAATTGGAACACAGATGCTGCCGTTACGGCAAACAGTCTGGCTAATGCAATTACCCAGAATGCCTTGTGAGAGTGGTGTATCGCTATAAAGACACTTTATTTGTCAGTCACGAGCCTGTTATTATCCCTGGGCCTGTTATTACCCATACTCCTCTGGGATCAAAGGCTTGGAGCAAGGAAAAAAGGAAACAATCGTTTTTTCCTCCACTGTCATCCACGCCATCCAAACCGCTCTCTGGAGAGACAGTCGGACTACATGCCTCATACAACATGCCTCATTCCTCACGTTCATTTGAGAATGAGCTAATAGCAGCTCGCTGTGCTGTATTAGACTCTGGTCTTTTGCAGCCTTTGTTTATGTTTCTGCTTTTGAGTGTGAGCTTGTGTGTATGCACGTCTGTCTTTTTCTTTCCCTTCCCTCCTTCTATTGCATTAGAAAATGTACTATTTGGATATATATATGTTAAGGCAGTCCTGATGGGACGAGGAGACTGGGTGGTTTCACACAGTGGCAGAGTAGTGGCTCTACCTGGCAATCGTCTAGGCACGTCACTGATGGCTGGCAGGCCCGTGCCCCGGCTGGAGGAGAGGGGGGTGGTGGAGTGGACTGAGGGGGACGCCATGGGACTCAGGTAGGATGGGTATGTCTGTTCATACGACCAGGGTGGAGAGGACTGGGACTGACGAGGGTCTGATGGGAAGAAATGGAGCAAGGCAAGGGAAGAAGGAAGGCCCAGAAAGATAAAAACAGACAGGAAAAAAAAGAATGATTAATAACTACAGGCCCATCGGCTGGTTCAGATGTGCTAATTTCTTTGCTAAAATGGGTAGCAAATTGACAATAACATTCACAACAACTGTAGACATTAATAGTGGCTCTGTTTCTCTGTGCTTATGTTTAGAGGTAAGTATCAGTTGGGCGCGTTATGCAACATCCTCCATAATGACACATCTAATGTTTACCTTCGAAGAGAAGATCTTCCTGTTTGCCTTATAAAACATTGTGCTTGCAGCTGAGGCACAGAGAGCCTTGCTGGCACACACCCAGGGTGTAAACACACCAGCAGCAAACCAAGAAAATAACCGCCGCACACACTTTATAGTTCGTATCTGTGCTGCATCACTAGTATAGAGCATGAAATTTGATTGATATGGCATTGTATGCAAGCTATATGTACGTGTTCTGATGAAATTTCGGAACAAATATGAAGTGATTTAGGCTGTGTGTGTAAAGACTGAGATAGAATACTAATAAACTAATTTTTTAAAAAAAAATAAGATTTGATTAAAAAAATACACATACTGTGTCAGCTGTAATTCCTGAATGTATTGCAGCTGAGTGTGTGAAAACCAGTTAACAAGTGAGCGGAGCGATACAGTTAAAAAGAAAATGGATAAAAGCTTAAAATCTGCGATGGACTGGCGACCTGTCTAGGGTGAACCCCCGCCTTTTGCCCCCCTGCGACCCTGTACCCAGAATAAGCGGTTGACGATGGATGGATGGATAGATGGAAGCTTAATATAGATAGCGATACATAAGAAATAAAAGGTTTAACAAGAGAGCTAAATTAGTGGAAAAATAGTTTAAATAGTAAGCTAAAAGTAATGGATAAATAGGTTAATTGAAATAGCAAAACATAATGGAGAAATGGTTGAAATAACTTAAAGTACTAATGGAATACAGTTGAAATAGTTAGCTAAAAGTACTAATAGATAAACAGCTGACTTAGCTAAAAGTAATGCTTTAATGGCTGAAATAGTTAGGAGCACTAAAGGATAAACACTTTAAATAGTAAGGTAAAAGTAATGGACAAATAGGTTAGGGTTAGAAATGGTTGAAATAGCTTAAAGTACTTAGAGTACAGTTGAAATAGTTAGCTAAAAGTACTAAAGGATAAACAGTTGCCATAGTTAGCTACAAGTAATTGATAATGGTTGAACTTCCAGTCTCTGCTACTCGTAATCAGAATGCAAACATGATCAAACCGACCTAATCATTGACAGCTCAGTTGTATGAAAATACATGCACTTGGTGTCAAAATCAATTCAAAACACATTTGGAACATGACAGTGGTGCTTGGGGTTCTTGAGTTCAACTGACAGGGCTGTGAGGGTACGTCAGACAAAAAAAAGTTCGGAATCACTGCTCTAATCAAATGCACTTGGATATAAAGTTCAAGCTTCACCTCAAAATATTTACACTGGCTCACATACAATTGATGTCCAACCCAGTGCATAATACTCTTCACTCGCCGCCACACTGCTACGCTGTTTAACCATCCCTCAAATGATCCCGTAAGTAACACTAAAAAGCCATTCCAGAGAGTAACTAAGAGCTAAATGACGATCTGTGGCGAGCCTCCAGAGGTGTGGGCGATCAAGTAGCAGCCATCCCGAACCGTGAGAGATAGTGTTACCATCTAGGATGCAGATTGATAGAGTGACAGAGTAGAGAAAGACAGAAGATCTCGGAGGCAATGTAACATACAGAACTGGGCTTTCTGTGGTCCCATCAGGATGTGCCCATGGCTCGAATTGGGGTTTGATAGTTCACCTTACAAACAGTAAATGTTGCTTATGTTGTAACTCAGTTTTTGACTCAGCCTGCTTGCTTATTCAGTGATACACTTAAGGACACTATTCAGGAAACATATGGTGCATATTGTGTAGATGTTCCTACTTCTATAATGAATTGTTAAAGAGGTCTTATTATGCATTTTGGCTTTTCCCCTCTCCTTTACTGAATGGTTATATACCTTTTTTATGCATGTAATAGGTTTGCAAAGTGAAAAAGCCCAATGTCCAGCCCAAAGGGAGTGCCCATCTCCCACAGAAAACACTGCTCTGAACTGCCTGAAAACAACTTTGTAGTCGAGCCTTTTCTTCCACTTTGCTGTGACGTCACAGCGAAATGCACGTCATAATGCTCGCCTAGCTGCTAGTCAGACACGCCCTCAAAAACACCAGTAGAAAAACACTCTGAGCTGCAGCACACAGTGATAAGACATCTCCCTGCTGCCTCTCCTCCTACTTCCAAACAATAGCTACCCTCCAGGCAGTCGATGGACATAAAGATGTTACATTGAGACAGTGCACAGTTAAACCTTTATGGATGAAAGATATCTTTGTTACAGATTAATAACTCACCACTCGGAAACTCTTGCTCCAATCCATGTTGCTAAGCTGGTATGGTGAACACATACAGCTGATCCAAAGCAGTGTTTACCAGCTTCTCAGGACCCACCCTACCTAGGAACTGCGCATGTGCAACTCCCAAATAAGATTTTATACAAGTAAGATGCCTCACTCTGTAGCTAAAACGAAGCATTCAACACACAGAGTGAAAAGAGGAGCTGCAGCAATGTGCAATATGACAAAAATATGGTGTTCTTAAAAAACTATGTTAACCTGTTCTGGTACAGCCACTAAATAAGATTTTGAACCTGAAAATGAGCATAATATGAACTCTTTAAATAATGCTATATTTGGATTTTGTTGGATGAAGAATATTTTCTAATATTCATATAAAAATCACAAAATGGCAAATGCATAATTACATTTAAAATTATCAAACTTGTTTTCAAAGCAATGAAGTGTGTTCCACTGTTGTGTATTGCATTAGACTTTTTTTTAAACGTTAAGCGTGAGAACTAAATTATGTAAAATGACAACACAGTATGATCCTATCATAATGCGATAATAATAAAAGTTGATATATGACACTAAATCATTGCACAGCCTTAATTAAATGTCTTGTACCCTTGGAAACAGGCCATAAAAACATGACTTCACATATCAAAAGAAATATGATAACTCAATAGGTATAGCCTACAGTTATTTTCTTTCTGGATAAAAAAAAGGTTTCATTGTTCAGTACAGGGAAATATGGTATGGAACCATTTTGTGGAATGACACCTCTGATAGATGACATACACTTTAAAATACTAACCACCGGCAAAGGTTGTGCAGTAAAACAATTTTTTATTTTAAACTTATTTTAATGCCACAAGGCACTTGAAACATTGTTGACCCATAACTATATAATCCCAGAAGAAAAACCTTTTTTTCACAGCAGGGTCAGAGGTCAAAATCAGCTTCAACACAGTAAGATTCTGCTCCACAACACTTCACTAGGCTTAACGCTTTTCTGGTTCTATGATAAAAGCTGAGAATCAGGTGCTCGCCTGTTATCTGTGCCTGTCCCTGCGGGTTGAAGGAGTTGGCCGCTGTGTTGAGCGTTGGCCGGGGGCCTTGAGTGGGAACGGCCACCCTCACCCTCATCCTCTCAAGCTCACTAAGGCGGTCTGAGAAGAGACCAGTCTTGGGAGGGTCCTCGAGTTTCTGACGATGCCCTGCGAACACACAAAACAGTGTTTCATTGGTAACGAGATACACTAGTCACTGATGGGTTCCATGCTGCAGTAAAACAGAATTTGATTTGATAACAGTGTTAATTACTGCTGTGATGTTGCATGCAAACCATATTTTTAGCACAGTAAGATGAAACTCACTGACAGTGCTCAGCTCTGTATGATTGATGATCTCAATTAGTTTGCTTTTCTCTTGGCATACGGTTTGTTGGTAGTCCTTCATAATGTGCATTTAATGACGCAGTTCTTCTGTGTGCCATGCCTTACTTGGTAAACACAGTTTGTGCTCCTAAACAAAGAGGAGGTACAGAGGCCTTTGGGAATGGGATGCTACATCCAGCTCATTAACAAAGGCAATTATCTCATATCACTTTGCATGAGCGAAATCGAGAGAGTAGAAAGGACGATACTGAGTGAAAGGTTGCATGTGTGTTTAGTTTTAACCTGGGGCTTCTTCCTCAGGTAAACACAAGCTCTCACGCCATTGGCCCATTATCTCCACAGGAGTCGTAACCCATGCCAAATATGTTATACCCGCTCTTTTCCTGCATTCCTCTGCCGATAATGTTACACCCTTTATATCCTTGTTTCTATTCTCATCACTCTTTCAGGCTGGTAACGCTAGACTCCTCCGATATACAAATACACATTCATGCACACTGCAAACACATAGATCTTGCACACAAACAAAAGACAATGTGTCACTTGCTCTGTCAGAGCCAGCCCATCTCTTTCCCAGTTGCAGCCTGTATAGTCGGGAACCAAAGCAAAACCTGCCCAGGGGACCAGGTGTAGACTATAGTTTTGCAAAGGTGGGGTAGCCTATGCACACACAGTCCTTTTTACCACTGACACAGGCCTGTGTCAGTGCGTCTGTCTGGTCTCGCACTAGTTCCCCTGTAAAGGCGGTAAAGTAAATATCAAACAGAGAAGAGTAGAAACTCCTGCTGTGCTTGGCAGAGCTCCAGCTGGCTCAGACAGAAACAGCGAGCTGCTTCAGAATCCTGCCCAACGTGCCTGCTGCCTGCACTGGGAACAAAGGCCTGGCACTACACGTATTGCACTGGGTGGGTGTTATGGAGGGAGAGGTAAAGAGAGGAGGGGAGACCTTAAGAAAAATCATCATTTGTGTTACTGAATCCCCATTACAAAGATCTAAGACCACAGAAAACTGCCTTGCAGCGGGTCCTTGTGGACTAATAGTCCCCCAGATGAAGAGCTTTGTTGCATGTCATGCCCACCTTTCTCTCTGCAAATTTTATGTCATTTCCACCATCAA
Organism: Micropterus salmoides; assembly: GCF_014851395.1. Taxonomy (NCBI): domain Eukaryota; kingdom Metazoa; phylum Chordata; class Actinopteri; order Centrarchiformes; family Centrarchidae; genus Micropterus; species Micropterus salmoides. The sequence goes on from NW_024040928.1 coordinate 8,971,638, forward strand.
CTAAAAGCAACAACAAAATTATGTTTTAATATCTGCCTTGTCCACTGTGCAGCATTTTTCTACTACTCTACTACTACTACTAAGTTAGGAGAAAAAAAGAGCCTCAGAAATGCTTTTATAAACTTACTCTTCACAACAAATGATTTTATTCCGGAACAACTGTCTGGAATTCTGCTCTGCAATGACTCAAGATTGGCGGGAGTGAAAATGCAGCCAGTGACAAGTCCGAAATGCCATGATTTTTATTACAGTGACGTTACCGGACCGGCATCATACAGTTCAAAATAAACGTAAATCTCACCACCGGCTTCTTCACATAGTTGCTTTGGAAAGCGAATAATATCGGCTACTTGAAAACCTTACTATAGTTTTTTTTTTCTTTATAACATAATTCATGGCCATATTTCATTAATAATATTTCTCCATCGTTCCTGTGGATAATTTGTGCTTCTCGTTGGCATTCCTCATCTCTCTTTGCAAGCTGTGCCCAGTCAATCATAGCGTTTCCATTTTCAACAGACCGAATTTCTATTCTAAAAAAGCCTCGGGACACAGTGCGGCCTTTGTGCACAGCTGGTCTCCTAGTGATGGGAATAAATAGCAATGGGAGACCAAGGGAGATGAGGGGAGACAGGGAGGGACAGACACTGGGGGGAGGAGGCACATGGAGAGTAAGAGACCCTGATGACCAGTAAATTAAGAGCTCTGGATGGGTCTGAACAAGTCAGGAGAGATAGGCTCTGTGAAGAGTGCTGAGCACAGCAAATGGTGAAATAGTTAGAGAGGGATTTAGAATTTCAACATCTTTGAGGAAGGTCTCAAAACACAGCCAGATGTTTACATGTATATTTAAGGAGATAAAGACCGTTTTGATCTGCATGACAAGCCAGCTCTCTGTCATTGGTATCTTAAACCTAAACACAATTTCAGTAGTGCTCAGCTTCCACCCTGGACAACCATAGTGTCAGGAAACCTACGGATGCAACGCAGTTTAAAGGAAACCGATGTATTTTTTCTCCTACAGAAATGCAGCATGTCAACCACCACATTAAGGTCCAATTTACACTCCAAACAGGCAGACCTCAAGTCCATTAGTTTAGCAGGGCTTGACAGTAAATACAGTTTTTCATGAGTTAATTACACCTTTTAGAGGACAACTGTTGCCAAACACAAGACGTCTCAGCTGTTTTATCGGAACCCTAGCAGGGCGGAGGAATGAGCCGGGGGTATTTAAAGGAGCGGGAAAGGCGGATGATTTCACTGCCGTAGGGAAAGTCCCTGAGATTCCCATCATCCCTGTGAAAACAGCGGAGATTTTTGATAGCGCCTGCCACTTCCCTGCCCAGCCAGCGGCCGGAAACATGGACAGATTCAGACCAGATGTGAGCAACTTCCACACACAGAGTAACACATACACTGCAAAAATGGACGTATGCAAACACAGGTCTGCACATGCAATCATGGACATTTGCACACATGCTTCATGCATACACCCTTACACAAGCACCTACAGTACAGGCTTACACATGCACACACGCACACTAAAAAAGATAAATAATGATTTGATAACACTTCTATAGATAGTATCTCTAATCACACAGTTACACACCAATCCTAGAATAGTATTATTTCAGCCGTCGAAGAGACATAAGTCCGGATTCAACTCACCCCTGCTGATCTGATAACAGTTAGTAAGAGCAAGTAGGCAAATAGAATATAAGTCCTCTGTAATTAATGGCAGCATTAGATTGGATCTGAGCCTGACAGAGAGATCTTTGACGTATCGTGAGCTATTCCCTCATATGTCTTAGGCTGAAAATATATAATATAGTTTTTTTTAGCAAGGTATGGTATGTACTGGGATTTTTCATGACAAGGCTACCAGTGTTCTTTTAAAAACTAAAAACTAAAAAGTTTAAAGGAATAGTTTCTGGGAAATTTGCTAATTCGCGATCTTGCTGAGAGTCACACGAGATACCACTTTCATGTCTGTACGGTAAATATGCTGCAGCTAGCATCTGGCCAGTTTAGCCTAGTATAATGACTGGAAACAAGGGGATACAGTTTACCAACAGGACATAGCATGTTAATTAGTGAGTTTAAGAGGTACTGGTAGGTGGACTTTGTTATATTCAGATAGAGCCAGGCTAGCTCCCCGTTTCCACTGTTTATGCTAAGCTAACATGAATCTCCTGGCTACAGCTTCATATTAATGTACAGAGCTTCACATGTCTCTGCAAGAAAAGCAGAACCTCCTCCCCCTACCTACATCAAGTTAGAGTTATCAGTATAGACACATCAGTAGGAAATTATCCAGCCTGCTGCCTGAATAAGTAACATGAGGAAAATGTGGAGCACCAGAAAATCCTGAATAAATGGGATAATTTATAAATTTGGTGTCACGTCATGCCCTCTAAGCCCTTCAGTCTGGTTTATGATCAGCGGGTGAGATTGGATGAATGTATCTTTGGGGCTGATTCAGAAACCCCCCCCATGCTCTTGGAGCCTGGGTTGAGTCAGCCGGTCTGTGTTTGTGTGTTTGCGTGTGTGTGTGTGTGTGTGTGTGTGTGTCTGTGTGTCCGTCATCTCACGGTTGGAACAGCCAGTAAAGTCGATGAATGAATACACTGGGTCCATATTTCACCTTTTTATGTGGAGCGCTCACAGTGGCCATGTTGTTATTGTGAGCGGTCAGAAACAATGAATGATTTCAGGTGGCAATCTGAAGCTGGCAGAGCGTGGCTCGAGAGGAAAAGCACTGAGTGGGTGACAGCCAGACGCCCGTCTACCATGGGGGTCTGGTATAAAGGGAGAGGAGGGAGGGAGAAGAGAAAGAGAAGAGGGGAGATAATAAAAACAGAACTGTAAAAAAAGAGATAAAAAAGAGGAAGAAGTGAAAAAGAGAGAAGAGGTGTGGGAGAAGAGGCAGCGAGCTAAGGAGAGAGGGAGAGGGAGAGAGAAAGGGGGAGCCAGGCTGTCGTGGAGCGCTGCCAGCCGTCTGTGTGGTCCATGCGTTCCAGCATGGAGAAAGCAAGCCAGGCAAGGGAAGGGCATGCACACACACTTACGTATACACACACATACACAATAATTCCCTATGGTGAAACATTTATTGAACGCAAAAACACATTATATACACACTTGTATGATATTGTACAAAGTTTAAAGAGCACACACACACATAGTTTGGCTTGTGTGTGGTTTTCAGACAGGCTCCCTCTGCACCTCTCTGCTCGCATTAAAGTGTTTTGATTCAGAACAGGGGAGAACAAATCCCTTGGAGATGTTTTTTGCTGCAGCTCGGGGCCAACAAACTCCGGACACTCTTTCTTAATCTTTGTCTCTTTTTATGATTCACTTTTTGCCTCCCTCTCACTCTTTATTCTCTGTTTCTCCCTCCCACTGAATGATTTTGTGTTTTGCGTTGTAAAAGGCCTTGGCACCTCTTCAAGGAACTTCATAAGACATTCAACTGACTGACTGCCTCTGGAAAAGCCTGTAGTCTTTTTTGTCTCTCTTTTTTCCCTCCCTCCCTCTTTTCATTCCTTTTCCCCCTGATGTTTGGGTGAGTTTTATTTGTCCGGCTCACATTGTTAAAAGCTGCTTTGAGTAAGATAGCAGCAGATAGGTGTGGGTGTGTATCTGTCTGTGTGGGATAAAAGAGTATTGAGTCTTCTAAAATCCTCTTCAATTACCTGGATGTTGTACAAAAATATATTATATTTTATGGGCACTTTGCTTGAGACAGTCACTGACAAAGCACAATAATCCAGAAACATAAAGTGCCTCGTATTTCTGTACATAATCCAAGGCAATTAAATGAAAGCTGTCTTACATCATCTAATTGTGTGGTACAATGTAATTAGCATCTGTGAGGATCTTAGCATTTAGCACTGAGCACAAATGGCTGTTGTGAGAAACAAAGCCCAGGCCTTACAGCAGGTAATAGTACCCTAGAAGCACATGTAATGGCATGTGTGTGAGTGATGACACTGTTCGGAGGCCTTTTGGTGTCATCATGACAGACATTTAATGAAGGCATCTCACTTAGTCATACTGTTTCCAGCCTAGCCGCACTAAGAAGGATTTTTCAAGAGTTTTAATAGGGCGTAGCCTAGCAACCACTCTAATAAGGTTGTTAAGGTGTGTGTTCGTTTGTCTTAATGCATGTATGGGTGTTGATACGGTGGACCATGCACCCTCCTCTGCTGACTATCTCACTTGTGGTGTGCCACAAGGCTCATTTCTAGGTCCGCTATTGTTTTCTGTCTGCATGCTTCTTTTAGGGGACATTACTTGCAAATATAATATTAACTACATTTTTATGCAGACAACGCCCAGCTGTATGTATCAATAACCCCTGGCCATAATAGCAATCTTGTCACTTTCATTAACTGCTTTAACAAGATTAAGTGCTGGATGTCCAACAAGTTCCTGCGGCTAAATGACAATAAATCATAAAGAGATAATTTTTATTATTTTATCTTTATTCTTCCCATCCATAATAACTTATTTATTACACAGTTCTGCTTTCTTCACTTCAAAATCATATCCAGAATTTGATTTTTCCTATCTTCTGCTGACCTGGAGAAAGTATTTCATCTCTTTTGGATTATTGTAACTCACTTTATTTATGAGTAAGCCAGAGTAATATCTCTCACTTGCAGTTGGTCCAAAGTGTGGCAGCAAAGATCTTAACAAATTAAAGGAAGTGTGATCACATCATCTTATGCTCCTTTCACCAGTTCATTTCAGATTTTTTGTCATAAAGTTCAAGGCTAAATTAGGTCTAGCCCCAAAATACAGTGTACCCCTGAACCTTTGTAAGCTAGACCTGAGGTCCTCTGGCAAGGGTCTCCTGGCTGATCCTAGGTCCAGGTTAGTAACTAGAGGTGATAGAGCCTGTGAGGCTTCCTGGCTTTGGAATTCCTTGCTATAATACTTCTATGTGAGCGTTTAAGTCAATTTACATGCATTTTCATGCTCATAATCTACAGCCTGCTATTAGCCATGTTATCGTCTAGTAAAATTTTGCATTCCACTTTATTTCCCCCCTTTGTCTGTATATTAGTGTATTTTATCATTGTAATGTTTATGTACATATTCCTGTCTTTTGCTCTAACCCATTTTTATAAAATAAAATAAAGTTAATATTATTATTAAAGATATTATTGTGAATGTTTAACATATCTTCAGGTATTGTGTAAATGTGTGTGTTTGTGAGTATGTGTGTTTCCCAGGAAGAGTTTGGCTTGGCAGACAGGTCTCCTGAACCACTAATATTGTCTGCAGGCCTGTAAGTAACCAGGGCCTCTTCACCAGACATGTTAACACCCTGACCAAAACCGAACCAAAACACGACCCTGTCCCCAAGCTCAGAACCCCCTGACCCAGCAGCTTCAAACACCAAAGGAGCAGAGACCTAACCTCCACTACTGACACCCAACACACACATCACTCACACAGTTATGCACAATAACCACTGCAATATGCCCCAGCAAGACACAGTTTGTGTGACGCCACAATGGTTTTGTCACCTCCTATGTTTGTCTGTCATCAATTAACTATAATGAGAACAGTGGGTTTGGACAGAAAGCCTAGTATATTGTGTTATTACGGCTCGGCTATTATCACTCAGGAAGTTTGTCTCAGCTGGCCGCAGCCACCGTCAGGAGCAGCTGAAAGGAGACAGAACCACCTATAAAAGCATATTGGTTTAAACAACCACTCCCTGTCTATTAGCTCAAAATGACTTTTAATGAGGCCTATTAGCTCTGCTCCAAATCAGCACTGTGGCTACACTAGACTAATGACACCAATAACACACTCTCTCTGCAAAACATGTCATTTGGGTGCACACATGCAGATGCAGGCGCTAGAGGACAGACCTACATGCATTTGCAATCATATGTACATGTCTAAACAGACATGTACACACAGGCACATACATGTGCGCACACTCGCCGAGCTGTTGGTGCAGTGGCAAACCACAGGGTAACCAAGAGCTGTCAAGCGATTAAGCACAATGCGAGCCACAGAAACCGAGTTAGCCTCCCGCTAATAACACAGTGGCCAGAGGGACCTGACAAACCACTTACCATGCCCACACACACGCACACACACTGTAAACCTCTGAGAAAAATCATACCACAGATCTTTAAACTAGGCCCCACTGATATTCGTCACTCTGACCACGCAATTAATTAGCAAAAGCTCAGCGCCATAGTTCAGAGATATGAGCCCCGTTCGTTCATGGGTGGTCCAACTGGATATTAGATGAGGAACCGCTGGGGAAATGATATCCCTCAGGAAGACTCATATGGCTACCATAAGGCTCATCAAACACACCGACATAAAATGTTCTTCCTGAATGAGACACCCACAACCAGGCAAGTCAATTACAGGGAGCGAAAGGTGCCAATAACATCACGAACGAAAAGTGTAGAAAATAAATAAAACCAGTTACCTGCCCATGTTGAAATTTAGTATTATTGTCAGCTTATTTTCCAGAAACAACACTGTTTTTACAGAGAAGGGCCACAGAGTGCCAGTGTATGTCAGTCTTAAGACAGCCCACTGTTCTTTCTCCATGTGTCTTCTGTGTGGACCCCTCCCTGTATAGGCCTGGTGTACCACAGGCCTCCTAATTACCCACTCGTTTAACACAAAATAGAGCTGTAATGGCCGGCACACACCCCCCCCCCATGTGTCAATGAAGCGTTCACAGATAGAATCACAGTTTTGGAGACAGCCGGTGCTCTCAGCACCGAGTCTCTCCGTGCTGAAAACCTGGAGGAGGGGAGGTGCGGTTGTGAGGGCACATGTGTGTTTTGCCACCCTCTGACCTCAGCTTAATGACCCCTGAGAGGGAGACGTGTTCTGGCTGTAGTTTTTAGGTAAATTACACCGGCGCTGCAATTCTGACCACTTAACAGCAAAGCAAAGAAGTTCAGGGGTTACGTATGATGACATACTCTTTATTGCTTAAATTACTGTCCTGAGACTGAAGTTAGAACAAGCAGACTTTGACTTTACAGCTTTGGCTTTGACCAACTTGTGGTCTGGGACAAAGGCAAGAATAATGGATGAAAGTGCAAAGTCCCTTCACTATGACTACTGCCAGAATCTCCTCACCTGATATCAGGTATGTATGTCCAGGCTTCCAAGAAGTCTATGACTGCAACTTTGTTGAGACCAAACTGGGGCTTTTCTAAACAAATTCGGCTCCGACTCCCATCTGCTCGCCACCAAATAACAGGACTTCATCGGACGGGGGACAGCAGATGCACAGGAAATGCTTTTGATCAAACAAGATGGCTCGAGAGCGAGGAGGAAAAAGTGGGTGTGATTGTGAGTACACGTGCGTTTGACGACAAACATGTGCCTTTGTTTCAGGGTGCGTGTTGATGAACGCTGAATGTTGAGTTTCTGAGGCGTTTTTTGGCACCACAGGCAGGTTTCCTACAACGGAGACTGATGGTGGTACTAATCCTACTGTCTCCCGGCTCCTCTGTGTCTCTGTGCATCCTGGTGCCATATGTGACGGGGCAGGCGGGTGGGTTGTTTGTGATGGGATATTGTTCATTGAGACGCCATGAGATGAGAATATGTTTTTTTTATGAATAGGGAGGAGGGTTGGGGAAACAGCTGCATGCCAGACCAGTTGGCACTGGCGGCTATAGTAAAGTTTTTTTCCCTCCTCAGTTGTTTTTATATGGCCCATTAAAATGAGCTGATGTTAGCATTCTGCTACCCAGTGTACCCTCTCAGGAATATTCTGCCTCCCTTTTTATTTCTCTTCTTTCTCTCAAACTGTCACACGGGAGACTGAGCTGCTTTCCGAGAGGTCAACTAAATTTAAAGCCCGTTGATTGCTAATTAACGCAATCAGAACTTTTGCCAGTAAAATTTTTTTGTGTGTTAATTAACTTGTTTTATTAGCCCATCACCATTTTAGCTGGGCATTTGCTGCCATTGGCTAGCTCCACAGTCAGCCACACCCACAGCTTAGTTAAAGGGGCACTCCACCGATTTTGAAGTTCAGTCTACTGGTCATGTACTACTACATGTACTACATGAGTACTACTCAGCCTGTGAAAACAGCATAGTCGTCTGTGGCTGTGGAGGGAGCTTTAAGTTTGACAAAATTACCTGATGATGTCAGACTTTGAATATGAGCCTGTGGAGGTGTGGGGTTTGAATGACGTGGACAGGGAGTGTCTATTATGGGAAATGTGATTCCTCCATATATTTTTAAGTACAATGCTAAATCGCTGGTGTACCCCTTTAAAGGCAAATTAAAGGAAGCAGTGTTTTTGTTTGTTGTAATGTTTAAGCATATTCCAATACTGTACTGTATGTGCGTGCCTTTGTACTCACTCCTGGGCTCACGCGGTCCGTCCACGGTGACCTTTATGGCTCGATGGTAAGTGGCCACTTGTGGTGGGTTGGTGAATACTGTGATTGTCAGGGTGAAGCTCTTGCCTGTGGTGACATCAAACAACATCAAATGACATACCATCCATGGAGACAATGACCTGCATTCATTGCTAAACCATCCCCGAGTCACAAGTATGGTTGTGATCACATAATAGCCAATACAAACTGGGAAAAAATCGACTTTAAGAGGATTAACGACAACAACATTGGCTGTTTGAGAAGTTCTATTTAGGTTCTTTGGCAGACCCTGAATGGAAGATTGACTGGGGGAGCCAGTGTCTTGTTATCCAGACTTTCTCCCTGTCTAACACAGTGTGAGTGGGCGAGAGGCATTTTAATAGTCACTTCCTTTCTTGATAATCCCCAGCAGTTGCTGCCTTGGGGTTGAGTGTGTGTGTGTGTGTGTGTGTGTGTGTGTGTGTGTGTGTGTGTGTGTGTGTGTGTGTGTGTATGCTCCTATGTGTATTCACGAGGAACGCTATGAATCAGAGTGCATCAGCCAAGTCAGCAGCACCACTAACATCTGAGGTATGCAGACGCATCACGAAACCATGGCTACGCATAGGAAACAGGAAGTGGGGGGCAGGTTGCTGCAGGGACTCATAGGAGCAGCTGTCCATTCAGTCACAGCCACCTACCCATGCATGTCCTCCCCTCTCATGCTCCAAACCCTAGCTCACTGAAAACATGCCTTTCGAAGAAGTGATAAGATGATTCGGGAAGATAGCAGATCACAGATGCAACAGGTGTTCCACATACCTGATTTGAGTTGCATGTGGGTGAGCCGGAGCTAGTGATCTATGATAAAGTGGCACTAGTGCATCACCTCCCTGCTTCCCCACCATCATTCCACCTGTCATCTGTTACCTGCGATCTAATTCAGACTTAGTGTCGAGGCAATATTGTACACACTATTAACTATTAACTTTAATGATGTTATCACAAGTATATGATTACTTTTTAAATGATCTGCCCTATCCATCCTTGTTGTCATTGTACTGTGGCATCATTTCAGCCCTGTTACTATCAATCCTTGTCCACCTCTGTTGGCTCTCCCCACCTTTCTGTGCATGACTTTTATCTAACATCCTATCAGTTCGCTCTGCTTGTACTTATCTCTGTCATTGTCAGGTATTGATTTCAGACACCCTGTAGTCTGATCTACCCTGGCTCCAATGTTATTTCCTGTGACTAGATTCTGTGTCACAGCAAAGGGACACATGCAAGGTCTCCATGACAGCAGGTCCAGCCACGGTGCCTCCTCTGCTCTCTATACTTTGTCACCTCTCATCCCTCCTGATTGCCTCTGCTTCCTCCTTTTTTGACAGCTACAAGAGAGAGGGAAACTGAGAAGAAAAGTCACTGGTGAAGCTGCTGACAGCACTTATCACCATCAACTTATCACAGGCGACCGCTTTCTGTGAGACTTGTAGAAAATAAAAGTCTGTAGGAAAATATTTCCAGTAAGTTTGGAGAGGGCGAGAACACATCCCCAGTGCCAAATCTTAAATCATAAATAAGACGATTTAGTAACAAGACAGTAAATGAGTCCCTTTGGCGATGCCAAATATTCAGGGAATGTGATTTGACCCAATCGGAGCACGTCTCTGCTTCCCTGCCTGACGATATGTGCAGAGTGTTCAGCTGCGGGGCTGCAGGATCACCCAACAAGTTAGGAAGCCTGAAGTGAGAGGGGTCATGTCAGGTGAACATTAAGGAAATGATAAAAATCTGACTTTCTTGTTATCAGAGCATCATTTTCTTATGCAGCTGATGTTGGACTGACACACATCCTATCTTTGTCCAAAGCTTTATATCTTAAACTGAAGGGCAAATATCCCAAGTAGGAAACAATGGGTTTGACAAAGCTTTTCTGTCTCACCTGGGTTAAAAGATAAACAATAAATCAAGGACTCTCATTTTAAAGCAAAGAAAGTGGATGCAACATGATTCACCACTCAGTCTTTTGGAGACCGGCGGTGGGATTTGAGCTGGAGTTAGAGATCATTATGTGGTTGCCACGAAGGGAATGTGACCACTAATTCACACCACTGAAGCTAATAGCTCCTACTGAGTTGTAGTAGCGTACAGTGAATGCAGCATGGAGTGTTTCAGGCCTCACCTCTGCCACTGCGGCCAACGAAGCGAAGGTCATTGAAACGAGCTACTTGGTTCTTCATCACACCCGAGGCGTTCCGCAACTCGGCCGAGTAGTTCTCATCATTGCCCGCCATTACTGTGACAACAGTCCCATCAGGTATGTCTCCCAGGGCAACCACCTGTCGGGGGGGGGCAGGAACAACTTAGGACTCCCCCATTGTGTGACTCAAATTTCCCCCATCTACAGTATGATCCAACATATTCTCTTCCTCGGTTCATGGTTAAAGAAAATTTTAAATAAATAATTATAGCAAAAAATTTAATAAAGTAATTCCTTCAGTGTTCAACCAAATGCTGAGCACAATCAAACCTCAGAATTCATTGATCTAATGTGACAGACTTTTTTTTACATCATACCATCCTTTTCCAAGTCATGTTGATAGATGGATTTAATTTCAACTTCCTTTTATTTCACTTCTCAAATGCAGCCTTTAAAACAAAAGCAGCGAGGCCTCGTGTTATCATTTAGATTCCTGGATACAGATAAAAGGGCACGAGGAGGCCTACAGAGCAGCAATAATTACAAAGCCGCAGTAATAAAGATGGTTAAATAACACATATATTTTAAAAAGTGTCACATTTGATTTGGAGCCAGAGCTACAGCTACAAATTTCCACTTTGTTGTGTCTTTGATCCATCCTTTAAATAATATATGTCAAGTAATTAATAGGCCTTTTCCTGTGAATTATCATGGGAGCAAAAGATTGTCAAGACTTCAAGAAGGTCTAAAGAGGCCTAAAATGTATAAATAATTAATCTTTGCTGCATTTAAAAAAATGTTTTTTCTGTGTTTGCTTTTCTGCTCATGTGAAAACTAATTCATATAATTCAGTAGAATAAGCAGTGGTTATAATAGGCCACAATGTAGATAAATATAAAACATGTCCTGATATATATTTTTTAATATATGAAAACAATGGCCTAAAAGAGAAAACTGTTTAAAAAATTTAAAAAAAAAAAAAATCACCATGGAAACAAAGCTTTGATTGTGGAATTATTCACTAATTGGGAGGGCTTTTATTATAATGTCCTCCATTAACTGATTATTGGCAATAAAATATGTTTAATTTTTGTTTGTTTACAAAATGTGAAAAGAAAACAATATGAACATGTGATCCCTTTCCTTCTTTTAAGTGCATTTCACCAAATCTTTATATATATATATATATATATATATATATATATATATATATATATATATATATATATACATACACATAAAAAAAACAGCACGTTTCCTTTACTTGAAATTATTTTCTAAATAGTGACATTAAAAACTCCCACACCACAACTGCCGATGTTAACAGATTTTTGTCATTTGTAATAACAACATAGGACAACATATTTTTAAAAAACGGTGATAAATCTAGGTGTTAAAAAATTCAATGGGACATAAGGGAACAGGATAAACACAATAAGAAAAACTCGGAAAATTCCGAAATCCACTGCGTCCAACAGTACGAAATTAATTAAAGTTGTATAAACACAGTTTTAAAAAGAAAAATCACACATTCACTAAAAAAAATTTTGTCTTAATTTAGTGGTTGTTTTACATGGAACACCGAATAACATTGTGGTTTACCCCCCACCCCCCTTATAATTTAGCAGCACATCACTGAGACTCACCTTAAAGGCGACAGGCAGCGTCTTGTTGCACCGCCAATGGGAGGGCAGGACCGAGCACAGAAAGTTGGGGCTGTCGGTCCGGACCAGCTCGGCCGGGTGGTCCGCGATGATCTCTGCCATGCTGCGGTTTTCGTGGGGACGCAATCTTGGCACCGCCGCCGCTGCGTCCGGCTGCCCGGCTGGAGAGTTCACATCGTTCATCTTCCCTGGGACCGGCTGGAGGCTATTGGACGGCGGACTGAACCTCCGACTGGCGCTGGGATCTACGGGAATTCGCATCACAACAGCGTGGATTATCAAAAAAGTCACCAAAGGCTCTCCAACTGCTCTCTTTCTTTCTCTCTCTCACACAGTCAGGGAGAAACTGTGAGCGCCGCAGCTCGCTGAGCCTCAGCGCGTCTGCCAATGGAAAATGGGACTTCGTGAGCGCACACCGTGTTTCAAAACCCTCTCCACTACAAACTTTAGTGGGCGCCTTCAAACGACATCAAATATACTTCCCCGACAAGAAAAAACAACTCTTTAAAACTTGATGATGTTTTAAATGACAAGCCCCTTTTTTCAAACTTCTCGGGGGAAGCGTCCGTGCGTTGTAATGCAGGCGTAGTTGCTCGTGTGTGGATATAAATAACATCAAATAAATGTCCGAGCGCGTAATAGACTTTACAGTTGCAAAAACAATCAGGTCTAAAATGGAACAGTGGACCCAGATGCTCGAAAAAGTTTTTGTCTGTCTTCCTTTCGTGAGCGCTGATCCAGGTGCGTCATTGAAGTCTTTGTGGCAAACTGAAAGGCTCTCTGAAAGCCCGCAGGCTATGTACACACACACAAAACGTTTTCAAAATCAAAGGAATACGCTTTAACAATACTTAACAGAGATATTTATAACCCCGCGACGCCTGTAAATTGTACATAGGCCTATTTTTTCCCGTGAAGTCTCTCGACCGTGCCGCAGGTTTTGTACAGGGTTAAAAAGGTTGATGAAGTCGGAAAAAAATCATCGCCGGTGAGATGAAGGAGGCGGAAAATAGAATCCCGTTTTTGTAGCCGTAAATGTGGTTAGTGTTTGGAGGCCGGGGTTTCCCGTGCTCAGGCTTTTTGTGGTTTATATAGCTCAAGCGCCCAGCAATTACTGCGCTGATGCGACTCCAACACGTGGTGTCTGGAGTCAGATCCATTCCCTCTGCCATAATCTATCACGCCTATATAGACGACCGGACAGGTCTCCGTGTAATGTCTATACCTCCACGAAACACACACGGGGCTACGTTTCACGCCTTTCCCCCTATCGTTGTTCACAGTTCCACACAGCCTGCTGTACATACCGACATGTTACCGCTTCCCTGGACCGTCCGCGAGCCCCTAACTCTGGGGACGGTCATTTCCAGTCAGTAACACGCACCAGTCCGTCAGTCCGTGTTGTGTTACCACTATGTCCTGAAAATGTGCGGCTCGGAAGAGCGTTCAGAGAGCCGAGCCACGGTGAGAAGTGAGTTACACTCCATAAGGTAGGAGTGACTGAGTCACCGGAGAGCGGTGAGTCAGGTAGAGGAGCAGGAGTAGAGTTTCACTCGGTCGCAGGGGAGAGCTGTTGTGCAGGTGTACAGGTATTGTGCTTTACACGGGCTTTAATTTATGTTCATCCACCCACGTGGCCGTTTCTTGCAAACCGAAGGCTCTTTTGAGAAAGTCAAGTACTAAAATCCAATTTCCCAATCAGCTGTGCCTCACACTCCTTGTAAAATCATCATATAGCTAAACTAAACACAACAGGGCCACAAATATGAGCTTCTGTGTCATTTTAGCAATGCGTAATTACGCACCAGTCATATGCACATCTGAAAATGACAGTGGTGGAATAAAATTAAGTACACTTTCTCAAATACTACACTTAGGTACACATTTGAGGTACTTGTGCTGTTTCCATATTATGCTACTTCACACTGCTACTCCACTACATTTCAGGGGGAAATATTACATATACAATAATTTCTCTGGCAGCTTTGGCTACTTTGCAGATTCATATAAAACATATGATGAACTTAATAAATCTGAGGCACTGTTACAGATTAGACTGCCAACACTAGCTATATAAAGTAGTTAAAATTAGCTCTTCTTCCACCAACTAAAACAGTAAAATGCTACCTATACATTGATGCATCAGTAATAATACTCCAGCTACACTATCAATAACACAATATATAATAGTATAACAGTCACAGGGCCCATAGTTTCTGTATTATGAATACTTTCATATTTATAATGTATTGTGCATTTATATATGTATAGTTGCTTTTACTTAAAGATCTGAATACTTGTCCATCACTGTAAAATAAATGAATGATGAAAAATTATGAAAGTTGCACACCATGCCTTTTCCAAAAGCAAAGCCAAAACAAAAATCACATATTTTGATGAAGTTTAAAAAGCACTAATGGCATCTTCATCCCTATATAATTACAACTTCCCACTGTGAGCAAACTAATCTCTTCAAATAAAAATGAAAAAACAATTGTGTGCTTTTATTTTAGTGTGGATGCTGCTCTGAAGGCAGTGAGTAAGCCTGCTTTGCCTGCCCCTCATGTGTCTACTGTAGAGGGCATCATCTACCCTCTGTGAGACTCCATATCTCAGCCAGCTCTCATCAGCCACCCCACCCTCTGTCCTGATTACCCATCAGTCTCCCAATGAGTCTTTTTTGAGTGCCACATCACACAGCAACATGTGTATTGCCACTCTGTGTTCCTTTTCCATTGCTCCGAAACAGACTTTTATTGCCGAGAGTCTTTAAGACAAAGCCTTTGATACTTTGGGCCTGTTTCAAAATAAAACGGACTACTGGGAGGCACAGCTGTCAAGTTATTCCTGTCAGGGCTTTTGCAGCTTCTTTTTATGCTGTTAAGTTAGATGTAGTCTTATGCGTTTTCTAATAAGACTTCGGTATTGAGAGACAAAAGAAGCACTAGAGCCTGAGTACTGAAAGTAACTTGAAATAACTTGACTTCTTGTGTTTCATAAGTACGTATATACGTGGGAGTGCACATGTCTGTTAGCATGTGTGTGTGTGTGTATGTGTCTGTGTGTGTGAGGATGTGGGAGGGATATATATAAAGTCTGAAAGCACTGACACGCATCTGGCACCTCGTCATGTGGATGGGGAGGAGGAGAAGAAAAAAAAAAAGAGTGATTGAGTTACACTTCCCCTCCGTGTGCCCCAAACACCAGAAATATGGTTCACATTGTCCAACATTCTCAAAGATCAACTAACAATTCATGGATGGATAAATGTGAATAGTAGTAATTAAATCTGTAATAGTGATAAACATGGCCTTGCTGGAACCGAGGAGCCGGTTATTCCAACAGAGTTAAGTTTCAGCTCCGATAATATCACTTTTTCACCGCTGAATACATTCAGGGCAATGTGGAAAACATCGACGAATTAAATTGAGGAAATGTTAGGGATGAAATAATAACAACCTATAAGTCAATTTCATGCCATCAGTTATTTTGTATGGTTTCCTCTTAAAAGACACATCAATGAGTACATTATGTAAATTACTCATTCCAGTTTTATCAAGACAATCAACTTGCACTCACATCTTCAGGCCACCTAATCAGTCAATAATTTGGATTTTCTGCACTCTGTTATAGTCTCATCAGAGGCAGCGGCAGGAAGAGCCTCTTGATTTTCCCAGCCTTATCCCAGGCCCCAAACACCACCCCCCCACCCCTTGCAGTGTAGTCGTGACTTAAACCCTGACAAGCTCGGCTCATCAAAGAGTGTTTGTCCCATCTGACTCCGCTTTGCTCTCCGCTGTACGTCCAGCATCTGTCTTCCAGCTCCCTACAGGATACGGCCCACATTCATACAGTAAGGCCTGCTGTCTGGCTTTCTGTCAGTCAGAGGTAGGGTGACCTCTGAGTTTAAAAGCCGTCGTTTGAAGTCCCGGAGATGTGAGGGAGACACGAGAAAAGGCGTTAATGTGCCAGAATACACTGTTCAATCAAAAAATACCACTTCCCCGCTTCAGTGTCCTGGATTTAACCCAGCCACGATTCAACTTGTGACTAAATGTGAATGCTGGACCTTTCATGCAGAATTGGACTTGAACTTTAAGGATATCTGACCTATCATGCTCAGTATTAACAGATTTAATATTATGTAGTAATGAATCTAGCATAAAGCTGTTCATTCAGTGCGGTTGCTGTTCGCCTGGTGCGCAGCTGGATCGTCTCTCTCAGCTCTGGTATTATTCATCTACTGTGTTACACTGGCTTGGAGTCATTGCACAGTAGGAGAAGTCACTAACAGTGAAGAACCACAGTATACCACATTGAGCAGGATGTGCATTTTATGATTTATGGTAATATTGTATTTCTGCCGCTCATTTTGAATGATTTGTTTTCAATAAAAATCAAACTCGGCCGACGCTCTCTGACAAATTTTCCTGTCGAGATATCAAGCGCGTGAAAAAAATGTTTCTGTTCTCATTCCCACTTGGAATGACAAAGACTGTGAACCGCTAATATGTATGCACACACGCTGCCTGTAATGTTGTCAGCAAACTAACCATGCAGAATCTTTTCCCTCTACCCTTGTCTTTTTGTAAGAGTGCGTCTGTCAACTTCTTTACATCTCTCTTGCTGTTTGACACAAACAAACAGGCACTCAGAGGCTCGCGTGTCCTCACTATTAACACCTCATCAGGAAAGAAGACAGGACAAACAATGCTCAGCGTTGATACTATATCAAACATGACGCTAAGAAGTACATCAACAGTCCGGTGTAACAGTTTAAGCAGGACACACCCAGCTGCATGCGTTCCTGCTCAATAATGATATATTTGATTCCTTCACACACAAAAAAATATAAACACAACAGAGCAACACTCAAATTCCCTTCTTCTCCTTTTCACAAGCGCATACTCTCATTCAAGAGGAAAAGTAGGGCCACTTGAGACTCAGGATTAAGGCTACATTTCACAGTGGTGCATTTTTCAAGACACTTAATTATAGCTTTCTAGAGGAGGGCTGTGACGAGGCCCAGGCCTTTTCAGCTCTAACGGGATGTTTCCATGTTTGGCAGACCACCAGCCAAACCAGCCAAACCAGCCTGCCAGTGAACCAATCAGCGAGCCCACCAGGCTAGGCGGTAAAGCAGCCAGAGAGCCAGTCTACTAGTCAATCACCCGAACCAACCAGGGGAGCAGAGATACAGCCACGAAACTAGCCTGACGGTCAGACAGTTAGCGAAACCAACTAGCCAGCAGAGGAGGATGACGATGGGCAGAAACATTACTCCTCGTGACCTCATTGACACAACCTCGCCGACTCACATCCACACACTGATCCCAGATCACAGCTAAGCCCTTAATGACTGTTTGTCACCGAGCCTGTGACATCACCGTGAACTGTTAGGACGAGGACGGCACGTTCTGCGGTGTGTGTGTGTGTGTGTGTGTGTGTGTGTGTGTGTTTGTGTGTGCATGCTCCCGAGCAACCATTTTCATGGGGCGCAATCCAAGTTTTGTATTAGACTTTGAGGCGGCTGGAGGGGGCTGCGCCTATAGAGCTTATGAATGTATTTATTTCTCAGCGAGGAAGTGAGATGCTGAAAGAGTTTGTCTGATATTTCACTCTGTTCTCAAAATGGGAAATGGCAGAGAGCAGCATGGAAAGAGATGGAGACATGGAGGGGGCGGCTGCTCACTGCTTGTGGCAGGAGGGTAGAGAAGGAGGGGGGGGGGGGGGGTATAAAGACAATTTCCTCTCTGCTCTTATTGCTCTGACTGTCTGCCGCCTACCGCCTTCATGGAGGTCCCTAATTGAGATCACTTGTACTTAAAAATAGGAACAAAAAGGAACTTCTGTGGGCTGGGAGATGGAGAGGAGAAAATAAAGCAGTAATATGTGACGAAGGCTGCCATTAAAGAGTCCCAATGATAGATCTGAGAGACTGGGGCACAGAGCTGAGAGCTCTTTCTCTGTCTGCCAGGGAACCTTCAGATGTTGACGTGTCACACACCACCTGCTGTCACAGTGCGTGTGTAAGTGTGTATTTGTAGGCTTTCTGTGTGTGTGTGTGTGTGTGTGTGTGTGTGTGTGGTTGGGTGGCTCTTTGAAGGGGTAGGGTGACAGTGCCCGGGGCTGAGGCCAGAAACATGCCAAAAGGGGGAGAGTTCAAGTTTTTCCACTTTTGTATGTGAGTGTGTGTGTGTGTGTTACAGTTTGTCTTTAAACAGCTGCAACTAAATATCTTAAAAGTCATCAGGCATATTAGGCCGCCCCACTCTATGCAGCCTTTGTGTCATTAGCTATGCTATTATTAGTCTTTCACTTCAATTCATCCGTTCCACCAATCAAACCCTCCCTCGAGCTGCCTTTCCCAGACTCAGTCCCAGGGTGTCCCTAAGGCGTGCTGGTTTCGCTTCAAACCATCTATCACTCAATCAGGACTGATCATGCTATTAATCAAACAATGAGCCCCCTATCCTTGGAGACCAGTTTGAAGGATTGACTTGAAGGAAACGGAGCATATCCAGGAGTGGTACTGGACTACAGCTGGGAACAGGAACCCTGTAAAGAGCGTTTTTCTTGGACCGAGACCCTCTGTAGGTGCTAAAGACAATACAGACACTCGGGCTAGGCCAACATTCCACTTTACACTTTCCCCTTCCTCTGTGTATTTCACTGGTCTACTTCCCCTCTGCAAACTAGCCGGCTAGTATCAAAATATTTATAGTACATCTGCAAGACATGCTGTTCTCATGTATCCAGGGGCGTTTAGCCCTGTGTTCATTATGCGAGGTAAAACTAATACCAGATTTATAGGGGGAGATTTCGCTCTGTTCTCCCTGTCCATGTAGTAGGATTGAGGATGATTTATGTGAGGTAAGGAGGCACAGGCGAGATAGATAGAGTGACTACACGAGAGGCAAACAGGCAGAGGCCAAGACTAGCACTCGCAGGGGGGCTATCGGCTATCACGCGCCCGTTTCCACTGCTCCTGTTTCGAGCATGGATGGGGGTAAGACAGGATGGACGGCGGCTGGAGACGGGGTGGGAAAGGAAGGAGACAGGAGGTAGGGATGTATGTATGTATATGCATGGAAGCAGGGTTAAGGAATGTCCACGTGCACTGGGTCCAAATTGATGTAAGGAGCTGTAGAGGAGGGCCAAATGGAGGAGGGGGGTGTTGGTGGGGAGTCTGTCATGGATGCTCAATTGCACACAGACATAAACATAGACGGTGTAAACCCACGCTTTGAAATGTACCATATGCATTTTTTGTCTTGCAGCATTTAAATGATTAAATATACTATCTGCTTTGCTTTGGCCGTCATCACAGACTGGGTATTGTGAATTTTAGTGACAGTAAGTCAACCCATGCATTGCTTTGCCACTTCAATTCTTGAGCAAATCAATGTCAAACCTGCCAGTTAGTGTGTCCAGCGCTGAGACAGCAATTCAGACAAACAGGAAATGGAAAAAACGGGACCGAACAGGCACCGCATGGAGCCACAGCACTGGGTGTGCATCGAGCAACGGCACTCAGCGTCCGAGGGGATTGGATCTCCTTCTCTTTTTCCCGATCCCTTCCTGATCACAATCCAACTCGGAGGCGCTCCAAAAACACTGAGCCTGAACTCTGCAACTTGGAGCCATACATACTAGATTGAATTCCAAAACCAGACGTCAAAATTGCTCCAGGAAGCCTTGCCTTGTGAACATTTAGAGACGCCTTACATGTAGCATCTGATGCCCTGTGCGCTGAATGAGTTAACAAGTTAGGCTGAGAGTGTCACCGCTGATGCAGCACACTCAGAGATGGGCCTTTGCCGAAAACCTTAGCCTGTAATTATACTGAGCCTATTAGGCTACTGGTCAGAAATGACTCACAACAAGGTGGGGGTGTAGTGGGGGAGAAAAGGAAGGGTGGATGGAGTTCACTTTCATAGCTTCCAGCCCGAGATGTCCTCAAAATCAGTTCCAGTCATCTTTGCAATAGAGAGTTCGATGGAAGGGAAAGGGAAAAAATTATTTCACAGAAGATACATGACTATTGTCTGATTATGTGACCCATGACCCTGTACTTTCCACACACATTCAGAACTTCCTGGTTATTCCAGGACAAGGCCTTTTCATGTCGTGTCTACTCTGCCTCTTGTTGAGATTCAGATGACGCCAGCTTTACAGCGCCTAGATCGAGTCCTGAGCAGGGAGACTCATCGCCTGCCTGGTCCCACGGGGAACATCAATTACGTTGTGAAATGCTGTCCTTCAAACACAATCTATTCTGCGGTGTTGCATTATAGCAAAGCTGAGAATTTGAACGTCACACACATAAAAAATCCCTCTCTGGCAACAGGGTTGTTGGGATGTGGTCTCGAGCTGACAATTAAATTGTCCGCTTGGAATATGCTGTCACTCTGGAAGCACGAGATTTATGGCAAATAATTTTGCGAGAACTGATCATCTTAAATGTTTCAGCTATATTTTATGGCATCATAGATCACTCTGATATGTTCTTGTGTTCTCCGGGGACTGAAAACTGTCCCCAGTAGTTGCAGAACTCATTTACAGACAATTAAAGAAGCTCCAAACAATTCAACCTCCTCTAACTGAACTGTTGCTGAAAAAGTCTTCTATCAGCACTAGGCTCATTTAGTAACTTTCCTGCAAAAGGGGAACATATTTGACACTTTACAAACCACAGAGCATTATCAAACAGTTCTCTGAACCCTCTTTCAGATCAAGCTAAGCAGCTTCTACCAGTAAAGAAAACCTTAAAATCATAATACAGGTATACAGGGTTAAAAGCTGTAAACATTAAACCTGTGTTTACATTGCAAGAGATTCTTTTTCATCAGTAATTGCCTCACACTGTGAGCCTGATGATTGGGTAATATTTATGATAGGCCCTTAGGGCCTGCTTCCCTTTCAGTCTCTCTTATGTCTATAAAATCTTTTACTCTTGGCTCAACTGTAGCACAGACAAGGTCCCATTAGAACCTGATTGTATATGTGCTTTTAAAGTGTGTCTCTATAGTGCTTTTAAAGTGCACAGGCCATGTGCTTGTGTATGTATGTGATGTGGGTGTGTATACAGTATGTGTGTGTGTGTGTGTGTGTAGCAGTAAAGGGGCTGGCTCTGAGACTTTGGTTAACTGGACTATAATTTGGAGGCCCAGTGAAGACTCCCAGCAGCCTCTCACTGTTTGTTTACCAGAGAGACCAACTCTACTGTTTCTGCTGCATCTGCAGGGTCCTGCAGGAAAAGGCAGTGTTTATCTGTCTGGCTGTGTGTATGTGTGTGTATGCATGTGTGTGTGTAGGTGTAATCGTGTGTGTAATGTAGTTTTCATGTGAAAGTGACATTTTGTTGAAATGGTAAATATAAATTTGTCTGTGGGCATTATAAAGACCATTTGGATCACAAATCTCCTTAAATTAACATATTTTCTAATGTGCTTGTTTTTTAAGGAACGACTGCTTCTAATTAAGCTGAAAAACTCTGACATCCCCCATTCCCTTACTTTCCCACATCCACCTTTTAAGCTACAGTAAACCAAGGATAGAATACACATACGCCACCCTTTCTTTCCTGAAATGGTAACTTTGCCATAAATAAGAAAACAAAAAGAGCCCAACTTCACAAAAACACCCTCACATTAAAAAGTGCTTGTCAGCAAAAAATGACTGCTATTTTTGTTTGTGTTGAGAGTAATTCTCCCGAGACTAAGCTGCTCGCTTTCTGTCCCAATTGAGTTTTTCTTTTTTTTTCTCCCCCAAGCAGGAATAAAAAGAAAACAATGCAATTCAAAAGACCGGAGCTCCCAGCCTGTCATTTAGTTGTAACTTTGAATTGTCTTTGCTCTGCGTGAGCTGTTTTCTTTCACACACACATTCACACACACAGACAGAATTGTTGCAGCATCCTAAATTTCCATCACGAGAGAGGAAGAAAGACACTGGAGGAGAGGAACTTTCAAAATATCACTCTAATAAAATATTCCTGCTCCTCTGGGATCCTCCTTTGCTCATTCAGCATCAGGAGAAGTGAAGTGGAAAAGGCCTGTTATTGGTCTCCGTCCAAAAAGGAGAAAGAGAGAAAAGAGAGAGAGACCTATTTCCTTTGGGGATAGACAGAAAATAGAATGAACAGCGCAACAGTTGACGGAAAACTTTTAACTGCGACAACAAAATGAACTACAGACGACTGTAAGAGGGCAGCTGTCTGGGTGAGTGACAGGATTCAACTCCAGACTGAAAGCCTGCTCCGGTGAGGATCAGACAGTATGTGTGTATAATAGACTTTGATCAGACAGAGCTGCTTGTCGGAGCAATAATATTGGGACCGAATGTAAACTGGAACAGCCCAGGGAACATCAACATAAAACACACCAGCTACAAGTCCTCAAAAGATGCCAGCCTCAGTCACAGGAAAGAGCTTTGAAACAACCTGAAGTGTAACGTGGGGGATTTTTGCAGTTTTGTAACATTGCCGTAAACGCAGAAATAGTTCGAAACTTTTCTTTTTTTCACAGCAAGAATCAAGAAGACCTCTGAAAATTTGCAGCAAAGTTGTAAGACAGAAACCCTAACTTGTAACTCTTTATTTGAATCCCCTGTTTAGCATTAATAAGCAGTATATTCACACTCAATGAATGATTTCTAACACACTGTAATGTAGTTCAGTAAAGTCTTTTGTATTTGTCAACAACTACAGTATAACTCAATTAACAATACAAGGCAATTGTAATAATCTAAAATATGTGTGAGTATTTTTTTATCATATATTATTCATCCTAATTATATGAATCAATGAAATACTTATTCTTATCTAATAACGTAATTATTTATTCAGAGATGTTTTGGCCTTCAAATCTGCATTGCTTGGAGTGCTTGAGCCCCATCATTCTTGCATGCAAGTCTAGTTCTAATTCTATTTAATGTATTTATTTATAAATTCTTCTCCTTCACCCTCCACCATAACTCAGCAAACTCGTTCCACTGATGTCGGCCGTGAGATGCAGGTGAAAGGCCCAGGAGAAGTCGAGCAAGTGAACATTGGAATAAGGATGTCTATTTATTGTCTGTTATTTCCAAGGTCAAAAATGATACTTAACATGTCTTCATTTGTAGACATGCATGTAAACACATAAGTAACATATACGTATATGTGTAACAGTTAATAAATGCTTTGTAACACGCTGTAATCATACATCATTAAATACAATTGTAGATGTGTTGTCATCACTCATTAACTGTTTGTACACCAGTTGCGGATGCTTCAAATCAGTTATAAATGTTCACAAATGCATGAATAAACACTTAAAATGCCCTAATATCTGCTTACAAATACACTACAGTGTGTTATAGCTGTCTATAAGTGTGTACATGCTGCTTTTAAATGATAAATGGAGGGTTGACGTAAACTGTTATCATGTAACTTCTTATTTTATTTAGTTCTAAATCCCAATTATCTACATGATTGTTTCCCCCTTTGTTATCTCTCTCTCTCTCTCTCTCTCTCTCTCTCTCTCTCTCTCTCTGGAAGCCACTTTACAAAAGAGAGCTACCATTTCTAGCTTCCCTCTTCTCCCTAGAGACTTGTCAATATCAGCTACACACACTGTTCAGAGTTCAAAGACTGGCATCCCACTACACACACCTACACACTTTCCTGGCCCCTTTTGTGTCTCCGGGGCATATTTAATTTCAGTGTCTGTGTACACATTTGAACATGTCTCCATGCGTGTGTGTGTGAGTGTGCCACAGGTGGCACGGTGCTGGTGACTCTGTTCTGATTATTGCGGTGACCAAAGCATTGCCGCCCCATCACATTTGTCATTGCCCTTATCCTGAAAGAGTGGGTGGGAGGGGAAGGATGGGGGGAGGACATAAGGGGAAGGAGAAGGAGGAAGGAAAGGGAGAAGAGGAGGGTAGATGATGGTAAACGGCCACCCCCGCGGTGCCATATGGGAGGTGGTTTGAAAGAGTCAGTCTTGTGTTGCCCTTACTGGATGCCTCATGAGCGCAAATTGATCCTTCCCTTTGTACCACATCTCTGTCTCCGTCTCACTTACTCTTTTCTCCCTTCCTTCCTTTGAATGTTTCTTTTTTTCACTCTCTAATTTTCTCACATTTTATCCCTCACTCTCACATGAAAGAGTCAACACGGAACCCCTCTCTCCCACACACACACACACACACACACACACACACACAGGCCTTCTGAGTTGTCAGACCACCATAAAAGGCTTGTGTGGGCGTTCCCGAGTGGGTGGGCACTTTGATTTTCAGGTGTATTTGATCTGCTGTGTTCACACCTCGGCGCTGGCGGGGGGCCCACTGTGTAGGCAGGTAATTTGAGCAAATTAGGAGATGGGGCCTGTGTGTTATTAATGACACCCCATACCCTCCACTGCATGTCCACCTATTGTTCCCTCCTCCGCACACACCTTTCTTTTCTTCCGCTCCAAGTCCCCTGGTCCCATCTGCTCCTCCTGCTCAACACCCACCCTCAGCCCCTCTGAAGGCACAGTGTATGGAATGCACACACACACACACACACACACACACGGTGCACATGGGATGGGGTGGCAGGATGGGGGATTGGTTCCAGGTGCCAGTTTGAGTGAGAGCATTAATCAAGCAGGCAGATCACAGACACCTCTAGCGCGTGCACACGTGCACACGTGCACACACTCCCCCGATGCTGTACATCTATACACTCTTTACAGTATTATGTTTGCACAGTAGTAACTACAAGCCCCACTGTCAGTATTCCATGACTGCTACATAACAAACTCCTATTTAAAAATACAACAGTTCTCCACAACTGTTTTTGAAATTTGCGCTGAGTGACAGATGATTATGATTTGTGAGCAAGTGAGCGCTGATACCAACGTCGGAAGACATGTTGTAACAAGGTGTACTTGTCCCCTCTGACAGCTCCGCTGACCTGCTGCCAAGCTGTTGATCACAGCGAGAGCTTGATTTAACTCTCCAATGCTGCTTTACTCATCTTGTTTCACCTTCTCCTCCTCAAATTAAGCAAAATCCTGCCCTTCTACGTTTACACGTTTACAGTATGTGTTACCACACATAAATAATCAGAATTGCTTAAAAAATATGGCTAACACGTCCAACCCACGCTGCTCTTTTCATGACCTGCTGGTAAATAGGTTTATATATTTGGGAGTTTGGCCTGAGTCAGAGGGGATACCGCATTCCTTTAAGATTAAACTAACAAGGGGAAAAACCTGCCCTTTTCTCCAGCGTGGGGCAGAACAGGTACGGCCTTGTGTAGGTGCTGTGGCCACGCTCTCACTCACATCGTTACAGGCTGAACCCAAACATCCAGGAGGCTCGACACTCCATATTTCCCCCTTATAGAAACACCGAGTGTGGAAGCGAAGCCGCCTTGGCCGATTCGCAGGAAAGTGAGGGGAACGCTAAACAATGCTGTTCAGGTTTACTGTAGTTTGCTGTATCGGCTCTGCTTAAAGCCATCTTCTGACTTAAATAACTTAAATAAAACTCGAATGCTTGAATGGAAGAGAGAAAAGAGAGGACATGAAACAGAGAGAGCAGGGTAAAAGAGGTATATGAATCTGGGTTATAATACTGGTGTTCTGTTTCATTAGGGTGAACCGGTTCCAAGATAGACCAATTTTCAAAGTGTTAGGTAGTTACTTCCTCTCTGAGGGCTTATATCGGATAACAGTAATTCGCCCAGCATGATGCAATTGAAATGGATGAAGGGCTGCAGGATCTTGTTAAGTGTGAGAATAGCACAGCGCTGCATTAAAAGCTTCACTGAGTAACGCAATGGCATTAAGCTACCTGGTAATTATGGTGAATTCAAGAATCATAGCTATGCGTACTGTGGCAGAGTATGCAGATCTATCCAAAAGATACACACCAATTTGGCATGTACCTTGAGTAAACACAGCAAAGATATTTAACATTTGAGATGATTTATGAGGGGGGAAAAAGCAGAGATGTTAGCACCAATAGTGTTCAACAAATAGGCTTTATCACTCCTCCGAGAAGATTGTTTTTGAGTCTATTATCAACACTTTAAATAGGCAGAAACCTATCGTAAGCACAGTCAATTGGCAGGTTGTGTTATCATAATAGTGTAATTAGCCCCCCAGCTACTGAATATGGGGATAAAAGAAGGCATAATACACAGTTCCTTGTGAGTATTTACACTGAACTCTCCGTTTGTTGTTGCAGTCTCCATATTACAGGAGTGAATACAATCTCACTCTGCAGTTAATACTCCTTTACTCCCATGCTTCAATAACTCCTCGCTGCTTAATTTGGAAGGAGGAGAAGCAGATATTGTACATGTCTCTGTAGTTCAGAATTGTTTTGGGCGAGACCACAAAGTGGGGAAGAAAAAAAAAAGCCTCGCACTCAGGGTTTCTCTCGTTTTCTGGGAAAAGGGCTACGCTCATTTTCATTGACTCACTGATTGATTTTTTTTAATCAACATTTGGTATATATGCTCAATGGTTACGTCTATGCTCTATGACCATGCAAATACCTTTACAGACCGTTACAGAAGAAAAACACAGACAACTTTCTCCTCATCTTTCACATCAACAGAGGCCATTCAAATCACAGGTTACAGTGTTCCCATGACACTCTCATTTAGACCTTAATAACTGCCTTCAGCTTATTTAGGGCCATAATCAACCCACCATTCACTGTTAGTACATATGAGTGAAAATACAGACCAATTAATCTATCTTTGATTAAACACTGATCACATTAACGCTCTGATTACCCTCAGGAATAATGTAGACTAATGTGAACCCCCCCACACACTAATAAGCCCTAATAGCTGGCGCAGCATGCAAACACACACAAAGCACCATTTTACTCCATCAATATGACCCTGCTGGGATTAAATAACATGTTTGCCTCAGAGGTACAATTAAGCATTGCTAAATAGAGTTCCTTTGAGCCTGGAGTTAAGGGAAGAGTCTTCTCTGCACAGTAGCAGCCAGTGAAGCGCTCAGATTTTTCCCCCTGGCTTTTTCAAATTACCTATTGATGAGTGGGCTTCACGTCTCTCCCTGGCTGAGGGGGGGGGGGGGGGGGGGCGATGTCTGGTTCACTTTTAAGATGTCTCCAAGAAGCAGGCCTGTGGTTAGATCTAAGGCAACACTTATGCAACAGAAGCTGCCTTTCTCAAATACATATACGGTTTCCCTGCAAATTATCTGAGATTTTCTTTGGGGAAAGTTTTCCGCCCGGAGTCTTCAGATATTTACCCACATTGCCCCGCTTTTCTTTTGATCGTGTTGATTTGTGTAAGCATTTTTTTTTCCTCTAGTGTGACTGCACAACTTTACTGAACGATAATTGCTCCCATGACTTAATTGTCCATATGTAATTAAGTTTGTAATAGAGAAAATGTGCATTTAAATGTTCCCCAGAGAGGCATGGTGGTTGAGTGGGTGCCACACATGTTGAAGATTATTCTGTCCTCCCCATCTGATCTGCCAGTCTGAGGAGTTATAAAAAATGTATTTGAGGCAATTAAAGGAAAATTGCTTGATGTAAATGCCAAGACAAATTTTAATGAGCCCCCTTTTCTCAATTTGGAATATTTGCCCGCTCCCTCAAGTCGGCTTGATTTATCGCTGGGAATGTACGCTCAGTTCTAAATTAAAAATGTCCTTAAATACAAATCTACAGACAGGATGGTGTAATGTGGCCAGAAAAACAAAACAATATTTTGTAACTTGTGTTCTCAGCAAACAGGCTGACGCCAGACAAAATAATCCAGCAGAAAATGTGTGGACAGGAGAACTTGAAGAAAATATATAAAATCAGCAAGAGGCAAGACCTGAACGCAGTTTGCATGTTTTTGTCCACCAAATAGATTGATGCTGTGAGGAACACAATTAATCTGTATACCTCAAAATGGAGGTTCACCGAAATAAGTACTGTATATTTATTAAAATTTTAAAAAGTGTACATATAAAATTTCACCCTGTTTCAGTTTAATGAACACTCAAACTAAGCTTCAATCAAATTCAGGTCCTCTTTTTTGTCTGTACAGAACAAAAAGTTTACAAAATCAAACCTAATTTTTGGCAGGTCTGACACAGTACAGTACACTACATTTATTTATTTTAACTCATAAATACAACAGAAAGCACTGGTGGTCTTGCAAAATCACATTGCGCTGTCAAGGGGACTTTTTGTGGTTGTACTGACAGATTTACAACCCAGATGTTCATAAACAGGGGCAACATCAATGAGACGCGGGATCATTCGACAATATTTTACATGAGAGTCGATCGGTGATTGTCTTTCTTCTGAGTCCTCTCCACCTGAACATCTGCACACATCTGCTCCCTTCTCCCTCTCTGTCTCTACAACAGCATGCTTTCAATTTCCTGCAGCGCTGCTCCTCTCCTCCCGTAGACACACCGAGAGGTCAGGGGTTAACATGGTAATAGGTGGTGGTGATTGGTAGAAGACGCTCACTCTCTCCCGGCTTTCAGAGTGTATTAGGAGCCATCCTGCTTCTGTGTGGAGCAGGAGCCCAGAACAGCTGTGTCTGACCACGGAGCGACTTCTTAAAAACATCTTTTAAACATTTGATTTGGACAGAGGAGCGGAGGCTATGGACCGGAGCGGAGGGCAGAGATGGGGCGAGGGGGGTATTAAACTGAGCCTGTCTATTTCTTGTGTCGCACAGCAATGGAAATGTTTGTTTAAATTTGAAAATTCATCTGGTAAACCTAAAACATCATTTATTTTGCTGATTAAATTAGATTGTGTAAAGGAGCTGTCACAATAGAATACAACAAACCCAAAACAGAGGCCACCAACTGGAGCATGCAAGTTGGCTTTCACAGGTAATTGAAAAGCAAAGTTGACGCTACTACCGTTCACAGGTCCTGAATTTTTGTGGTCTTATTTCCTATAGACCCACTTTCGAATCCAAGAAGGATCTTGAATATGTGACTGGACAAATGAAGAAAGACTTGCAAAGCGTTAACGTGCAATTATTTCGGAAGAAATTACGAGGATTTGTTACACATATAAATTCATATTTTTATCTTTTCAGTAATTTGTGGAGAAGCAATTAGTCAGAGTAAATTGATTGTTTTAAGTTCAAATTAATTCCTCAAACCTTTCCATTGCAAATTCATATTACGGATGTTGACATGGAGCAACTTGTTCAAAAGTGGATTTATGTCTGTCGATTAAAGGCTCCCTGGGGTCTGCAGAAATCCACCCTGATTAATTAATGACAGCAGCACGACTGAACAATTTCAGGAAGCGATTACAGACCTTTCTTGGCAAACTAATCAATACTTCTTCCCTACACACTCCAGAGACACCCAACACACACACAACCCAGTAATCCCCACATCTTGTTTCAATGCTCTCACTGTAAACTCTCTTGTGCAGCGTCTGTTTACGTTTGTCAAAAATATCACCCATGCTTTTGTTTTTGGTTCCGCAATGGCATCGCTTTGTAAATCTAAGGCTATGTTGCACAAACATGTCATCTCCCTCTTTCAGAAATATTTATAAACATCACGTAGAGTAAATACTCGAATGTCTAAATGCAGAGACGTTTTCAGGGTTTTTTTTGTATTTGCGCACCACAAATGGTAGATGGTCTTTGGGTCTTTCTTCCACCGCAAAAGCATGGACCTTGATAGCAGGATCCTCAATGACCTCAGCTGATCCCCTCCACTCATCTGGACCCAAATCCCTCAATCAGATCCAAGAAGCTCACCCCTTTTACCCAAACCCCTTAATTCCTTCATCCAAACCTCAACACCTGACCCCAAGTCCTCCCCATGACCCGAGCCCCTAACCCAACTCCAGACACAACAACGACCGGCGAAGCAGTACTTACCCCAGAAGAAGTTTTGTTGACATGGTGTCACTGTGCTGAAAAGGCTGTTAGATGCCATAGCTGCCTCTGGTTGCAGCAAGCCCCACTTTTGTTCCTCTGTGGTTTCCGTGACCCCTGACACGTCCTAAACCAAGAGCACGCAGCATGTCATGAAGAAAAAAAATGGAAAAAGCCATCCACAAGACATGCTTTTACGTATCAACTATTTGTATGACCACAAGTAACAACCAGGTCTGGTTTTATAGAGAAAAAAAATTGCAGAGGCAAATATCGCCTTTGCGGATAGATCAGATGGTGTCGGACTTGCTTGCTTGGCGAGTGTGGTTGGAACGTACTTACTCGCTTAGCGCCGTCCTTGTGACTGGTGCTGGCCCGCGCCGATTAACCATTTACACTCCAGGTCGCCCTCAAACACCAACCCCGAGCCGCACGTCTGTGGTTCTGTGGTTGTTTGGGAGGCGAGCAGAGCCCTCACACAACCCAAAAGGCACCAGCTTTAAAACTCGTCTCTTTCCTGCCCTCCATGTGCCGTCACTGGAGAGCCTGGATCACATGCCCTCTGACGTCATCACGGCACAGCAGTGGAGTGGGACAGCCTACCGTTGTGGCTTTCTTCCCTCTCCTCTCCTCTCCTCTCCCCAGAGTTTTTTTTTTCTCTCTCTCCTCTCTGGCTCCCCTCCTTCTCTCTTACGCGTGGTTCGGCAGCGTTTCCAGGCTCTCTGGGGGATCGGGGTCTGACGCTCCCATGAGTCAGGAGGCTTCAGTGGGGGCAGCTTGTTCAACCGCCCATGCCTCCTCAGCATATGGGGAACAGCGCTCGCTCTGCTTTGCTCTCCCTGCTTTGCTCTCCCTTCACTCTTTCATCCCCCTCCCTCTCTCTCTCCCTCTCTCTATGTCTCTCTCTCTGAATATGCTGCTGCTTCCCTCAACTCCTTTAACAGGCTGCTGCGCTGCTCCTGTCTGCCTCTAAGCAGGGAGAGCTGAGCTTGGTAAGATTTGAGGGTGTGAGTGAGGAGCGAAATGCTGGCTGGCTGGCTGGCTTACAGTGTGAGACTGGGTGTGTATGAGTGCGTGTGTGTTTTTGTCTGTGTATGCATGTACAGCAGAGAGACAGAAAGGCTGGGTGAGCGTGTGTGTGAAGAGAAAGCAGAGGTGGTATGAAACTGCTTATTTACACAGGCGTGTGTCTGAAGAGCTGCTTCAGTGTCACTTTTGCAGCCCGAATTTGTTGTCTGTCAATCTCTGGCTTTTTTCTCCTGTTTCACACTCTTTACGTTGCTGTGTCACAGACATCAGTCATGCTTTTGTGTTATTACTGTAATACGTGGATGTGTGTGTGTGTGTGTGCATGCACGCATGCAAACCTGTGCTGGGCTTTTAATTGGCTCTCATAGAAGCGACAGACTGGGGTGATTCCTGTAAGAGGCCATAAATCACGGCCACCTGTCTTCTCTGTGAAAGAGATGCCTTCTCACAATCTCGCTAACACTTGGAGACACACACGCTACAACACAGACACCCAGCAAGAATGGCTTGCCAACATGCAGCGTAGTGCACGCAGCTTGTGGCAATCAACGGTGAATCATCACACTCCACACGCACACACACACACACACACACACACACACACACACACACACATTCGGTTCACACCCTCACATGTATCTGAGCAGTGTCAGGGCTCGTCTTTGATCAGCAATCATAGGTGTCAGATCAAAAACATGGACAGGGTGTTAGTGCAGAAGAAGAGGAATGCACAGAATGAACCTGGGAGTTCAGGCAGGTTCAAAAGTGTTCAAGTATCACAGTCATCTCGTCACTGGCCACTGGGCGAGTATGACGAAGCAGTAAAGAGAGGAACAGCACCTCAGGCTCAATTTTTATGATTTGGTATTGTCAGTGGAAACTACCTTTTAATCACTAATTGGCACAAATCTATCACTGCTGTTTACAGCTTGTGATTTAAAGGGGTAGTGCATCCAATCTACAAAAAAAAAACAAGACATATTCTCACTCACATCTCATGCAGGAATTTTTGGTTTCATGTGCCATGGGTTTTCAGATATGTTTCTCTGATATTTGTACTACCACCGAAATACAATGGCGTGTTGCTGACAGCACTGAAAATTACAACAACATCACAAGAACAACAACATGTCTGTCTAGAAACAATGTGGCCATGACTATGGATGACACACAGACCTCACAGTGAACAGTTTCGTTGGAACTACTTTCCTTCTGTTTTGAGGATTATTGATTTTGTTTTTTTTTCATAACTTCTCAGCACCACAAACAAAACTTCTTTTATGTCTGTAGTTTTGGTATAGCAGCAGGAAACTCAGAGACATATCTCAAAACCTCGTCAAATAAAACCAATACTTTTTGCATCGCTAGATACTACAAGAGGTAAGTGAGGAAATGTGTTCTTTGTCATTTTTGTCAGCTGTTGAAAACAGGCAGTATAATGACGTTGTCTGGGTGTCTTTTTTAAATTCTACATTTCTAAAAGTTCCAACATTTAATAATTAAAAAAAAAAAAAAGTATGTGAAAATGTGAAAGTGTAATAATGTTACTGTAATTCTAATGCAAATGTAAAAAAAAAAAGAGAAGCAAGTACTTTGTTTTTTTATACAGTTATGTAGTACATCATAGCTTTGAGATAATGTATAAAGTCAATGTACATCAATGATGTACATTTTACTGCATTAAATCCAAGTGAAGTCACTTAACAAATTAGGAACTTAATTCATGTTTGCACACTCTGCCAATATGAAGAAATTTGAGCTAAAAATATTAATAATAAAAACTGTCTGGGTGAATTAAGTAATAACAAACCAAGAAAACGACTCCTGTATCCGTCTAAATGCTAAAACTAAACACCTTGTCCTTATTTGACCATGGTCCCTTATTTATATCAAATCTTAATGACCTCAATATAGTGTTAGAAAAAAAGTGAATAAAAATGTCAGACATGAAATACACCCAGTCCCCCAAATTCCATGGCACAACAGCATTTCCACAAGTCCTTGCCACCTACCTTATTTTTGTGCAGTGAAACATTTTCCTTGGCTCAGTGCTTTGTAAATATTTGCTGTCTAAAACGAGAACATGCGTCTTGAGTTTCAGTGCATGTTACAGAATCCTCAGGGAAGGGCTATTCAGATGCTGCAAACACACCGAATATCACAGAACATACACATTACCTATTTCCATTCATAGATTTAATCGAATGAAGTTTACCTTGATGCTAAATATACTCTATTCAACCATAGTCTTCCTTAATAATTGGCAGACTATATGTTTTGCACCGGTGCAATAGCAAAGACAGGCTGTACATGAGGATTAGTTTGGTACTTGATGCTGAAGTCTTTCAAGAATAATATTTAAGGTAATGTATAAAAATTTTTTAAGGTTTTTGCGAATTGATGCTTTGCTGTGAGAAGAATCCGACTTTAGAACGGAGTGCAGCACCGCTGTGAGTTCCACTTAGACACAGTAAATTACAGTTTGATGGGAATATAATTTGCACATCGTGATTGAATCTAAAATATTTAATGAAAAATAAAGCAGAGATGTCAAACTCATATGGCAGGAAACATAACTTCTTGGGTGGCATGGCATGTGATAAACAACCTTGATGGAGAAAATCTGAACTGTGATGATGTTGCAGTCTCAGATATCTCCGCATGAATTATTTAAGACCTGCAAAGATTGAAACGGCAAGGAACGGATGATGTCTTCCCCCGATACAGTAACAACGTTTAGTTAAAGTTGGCCAAACATTGTTTCACTTGCCCAACTTTCGGTCAGGTCAGCAGTTCACCCACCTTTAGAAAACCACAACAAACCCTTTTCTGTCGCTGAAACTTTGACCACAACCTCGACTCTTGTCTATAAGCAAGTTTAAAGATTTAACTCAACTAACCCCAGACCTAATCCAGAAAATATCCAAATTAAAGGGTTTGATTTTGTTTTCAAAAGCATAATGTTTTTGGGACATTTGGGAAATAAACAGTTTGGTTAAAAAAGGTATTTATTGAATTTATTCCAGCCTGATTGGAAGTATTATTACAATTATATTGTTATATCGTTAGAGGAGCCAGTTATCTGGAGTTCATGTGTTTTAATGGATTTAACATATCTAATCATACTGTATATGTATATAAGTAGGCTAGTGGAGGGAGTTCTAAAACATCTCATAAAAAATTCACTTGAGGGAGGTACTGCCAGCGTGGAAGAGGCTTTATTTTGCTGTACAGACAATTTTTTAATATATGTACTCCTTGCTGTCAAAAAAATGCTTTTATATGAAGGTAATAATGTTAAAGGCTGGAATATGATGTGGAATATAATATTTCATTCATTACCGGTTCTCCACTGGTGGCCACTTGCTATACTTGTGTGTGCGCGGAGCTCAAGAGCCTGGCCATACTCTGAGCTCTGGCCAAGGTCTGCCCTGAGGACTGTGGTCGATGGCCCACCCTGCCAGACACTTTCTCTCTCCTACCACTCAGGACCACACACCTTCAAATGGACTCACTTTGTTATCACAAGCTCTCACAGAAACATAATAGAGGTATCATGTGTTGGAACATGCTTAAAATTACACATGCTATTAACGCAGTGTGTGTGTGTGTGTGTGTGTGTGTGAGCGCGATGCAGTGTTGCTGGAATACGGCTGACGGTTTCCTCGCTTTGTCACAGCAGATGAACGTCGCAGTGGACTGTTTTCATAGAAAATTATTTCTTGCAACAGAGTATTTCTGGAAAAAATATCGGGGGGGTGGGGATAATGATACCTAAGATGAGTTAAAATTAACTCAGACTGAGGCTGTGAGGCTGTCTGTATCCGTCTCTCTGCGAAAGCTAAAAATGACATGACATAATTAGCCCATAGCAGACATTACACACGTGGAGGTATTACAGTATTAGAAAAGGAAGGGCTTATTAATAGCCCTTTTGGCTTGTGTTGTGTACTCTCTCTGGCGAGGCATCAGAACGGCCTGGCTGGGCAAACAGGCAGGTACAGTGATTCACTTTAACAGGCGACATCTGTAAAACGCCAAGGTAGTTTACACTGCGGCCGAGGCCGAATTAAAGTGCTTTCATTGGAAACAAACACCACTTGCAATCAGCTTCTGTTGGCCACTGGTGTGAACGTAAATAACTGCTTACAGTGCTGCTGAGGCGGGACGGTGACCTGCAGCCATAGAATAAATGTAGTAGAGGCGGTTCACTTCAGCAACGTCCAAAACTCATGGAAGCGCAGAAACTTAATCCACGACGCTGTGTCGCCAAGAGGTGTTGACGTTCTATGTGAATTGTTTGGTATGGTACGGTATGGTATAATTTTAATGAAAAGTAGATATTTTTCTTTTGGAGTCCAGCAGTGGTATCTACATCTTCCAGTGACTTAAGGCCCTTTCTTGTGGTGTCTGGACAGCTGTTTTTGGAGTCACAGCTTTGAGGGAAAATAAAGTCGGCCTTTAAGTAATAAGGGGAAATGTTTAATATCGAATGGCGCGCGCACAACCTAAACACACATTAAAAATAGCTCTTGGAGTTGTGATTACATAAAATTGTAAAAAAAAAAAGGGGAGTCAGATCATTGGTGGAGGCTGCAATGAGGAGGCTGTGGCTGACCACCAAGAGACTGAGCCATTTCTTTTTTTCCCCTCCATTCCTCATTTTAATCAAGGGCCCGCTCCAGCATAAACAGTGCCTACCTACCCTGCAGTTCAAACAGCAAGGCCCGCTGAGACCCAAGCGATGATTTCTAAATGTTCACTGACAAGTTGGTTTAATTTGTGTGCTAAGTAGATGGAGGTAGACTTATATATATCTTTCTTACTTTGCATACATACCACTCTCCCGCTATTTCTCCACCTCTGTGAAACTTTATGATACTTCTCTGCATGAAAAGCATGCTGGTCCTCCAGCAAGTCCTGCTGTCTGGTTTATATATGCCATGCTGTGTTAAAGGTGAGGACAGGTCCAGCCGCCGAGACCTGAACTGAGACTTACTGTGGCTTCTTCATACCAAAGACTCGCCGACCATAACTGAGGACCTCATGATGCTCCTGCTTCTACTCTAACTCTTCTCTGATTCTCTCTACATCCCGTGTCCAGTGAGGTTGTACAATATAGTTGCGGCCACTGGGAACCCTGTCATTGTGTGGTCAGTTGTCAACAGCTGAGAGATTTTACAATAGCTGCTAGGCAGAGGTCAACAGAGTTCAAGTAGCTGAACTGCAAAGTCAGCATTATAATTACATCGCACTGATGATACAACTCCACAACAAGGTCACATGACGCCCCTGGTCACATGATGCCGTCACTGGGCAAATGTCAATAACAGAAATGACTGTGTGTCATGCCTACAGCAAGTGTGAGGAGGAATAAGTTAACTCTGCGCTGGCCATGACTCAAATCTGGGGGTCACGACAGCCAATCGCAACCTGAATGGGCTTATACATAAGCTGCCCATTATGTGTCTCAGAAACTCAGTTTACTTGCTGTCGAGAACAAAGTATGCCTGATAAAGGCAGACGGCTCACTGGAGAAACAAGCCATTATGAGTAGGAGTTCGGCACTGTGTCACTGACAATGGGGCAAACAAAAGGCTCTGTTGTCTTCTCCAGCCGCTTGCTTTTTTTTTCTTCTGTGGTGCTTTTGTGATGGATAATTGCCCTCCTCACATGATTCCATAATGCTGTGACTCGTCTTTCAGTCCCTGTGTAACACAATAACACAAGATAAAAAAAAAAACAAGGGTACTTTAAATTTGAATTTTTGACATTGTTTAGAAGTGGCCGCTTTTCTTCATTGTGGTGTATAATTTTAGAAAGATGTATGAGCAGGATGCTGACTTGAACCAGTCACAATACAGCCTGAAGCACAGGCAGGCAGACCAGCTCCAAGAGTTCACTGCCTGTATTGTCTTAGGATAATCATTTAAAAGTGCTCACACAACTGTACCACAGTTTAAGGCTTTATATCTTATTGCTGTCTGAATATTAAATTCAAATCAGACGGGAATACTCCAAGTCAGCCCAGATTTACAGTAAGTTACAATAGCTTTTAGCATTGTACAACTATATTACATTTGACATTTATATCTAATTTTTACTATTATTTTTAACACTAAAAAGTATTACAATAATGAATTCATAAGCTGTTATTTACCACCTGCACCTCTTTTAAAATTAATGTTTCTTTCCTGCTGACAGCAGTAAACTACAGTCTGCAGAGTATAAATGAGAGTCTGTGTTGCTACCCCAAGGACTGGGTTGAACTGTAAAAACTGTTCTCCGCACAAAGCCGTCTGCACATGTACTGTACGTGCACAGAAGTAACCCCGGGGCATTGTCTATTAGGTGCTTGGTAGGTATGCAGTCTTTCTTCTGAGTCAGCAGAGATCAATCTGGGACAAGCCAGCCGAGGAATGTATTTACTCCTTGAGGAAAAAACACTTAACTTCAAACAGAGAGCACAAATCACATTATAATGTATGCTGGAAGATGACTAATCCAACAGAATACTGACACATAGGAATGCATATATTATAGTATCGCTGGGTAAGGGAGCACTTGTAAACACATTCTTAAAAAAGTACCTGCATTCCAGCATGTGCCGTTAAAACATGTATGCAGATTAAATATGCTTGTAAAAAATTTGACGCTTACTGTGCTTCTGGGAGAACTTTTAAAGTGAAAACATGAAAAGCAAAAGCCCAGTTAGGTGGGCATAGGTGGGTGTTCTATGTTGTTATAAAATGTGGCACAGGAGAAAATCTGAGTTTACAAGTGAAATAAATTTCATGAACTTGTGGGTTTTTTTCAGATCAGTGGTTTCTCTGTTGCTGGAAGAAATATCCAGATCCTCTTCTTAAATAATTGAGTAATGTCATTAAGTGAAAATACTCAATTAAGTAAAACTGGATTGTTAGTAAAATAAAATACAGACGTATTATCAGGAACATGTACTTAAAGTATCAAAAGTAATGCTACATTTGTGCAGAAAAATGGCTTATGTGAGTGGTATATTATTTTATATTGTAATATTAATTTATAAATATTGATGCGTCAATGTGTCAATGTGTAAGCAGAATTTTACAGTTGAAGTTGGTTGAGGTGAAGTTAATTTGATCTGCTTCATTTACTGTCTGATACTTTAACCTATTTTATAAGCTGGTCATTTGTTTTGTGTGTAAAAAATTTGTGTGTAAAAATTTGTCAGATAAATGTAGCAGTGTAAAATGTTCAATGTTTACCTCTGAAATGTAGTGAGATAGAGAATAGTTATACAGAAGTATAAAACTCAAGTACCTCAAATTTGCAATTGTACTAGTATAGTACTTGGGTAAAAGTACATTTGATCCCACTAGGTTTCTTTTGTTTTCCTAGAGTCATTTTTTATTTACTATTTTTCAGCCAAATCATAAATACATGCATCTATCACACAGAATAGTAGTAACAATGCATTACAAAATAAAAGTAAACTCCAGGTTAAATTTCTTAATGGAATATGTTTTATGTACTCTACTCCAATGCAGAGTATATTTTAGTATTACAGTATTATATGTTGTAGAGGTGATATTGCTATACTGTTGGCTCTCCAGTTCAATAAATTAAAAACTCAGAACATTACCATGCATTTTCCCAATAACTAAAGGTAAGAATTAACATTATTATAGTATTGTATTTGGTACACATCTTTAATGTGGGAAATTGGAGACATTTATGAATGGTGGTATACTGAACTGTGCACTGTGGCAGGAACACATTTAAACGCAGCAGGAAAAATCATTTATGGATCTTAAATGAGCAAATAGACTTAATGCATTGCCAGTGACTGGTGACTTCCAGCAGTCTGCCTCACTGCAGTAGGAGACTTAAACTCTTAGAGTTTTATAATAATGAACAGAATTTGATGCCTGTGTGCCTTTTTTTATTCAAACAGTCCACAACTGTGTCCAAAATAAAATGTGAAGAGTACAGCTGCACTAAAATGAGGTTTCTAATGTGTCTCCTTTGAACAGTACACTCATATATATTTGCCTCTCCAACATTATTTTACAGATGGTGGTTTTGGGCTGTGTATTTGTGAATTACAATGACTCCTTTTTTTACTCTGAAAAACATTCCAGCAGCCTGCAAGATGAAATGCTGGAATCTGAGGCATGATGCTAATTTGAAGACAGAATAAATCTATAAATCTGACTTAGTCTCTTGCCCGGGGATATACAGCCATGATAATTACAGGTTGACTTTACAGACATGCAGACATCTCTCATCTGTATTGCTAATAGTATAACCAGCAGGCTGCTACGTGCTTACTCAATGTCTAGCTGTAGGGGTGAGCAGAGGTAAGCTGTAACAATGATATCATTATAAAGCAGAAATCGGTTGGCTAAAATTGTATGTTGTTATGACAAAGATTTACTGCTGTTTTAAAAGAATTATCTGTTTGTTGTTACATTGTGTGTCAGTTGTAGGATTATCCATTCATTATCATTCATGAATAATTCTGAGATCACAAATGGAACGAACATTTGCAGAAATGCAAAGCCAGATGTTCAGTCTGTGCCATGGCATTAGCTGGCAGACAGGATTAAAACATAATTGTGAATACATAAGACTCTCTGATTGTCCCCGCACGAACAAACAAACAAACACGCATCCCCATCCGCTGACAGCATGACTATCTGAGGAAGATCTAACACAAAGCAAAACGGATGATCTGGGAGGACAGTGCTGCATCTGGTTGTAGTTAAATCCTTGTTTTGCTGTGTCCTTCAGACTTGGTGCCATAGGCCCAACTACTCAAGCAAGTAGAGTTCATATGGACATAAAACCAACATGTGGTGCCTGGAAGACTCCCCACAGAGGTCAGCTTCAGGACTCACCGGCCCAGGAGACAATGGATCAGGACGGGGTGGATTGGATCGCTG
This sequence comes from Micropterus salmoides, assembly GCF_014851395.1. Taxonomy (NCBI): domain Eukaryota; kingdom Metazoa; phylum Chordata; class Actinopteri; order Centrarchiformes; family Centrarchidae; genus Micropterus; species Micropterus salmoides. The sequence continues at coordinate 9,011,724 of NW_024040928.1, forward strand.
GTGCAGGCCATGAAACAAACACTAGAGAGGCTTGAGACATTAAATAGACGGTTGGCCACTTGGGGACCTTTATTGGGCTAGAATTCTAGAGACGAAGCAAAATGTGGGCCTGATCAGATTTGCACCGTTAAAAATGGCTCCTTTTCCTGTTTCTCATTTTATTTCTCCGTGAAGTTTTGAGTTATATCAGCTGATTGGGTGGGCTGGATGAGAGCCACGCTGGAGACCAATCAGAATGGGCGAGTCTCACATCCAAACCAATCAAACACTCTTGTTCTCTAAGATGTGACGAATTTCTAATGCTAACATGCCTTCTCTGCTAACAACGGTTCCACCCTGGATTGGTCGGCCTTTCTGCCTCTACTTCTGCATTCGTAGGAGTTCATCAAAGAGAGTTATATTGTTTTTGCATGGTCAGACTTTTCCGGGTATTTTTGCGGCCTCCTGTTTGCACACCTGGCGGAATTGTGAAAGTTTGTCTTGGGTCATGTGTGTTTACCCACCCCAGGCCCCAGAGGTGACCCCACTGTCAGGGAGGCCAGCACTTGCGTGTGGCGATTTCCAAAGTGGCCAGGCTTGGAGAAGGGCCACACTGCCTGTGCTGCCTTTCAGCAATCTGGCCCCACTCTGGCTGCGCTTGGAGGGGAGGGGGGGGGGCTTATTGGCAGGGCGCTGCAATGTTTTCAGAAGCACAGACTTCTGGCAGCATCGCGCAATATGATGGAGAAAAATGCCTGCTGCTAATGAAAGCCAGCAGTGTCTCTCGAATTGGACTACAACCCGAAAGGCATTATGTAACTGAGATCCCGTAAACATTTCAAAATTGTCTCTCAACAAATTATCAAAGTTTATTTTTTTCCACATTATATCTGATATTTTTGAAACAGTTTGTAATTAAACAAACTGCTCTGAATGTAGAATATGTTTCTTTTGAAACCAAACACATTTTTGCCTGCAATTATTTTTCTATTTCATTATCAAATGGTCCTTTGGGCAAAAGATTTCAAGAGGGCAAGTACCGGGCACGGTTCTTGGATACCTAGGTGTTATTTGTAAGGAGCTAATTTGTATCAATAAATAATGAAAATACAAAGATTGACTTTGTGGCTTTAGGTCAATGTTAGATGTTGTATTTAGGATGTGTAATTTGAATTCAATCACTGTGACAAAATCAAGATCCCGCCTTATCAGAGATGTGCAAACGCTGCATCTGGTGAATGCTCCTCATTCACTCGTGTTTTGATAGTGATGTTTTTGGCCTGAGCTCACTGCTGCACCTACAGTATGTATTAGTCAAATATTTATCTTGTTCAGAAATACGTGGCTATATTGAGATGGGAATAGGGTAAGATGATTTAATGGGCACACTAGAAGGCCTTCTAGGGTGCCAAAGTTTTGCAATTTTGGTGGTCTTTTCTCAGAGATCAGACAGCAGAAAGGTCGTTTAGGAGACCACGAGATGCCGTGATTCAAGACTCAATGAGGGACATAAAAGTGTGCAGAAGATGGAAGGGTCTGGATGGCAATTACTGATCATCAAGGCAAATTTCAAAGGGTGACAAAATTGAGAGTTGAGTCTTACATATGATAGATTTATAGTTTTTCTTCTTGTTGTCATCATCTCTACACAATAAACTATAAGCTCTTCTTTATATTTTTTGGCACATTTTTGAAGTTAATCAAAACTTACACTTGAAATGCAGAAGAATTCCAGCTTGTCCAACATATTTGCTGTACTGTTTACTGACTGCTGCTAAACCATTTGATCCCACAGAAACGAGACATTAAAGACAAAACCTGTCTCAGTCTTTATTTGGAATTCTAACGCTCCCCCTTCCTCGACTTTTATGCTGCAGACCAGCATAGAAAATGTGATTTTCCAGTATATTTAATGAACCACCTTTCACTCAAAATAGATTGAAGGAACATTTCATCCTTAAAGCTGTTTCCTCTGGAAGATTTCTAACTTACATACTACACATCATATATCACTGTTAATGTCAACTCAAAAGTAACATTTGTCTTGTTGTATTTTTCTCCATGTCATAACATTTGATGAAATGTTCTAAAGTGTCTTTCGTGTTGTCCTTTGGACAACCAGCTACAGGAATAGAAACTTCCAGAAGGCACTACTACAGTTACAGCATGAGGAGAATTAATCAATATAGCCAAGTCCTGCTTTTTCACTTTAAAATGTAGTAACATTTAATGACTGTAATTTCTGGGTTAAAAGCATTGAAAATACATGGAAATTCATTGATGAAGTTATTCTAATAAAGTAAACTAATAATGCAACGTTAATCTGTAGTAATTTAGTGCCAGAAAAATGTTTGCACTTCTTAAAACTATTTTAACAAATGCACACACTGTATCCTTTTTTTTTTTTTTAGAAAACCCAAATTTATGTTACTTTTTAACACAAGATGAGCGAACAGAAAACTTGGTGTTAAAATATATAGTCATTAATATAGTGTATTTCTAGAAAAGTAACATGGATACAGTGCGTTGTTTCAAGGAAGACATAGCATGAGCCACATGTTTTGTATTTTAAGGATTACAAAATTTGTTGTGTACAGTGCTGCAGCTGGGATTGTGTGGGAAGGGGTCAAATGGGCCCATAAATTACTTTATAAGGCGTAATTTCTTTTCATCACAGCATCAATAAGAAATACTGTTAAAGTTAAAGTCAAAATAAAAACAAGACCAATTTACTCTAATCCTCTAGTGTCAACAGCTACATTACTGGGATACTACCATATATAATTGCTTATTCATCATTCAAATATCAGTGTCTGCGTGGGTTCTCTCCAGGTGCTCTGGCTTCTTCCTACCACTGATTGGTGTGAATGTGAGTGTGACTGGTTGTTTGTCTATGTGTGGCCCTGCGATGGACTGGCAACCTGTCCAGGGTGTACCCCGCCTTTTGCCCGATGTCAGCTGGGACTGGCTCCAGCCCCCCACGACCCGGTATGCAGGATAAGCAGTTGACGATAGATGGATGGATCATTCAAATATTTAAATTCAAACACAGCATTATATTTAGTGATGACATTTTACGCTTATGGTAGTATTGACAAGCTGCTGGTAAGTCTGACAATATCAGAAATAATCTAAATTGATCCTCTCGACAGCTCTGTCTTCCCTTTGGTTGCTGAGCTAACATTAACGTTAGCTAGCATTGTAGTTTCACAGACTCACAGGACAAGCTGCTGTTCAAATCTGGTGCTCCAAAGATCCTGATTAAAGTGAAAATATTTCTGCAAGGAGCATAAAAATGGTTCTTTTTTATTATCCACAAGCATTAGCTGTGAGTCAGACCTCAAAGGATAGCTAAAAAGTACGTAGCTGGAAGATGACATGCGCAGGCAGCTAACATAATTTATGTACAGATAGACTCCCTGCTTTGTTGTTGTTTTTTAATGGCAAAAAGACGCAATTCTCACTATGGCTTGTCAAAATTGTACTGGGTTCAAAAGACGTATTACACGATGCTGGCATTCAAAGTCATTAGCACATGTGATTTCCTACACCACTTTAACCCCTTGACGCCGATTGTCGCAAATTCGCATCATACCTCTTCCTTGCAGACTGCAAGCCAAGATAGCACATGGATTCCCCCAATGCCTGTTGGTGCATATTTAATACATACCTAGGAACCTTTTGAATGCCCTGGTTTCTCGTTTATGCCTGTTGTCGCTAATTTGCATCATACCTACACATACCTGAATTTATATCTTTTCTATGTTCTATAGACAAATTAACAATCTTCACTTAATTTAACATCAGCTTGAAAGCAAATGAAAACACAAATAATTTTTTGATTGTAAAAAAATTCAGGCATTAAGGGGTTAAATCCATGGAGATACAGTATATTGCTGAATTTACCTGTATATGGAGAGACGACTAAGACCTGCTGTTGATGTTCTGAGATTGGTTTGGAAGGGCAAACCTTATAATGCTATTAAGTCTAGTGTAAGTGTCTACTTCAAGTTACTACCTGATTTAGGAATGTAGGATGTAGTATTTTAGTCCCTGTAATACTTCCCCTTGTACCATATCTAGGCTTGTGTGTTTGGTCAAGAAAAGAACCTAAGTGGCATTTTGATAATCCTCTGCGAACATTCTTAAAGGTTTCATAACATGGAGAAACTTGGGTGGCCATGATAAATGCCATTTGACATTTAGAACTGCTTGCATTTATAATAGTCATTACATCAGTGCTCCCTAATGGTGGTTCTTATTTTAATGGGCAGGATTATATGAAAGGCCGTGACGTTTATATTGAATCTGTTGCACCTAATTAGAGTGGAATTGTGGATGGAAGTGTCTGCTTATTCACAGGCACAAACCACCCCTCCAGATTCACAAATATCCTTTCCTCTAAAGTGACCGCAATGCTTTTGTGTTGTTTCAGGTAGTGTAACTCCTCATTTCATTAATTTCAGCCAACCTCAAAATGAGGATATGCATGTTGTATTATTCAAACGGCAAGTCAAATTCAGCAAGACATGAATTTCTCTCAGATGCTTTAATACCTGCACAATACTGCAAGACTTTAGGAAGTTCAGGTTTCACTGTATCAAGGCTCTAAAAACTGACATTAACTTTTGTTGTGAGAGCTAAAGGGCCACAGGGGAGTCATCTGAGGCCCAGTGTGAACTGCTACTACAAAGTCTCTTAGCAGCAGCAGTTATCTGCCCTGACCTTCTCTTATAACCAGGGCCAGGTTTCCCTAAAGCATCTCTGCGCTGCAGTAATTTCCTCTAAGTTCCACTGTAAGCTAATGTGTCAACATGATCTCAGTGCAAAATGCTTTTAAGCGACTTCACAGGACCAAGTGTCCTTCTGCCATTGGTGCAATTACATCAAACAAGGCTAAAATGTTTACACAGAACATACATAAACCATAAATACTGCTTCAAAAAACACTGTTTCATCAGATAGCTCACTCTCCATGCAAAAACAGGCCTCAATGGAATTGGCTTGGTTGTCCCACCCACTCACTTTCTCAGCTGGAGAGAAAAGAAAGACAGACTGTCGCAGATGCTCTGTGTGTGTAATATAACAGCATGAATGTGCCTGTATGATATACAAGTGACTCATCCCTTTCTAACAAATGCCTTCATTTTAATTTCAATTTACTGTCATGACAGCTGTGAGATATAATATCACCAATGCAGATATCACTGTTTGCAGAGCCAAATCAGAAGACAGATGACTACCCACCTATTGAAGGCATGACTGAATCTCAGGGCTTCTGCCAAGAGAGGGAGATCCCCTGCTAAACAATATGATATCACTTAATCCCACTCTTATTCCCCAAGCGGCCAAGCCCACATAGGCTTTCCACTCAGTAGTGATGACTGGGCTCTCTACTGATGAAAGAGAGCAGAGGCCCATTAAACCTTACGACTCATCGGCTCATCTGAGTAATATGGAACAGGCACAGAGCTGGCGGGGGGGGGGGGGGGGCTAAGGAGACAAACAACTGACAAACAGGGTTTTTTCTTTTTTTTTAGTTCAACATGTTGACCTGAAATTAAATACACTGCTCAAAAAAATGAAGGGAACACCTGAATCATCACATCAGATTACAATGAACGAAAAATAGTTGAAAACTGTGACTGTACATTGTATAATTCATAACAAAATTACGTAACAGCAGTCAATGGAAACCAAAATTGATAACAAATTGAGGGCTGGATTCAAAATCACACTCAAAATAAAAGTACAAAAATTAAAGTCACAGGCTGAACCAACCTCAGTGACTTTCATCACAACAACTCGTAATGTGACTCATCAGTGTGTATGCCCACCACGTGCCTGTATACACGACGACAACATCTGGATACACTCCTGATGAGACAGCAGATGTCCTGGGGGATCTTCTCTCAAACTTGGATCATGGCATCAGTGAGCTGCTGGACACTCTTTGGCGCTACTCGGCGGCGTTGGATGCACCGATAAATAACATTCCAGAAGTTCTCAATTGGATTCAGGTCTGGGGAACGTGAGGGCCAGTCAATGGCATCAATGCTATCATCATCCGGGAACTGCCTACAGATCCTGCACCAGGAGGAACCCAGGGCCCACTGCGCCAGCGTAAGGTCTGACAATGGCTGTGAGGATTTCACGGCACCTCCAGACTGTTACACTGGTGCTCAGTGTGAACCTGCTGTCATCTGTGAAGAGAACAGTGCACCAATAGTGGACCTGTCAATTCTGGTGTTCTCTGGTGAATGTCAATTAAGCTGCAAGGTGCTGGGCTGTTAGCACAGATCCCACTAGAGGACGTCGGGCCCTCATGCCACCCTCATGGAGTCTCTTTCAGACAGTTTGGTCAGATACCTGCACACCAATAACCTGCTGGGGTTCATTTTATAGGGCTCCTCCTGTTCCTCCTCGCACAAAACAGCAGATACCGGTCCTGCTGCAAGGTTGATACTCTTCTACAGCCCTGTCCAGCTCTCCTTGTGTTAACGGGCCGTATCCTGGTATCTCTATGCTCTTGAGACTGTGCTAGGAGACAAAGCAAACCTTGTAAACCTTTGTTATGGATGTGCCATCCTGGAGGAGCTGGATTACCTGTGCAACCTGAATGCGCTGCAGTTAGCGCCTCATTTTACCAGTAGTGACAAGGACACTAGCAAAACACAAAACTAGATAACAATCAGGAAGGATTAGAAAATAGTAATTGTCTGTGGCCACCACCTGCAAAACCATTAGGCTACGTTTTTTGGCGTTTTCTTGCTGTTGCCTCTCCAGTGCACCTGTTGTCACTTTCACTTGCACCAATACAGGTGACACTGATTCACTCATTATGCTTCCCAACAGGACAGATTGATAGCCTATCCATGAAGTTTAAACTTGATGTTACACTGTGGTGATTAAATGTTCCCTTATTTTTCTGACCAATGTAAATTAGTATAGGTATACGTATCTATACCCTAAAACTTTATTAATAACAGAGTCCGAAATAAACACCTATCTCCTTTACTGGCCTGGTGTGGGAACACATTTTGACAAATAAACGCAGGTCCCAAAACACCCGGTCTGGTTTTCATAGAAGTTGCGGGGTTTTTAGCTGCTTCTAAGCTGCTTAGATCATTAATACAAATATTAATGTTTAAACGAATGTCAGTTTGGACATAGATCGGTTAAATTCTCCACAATTCAACTGTTCAGTTCATTTAACGGAAACAACAAGCCTAAGTCTAATTCTTAAAGATTTACCGCTGTAACCTACTTTACACTTTAAAAAAGTGCCGACTCACGTTACCTTGGAAGCGCTCGTTAAGTCTGAATGTGTCTCTTCCTTGATTATTATTCCTTTAGTCTGTAAGGGTCCACCAATCAAAAGAATCAAAACGTCTTTTCATAAATATTAATCCAACTTGTGAATCCTGTCATGTGAAAATCATCGCTCTCTGTCTGCTAACTTCTGCCACACGTTTCTCATCCTGCACAGTGTTGTTTTTGTTGCGTTGCTGCCATCAAAATAAAAGCGCACAAGCCGTCTGTCGGAGCAAGATCAAATGAATGACATGTATTTGATATTACTGGATAACTGTTTAAAATAAACAAACTGTTTCATAGTAGTTTCAGTTTTGTGCAAGAGGAATTAAAGGCCTGTCCCAAATAAAGGCAGGGTCAATTCAGTGATTTTAGAAAATAAAAGCCCGGGCTATTAATCAAAGTTTTACGGTATATATATTTTCTATATGTAAATATATACTGCATATGTGCTTGGGGTTTGATGTTGATTTGAAATATCAAAAGAAATTATATATTGTTCTATAACTATATCAGTGTTCTGATCGGCTTGAATTTTTGGTAGTATCCCTAAAGTAACGCACTGTGATTTGATTAGAGCAATACTTGTGTGTTGGTTAGTTCTAAGTTCATTTAAAAAAAACAGTAAGCCATACCTGTTTTAATTGTTAGCTATCTCATTGGTAACAGACATAATGATAGCTAAACCACCTTTACGTTTTGTCACCTTTTGTCGCCCTGCCCAACCCCAGTCTGGGCCAGTAACCACACACTATACGCCAGTCGATCAAGGCACATACCAAAAAACATTCAATGTAGTTTATCGGTATTCCTGATGGCCAGTCCGCCTTGCTCAGTTCAAAGATTTGCACTCCCTGACTATGTAGTTTATAATTTTTAAAAAAAATCTGTCCAACTGAAATTGCCTTCAGTCACAAATAATGTTTGTGTTGTTTATAGTTTGTTATTATTAAAAGGAAGAGAAATGCCTTTGAATGCCTATCAGATGCTCCTTTTTGTCTCAGCTGGCTAGGGGGGCGTGTTGGTGTCTGTGTTTGATTGACAGCAGCTGCCAGAGTGCCTGTGTTACACCCAGGCTTGGCGCCAGGATGAAGTTACTTAGGGGGCTGTTTAAAATTGCGAGTGGGTAATTTTTTCAGAAATGAACTGATTTTACCATGCAATAGCAATATATGGCTACTGATCCAAAATAGAGAGTAGTACTAGCAGAGTGATACATATTTTATAATTCATGAATGATTCTCTTTTAGCTGACATAAAATATAGCAAGTGAGAAGACTGAAAGAGATGCGCCTCTAATGGTCAATTTTGCTTCTGCTGTAAACAAGGCATGTCATTAGGGCCGCAACTAAAGACTATTTTGATAGTCGATTAATCTATCGACTATTCAGATTATGAATCACAAAATTACAAATGCCTCTCATTTAGCTATCAGCTTTTAAACTACTAACTAAACCTGAGGTTGTTTTAGGCATGTGCTAATTAACAGTCAAGACAATAAAATAAATACTGCTTTCAAAAATACATATTTTAATGAACATTTCTGCTGCAGCAAAAGAAAGTTCGTGAACTGCAGACGCTGCAGTAAGAGGGGACAAATAATTAACAATTTGTCATAGACACATTTCACAAAGTTTATAAATGTTTCCCCTAACTGAAAAACTCGCAAAACAATGTGATTTTTTTAAGGGAGTCTGGGACTAATTTGCCTTCACCTCAAATTAATCACGCGCAGTTTTCTGGATGACAGAGAGCCAATGTCAATGGATAACGAGAATGCATTAAAAATACTAATACAGGATCGGATATTTTATTATGCGGATAACATATCCAGATACAGATTTTAATAACAGGTGTAAGTTACGTGTTCTGTCTGTCCTCATTACAGTACTACGGACAGTGCCGCCCCAGCATACACCTATTCAAATAGCCTAAAATTACAGTGCTAAAGTAATTCTCCGACACACCAAACCAGCAGAATTCTCACAAAAATGTTTTTGTTTTTGCTATTTTTCTATATATACATAGAAATTAAACCGAGGGGGCAAAAAATATAACTGAAAATACAACCCCTCATGGTGCCGGGTCTGGTTACACCGTAGAGAACAAGAGAGAACATAAACTAGATGTTATGTACAGACAGCATGTTAGCAGGTATTGAACAGTAAGGACCACAATGGCATCTAACTGGACTGAAGTGACATTTGCAAGTACATATACACACTGTTTGATGTGCTGCAGCTGACAAGATGTATATTCATGTTTGTTGGATAAGAAGTTGACTTTAGCAGGAAAGCTAATGTGGGTTGTTGTGCAAAGCCTGTGGCTCTTGTGTAGCAGGTTGCTGTCTAACCTAATTCGCTGGAAAGGTATTACACTACTACCACTGCTCACTCACTATCAGCTTTATTAAAATTCCAAATGTGCAGTACAGAACATCTACTGTGGCTCATTTAAAAGTTAAAAGACTCAGTTTCGGCAACTTCCGGACTATATAGGTCAGGGAAACCTGCCAAAAGGCTTCTTGCATATTGGGCACACGTGTTATGCCACACATCACTGACATTTGATGTTTTCCACCTCTCCACTTCCACTCCTCTCAACCCTCCCCCGTCTCTTTGGGCTCCTCTCACCTCTCTGTTCTGCTCTGCTCTCCTCTCCTGCTTTGAGCCTCCACTTTTCTCTCGTCTTCGTCTCCTCTTCCCTTGGATAGTGATTGTGATGGAGAGGTTAATCCGGCCGGCATATGGTTGCCATCGGCGGCAGATCAGCCCATAATGGTGGATGGACAGTGTAGGCTAATAACGATCTTTGATCCTCCACGAAACCCTCAACTCGCGTGGCTCTGATTTCCCCGCATCGCTGCCTTGCTGAAATGAAGAGGCCCTGCCGCTCTGGAAGTCATTTTGGGCTTATTACTTAAGCCTCAGTGTATCCCCATTGTCTTTGCAAGCATTGGAAATGACTAGAGGCTGTGCTTCTGTGCAGTCAGTGGTGCGGGTATTTCCTCTAACTGTGCTGCTTTGTTGGCCAACCTCTTTATGCAGCAGCCAACTTTTGATGAGAGCTTTAATTTGATGTTGTTAAGGTTGTATGGTTTCAACTTTGCCATTTCTTTGGCTTATAATAGTCAAGGATTTTTTTCCCATGCGAACTCATAGCCTGTTGGGCGACGTCCTAAAATGGCCTCCAGATTTATTGGTGAGTTTTTTCCCTATCCGAGCCAAAGCAAGAACATTACTCAGCAGCAATTACTACAGCAGTTGACAGGGTCGCTGCTCACCACGACCTACGCACATCCAAGCGTCAAGGTGTATAGTGATTGAGTAATGCAGTACTAAAATGCACAATTACAGCTTACGGACTTGGGTTTTGTGACTGTGTCATCTTGGAGGGGCTGAAACAGCACACCAACCAAGCTCAGGATTGTTGCTAGGCCAATCACTGACACCTCAGCAGTAATTAGAGTAAGACCTATGGGAGGGCATCAGTCACGTCCCTGTCCCAGTGACTCATGACCCCCTCAGTAGAGCCTGTACAACACACCTCAGTGCCGCCTGCACACACGTGGAACCAGTCAGCGGACACTGAGCCTGGGCTGGTTTAAAATGTAGAGGCTTTGAATGGATGATCTGTTTACAGGGAGAAGAAAGGCAGGCTATCACGTTGCCAGATCTGGAACACATTGATGTTGATGCTACACCTATTGTCAGATGAAACTGTGGATCTATTTGATACACAACAGATGATTCATGGGATATATACAAATACTCTGACAGGCAGCAGGGAGATTTAGATCTGTGAATGAGCTTACGGTTGCATCTGTGCTATACAGTGACTGTATCCACATGCTCGATTTCATTGCTTCTGTGACTGTTTATTTCATACTGGCACAGCTAATTAAAGGACCAATTTTAAGTCAATATTTAGGCCATAAATTCTGCAACAAATGAAACCTCAACAGACATAAAACTCTGTTATTTTTTTGTATGAGGTGAAGTTTTCCATCAAGATTAAATTAAAAGTTTTGACAGCTTTGGTCCAAGTCACTACTTCTTTTCATCCAATGGCCTCCCCAAAGGCCAACAAGTACTGGCAGATACGCTCACCCCTGAGAACTAGAAACAGGAGGGATATATGGTGCAGCCAGTGTGTCGGCGTGTGTCAGCTTTTCTATTTCAGCCCGGTTTGAGGCACACCTTTGTGTGTTGCTGTGAAGTAAATGGATATTTTCCTCAAGGATACCTCACAGCAGAGTTTGTGTGTTCACCAGGAGCTTTCAGTGCGTGGTTGGAAGACAGACTACGTTGCAGACAGATCTCTGGTTTAGCTCTGGGTTTGCCTTCTCCCCCTGCTCCTGGCCAAAACTATGCAGATGAAAGTTTGGAGTGTAACAAAGTGATTAACAGCGGTGCAGCATGAATGGCTGAGGTTTGCCATATTTCTCCTGCTGGGTGGTAACCTAATGGCCATATTAACATTAATTCAATTTTCTCCCATCCTGTCTTTTTAGAGAGGCGCTTCATTATAGCGGGGGACATGCCTGATTTTTACAACACATGAGTGGGAAAACAGCAGAATGCACAGTTAGAGAGGAAAACATTTGAAAACATTCCGGCGACACAGCAAAGTTTCCCAGGAAATGGGCGGCTGCTCTGTGACCCTTTGTCTTTTCTTTTTTTATCAAACAGAAGCTGTGTTTTATTTTAAAGAGCTGTTTGTGCACATTTTCAAAATGAGAAATGCAGACCATATCCTGTTATTGAAGGCCCGGTTGTCTTTACTGTCTGGTAAGGCAGCGGCATATGGCAGTGTCCCTTTCTGCATATCAGGGTAGCTTGGTGAAGGGGCAGCATGTTTAGTCATACATTAGGGCGAAGACACTTAAATGCTACCTGATGTTAGCGGGAGTGCATGTGGATACAGTGGGGTTTTTTAGGCGTGCCTCAGAAAGTATGCACAATAATTTTGCCATTTACTGCGGTCTTGTGATGGTGCACTGCCGCTGTTATATTGGTTTGGAATGTACCATTCTATTTTTGAGTGAGCCCACTCAGTGGGTTGTGGGCCACTACGGCCACTGGCCCACTCATGACTTACAACAAAGCCCGATGATTGGGTCTAAACCGCCCGACGAAGTTGCCTTTTTGACGCAGGAAATTTTTGAGGTGATTATGTCAACATTTCTGCACTGCAACATCCTTTATAAAGAAATATGACTGACAGAGCGGACATTGAATTTCACCGCAGTGTTTTCCCAAATTCTATCCAACAAATTGCCCTGTTGGGATTTCCAAGGTTTCCAGTTCAATCCTTAAAAAGCAAGCAAGATTGATACAAATATGATGAAGAAAATTATCTTTTTTCCCCCCTCTTCTGATTGCAATTTGACCACAATGTGTTCTAGATCACAAGAATGTGTACTCTCAAGAACAATCCTTGTTCTGTGGCTGTCTGTCTCATTCATCTGTGTGAATGGAGCTTGTAATTACCGAACAGAGCAGTTGTGTTTAAATGGCAATACAGTTTGCAGTTTTTCACATAAACTGTCAGAAGCTTGAATGTGAACCGAAGCAAAATAAGCAATATTTCTGTGTAGAGTCCCTGCCAATAGCCCGAACAAAATAACAACTCCCCATCCAGGCCAACTGCTGTGGCGGCCCTGTTTATTTTTCTGGACAGAGTTCATCGATGGAATTTCAGAATTAACTGACAGACTTAAAAATATTTATTGAAAGGGCACCATAGCAAAAATGAACATCAGAAAAAAAAAAAAGAATCAAAAAGCATCCATCATCGCTGTTAGGGGAGTATACGAGCATGGTACGGCTGTCATTTCATTTCCACTCGCGCTAGATTAAATAAAGAGCCAGCTGCAAAAAAATCCTTCTGTACTCTGGAGTCTCCAGCCCTCTGGCACTATGTTTGACTGACCACTTGTCAAACTGAGAATGAAAAGGGTATACTGTAATTACAACTTGCCACAAGACTCTGAGCAGTTATTAATGAAGATTAAATATATTAGCCCACATTTTATCTTAGATCACTGGGGCCCGATTAGTTCGGAAACACAAACATATTGTTGATATTAGAGTTATTAGTTCCCATAGGATGAGATTGCCTATAATTTCTGCACCCTTGGAGGCATGCATGAATATTGATCCATCATGCAAGCTTTGGTAATAGTAGCTGCAGTAGTTGCACTAGTGGTATAGTTAAGCTTTAAACCTCAAAAGCATTTCATATGTGAGCTGGCTTTGATTTGGAGCTTGAATGGGGGAATAATGGGAGGCAGACAAGCTGGGGATTTCAGCCACACAAAGGCACCGTGCCTCTCTAAGGGGTCTGGCTGCCTGGCTGTCTCAGGGCCCTGGGCTGAGGTTGAGACTGAGGCTATAAGGTTGGGGTTTCACGGAAGACAGAGCTGCATGGGGGTTAGTAATGAAAGGTCTGGATGGATGAGGAGAGTCAGAAGCGTGTCATCCTCTCCTGCAGCCTAACCCTCACCTCGGAGATTAGTTAGTCGCAGAGAAGTAGCAGAAGGGCTTTGGAAGCGCAGGAAAGGAGGCTTGAGTGTGTGGGAGGGTCGAGCAGTGGGTAGACTGAGTTACTGTGGGGATGGGCTGGGGTGAGATGGGACACAGGCGGGGTGGGGTGACTTTGGGTTGTGGCGGCTCCTTTCTAAACAGCGCTCCTAAAAATAGGTCCTTCCACTATTTGAGTATTCAGTCATGAAAGGATGAAAGGGGTTTCTTTTCAAATCAACTTAAGCAAAGCAAATCTTGAATTTGATGCTAGATTAAAGTTTGGTGAATGTATGAAAAAGGGAAACGTGGAATTTTCCACTTATTTTGCAACAAAACAGTACAGTACTAGGACCTAGCTGTTGTACCTTAATAGTCAAACAGGAGCTCTAATAAAGAAATAAAAGCAGAAATATCTGCAGTAGTTTGAGGGGGATGACGGAACCTAATACAGCTGCAATAAAGTTAAAATGTCAACTATGGCTGATTTATTTGAAGTGGAAGGGAAGTGTTTAATACGAGACACATGGTTTCAATAGATAGCTGAAGTTCCATGCCACAAACTGCAGAAAGATGTAAAACGAACTGTACAGGAATTGGTCAGTGATAAGTACATGATATAAGACAGACACAATGATGCCATACAAGTTCACTCTCAAACTGACTATTCCTTTTTTATTTTAGTATAGTAACACTTTATTTCCAGTGAGATTCAACAATTCAGATGTCTTTACAGTACAGTACTGTATGTGTAGAAATTTAAAGTAATATTTTCACTACTTTGATAAACTCTCAAAAGGCCCTCTCCCATATGGAAGCTTGCATCTTTCTTGGTTATATCTACAGAGACAGACAGGTGCAAACAAATACACACCGCAATGCGCTCCAGGGCCTCTACTGTACACAAGCGTGGATGTTCAAATATACCAAGTCCCACACCAAATCTACTTTGCAGTCTTTGTTCAGTGTCTTGCACTAACACTTGGTGCCTCCATTGCCAGAAAAATAAACACTACCACTCAAGACTGGGACACGGATCCGAAATAGTGTCTGGCACAGAGCGCTAGGCAGCAATGCCAATGTGAAAATCTAAACATTTTGGAGAGAAATTCTGAACATTATAGCGATAAAGCTTACACTTTCAAGGGATTAACACATTTACTGAATATATATGTGAAGAGTTTATCTGGAATCAAGCAACATCAGGACTATTTTTTTCATAACTAGTGATAGTTTTGTCACCTGATTTTGACTTTTGACAAAAATATAGTACTTTTACACACATTTTAGTCATTTGATGATTGTTAGTTTTAGTTAGTTAGTTAGTCTGAAAGATCATCCGCGAAGCTTTAGTTTAATTTTTTGTGCAGTTTTTGTATGTGCTCAGCATTATCAGACCACTGCTGTGACTATCTCTGATTATTAAAGTGACCATGGTTAGAGGTATTGTTGCCCTGCAGTGATAGAAAACACGCACTCTGTAACAGACACGTGCAGTTATCATTCCCAGTCTCTGGCTGGCATTTTTGCAGCTACCTCTGACCTCCACCGCAGAATAAAAGCTGTGCATGGGAACCTTCTACACTGCACTCACTTGCAGCTGAAAAACACCTGATAACATTAAACCTAAAAAGCTAATTAAGTACACATCTGGGTTAATATTAAGATACAGCTGACAATAATCTTTTAGGCCTTCCTTCTGATAAACAAGAAAAAGGGAAATAAGAATGTTTGGTCCCACCCAGTTCTTGATAATGTTAGCTACATTCTTGTTAGCTTACCTTTTTATAGATGCCAGAAACATGCCTGGGAAGCATATTTTAGTTTGTTCCAGCTGTGTAATTTTCAGTTTAAGAATCTTACAATTCTGATAGAGACATGACAAAATGCTGAATGTTGCTTTTTAGTGCAAAAATTCAAACAGCTACATCAACCTATGAAGATTATTTTGGAACAATCAGGAGCATATAAAGTGCAATTCTGCATATTTAATAGGTGATTAGTTTATTTATTTGTCCATTGGTCTTTCACTTGATAATTAAGTTTTTATTTACTGACAAAAAATGAAACACATCTCGTCATAGTTTATGTTTTCAAAGGTATTTTTTGTGTAATTTCATCATGGAGAAACAAATATCTTTAACAAAAGTCCACAAAGCACACATGCTCTTTTCAGCAACACTTTGCCTCACATTTATACAGTTATAGACACATTCACACCTGGTAGCTGCAAAAATATCCAAAGTCATCAACTGGTGGCCACAAAGCCACTCTGCTGGAGTGGATGAGGGTAAAATACCTTGTACAACCTGACAGCCTTCACAGCCTTTCAGCAACTTCCTGGTCACAAATCAGCTTCTCTAACCTTTAGGCTGCAGTTTAAATGACCAGTCTCCAGCTCCACTGTCTGCACGCAGGTTCAGCTGCTAAATCAAACACTTCTTTCTTGCTGCTTAGCATTTATGTTGTGGTGCTGAAGCTTCATTTCACAGGCTTTTAATGGATGTTTTTTTTTCTCCTTGTTTATGGGCATGTGTGTGTTTTTTTTTGCAAGTTGAGAGAGAAGAATCCAAGAGAGAGGGAGAGACATAGAGAGACGGAGAGCTGAGTGTGTGAGAGAGAGTGGGAGTCCTGAGATGAAACGCTGACATGGAGTTTCCTCATGGCGCAGAAACGGCCCGTGAGTTCGGAGGCGTTGTTGAGACTACAGAGAAACGCTTTCCTCATTTTTGCTCCGGAGGAACTGACTGATCACTGGCCAGTCTGCTCGCTTTCGAAAGACAGTTGTCTCTGTAGTTTCCTGATCCGGACCAAAGCCCTTTGTGACTAAACAAATGGAATAAATTACCCAACTGGAGTGAATTATAGATTTTCCCCCTAGAAGTTGCTGGCATTTATTATATTACAAATGCCTTTATGTTAGGAACAGAAATTAAATGGGGAAGTCGTAAAAAGTGCACTCCCAGACTTATGGCAACAGCCTCCAATATTCTGTTAAACAGAAACGCTCCTCTGGAAGGGTCAAGCATTTATACTTCTGTATATGTTTTTTGAAGATCTCGGTTATTAGTTCAACCTGGTGACCCCACAGACACTTTGCCTTCTGTCAGAGACGACATTTCCTACAGTGTCAAATGGGCTCCAGGCATAACCCTTTGAGCTCGGCTGCTACATCTGCTCTACATATTCATCCCAGGGCCTCTTTAATCCTTGCGCTGCGCCCACACTCACATTCTCCCCCACACACACAAACAGAAAATACACACACCTATCTACACCCAAATGCAAACGCACAGATATGTGCACACGCAGAGGGCCGAGCACGCATGTAAGCATGTACGGTGATTAAGAAAGTGGAAAAAACAAAACAATTTAGTGCGTCAAGCTTGAAGAGGAACGAGATTTAGCAACCTCCATTTAAAACAAGCAAACAGTTCTGAATAAGCTGTGACTAGTTTGGTTCAGAGCTAAAAATACAATCTTATTTCAAACTGTAAATACACAACGCACCAGCTTTAGAACTTTGTGGGTGCAGTGTCTCCAAAGATAACTGGTGATTGATGAAAAGCTTTACTGAATGTTCAGGCTACCTGATTCATTGATACATCAGAAATTAATTTGACTGGATATTATGTTGCAATGCGAAGTGCTAAAATCAATTAAAATCTAATTAAATAATGCTTTAATAAAAAGAAAATTATGGTCAGTTCACCCAATGCACATTCCCAATGCACATTTTCATGTACTCCCACCTCGACATTTTACCATTACTTAAATTATAATTGAGTAAATTAATTTGTTATATCACCCATCCCCAGCTTGGTGCTACACTGTCGATGTTTAGACTCTAAGGTTTCTCTGGTGTGGCAAATGTTTGTTTTGTCAATCTTGTTTGACAGCAGCATACTCTCTCAGGTGAAGCCTACAACCTGACAAAAGTGCGGGAATTGGCAGGGACGTGTTCAGAACGAAAAACACAAGTGCCTGTGTTTGTGGGCATGGGAGGTTTCAGGCGACTGCAAGATGATCAAATACTAAGGAGGCTATTGAGATACCACTACACACATAGATAACATAATTTATAATATTATGACATACGAGGATGATTTACCTCTGGAAAGTTATTCCAAACAAGGTTTTGATGGAAGAATACTCTGGAAAGTTATTTCATTCATGTTTAATCACAATGATCACCAGGAAAACAATTGCATTGGACATTCAACATACGTCATTCTCGTAAAAGAAATTGGCACACTATGCTGTGTTGGATGGCATTGCATTAAGTTGTGGCAAAAGTTGAGCCAGGTGAAACTTTTTTTTACCAGAAGGCCACATGTTTATTTTCCCCTGCCCTCTGCATTGGAACCCCCAGCTGTACTAACACAGGGGTGAATGAATGAAGTGAATGAAGGCGCTGCGTTTTTCATGCATAACTTATGCATATGAAACTCAAAAAACTTCACGACAAGGAGCAGACTTTCTCTTTTGTACATAACATTATGCAATGTTGATTAACGTTAGGTGACCATCAGTACATGGATACAAGCATAGGGTTAGCAATGTGTGCAGTTGAGAGTAGCAGTAGCGTAAACTGTGAAACAGGAACTCAGACGTTTAGATCAAATTATAATGTGAAGAACAGTAAACCAAACTTGTTTGGAGTATAAAGGTGAACTGTGTGAATGAAATGTGTGGAGGCTTAAAATCCTGTAACTTCCATTTTAGTGGAACTTTAAGTAGTCACTACCAAACTTTCAGCACACTACACTTTGGTCTTTTAAGCTTTACCCAAACATTTAGATATGAGACTATATGAGTTGGATCCATCCAAAGTTAAAAGTACACCCACCATTTACATTTACATTTACTCATTTGGCAGACGCTTTTATCCAAAGCGACTTACATTTGAGGAACAACATACAAGCATCAACAGAGCATCAAATACAGATCTACAACTGACAATACATACTAGTAAGAGCTCATAGTACATATCACATCAACCACCAACACATCTTAAGGCTTAATTAACACCCTGTATCTCATTTATTTAAATACACAAATAGTAAAAATGACAAGTCCTGGGGCTCTTAACCCCCTCACTTTGATATGTCAATGTTAGAAGTATTATACTTATATAGTATATACTTATATACTATAGTATATACTTTATATAGTATGTGTATATTAATTTATGTACCTTTAAGCAACCTAGTCTTTGTCAACCTAAAAGTTAAAAAAAAAAACCACTTGGAGCAATGTCTTGTTTATGTCAGCAAGTCCTCAGAATTTAGTTGGTTTTAGAAGTCAACATTTCTTTTCTGCTTTTCAAAGGTTATGAAAATTAACATGGGTCATGTGCAGTGTTTCGTCAGCAGGATGCTGCAGGCTGTGAGCTACTGTTTTCTTTGAGATGGAGAGATAGAGTGCTGTTTGCCAGTATGTCATGGCTTCTGACAACCTGCACACAAATAACTAAACCCAAGTTCCCGCCACATGGCTTTGTTGTCTATTATTTTTTGTGTTTTTACATGAAAAGCCATAACTCACTCAATAGAGAAGGCCTGCTGGTTTAAACCAACCCTCCACAACGCTGTTTGGGTCAAGGAAAAACTAGCAGACTGCAAGACAAATTGCTCCTGGGGAATAATGAAAAAAAAACAAACTCCTGAACTTGAGTAATGGAGTTACACAAAACAGAAATGTACAAAATCAGCGTCATCTTCAAACCAAGTCTCTTCCTCTTGTGTCTACTAATCTTTTTCTCTCGTCTGCCAATCTTGTCTCTGTTACACCCTACGTTCCCACTGAGTCATATTATTTCCATATTTATGTCAGTGGCAGTCCCTTGCTTTGATCTCCTGCCTTGTTCAGAGGCTGATCCTGTTATGGCTTGTTCCTGTAAATACTTTGAAGTGCTCCAGGATTAGAAGATTGTGGACCCAATGAAAAAACAAACAGGTCTTTACACAGATTCATTTATAAGGTCCTTTAAAACACACAAAAAATCATTTGGTAACAGTAGATGGAAGTTTACTCTGTAATTGTTGGTAATTGCGAAGCCACTGTTTATGGGTTCTGACAGAGTAAGATTGCGAGTGACTGAATTGGGAGTGTGTTTCTGCCACACACAGCTTTTAGTCTTTGAAATTTGACAGCAGCTGGGGTTTGCACACTGTAACCATTTTTCTGCTGACCGTTTACTCGACATGGGTAAGGTTAGAAATGTAAGCGAACAGGATAACACTGAGCATGCACAAATGTCTGAGTTTGAAAATGACAAGGTGAGACACATGAAGACACATTGTATATATGAGCAAATAAGACTCAGAGTCTACAGCCTTGTTAGTGGCTAAGTGAGGCTGTACTTTGCCCCGGTGATTCCTTGAGATCAATGCTAGTGTAAGCTTGCAAACATGCTCACAACGACAATGCTAACATGTTGATGTTTAACAAGTATAATATTTACTGTGTTCACCATCTTAGTTTATTTCAAACAGCATGTCTACAGCGACAGTGCTTCTGGAAGCTAAATGCTAACACATCTTTGTTTAAAATGTTGGCTTGCTAACATTTGCTAAATAGCACTAAACATAAGGTACAGCTGGGGCTAATGGGAATGGGGATGTTATTTGTTTTTTCTTGTAGTTTTATTTAGCTAATAAACAATTAGAAAATAAAAACTTCAACCTGATGGTGATGATCACCAAAAAAACACAGTAGCTAGGTTCCCATCCAAATGTAGTGCAAATTTCAACCGAATTTCGTGAAAATCAAAAGAAATATGAATGCATGTTTCCATTCACTATGGTTAACTCAATTATTAGCATTTGGTTCATTGAGATAAACAGCTGGTTGCATTCATTTTCCATTTGAGTGCTATTAAACCATTAAACCAACCTCACCAAAAGTCATCAGCATTCATCATCTGGGAATCTCTATGTAAAATGTTATGCCAACCTTTGTAGCACTGTATAGATAATGAGATATTCCAGTGGATGAGTGAAAACTTTGACCTGCTGGTGGCACTAGAGGAAAAGTCAGGGGAACACCAATTAGGATTCATCCTCTGAAGACCGTGAATGTACAGCTCATGTATGTACACAATAGAATGGAAGTCTAAGTCTACTTAAAAAAAACCACTAATGTACGAAATGTCATCCAATACTTGTTAGATCGTTCGGTCCAAACCAATGCAGAGGGACAACCAACTGACCAACTGACAGATTGACATGGCCATCCATAGAGCCACGCTACTATAAAAACCCACACAGACACATTCTCATGTTTACAATGGGGGGTTGATCCTGAGAAATCTTTTACAATGTTCTGGCCAGTGATCTTGAGCAAGCGCGAGTGCTCTTCAGTATCATCCCTCTCAATCACCCAATCCTCTAAAAGGAAAAAACAAAATTACGCCCAACTATGCTTTTCCACGCGATCCAGAGAACAAAGACACCCTGATCCTTTTAAGTGACAGAAAGGCAAAAATAAAAACAGAGCTCCAACTAAAAGAGGAATGCGTGTTGGTGGCTGCTCCACATCCCCTTGTACTTGTCAAGATATGTAAAGCGTTTCTTCTCTTCCCCTTTTTATGAAAGGCTGTTAACTGTCGCACAAGTAGTGACCGCAGCTGTTTCGTGACATTTATTTTCTTGTCGTTTCTTCCATCGTTCTCTAATTGGCTTCTGTTTGTGTCCTCCTCTCATGTGGTCGCTCTGCGCTCAGCTTAAATGAATGTACACTGAGACCTCTTTGAGGAGGAAGAAAACTAGACTTGTACAAGTTTTTCAGTGGTGGTGGCATAAATGTTGTAGGTCACAGAAATTATTATCTTTAATTCTACGGCTCCGACTCTCTTGATTTTCGGTTGCTGCGTGTGGGTGACCTCATCCACTTCATTGCACATTTCATCGCATATTTCCTGTCCTTTTGCCACTTGGTCTGTGGTCTATCACACTTCATCGTGTGGTCTCCCTCTGACCAAATCACCAAGCTGTGTAAATTGCATATTGGGACAGACAAAAGAGTAGGGTATCATTTTGACTACTGTGTGCTATGGCACAGTATTAAATGAATGAAGTATACTTAAGCGTAGTAAGATGGACGCACACACTGCCTGTTCAGTTTGCATGTTTAATCTCCCTCTGAAGTGCCTCCAGTGCTTTGATATTCTAGAGCGTGTCTTTTTACGTCATGACAGCCTGTCAAAATTGCTTTTTCTTTGCTGCTCTTTATCATAATCTTTGGGAACTGCCTCTCTTACTCCTGGATAACACTACAAAATCAGTCATCCCACACGCTTTATTTCTGCAGTTAAAGAACAATCTTTAAATCTTATTTACACTATTATTACCATAATAAACAGCACCTAAAACAAATATTCTTGATGTTTTCTCAACTTATAAAATCAGTCAAAAAAAAAGCCAAGAAAACATCTTAATAGCCTTTATGCAGAAGCACACACTACACAGGCATTTACCACAACAGGCCACAGAAGCTAACCATTTTTTATAGTAGCTATGTGAATAAGCCAGATAAATGGATAATGCATAGCTCAGAAGTTGCGCATAGGAAGTGTAACCAGCAGACCTTATTGTGTTCTTTGGACATGTGTGACTTTGCATTCCAACTCACTACCAAAGGCTTGTAAAGATAGTATAACGACAAACACAGACAGCAACCGGAATAAAAACAAGCCTCCTTAAAGCACACACACACACACACACACACATATACACATTTACTGGAAGAGTGACAGAGCATTGCAATGAGAGAAAAACAAGTGGGCAAAACCACTTGGGGAAAAAAAACACCCTATATTATCAGGGGTGGAGATCTGCCACAAGCACATTCCTGATTCAATACTCACTTCAACCCAAGCTATTTCAATATTGGTAAATACTGTAGTGTACGCACAGGCTGGGGAGCGCGCTGCACCCAGCAGACATAACACCTCACGGGCGAGACATAATACTGCGGCTGTAGTGTTCAGCAGGAGCCAATAATAAAATCAATCAATCTATCTATCTATCTATCTAGTGTAGTGATTTTATGCAGAGTATCACTATAAGAAAACTGAACCATACAAGTCAGTTTGACGTCAGAGTTTGTGGCTGTCTTTTGGTAACTTAAAGAAATAATTCTACCTTTTTTGATTTTTCCCTTTCTTGCCAAGACTGAATATAAGGCTACAGCCAGCAGCCGATTAGCCTAACTTAGCATTGGAAGTAACTGCTCCAGACCACACTAAACATAACCCTCTGAAAAACCACAACAGATCACTTTTACAATTTTTTGTACGGATTCAACAAATGAGAAATAATGTGCTAGTTAGTGCACTTCATAGGTGCTAGTACGTGGATTTGTTAACTGATGGCTACAGCTGTTCCATTTCGGTTTCCAGTTTTTATGCTAAGCTAAGCAAATCACCTGCTAGCTGTACTTTAATATTTAACACACAGATCTGAGAGTGGTTTCAATTTTGTCATCTAACTTTTGACAAGAAAGCAAATAAGTGTCTTTTGCAAAAAAGCTAACTGCTGCTTTAATGTATTATTAAGATCTTGACCTGATAACCTGCAGAACCTCGGCATACAAATAAAGTCTAATTAAAGTGGAAACAGGTGGGTCAGGTAGTTCCTATGAACTCAGGATGAGAGCAGCAAAACATTATGTAGAACCTATGAGGTGTGTGTCTAAGCATTGTGTAGTTGCAATCCTCCTGAAGCAATACAAGCAGCAATTTTGTCAGGCCAAAATCGGAGCTGAATACAGTGCGAGAGAAAGCAGTAGGAGGCAAGAGATAGTGAGTGAACAGACAGGACAGAAGAGGCAGGGAAAAAAAGAGCAAGAGCCCGAGACGCTGAGGGGGTGAGAGGTCACAACCCTGACACGTGTAGCTAGTTGAACCTTTAACTTGTAGCGGAGGTCACTGCCGGGAGGCTTGGAAGGGAAGCGCTTTATTGTTCTGGGTTACGAGCTCCTCGCCAGCGCTGTTAGGAGCTCCTAAATCACACACACACACACACACACACACACACACACACACACACTGCAGGTCATTTGGGGCTGCCTGAGCCAGATACTGCCTGGTCTGAGCAGATTTTTCCCCTGGTAAAGTCTTTATCCTCGACGCCTCACCAGTCTATTCCTAGAGGCTGCTGAAATGGAAAAGAAGAGGTGGGTTTTATTTCGGACTATTTTATGATATGAACTAATGTATATGAAAAGACATCACCTCATAAACCAATAGAGTTCCCTCGCTCATGCACCTACTTAATGCCCCATGCAGGATATTTCACATGAAACATGAGAGCTGCTAAATGCATTCAGATAATGACATGAGCTGTAGTGGTGAATACGGACTGCTAGTTTGTGTGATTACATTACTAGAGCAGAAACGATTAGTCCAATAATTGATTAGTCGATTAACAGAAAATGTGAGAATTTGGAGCTTGTCGTTGTTATATACAGTATTTATATGAAAATAAATTTTAATATATTAAGGTTTAGGGCTGCTGTAGCACAAAACAAGCAATTTTAATTAATAATAGTAGGAATAGTGAAAATAATCATTATTTGCAGCCCTCGCAGTATATATTATTCATTGAAATAATTATATTTTCAGTATTATAAAGTATTTTTACTTAGGTACTGTACACAGGTACAGTTCTGAGGTACTTGTACTTTACTTGATTTTATGCTACTTTATATTTCTATGTACCTAATTTATTAGCTACAGCTAAAGTTAACAGTTACTTTTCAAAGAGAACAAGTTCTTTTACATTAAAATCATGAGCTTAGATCATGAGTTATGAGCTTAGAAAATACAATGCGTTAATGCAGTTCAAAATACTGTCTGTCTATAAATACTGTAGCAATGTCATGAGCTCCACAACAACCTGTTACAACAGAAAACGGTGACTTGTTCACTGATTCATCAGTATTAATAATCTAATATACAGTATAATAATATATCATTGAGTGCAATTTCTTTTTGCAAAATAAGCACTTTTGATAGTTTAAATACAATTAGCTGATAATGCGTCTGTACTTTTAAGCAGGACTTTTACATGTAATGGAGTGATATTCTTCCACCGCTGCATTATTATTATTTTTTTACATACAAATGCCTTTTTTTTTTTACACGTTTTACATTAAAAATGAATAGAAAATATATATATCAAAAGATGAACAGAAAAACATGTAAGATTGCTATTATAGAAATGTATTTCATTTGGTTAATATTGAATTGTACTTCAAAGCAACGTACTTGAACAAACATCACAAGGCGTGTGCTTTTCAAGCGATGTCTGTCTAATTCGAACCTTTAAAACCAGATTCAAATCTAATTTGACTATAATCTGGGCCTGAACAGTAGGTGTTCCTCATTGATTTATTGTAAACTCTGGTAAGTATCAGTGTGAGAGGTAGCAGAGAGGAGTGTGATGATGATAACCTCAATGAATTCTCCTCTCTCCACCCTCCTCCACAGTTTATTAGTTTAGGCCAGAGGCCACTTGTAGCCTTGCAGAGTGGACGGTAATTGTGTGCGTGCTCCTTAAGCACCGACCGCAGCAATAATAGACTGAATTATACAATAAATTCCCTCCAGATGTGCTCCCTCCACTCCCACCCACCCACTTCAATTTGACAGTTCGCACACCCACAATCTGTGCGAGGAGGCCTCCATCCGCACACACACACACGTACGTGCACTCACTCACCCATATACACGCTTACAAATGTACATACACACGTGTGGTGGCTTAGTTGCAGTGTTTGCATTGTCAGATTGTTTCCATACTGGTGTTAGCTTGCTGCGTTTCCTCACTGCTGGTGTAATTACAGGCCGTATTAGCTGATAGTGTTTTGCTAACCTCCTAATAGATGTCCTCCTGCCTTGGAAACCTCACAGAGACTCCATTCAATAATAAGCAGCCTTTCTAATACCCAGCACTACTAGACATCCACATACAGTACACACACACAGGCTGATGTTTAGAAGTAATCACATACGCATGTCTGCTCAAAAACAAAAAGATGCCCAGTTTACATTTAAATGTTGTGGAGTTTTCTATACATTTTTTATTAGCATGGTAAATGTAGAGACAATGTAGTGAAAGTACACCCTGAATAAAAACACAAAGCCACCCTGCATGGGTATCTACACATCTATTTCTGACCTAGGAGGCAGGAGAAGAGGGAGGATAAGGGCAAGAGGAAGAAAGAGGAGGCAAAGAGTGGTCAGATAATTATTATGTACACTGCTGCTGAAATGTGAGTCCGTTTTCTGGGGGGGTATTTCTTCCAAAATGTTTTCGTTCCAGATTTTTGTGTACTTCAGCCTACCGTCATAGAAACTGGGTTTCATATTTTCTTATGGCTAAATATTGGCTAGCTCTCAGCTAGCTTTGTGCTGATGCAGGAGGATGGCGAGAGAGTGGACCACCACTTAGATTGGCTGCTACACTCTCCATCTCCAAGCTTTGTTGGTCTGCTGCTGTACAGATCTCAGCATCAGCCTGCACAGTGCCACCCAGTGTTCAACCTTGGGGCTTTATTACAGCAAGAAGAAAATGGATGAATGAGTAAACAATGGATGGATTATAGTATTATTCAGCGGTGGAAAAAGTGATCTTACCATATACTTAAAGTTAAAGTAGCAATATCACACTATAGAATCAAAGTAAAAACCCTGCAAGTAGTATAAGCAAAAATAAATGATCCAAAAGTAAATGTTAATTATATAGAATGGTCCATGTGAGTAATTTAGATTAGATCATCATAGGTAGTGCAATGCATAGTTTATAAACTTATTATATGTTTTGTATGTAGAGCAATAACTAACTGGTAACTATAGCTGTTAAATGTAGTGGGGTAAAAAATACAATATTTTCCCCTGAAATGTAGTAGTAGTAGTGAGTAGAAGTAGCAGAAAATGGGCATACTCCAATAAAGTACAGGCACCCCAAAATTGTTCTGAAGTACATTACTTCAGTAAATGCACAAATCTGTTGTATAGGCAATTTATCAAAGTCACATTTTGCTGTTTTTCAAAGGTGAGAGAGACAGAAGAGGCTGGTAAAGAAAGGGGAATGATATTCAGTAAAGGTCCCCTATATTAATTGAACAAATATAAATGATGTGAAATAATATTAACAAACAACTGTAACAACAGGGTCACCCTACCACAGAAATTCAAAACTCCACTTCACTCCCATATTAATTTAGGAGTTTAAGACTTAATAGTTTTGTGACGCTATTAAATACATAACATCATGTTTGTTTACGTCAGTCGTATAAGAGGAGCAAAATGTATAAAGTTGGATCAGCTAATAAAATGTGGCTTTCTCATCTACACTGTCACATGGTGATATTGTGTTTGCCAGGTGAGAGGCTGGCCGGACTAATCAGTAAAGGCAGAGTAATTAGCCTGCAGACATGTTCCAGAGCACAACTCCCTGGTGCTTTGCTCAACCTGCTATCCCAGGTGGCTTTAATGCCTGAATGCCCCTTTTACCTGCTCTAAACTACATGGCCAGAAAAAAAAGAGAGAAAAAAAGAATAATTTTTAAAAAAACACGTCATAACAGGAAACAGGAACAGGAAAGAGGCTTGGCGGACTCTGCCAGAGGCCAGGTGCAGAGTTTGGCTTGACTCCCCCCCTCTGCTCTCTGGCTTGTGCAGGCAGGAGGGTGGCTGCTGGTAGCGGAGGCCTTTTCATCGCCAAGCTTCTTTATCAAACCCCTGGGTCTAGTTTGTTCTCCTGTTGCTGTTGCGTGGTGGGTTGCCGTTGTAAATTAGACTGCAGGAGAGGTGGGGAGCTCCCTGGTGGATCTCTGCCTAACGACTGCTCACACAGAAAGTCAAGTGAAATATCAGCAACACCGTTCATTTTTTTAATTACAAGAAGCCAGCTCATAAAAGCAGCCTCGTGAGCCAGGGTGGTACGGTTTCCTCTTCTTGTGCTTTTCTCCACATCTTGCCTCCCTTGCTATTCGCTGTATGTGTTTCCCAAGTTGGATTGCTCGAGGATCTTTAATCACCACGGTGAGCGAAAAAGATGGTTGGTGTAACAGCTATTTAATTTTTTTTTTTTTTACCCATCAGAGGAGGCCCATTCACTAATGACTCCTTGCAAGATAGATCTCCTTCATCCTTTCCGAGGTTACTCTTGGAAATTTACTGCTCAAGTTCACTGTCTGTACAGCGAAGGGAACAAATTAATTTACAGTCATGCTGACCAGTTTAGAACATGATGACGTATGGGGGAAAGAATTACTTTTAGCTTGCCCCTAAAAGCTGCACTGTAAAACAGTGTGAAAGAGATGAAATCAGATCCTAAAACTGCGAATTCTAAAATTGCCGGCATCTATAGCTCAGACATTCATTGAGAATATTAACTCTACACCATATGCACAATTAATTATTTGTTAAAGGCTGTTGTTTTTGTTTATTTTTGTTTGAGTGGTTGTCAGCTAAGTTCGTCATTCGGAGCCCTTGTGGCCTCCTGGGTGGCCGTGGCTCATGCCAAAGATGCCTCCGCCATGTTTAATCTTTGACATTTATTTGTTTGCTTTGTGAATGAATATGCAAGCTGGAAAGACCTATTAGTTCTAGTGAATCCTCATTACAGGGGGCCGTTCATCCTGCTAGACTGTGGTTGGTCAGGCAGCCGCTCCTCCAGACCAATGTCCAGACACCGCCTGGCAACCTCTTGCAACCTTTAGCCCATGTCCATTCAATTCTCACTGCCAACCAGTGTCCACATACTCTCTGGCAGCCGTCAGCACACCTATGCACATGCTGG
The DNA here is from genome assembly GCF_014851395.1 of Micropterus salmoides. Classification (NCBI taxonomy): domain Eukaryota; kingdom Metazoa; phylum Chordata; class Actinopteri; order Centrarchiformes; family Centrarchidae; genus Micropterus; species Micropterus salmoides. The sequence continues at coordinate 9,040,353 of NW_024040928.1, forward strand.
CATTACAGCAGCAAGGAGCCTTGAATTAGTTTATATCAACATTTTGGAAATCCAAAATCTGAAACTTTCAATGAACCACCTAAATAGGGTGATTTTAAATATTGACCGTTTTATGTGCACATTTGTTGTTGTCTCTCATAACAGTTCCAGTGGCTATGTGTTTGTGTACGCATGCGTGTATGCGTGTATGCGTGTATGTGTGTGTGTGTGTGTGCATGCTTTATTCGTTCCTCCTCTGTAGCATCCACCAGGCCTCTAAGAGCTGGGCTCACCTCATCTGGTAGCCATTACCTGCACACATGCTCCTGTCTGAAGGTTGATCTGCCGGGTTAAACAAATCCAGGCAGCACAGCGCGGCCCGCCAGGAATCAGCTCCATACATCAGCTGTGCAACAGCCAACATGACAGGGTTAGAGCTGGCTACCGTTAGCCGCGTACTATCACTGATCTTCCAAACGCCAAATACGCTCAAAAACGACAAACTCACTTTGGTTCAGGTGCTGGACGTTGCGATCAAATACAGCAAGATATGTGGCTTCTGCTGAAGGTTTTGGAGGAGGGTAAAAGCTGCTAAGTTTCCCTCTGGAAAGATGTGACACGAATCATTTCTCATGTATGAAGTTCCAAACTAAACAGTAAAACGCATACAGTCTCAGTATTGGATGTGGAATCAGGTAATTATCTACTGCAATATGCTTTATACAGCATTTTGGTGTGAGACGAAGCATGAGCGCGTAACTGTCTCTCAGCGGGGATGGCACGGAATTGACAATTTGACCAAGTTTGAGGAGTCTGATTCAATTCCGTTACCAATCAAAAGCGCGTGAGATTCCATTTATGTTTATTACATTTCCTGTTTCTCACTTCATCACGTCGAAATTGAAACTGACAGGGTAATTATCATTTCATCCTAAATTGATCCCAATCCATGTGGGCTGGCTCCAAACAGAGACACGAGAGGGGGAAAAGAGAGATGGAGGAGGAGAAAAAAAGAAGCGTTTTGGGAGCATTTGGCGATGGTTCAGTCATCTGTAAGACGTATCGCTTGAAGGGTGGGGAGAGATGGAGGGAGAGAAGCAGGGAGGGAGAAAAAGGAAGGGGAGACGTTTGGAGATTGCGTTGCGGGTGTTCCCTTGATGTCCCCCTGACAGGAACCAGATTGGGAGCCGCGCGGCGTCGGCGCTTTGGCTTTTTATTCGTCTGGCTCCGCCGGGTTTTTCCTGGCCTGAGCAGGCCCGGTTCTGAGACGCTGTGGCCCACTCGTGGAGCCAGCCTGCAGTTTAAGTGAGAATAACAAATGCTAGAAAAAATAATAGGCCTACAAAAAGAAAAAGAGAGGAGCAGCACAATCCTACTATTGTTCATGGTAGCTAGGCAGAAAGCACAGTCAAGCCACGTCTTCGGGACATTTTACTGGCTCTAATAAAGAGTGTGTGGTCCCTGTTTTGGAGAGGTCTGCCAGACTGACAGATATGCTCTACAGTAGTATTGGATGGTTCCGTATCATGTATTTTGAGTTGTGTTACTTGGCACAGCTCAGACAAGAGCTGTCATTCATCACGCTTTTGCCTAGCTGAAAGTAGTGGTCCGAGCTGCTTATGATGGCATAGTGTGCAATATGTTGAATAAGTGATTGTAAAGGCGCTTGTGGATAATGGCGGACGGGGAGATTTCACCACTCTCACAACATGAAATAACAAAATCATCCAATTTGACAGGCATGTTCTAACTTAAAGCAATTGTATATGAACAGAAAAAGATTTATACATCTCAATGAGAAATAAAGTTGCAGGTTATTTACAGTAGTAGACTGGACTAGAATATATTCCGAATCAAAGGTTTTATTGATCATGTGTAATGTTTAGTTTAGCCGTAAGGGGGTATGCAGCATGACTCTGAACATCTTTGTGTGGTTGGGTTATAGAAGTTTATAGATTTATTTCAGAGAGTGCATAAGCAATAAACTTTGAGTCTGTATTGAGACAAAGTGGAAAAAATTGTTGAAGATCTTTGTGTCCGACTCCCTTTTTATGGAATATATGCGTTAAATTAGTGTGTCAAATAAAATGCAAAACGGGGAGAGTGAGTCGAGAGTGATTCTCCATTCTCCAGCCTTTTTCACGTTTATTATTATTCAGCGTTAATTCCTGGACTTGTAGCACACACATGTCCCTGGCTTCTACTGTGTGGGGTACAGAAACACAGTTTGGTCTGTGCTTAATCAGTTCTGTTTTTAAGTGTTCTCTGCTCAGTTTCCAGCACAGCCCCGTGAAAGAAAAACGTCTGGTCGTGGGTGGCTTAGCTGGGTCACTGAGCCCACAGAGTGGAGCATTTCATAAGAAAGAGCCCACTTAATTCTGAACCATACATCGCATTAGCTGATTTACATGTGGACAGCTATCATTTTGTGAGGAGTTTGACATTGATAAATGAGGTGTTTTACCTAATAGGTAATAAAAACAAATTACAGGTCTTAAGAGAAAGGATGTTCTTCATTTGGCTCTGTTTTCTGTCTCTTCGAGGGCAAGGGCCAGATTGTTTCCATATGATTGTAGGCTTCATTTGTTAAAACTACAGACAGAGATTAATAACGGCATTTTCTGATGACTGATCCATACTTCGCCTTGAGGTTAGTAAGAGAAAAAATGGTAGGAACAACTGGATATTAAGGATAAATTTTTCCTGCACACTTATAGATTTGTACATTACTTAATTATTAATAGTATATAGTATTTTAATCTGTCAGTAAGTATTAGTTCTCTCCCTGTGATGCTCATTCTCTTTCTTTAAATAGCCTTCTACACTGTTTGTGCAAATTAAATGTAATTAATTACAGGAAACTGAAATCTCTTACCACCACTATAAAAACCTGAACTGAACACATTACTGATATTTATATCCTCCCAGCTGTATGTTGAGAGCAATAAACATTTCTTTGATTAGCAGGGCACAAATAATACCAGGGTTAAAAAGCCATGATGTTTTCACTATAAGACTGTTAATTATGGAGGGTATCAATGCTTCAGTACAGTGATTATGTGGCTGCTGCCCTTGTCCATGATCCATCAAATACCCTGAATTCAAATTAGTGAAACCATAAACAATCTACTTATGGTCAGTGGGGATTCACAGCATGTTCGCAGAGGGTGAAACGCTGACATACAATGTGAGATGACAAATGACAGTCCAGAGACGAGAACAAATCAGTGCTCTGACCAGAGGTTTTTTTTCCAAAGAGAAAATATTAGCCCAAACAGTACTTAGTAGGTGAGGGTGTGTTATTCTTAACCGGTTTGAATCACTACTGGACTCTGCGGGTCCCACAGAGCTCGTATATAAGCTCTCTCAAGTTTCTTCAGCTAGGCGTGAAAAGGCTTCCCTTCTGGTGTAATGCAAGCCTGACAGAGGACAAGTCTGCCTCTATTCCCCGTCTCAGTGCAGTCAAACACTCCCCGAAAGGATGAGGCGGCCACATCCACAGTCACACGGGCCATAATTTCCCACAGCCTAAAAGATCATTACATAGTGAAAAGTGTTCAGTCAGGTGTGAGTCCTTTCCCAACTTTACAGCTACAGGTGGCAATAAAGGAGCATGATACATGGTGGGAGTAGTATTTGAATAAAATCAAAATACAGTTAAATCTTTTATCAACAACTCCACTCACGTACAGGTATGATAGGTAACAAATACATTATATGTTTTCCATACTGTTAAATGGAAAACGCATATGTGCACGTTCAGTCTGAGAGGCCGGAGACATCGCTTTTTAACCTTGAAATGAGAGAGTTATGTTTTGTCACAATCAAGCAATCATCATATAGAGAAACAAAGACGATACTTTCCCTGTGACTTGAATTTTGCTGTTCCGTCTTGCTTGTAAATGATGCAGGCGTATGTAATGACTGCGCAGTCAGACCGAGGTAATTTTAAGTGCCACATCCAATCAGCACTATCACCACAAAGCATCACAGCTTGGAGCGCAGTCCTTCTCTCTGCAGGGCCCTCAGCTGAGGTGATACTCAACCGCTGAAACACAGTAAAAGTTACCGATATGGAGCAAAAAGAAAGGCTGAGGAAAGAAAGGAGGGCAAGGGGGATCGGGGGTGGAGGAGGGTGAAAGAGTCTTGGATCCTGTGGTAAGTGCCAGAGGGACACATTTTGTTGGAACACGGGGTGTGCTGAGTGATGGGAGAACGGCTACAGCAGTGTTTAGAAACACCAGTCGGCCAGTCTATTGCCTAGGAGCCTGGGTGTCTGCGCTGAGCTCTCCCCCCCACCGCTCTAAGTAGGATGGTACATGCAGCCTCACTGCATACCGCTCTGCGCGCCGCTAAAATTAGCCCCCCTGGAACCAGATGGAATTCTAAACAGAATAAACTTTTCTTGACTTGATTATATTGAGCCTTTCCAAGCTCCGACATTAAAAAGAAAGAGAGAAGGCAAAGAACGAGGGGGAACCTTAGAAGCTAATTGCCGTGGGTCTGGCGTGCACATTGGGCATTGTGTTGAGTCGAGACGCTGCAGTAATGCCGGAGCCTTTCCCGGGGTCATGTCTCCCAAAGGGGGAACCGTCACATCTTCCATGCATTTGTGGTGGGCTTGCAGCTCCACACGGACTGCATGTGAAGCCGCTAATTAAAAGCAAGCGATCCGTAACTGTCTGGCTCACCAGGCCGTGCTCATCCATGTGGCCCCCTGGCCCCTGACGAAGGCTGTTAGGCATCTGCATGGGAGTGATTTTAAGAAAATATTACACGAGTCTGTTATAAATCATCACTGGAGGTGTTACAGATAGATTACAGTGTATATATGAGATTATTATTATTAGAAGGATGTTTTTTGTTGCAGACTTCACCTAAGTCAGGATACAAAACATTTTTTGTTTGTTACCCAACAAATTCATATGGTTTCACTTTTATTCCTCATAGCATCATCTTATTGTGGAAAAATGGTGACATTATAGTAAAGTTGCAATATTTGTGATAAAGTAAAATCATTTATCATTTTCAAATTCTATTTTCAGATCATAACAAAAACATTTTTATGAAGTTGTAACCTTGTAGTCCGGGTTGATTTGGCGACACCCGTGGTTACTGTGGTAACAGCCAATGCAGTTTGATACAACAGGAAACACTTGTTGAGCAGCGTCTTTGTCAGAAATACAACAGAAGAGCAACGGGTGCTTCTGTTTACAGTGCAGCCAAACAAATTCATGTTGTTTTAATAAAGAAGTCAGTCAATAATAACAGAAACCGCAATCTGATTTCATGCTAGTAGTTTTCCACAAAACAGAAGTGCACAGTAAAGTCGGTTACATTGTGGAGGAGTTTGAGGTGTGCAGCCTGTCTCCTGCAGCTCCTCATCTAACAGCTCACTGTGGCTGCTCTGACTTGTTCCATTGCAAACATTTTGATGATCTGCTAACGAAAAATGGTGAAAATTAATCGCAGCCAGCGCTAAGCTCGGAGACAAAGATTTCACATTTCCCGTTAATGCTTCACAATAAAAGCTTCCCCATGTTTTGACAGTCAAATGCTTTTAATGTGAAGAATCAGCATGTTTGCATTAGAATTAAAGGATACCTATTATACTGCATTTCCAGTTCTATATTGTAGTTCTGTGACTCCTGTATGGCAACTTTGCATGATTATACTGACTCTTCTAGTAGGCCTTCATTTCAGCCTCTGTCTGAAACAAGCTGTAGATGCTCCTGTCTCTTTAAGTAGATGCTTACAGCGATTTCTTTTAAATATTTTAACATCATTATTTGAAGCTTAGGCCATGTTTAACAAGAACATCCAACATCGTAGATAAGTCATAACATGTGGAAAAGCATAATAGGTGTCCTTTAACCTAATACACTTGTGATATGGTGTTATCAGAGTGAACAGAAAACCAATTTAAAGAAAACCTGGCAGGGCTCAACTTTAAACTTTTTTGCATCTGGCCCCACAGTTGGTTGGTTGGTTGGTTTGAAACTTACGGGCCCGAAGACAATTTTTACTGGCCTTCCTTCCAAAAGTTATTTACCAGTGTTCAAACAAAAAAACTAAATCAAAGACTTTTAAGTTATGTTAATCGGTTATTAAATACATCCTGGATATTAAAAAAACTAAACTAAAATGTAATCACAGTTAAAATTATAAAAAAATTAAAAGGGTAACAAAACAATTTACTTTTAAAACAAAACATACTAACAGACTCAAACATGACATGCTCTCTCTCTCCTGCTGACAGCCATTTAATAAAAAAAAACTGTACACAGAGCAGCGGACCTGTCAGTCACAAGGTAGTACTGCCCAAAAGCATATGCTGCATCGTCCATTTCCCCCTAAATAGGACCATAATTTACTCATCATGTTTTGTTGAAGAATACTTGAAACTAGTGACTGAGACCATAAACTCATTATGAATGTGTTTACTGAGGTAATAATTCAGCTGAGAAGTAGCAACATTTTACTATTATTTTTAATGGAACCCTACGTCTTTTCGCAACCAGCGAACTCGCCCCCTGCTGGCCGTTAGAGAGAATGCATTTTTAAGTTACGTCTGCATGGTTTCACTTTCAGACCCAGAAGTTGCCGCTTGATTGAGATTAGAGAAATAACATTTGACAACCTCTCGTCACATAACTACAAATCTGGAAGAACAACGATGCAAAGCAACTGCAGGATGATGAGTTTCTAATTTATTTATTTTAAATACTAATGTTTTTGAGTTGCTAGTTCAACTGTCCCGATGTTACTTTTTACTGGCCCCGGGCCATTGGGCCACCGTTATTGTGAAGCCCTGTCTGGTAACTTTAATGGAAAGGGTCTTTGAAGGGTCCAAATGAAAGCAGTGTCTCTAGTCTGTAGTCTGTAGTTCTGTAGTCTGTCAAATAATGTAACTCATAAGTCATAGGGTCTTTAAAGAAATGAAAGAAATTGTAAGGCAGACAATAGCTGTAACATAACAAATATGTGTAAACATGAACCTAAAGAGCACTTACAATACAATACAAATTCCTTTAATTAAACAACCCATGGTTGGTAGACAAGACGGAATGGGCCTTTGACTCCCTCCAAACAGTGACTTTGATTTTCGAAGATTTGTTTGTTTCCACAAAATGACAGCTAAAACCCCAAGTCCTTTTCTAAACCAAAGTCTCACTACACTCCAAACTCAGCCCAGTGGTTGGCCACCTACAGAACAGAAAAGATGAAGATGAGGGAAAAACCCCTTTGTTCCAAAGGCTATCTTCTGGTGACTCTGGCTCGTGTTTATCGAACGCTGATTTTAATGCTCCATTTTTATCATGGCGATTAGCGTTGTTTAGCAATCAGTCAAACCGAGACTTCCCCTTGTCCATGCAAGTGTAAACACTTGTCTTCTCAAAACAGCTTCATTTGGATAAAGAAAGGACAGAAATGTCTCGGTGAATGCGATGGTGTATTTGTTCTATTGTTTGCTAAAGCAGAAGCACATGATGCAATGCTGGTGTTTATGGGAGGGAAAGCAGCAATTGTTGTATCAGTCATATGTGAGCCGTGACACACATGACCACCGTGAATCGGCCTTTTCTCTCTCTGAAATCTGTCCCATCCCATCACAGTTTTTCCACCACTCACTGGCTTAGCTCTCTGCCGCAAATTTTATATGATCCCCTTTTTTCAATAACCTCCGTTTGCTTTGATTACTTTAATCACCACTGAATCTAACCAAATTTCAGAGTTTGTGGTAGCACGGCCTGCTCCTACTTGGTGGCGTGTGTGATTGAGGTGAGACTCGGAGCACTGCTGCAGTAGCTCATTTGAGCCAGGGCTGAAGAGTTTCCTCGACAGTAGGAAGGAAGGGGGGGGTGGGGAGAGTTAACGTGAAGGGAAGAGTGAGGGAGCGACCCAGACGGTGACTTGGCTGGGGTCAGGTGTAAACATATGCACAGCTGGCAGGCAGATGTGCTCAGACGAGAGCCAGAGACCATGTCTTTAGTTCCTTCCTCTCCGCTCACCTTATGTACAGCTAACTCAGAAAGGAGAAACAAAGAAAAACTTGCGCACATGTAAAATAGTGTTTAAAATACACACATGGGGTCTTGCAATGCAGACAGTAAGATAATATCAGACGGGGTGGGGGCACAAAAAAATCAAAAGCTCTTGTTACTGCAGTAGTGGCCTCTGCTCCTCTGTTACTTAGCTAGTCAAGTGAGTGTGTGGTCGATGAGAGAGAAAGTATAACATTTCCCATTTTCTACTTTACTGGAGTGGTCTGGGAGACTCATCGGATGGGATTTAAAAAATATATTTCAGTGCACTGACATCCACGAACACACCATGGTTATATTCCTTTCACCCATTGCTTTACTTTTTTTTCTGCCTTTATTCAGTATGTGCCAGGCCAAACAGGACAGACAATTTTGTGCATTTTTGTGGATTTTCTGAGACCCCTAATCAAACTTTCAAACAAATGATCTCATGATGTAATGGGGCTGGAGGGATGCAAGCAACAACAAAACAAACTCTCCTCTGCTGCTAGAGCAATAACCAAAAGTTTACACCCCGGCAAACAGTTTAAATATTTACCAACCTTAGTAAAACAGTCGGGGATTATCCTGTATTGTTATAACACTGAGAAAAGACTCTCATACTTTCCATATTTTCTGCTGATTCCATGAGGCTGCAAACAAGGAGAGGGATCAGATTAAAATCTCTTTGTACATAAACTACCCATTGACTCACTGTCTTCCTGTCGGAAGGAGCAATTAGCTTTCCGAGACAAAGATCTCAGACATGTTAAATGGCTGAAAATAAATAAATGTGTCTATTGCCGTTAGACTTTAGGCCCTGTTTCAATTAGAGCTGAGGCCGTGGTCTATGTCTCTCACTGAGCTGCTGGCTCCTTCAAAGTTCTGCTTCTATGGGGACTTTTTAATTGCTATGTTTTAGCTGAGAGGGAAACAGAGAGGGGAAATGTACTGTATTCATCTTGGCCTCCCACTATGCTTCACTCATGAAGGCCTGGGGTGATTTGTCTCTTTAACGCGGAACGCCGTACAGTGAAGTACAGTGCTGCTCAGACAATGCATTCATTCTTCCCATCGTGAATGGAGATTTTCTTCCACGGGTCTTTTTTTTCTGCCTTTTCGGCGGATTGATTTATGTGACATAATTTATTATGACCAGCTACCCGAGCTCCTTCAATTTCAGGAGGTAAAATGATCTAGAGATTTGCTAAAATCACAACACCTTCAATATAAAAGCTTTTGACAAAGTCTGCACTTGATATTCATCATTAGATTAGCGCTTGGCATCTGTTAAGCCTTATATAACTGATAAAAGTAGTCTGTGGCTCTTGTTTTAAGGATTGCATTCCTTTTCAAACATTCCACACAATCTGCTGAAGTTGGTTATACTTTCAAACTCCTCCAGTCTCTTTTGCTTTTTCCATATCCAGCTGATGGCAGCCATGTCAACTATCAAAAAGCAGAGTCTGCTTACAGAGATGACTGATGAGCGATGGTAGGCAGATCTGTGTGTGCGCTCTTTCCCAGCATCCAGACATGTGGGTCATAGAGCGAGACCAGATACACACCTCCTGATCTCCCTGCTGTCAGATCAACACTTTCTGTCAGCATATCTGTGTCACTCTCTCTGTGCTGTTCTCACACTCTCTATCTACCCAGTCTATTCATTGTCCTCAGGCATCCCATCAATCATTCTTGTTCTTCGATTTGCGACCCCCAATCTCTCTTTTCCTCTGCACCCCGCTGGGACGAGAATGTTTAAAGGTCCCTTTGTCCCTTTGAGAGTGGGAGCAACGTGAATATCCTCTCAGATGCGATAATATGATGACGGTTCCGCTATTTTTCGGGGACGTCGCAGTCTCTTTTTTTGTGTCTCTCAACACCCATAATAAGCAGCGTGCGCCTGTCCACAGCAACGCTTATACCTTTCACCCTTCCCTCTCTCCGTGCGTTGCGTGATTACACACAGACAGATGGTTTGAGTTTGAGCCCTGCCACCGCGCGCTAATATCAGACATGCTTTGAATTTATCTCACATCTTAATGGACGACAGGGTAGACAGGCAGTTTGCAAACTGCAAAACCATTCCTCTTGCCCGCTGTTTATTACCGTATTTATTTGACTGGATTCGAGGAATGAGGCAAATTGGCCCCAGTGAGAAAGAGACAGAAAGTGAGAGCGGTAGGAGCTCCACATTGAATAGTCATGCGTTTAACTGTTAAGACTGCGGTCATGAGAGCTGTCAAATGCTTGTCTGTCTCATAATAAACTCATTACAGGGTGAACCCGAACAATCAAACCATCCTATTTCCTCTTGGACAACTTGGGCCTCTCCCTCAGGTACTGAAGTCTCTTCCTGCCTCTGGCAATATTGGATCAAAGCACTTGTCTTATCTCAAGCATACACTCTAATAAAGTGATTAATGACATCTCCCCTGGTTTCTATTAAAGAACATCTTCACACATCATCTTGACCCCAAAGGCCATGGGAATACGCTGAGATACTTGTGACCATTTTTATTTTTGTGTTAGGCCTCTGCAGTAGTTGCAGTATCACATTTCACTACAGTGGCCCACTCACTTACTGAAAGATAAACTCCTTTTGTTGATCTAAAGTGGTTTGCTTATGCTTCATCAATTGGTCGGTCGGTCAAGCTGCAGTTTTGGGAGGAGAGACGGGGGCGAACGGCTCTGCAGAAGTGGCAAGGGGAACAAAGACTGGTTTATGGCGTGTGGCCATCAGACAGGCTACATCAACACTGTTCGTCAGGACCCAAGAATAGTGTGGAGGGCTGAGTCAGCCTAGCAGCAGCTACCCACAGCAAGGAGAAGAGAGGGAGAAATGTGTGTGTACTTGCGAGATGGCCAGATGCAAAGGGAACAGAGAGGAAAAAGGGGGAGAAAGAAAACAACCCAAGGTTCTTGTTAAAACGAGATTGTTAAGGATCCCTGCTGCGGGATTTACTTTTTTTTTATTGCAATTCACCGTTTGACTCCATGACTCCACTCTTGACCTTGTAGCACACTAACACAAATGGGGAACTTGGCCTCCATGACAGCCCTGTTTACTGGAAATGCTGCTCACCAGGGACAATAAAGACTTATGATGCATACAAGGCTCCTGCCGACCTTTGCTGTTGTGGCCTAATGTAACTCCCATACCCACACATGCACATGTATACAGTACACACAAATAGAAAGATAAAAAGATGGTAAACTACATACATATGTCCCTCATAACTAGGTAGAAAGAGTGACTCATTTTAAGGTAAACCATGGATAAAGATGCAAAACCTTACTGTCCTTTAATGAAGGCAGGAATGAAAATTTGTCTTTGTCTTGGTTCAAGTGTTCAATAAAAACCTACAATAAACATTCAGGGCAATAAGATTAGGTGTGTGCATATGGTAAGAGGTATACCTATTAAAACACTGCTACGCCAAAACATAATTTATGGAGCTACTGTTTATAGCAACAGGACCCAGCATTGTCAGCGGCCTAACACTTTGGGTGTTGTGCGGTGGAAGGACGAGCTGTTTATTTTGTTTATCACTTCACTCTATCGGCTGCATATGGAGTGTGTATGTGTGTGTGTGTGTGCATTTTCATTTGGAAGCGATCTCCTGTGTTTTTCCTGTTGCAGAGCACAGAAGCGTGTGGTGTGGAAGCTCAAAGCTCTCGCCCACATCAAGAGAAACCATCCGGCCTTACAGCCACAAGCCCTCCCTCTCCTCCCCCCTCTCAGGCGTAATAACAGAGCCATCAAATAGCCATATTTATAATCTCCGAACGGGCCAATTTTAAAGTGGTCAACTCCAGAGGTATAGGAATTGTTGAGAGCAATTTGCGGTTTTCATTCTTAAAGAGGCACCATCCCAGTGGCAAATGAAATAAAGTCAGTATCCTTTTTTTTTTTCCATTTGTCAATATGAAAGCTGGGTTCAATTACATCTTTGGCTTTATTCTGATATCATTTCAAAATGATTTATTTAAACTGGGTTGAGCAAAAATTATTTTATTATAATTCTGCTTCATGTTTGTGTAACACAGAAATTAGCGTTTGTCATTTTCCAAAGTGCAATGATGAGATTGCGCCAGCCTGGTACAGTATGCTCTGCATGGTATTAATATGAGAGCAGTTACTGTATCTTCAATAGAATGTGCAGTGTGTTCATTATCATTTATTTTGACTTTATTAAGGGTTAAATTAATCACTTTATCATAATCACTTCTTTAAAACACACATATGTGTTTACAGTGTTCATCAGCGCTGAAACACCAATTTTCAGAGGTGGAAAAGGGAAGTTGAACGCAAGCAAAGAGCATCTGGTGTAGCAACACATGAGCAGAAACAGCAGCAGATCAGCATACATGAATACATTTCATCTGGTCATTATTGTGCAGTTATGGAGCCAAGTGCTCCTGCCAGTTTCCAGCCTCCTGTCACTTGCTGGTATCTGACACTGATGAAAAATGCAGTGTGTTTCGATCACCACAACATTACCATTCTGTTTTCTCTATATGTTGAGATCAGATGACTCCTAAGTGTTGATCTAGCATGATAAATGTAGTGGTGTGCAACACGTATGTGTTCTACGTTTGCCTTTATGAGTCAACCACTCAAAACTTCGAAGATTCAACCAATTAGAATAAGTTACTTTTGAATTATAGTTAAATGTTGTACATATAGCTGTATATGGTGTAATAAACAGGGGAGGCAGCAGGGAGGAAATGAGAAGTGAGGCCCCTATTCAACTCCCGAAGATTGGTGGTGATTATTTGATTACACACAAAATATATTAGGGATAGTAACAGTATAATAGATATTAAAGGTATAATAACTGGATTTCTCTCTACAAGAAGTTGTATCAATGCCTGGTGAAAAAGATGTGTCAGTCACTTTAAAACAGTTCACTTTTATAGAGTGCATTGGTGGTGCATATTAGCAAACAAAATGCAATTAATCAAATTATCACAAACTAATTGTCAGACGGTGAACCTAGGGCCTCTGCGAACACTGAGATCTGGGGCCCTGGGGCAGTTTTACATTTTGCCTGGTTGGTAATAAGCCTTGGTAATAAAAAAAAAAAAAAGACTCCTAAACAATGAAAAAGTTATATTACAAACTTAATAGGATCCTTGGCAAATGACAGCTTTCAAAAAAACCTTTTACAGTCATTCTGGACAGAAACATATTTCATAAATATAAAGACACTAAGTATGACAAAGCAATCTTTAATAAATAAATGACAAAGATTGGCTTAATGCCACTGCTCAGCAATGCAACAAAATGTTAAGGATAAATATCTTGAGGCGCCCTGGTAGCCGAAGGGTTACAGTGCATACCACATAACCTTTGTTGCATGTCATTCCCTTTCTCCAATTGTTTCCTGTCAGCTTCACTATCAATTGCCCAATAAAAGCGAATATGCCCGAAAAAGTCTTTAAAACCTCTCATGGATGTGCAGCGCAGCCAACATTGTCTGACATGAAAAACCCAAACAACTTTCGTACAACTAAAACTGAAATATTTTCAATTTCTCTGGCATGTTCACAATTTTCTTAAATCCATTTGATGTATACATATATGCATGCATTTCAAACTACACTAAAATCCACATCTGAAAGCTCAGATCCACATCAGAAAGTAGCAGTTGCTTATGACCTAATGGCCAATGATTTTCCCCCTGACTTGAAAATGACGGAACTACTGAATATTGTAACCATCTTGTTTACTGATGCTGAATCCTTTCAGATCCCTGTGTGTTTTGACTGCGTGATATGCAATGCCAGACCCATAGCTATTAACTCCAGCCTCCTTTCATCTTTCTGTCCTTTCTTTTCGCTCTCTGCCCCTGAAGGGTTGTGCTCACGCATGCCACCGTCATAATCAGCCATTCTGATATTCAAATGAGTACAGAAAAGCATTATTCGCACATGTGCAGTTGATGACCAGAATACATCAAGGGACAGCTGGCATGAAAATGGCCTCTCATTTTTTTTGTACTTTGTAAAAGTGGAGATTAAAATGGTAAGACGTTAGGCATAAGGAAGAAATACTGGGAAAAGGGGGCCAAACTGAGGGAGCTGTAGAGCTGTTAAAACACAGCCAAATTACACCACTGTCTGAGCAGGAAGGAAACCAGGCTTTATACACTGCTCAATAACTTCCTGTTTAACATCCGCAAATCACAAACTCACAAAAGGATTTTAAAAAGAGTATACCAGAGACCTAGTGTCATCTAAACACTGCCTGTGTATTTATGTGACTCCACTTGTAGGAAGCTGACCACCACCAGGTTCCTCTGAGTGTGAGTGTGAGAGTGCACGTGCTGGATGGGATGTGTGTTTCATATAGAGGAGGATGTTATCAACATGGCAGTGATGAGAGATGAATGGCGTCCCATGGGGCCGGCTTAAGCCCCTGCACATGTGCACAGCACTACCACCCACAAAAAAATATGACTCCTGGATACTTTTCCAACTTCTGGCTCTGTCCATAAATCAGCAGCCGGACAGCGGGGCTTGGACTTGGCAGAGTATCAGACGTGCCTCCAGTGACTAGGCCTGTCCGTCATCCTGCCACTGCTGCCTCGAGCTGCTTAATTAATGTGGCAATTGAAGGCTGCATATTATAATGAACACACAGCCCCCTCTATCTAAGCCTTCCTGGGCTTGTTATTCTTGGTCCCTGTTAAGGATACGTCCCTGTGTATGTTTGGATATTTATAGGTAATAGATCTATTAAAATGCATGAGAACGAATTAAAAAACAAATAAATGCAAAGGTGCTCAAACGAGCTTGGAATGTTTGGAAAAGGGATTTTCAGTTTGATGTTTTTTCACAGCGTAGCTGTCAAATTTATCACGCTCACTTTTGTTGGCGTTGCTGTCGCCTCATTTCATCATTATGAACACACAAGCTATTTTTGCTTAGGAGATTTTTCATTTCTATGAGGATTCCTACTCGCTGCAGTGTAAAATATGCGGAGGAAGCTGAATTAAGAGTTAAGTAACCTGTCCAACAGGCTTTTCAAAGAGAAGATATAAAATAATCACTTTGACAAACCAAGTGATGACAGAGTTGCATGTATCTCCTTTTCCACCATTGACCATACAGAATATCTAACCTTTAAGTAGGGTTATAAATCCTACAGCTCATTGCTGAGCCTCAGATGGTAATGTTTCTCTAAGCAAAGGGGGGGACTGTATCAATCTGACAGCCTCAGGTAGAGGTTAATGCCTCTGCATTTGTTGTGTGTAATGCCACCTCCCTTGGTTATAAAGACTTCACAAATCACATGCACCGATGCTCTGCGATTCTTAGACTGCAGACAGGCCCCCCCCCCCCTTTTGTGCTGAAGCAACTACTCCCTTGACTCTCTTTTTCGCTCTCTCCTCTCCAGGTGCCTGGACTCTGACTTAACACCACAGGTAGCCAACCAACACACATACACACACAGGAAAAGGATCTACTTCCACTGAGGGCTAATAGGATGTGACATCATTTATAGCTGACTTGGGGTAATGTGTGACATGTCAACTCTCTACGGTGGGATATTTTTCAGGAACATTTTTCAAACCTGCCACCAAGCAGAGTAAAATAAGGCTGAATTACACAGCAAAGCAGTTTCAAAAAGCAGCAAAACAACAAACCTAAAGGCCAGAGAGTGCGCACTCTGTATGCATGGCCACTGACAGCGGAGGATCTCGCCCCATCACAAATCTTGCACTTTGATCATGTCGACTCTGGCCTGGGCTAGGGAAGTGGGCTTGTATATAAGTTTGGCCTTCTTCCCTCTGAATTATGACCGGGGGCTTTTGATGACAAGGTAGCTGCATGCACATGATGCACTTTCCAGATCAGCAGAAATAAATCAACATACTGTATGTTATGGCCAACATTTGGACAGGTATTTAAGAGGCTTTAATCTGTAAATTTTAGGTACCTGTTGAAATTATATACCTCTCCAATACTAATATAACTCCTCTACTGTCATAGGTTTCTAGTACAGTCAAACACTTGGTAAGTTTTCGTGTCTCAGGCCATATGCTGTTTCTCAAGATTCATGGTTCTTGCTGGACTGGGAAGACCTTCAATGAGTTGACTTTGAACCCCAATCCAATTTCTCTATGCAACTCGAAACCATAAAGAGCAATTTTTAAAGAGTCTTTGTTTCGGTCAGTGAAGAAGGGAAACACTCTTTCTTGGATATGTTTGTACTCAAAATAGTGGATTCTTTGTTTTAAAAGGCTTTCATTTGTTATGGATTCATGTCTCTTTTTCAGCTGCAGAGTTGGGTAAAAATTATTTTTTTGGTTAGCCTTTGACTGCGTGCAAGTGTGCGTCTCTTTGTTGGTCACTGAGGAAGCTGAAAGTTAATTCTTTTAATAGTCTTTACTGGAGGAAAGAAGGGCGCAACCCCAATAATCTTGTTTGACAGTTGGGAGCAGGAGCAGCAAGGCGATGGTGTCTCACGACGCAATTATAAAAACAAACAGCATGCGAGTGTGTGAAGAGGGGTGGGAGGCGCTGTTCACCATGTTCTGGAGCAACGTATGTATACACACTCACATAACGTACTTACACATGCAAACTCCTTACAGGCCTTGCATGTGTCAGACTTTAATCCAGTTCACTACACACACGTGTATTATGACAAGCACAACCTCTCTGTGTCCCGATATCACTCACTTTCACTCTGTTGTTCTTTCAGCGCAGGCTGAGGGGTTCTAATCCTGTTAAGACCTGTCAGGACTAATCCAACAACAGGTCAAACCACCCTTGCTACCCCTCCGCCGCCGACCCCAAGATCAGAGGTGTTGACACAGGAGAAAAGAGTGACTGTGTTTGCCTGTTTAGTGGTTTCTGCCAAACCCTCATGAACCATTCCTGGGTTCACAGAGGGTGGGGAAATCTCGTATGAAGCACCAAGATGGCCATTTGTTCTGTATCAAGATGGCACTGTGTGGTGTTGGGAGAATCCTGTGCTTTGCTTTTTTCAAACTTAACAAACATGACAGAAACATTTTTTAAAGAAAATAGATATAATCTGCAGTGAAATCTGTCTGCTGCCCCCTACATGTGCAAATAAAGTTGTTACCAGAAAAAGAATACTCCTTGCCAGGCTGGCATCATTGGAGCAACATGGAGTGCTACATATAACAACTTTGCTTTGTTTCTGTCTCAGGTGATGCAATAGGTTTTTCACCTGTGATATTCTTTCTACCAACTTTAAAGGGCACAGTAGTTAGCTCCATGTTGCATTATACGGAGGCAAATGACTTCCATATCCCTGGAGAAACATTATCAAACTTCAAAGTTATATTACATCAGATCACTGCGTCTTTAAATGATGTTTGCATTACACTGACATCAACCACATGCACTGACAGTTAACGCAACAAAACGAAAGCTGATATCCATAACTTTCCTCTCATTATCACCTCCCACAGCAAACATGGGCGAGTTGTTCTGGAAGGTTGGGTGAAATCTAAAACCTGTTATATTACAATTAGCCATGAAAAAACATAAATGTGGACCAACTACTGCAGCAATCCGTGACAAAACTGGTGTTGATTTCAATGCATGAAAAAATAAACATTATTGAAAGGTATCGCCTCCAAAAGGTAATGAGCCAGCAAGCCAAGACCATCCAACACAAATTTGATAAAAAAAATTACAAATTACAGATTACCCTCTTTAATAAACATAAAGAAAATAACACTTATTTACTTTTACATGAACTCTTTTCTGAATGTGGGTTTATAATACACTTTCAGACACATCAAACAACAAAGGGAATTTTGTACATTCCGATTTTTATATTTCGGATTATGTGTGTATTTTAATATATTTTTGGTCCAACATTCCATTGATTTCAAAGCTCTGTGGGCTCAAGTGGATGAGTCCCTACTGCACAATGCATTAAAAAATAAAAGACTGTTTTCAACTTTGATTTCGCACTTGCCTCTCTAGTGCTCAGCTTAGTGGTCAAGCTTTACCGCAGCGTGCAGCAGTGACCCTGTTTGGCCTAACTTAACAAACCTCATTATTAGACAAGGGAATCTCTTTATGACAGCTACTCCTAACTAATGGCTCACTCTTCAGAGTGGCTGGACACATAATGCTTTCAACAGCAGCTGCCCAGTCTTGCGCATGTGAGCTATTAAACAGACGTGTAAGGGTCTGCTCTGCCATTACTGGACCTGCAGGACATAGCATGTTAACCCATGGGACGGGGCTTCACACCAACGCACATGCTTTGACACACAAACGCACGCTGTGGTTTCTCCTGCGGCCGCTCAGCTCATTCAGACTCCGACCACCATCAGCAGCTCCCCTGCCTCGCTCACTCCCGTTCCCCGGGGATCACACAGCGTCACTGGGCACTCGTGTCTTCGGCTGTGGGAAGAGAGCCAGCAGGGTTGGGGGACACATGAAGGGCAGAGGGAGTAATCTGAGAGGCATATTTATTAAGGAGGAAAGAAAAAAAGGTGGATGTGAATAAGCATGGGGAAGAGGAAAAGGTGAAGGGGAGGGTGGTGGGGGTTAACTATCACATATTTTATCATAAACAAAAGTTCCAAGTGTGCCTGTCATTCCGGGGGCTGAGGTGAGGCTGAGAGCTGAAGAGTAAATGTTGAGATGTGCTGATAGAGATGAGGCTACACTATGGCCATTGTATAGAAGTTTTGGAGGAGTTTGCCTATCTTTAGGATGATCTCTCAATGTAAATTAAACAAACAAACAAACAAACAAATCTACTATAATGTGTTTATTTGCGCTCACTGATCTATTTTAGCTAACATGAAATGTGCTTGTTTTAGAACTACTTGTCTGTTTGTCTAAACTATTATTCCAGCAAAAAATGTCTGTGATTTAGCTTTCTCTTCTATTGTTCTGGGCTCCAATCAAGAAAAAGCAAAAGCTGTGTCATTGCTGAGGGGAGGGGAGAGCCATGGTAAAGTGGGAAATCTGGCTGGTTCCCAGGCTTGCCCTCTAGGCCTGTTAATGTCTTATTTTCCTGGAGACACATCAGCACATTTAGGGTGTGAGAACAGAGGGAAGGGGGGAGGCAAAGAAGGGAGTGAGAAAGGGAGACATGAGATGGAAAGATAGCACTAAGGGCAGGCTGTGAGGAGATCAGAGAAAGAGAACCTTGCTCAGCAGCAAGTCTGACTTCCCCAGCATCCTTTTCTCAGTCTAGGCCCTGCCAGCCCCACATAAACACGGTGAACCTGTGGAAAGTTTCTCTCCTCTCTGGAGGGTCCCCTTCTCTCTGCTCTCATTTTATTTCTGTCTATCTGGCCCTCGACTTTCTTGTCCTGTTTTAGGAAAATTCCGCTGCTGGTAATGGTGTGCGCCCCTGCAGCCTTAACGTCTTCCATGTGACCATCACGGAGGCAAATTTCCAGTTTGTGTTTGTTTTAGGCAAACAGATCAGTTGCCACTTCATCCATCCAGTTTACCACTCTGTCCTGGAAGTTGACGTTCCACCAGACGCTCGCGTGGGCGTATGAGCTCTGAAAGTTGGCCACACCTCAGCCCAAAACCCCCCACCCCTGCCCCGACCCGCTACCTCCCTCCCTGAGCAAGTCTTTGAAATCAGGCTTTTGGCCAAGAGGGAATAGGAGATGGCGACACAGAGAGACATTTGCATAGGCTTGTTAAAAGTCACCAATTAGGGAATAGGCCTCACACATTGTGGCTTGGGCTTTGCCAGGGCATACTCTCAATTCATGACAAACATCCCCATCTGCAGGAGAGCAGCAGGATTGAAACCCATAAAACTATTTGGCAAATCTAACAAATCAATTACTACAAAATGGAGGAGCAATATTCTATTTTTTATCAGCAGGCTCTAGTTTAGCCCTGATACCACAGCTTAAGGAAAAGTCATCATAAATTTCTTGTTTCTTGGCCTCCTCAACTACAGGAGGCGCTCTGATTCAATTCCCTGTTCATGACTGCGGTAAGAGCTGGATGATGACCTTGTTTGTTTAGCCAACAGTGTTGACGCCCACCCACAGGTGCCAAAGGTACAGTGAGTACCGTGCCAGCTGTTTGCAGGCCACAGCAGCCCCTGCACTGCTTGGCTTCACCCTGCTCGACTGCCTGATCTCACAGGAAGAGAGGAAGTGGTTGAGTTACCCAGCAGCAAATTTGAGGTTTATAAAGGGAGAAAGCCGTAAAAAAAATCCAAGTGCCGTTTCCCTTAACTCAGCAGCTAGCCAGGGTGAGGTACTCTGTTCTAATCACAAATTCATTCATTGTCATTAGTCACACACAGTCAGAGATAATGAAGAAGAAAAGTAAGACACTACCATTTTCAGGGTTATGATTCAGTAGCATACTTAAACAGACAGACGAAGGCAGGTGTTCCAATTTCATGGAAGCGTGATTGCCTTGTAAAGTTTCATTCATTACACTATTAATCTGCTGTTACCTGTGTAACACCAGGGAACCACCCACAGTGACCACAAGCAGGCAACACATGCTCACTGTGAGACCAATAATCCAAAAATGCTGCTCATGATATCAGTCATCACTCTGGCAATCTGGCAAACAGTACACACGTAACTGCAGGGGGAAATACCTTTGCATTTCTCATGATAGCATAAAGCTGCATTTTGCTTGGGAGGAGAAATCAGTTAGGCATGTCTAACATTTGGATTTCATGAAGGCTTACCTTAGCATGGTCCTGTCTTTGCCAAGAAGCAATGGGAAGAGGGAGTAAGGTTGGCTTGTTATTGCCAGTACAACAAAGCTCAGTTCACACTCAGCTGTGGCATATTTGGAAAACTTCAAGCAAAGCAGCAACACGAAAGAAAAAAAAAAAAGAAGCTTTTAAATCAGTTCCACTCTCCAGTAAATTACAACCCTGCATTTTTAATTTCCTCTCTCCATACAATGTTATTCATTGGCATCCAAGCCAAACATTGGCCCCTGCAGCCTGCATAGCTCTGCAGGACAAACTGTCCTCTCATGCAGTCGCTACCTGTCAGGAGCACAGGGGCGTGACAGAAAAAATGCATTCCTTGATGTAGAGCTGAGAGGTGTGTGAGGTGAAAGAAAAAATGGGGAAAAAAGGACAAATAGAGACTAAACCACTGAGTAGATTTAATTTACAAGAATGGTTACATAACCAGAATTTGGACTGAATTTACATCATAAGTGGTTTGAGATAGACTAAATCTGTTCACTGATAGCAGTCATTGGCTTAATATGTTTCTCCACATGAATACTGTGGTCAAGTGGTGTCTGCAGTTTTTAAGAAGATCCAGACGTGCAGCTAAATGAGACTCCAACTTTAAATGCAACAGAAGACCTACAACGCGTTGAAGATGCAAACTGCTGCCATGTCAAATGCTGAATTCGTGGACGTTGCATACCAATATTTCATGGCAATAATATCACAATTATACGCTAAGAAGAGAATGTGCATACCCTAACATGCTTAGTCCATGCCTCAGGAAACTGTCTAAGCTCCCCTAACCACTAGAAAGAGACAGACTTGGCTGCTGAAACAACATTAAAAGCCTGTTACTATAATAGCAAAGCCTCATTTGTTAGCATTAGATATCTAAATACCATCTGAAAACCATGGCTCATTCTGATTAAGCAGAGTCTTGTAACAGTGTAACATTTCAAACAGTTTTTATATCCACAGTAGTGTGTAGGCCCCATTGCCTTATACGTATCTCCTGTTTGCAACCAAGCGACCCTCCAGTCTGGTGTTAAATTTCATGTTGCACTGAGCAGATTGAGTCGGAAAAGGACTTTGTTTTACTTTATCTGAGTTTGTCTGAATGTCAGTAGTTGTTGCGTTAGCATTATGCAGGAACAATCTCATTTAAAAGGTATTTTACCATCACAGTATATCTGCTTTTGTCATCACGTCTGAATACTGTAGGAGTGTTTGACAGAGATGTCGAGCAGGTTTCAAACATGAAAGTGGATATGAGATCTCATTTAGTGCGCCAGGCTGCCAAGACTTGCCAAGGTTCTGCTAATTCAGCTGTTTCTGTGCCACACAAGGCGATAGGATAAGGCACCTGGCTTTTGCTTAGACAGGCCTTGCATGTCTATCTAATCCAGAGAGACAGCGAGGGCAGGGCTCGAACTTCTCGTTAGATTTAGCCCGGAACACAACAACATAATCATGTCATTACCCTTGGCCAATTCTGCCACATTGTTGTTGTGGGTGGGAGACACTGGATTTGATTTCAGCAGACTTAGCTGACCTCTGCTTCATGGCCCTCCAGAACAGGGGAACTACAGCAGGCCGTCCTCCACGCTGGCACTCGGCCCAACCAAACATTTTAACTTTCATAGACAAAAACAAAACCGTTTCGACTTTCTTTCCCCCCATTTCTCCCAGTTCTAAAATATTTTTTTATAAAGCATTGAGAGGACATGTTTCTACTAACTTTTTGGTCTTGCAATTTTGTGCTGCTGTTGCAAAATTCTGCCAAAATTCCTCCGCACACCCCCTCCATCTTTCTGCTCCAGTGTTGATTATTTTGCTTTTTGTCTTTTCTTTCCTCCTAAATGTGTTATTCATCCTGTTCCGTGTGTCTCCAGGCACACTTCAGAACTGGATATAAAATAAACAGTCGCGTTTTCACCCCTGTCGCTAGGCCTTGACTGCATATACCTGTAACAATAAACAGCTGGGTTTCTGGGCTTGTTTATACTCATCTCTAGCCGTTTGAGGACAGAGGCACAACAGGAACTAGACTGTGTGCACGGATTTGCTAGGAGGACGCCCACTATGAAGCATAAGGTTGGTGGACGCTACTAGACCATGATAGAGCGGAGACTGCTGGCAGGTAGTGTGTACTCTGTCTGGCAGAGCTGAGGTTTACCTTGGAGTGACACCAACCATCTGCATGCTATAAGGACTAAATTGCCAGCTTGATGTCCAGCAAGCGAGACAAAACCGTTCCACATACATGAGAGAATGTGTGTTTGTGTTATGTATTTGTATGCCTGTACAAGAGAACCAGACAGACACAAAACACAAAGACAGAGCATTCACCATTGTTGTACAGTAGCATATCATTGTGCAAAATGTATCCCTAAATGTTTGTCATTTTCCATTTTGCTGCCTTAATTTTAGATAAACCTGCTCTAAGCAGTATTTTGTTACCAACTAATTAGAATGGGAAAGGGATCCCTCATAGTGATGAACGAGCAGATTTATCACCAACTTACTGCAGCTCTCCTTAGCTCTATAGAGCCTTTTAGGGTCTCTCAGCTCATTGTTTTGGTTTTACAACCCCTAACTGTACTCTAAACTCTAAACAGCGTTGCTTACAGCTTTAGGAGGCAGCTCTAGTCAGCTAAAAAGCTCTAAAAACACACTGTACACAACCTACACACCACTAAATAGCAGACTGACAAAATCAGAGACTAGCTGTCATTTAGCAGATAACAAGCCAGCTATTTCCCTCTGGAGTTGATGAAGATGAACATAAAGCAAAATTGAGTGAGATGTATGACATATGGCCAGAAACACTGCTCAGAAAAACTGCTTGGTTAGGTTTAGGAAAAGATTAGTTAGTTAGTTACGTCAGTTAACTTATGCATATATGGCATATGAACAGCAGTCTCCTGGGTGAAAGTCTTCGACCCATCCATCCCCCCCGACCTCATCAATACGTGGACTTGATACAACAAATCTATGACATTCACGCATAAAATGACGCGCCATCTCTTACGGCATTTGGTGATTCAAGGCTGTAGCTATGGAGCTTATGCTCATAGATGGTATACCCACATCATAGCAAGCAGTATCTGACGGAGCTTGTGCTTTTTTTCTATAAGTTTCCAATGCCAGTAGAAATGGTTGATACTGAGGACAACATTAAAGATGTTGAAGAATGTCTTCTCCTTGACGGAAACACACATCTTGTAAAGCCATTTCCTCTACCAACCTTTAGCTCGCTGAGATCGTTGCTCTCCCTGAGTGAATTAGTTGTCTCATATTCCATAATGACACATGGCAAAATAATGTTATTAGTTACCTGGATGTAACTCCAGTTCTGTAATGGTGTGGGTAGCCCACCGTCACTCACACCGTTTCACAAAAAGTGAAAGAACGAGCTGACAAAGGAGGGTTATAGTAACGTAACCTTGAGAATTGGCAGTTTGTGCAATAAATTTTCTAGCTGTAGCAAATTCACTAAATCTAGATGGGATTATGGGTTGGCCCACACACAACCATCATGGTTTAGTCAGGTATGCAAGGAAACCTTCATAAATAATCTGCCCAGCATCTCAAGACACAACACGCTGGACATAAACCTTTGATTCATTTGAAGAAAATGAAAAACCTTCATTACCCCATAGTCGTCTAGGGGAAACAAACTTTAACAACTCAGACAATCACAGTATGAATGTCATTTGGCCAATCCCCAGCCAGCTCTGGGGTTCTGATTGGTTTTCCAGAAGGATGTGGGACTCACAAGTGTGGCAGCTGCTTAAAATAAAGTGACAATTTTTAATGGGGTTTCAAACCTCAGCGAGTCCCTGCATCCTGCCAAGCCCCTAGTGATGGCATACATCCAAACCCCGGTTTTATCGAACAGGACATGGAGTGAGCTTGTTCTCTCAGCTCAGTGCCATTAGGAGGCCTGGATGCAGTCAACCATTTTGCGTTCCCCACCGGCAGGAGCTTTTTATATGTGCCATACGTGCACTTACACTAACACTACATTTTTTAAGTAAATGCTCTCCTTTCAATAAATGGCATCAGAAAATCCTGTAAAATCAAGTTAAACCTAATAAGGTAATTTGTGAGTCCTGGGCAAAGCTATTTTCATGATGATAATAAAAACCCTGATTAAAAACATTCTCTGAATTAATTCACTTAATTTGTGACTTCAGTGTAATGTGTGCAATATCGCTTCATCTCTTGACTGTCTATGTTAAAGTCAGTTCAGTGTACACTATGATCAAGGTCAGCTGAAAGAGGTGTTTAGTCACAGAGATGTAAAGAGTGTGGAACTCAGAGACTAACAGGAAATACAATTACTGTCTGTCTTGGCGCAGCATTCCTCAACAGTATGGCCAATTTCACAGCAATTTTAGTGAGTCACCAGGTCGTAAGTAATCAACCTTAATGTTTTCACACAGAGCAGCGCACCCCTTTGTGGTTTTATCCCTTTGGCCATTTGATCCTTCTAAACTGTACACAGAAGCTGTGGGCTCATACAAGTCCCTAGAGGAGGCCCACCGCCTCTGTATTTGTAGAATACTGTCATTTAAACATTGCGTCAACAGGGATCAGGTTCCTCACATAGTTTCTCATTTGCTCAAAGGCTGGCGGCTGCAGTAAGTGAACACTGCGCTGACAGTGTGCTGTCAAGGCCTCAGGTAGCGAGGAGATATTTTAAGCTGCAGGTCATTATGGCACTTTGCAATTTGTGTCAGACAGGTTATGGTTAGAATTTTTTTTGGGGGGGGGGGGCGTGCTGAAATTAACATAAATAACAGCTTTCAAATGAATGACTGCTACTATATTCTAAAGAGTTGCTGTCCCATCACTTGATCAAACAGACATCCAGAACATTTACACATACAGTAAAAACAATGGCTGCCCATCTGAGTATGTTGTAGAGTCTGTGCACTGTCTGTCTCGTTTGTCTGCTGCTACTGTAGAGTTAATTACAAAACCAAAGTACATCTGTGTGTCAATGTGTTCTTCCTACCTCTAACACACTCCTCCCTGTCTCTGCTAGGCCTACAGAAGCATCCTTCGTTACAACAATGGTATTAGAAGCCCTCCCGAGGCTCTGTCAGACTACAGCGACAACACCACAGCTAGCGATTAGTGATGTGCGATACCACTTAATTCCTATACCATCCAACAAGTAATACACAGGCTGGTATTGCCGATACCTATACCAATACTTTTTACATATTTTATTTCGATTTTAATGTGACCTGCCACCCTCTCGTTTCTATATTTATGAGGGAAATAAAGAGTAGGGTGTAGGTTTACCAATTCCAAATAATAGCTGCATAATGACAAGACATCAAACTACTGTCATATTCTTTATTTTAAACAAAAATATCCTGTTCAGAACTGCCGCTTCATAACATCATCATATTATTGTGACTTAATCTCAGACGTTTAGCAAACTTTGCAGTGTTGCCAAAGTATTTCACTGTCTTTGCACACACATCACACACAGCGGTCATTATTACCTTCACAGCTAAAATACAGCTGTTTTACAGTCAGCCATAGTCAGTATTCACTCACGGGAAAAGTAAAGGACTTCAGCGGCTCACTTCAAAGAAGCTTGGTCACAGAGCCATAGCATGACTTTGACAGGCGGAAGGAGAAGTAGTTCCAATCAACCAAGTATAATTAGACCACTTACAGTATAATAAAACACACACTAGCTCCAAATTACTGTAGTTAGATATCGATCTTTTTTCAATGAGTATCGATCCTATAGCAAGAAATGTTGGTATCGGAAATATGGATACTTTAGTATCAATCCGCACATAACTACAGTTACTAAAGTTACTAACAACATGCAGTCCAGTAATACCATAAAACAACCGGCTCCCAGCACACACCACTCCAACATAAAATCCATGTAAGGATACAAAACAACAATAAAGTTTTATGGGCTGAAGCTCATCAGACCAAAAATATTCAGATGATATCGAGTAAAAACAAAGTGAACATAAGAAAGGCTGAAAGGAGAATCACGTTAGCTCGCCAGCTAACGCCAAGCAGTTGCTAACGTTATCCCCGTGAAAAGTTTCCACATTACTTACTAACGCGACCCATGGTACTATCCTGTGTACCACTGGTATTGTGTCAAAGTGTTGACTTAGCCTGCAAGGATGTAAGGGTACAAAGCAAATGTGAAGCGATTTGTTTACTAGCCTAATGTTACAGTAATACAAGGCAGGGCAGCCAGCTAACGCTACATTAGCTCAGCCCTGCCACTGTTTGCTTCTTAAAGTTCAATTTATTGTCTTTAACCAATCCTCAGGTACACCGCTTCTTCACCTCTCAGTCGCTGCAACAAATTTGACCCACATAATATACAATGCTGCAGCAAAATGGGACAACAACACAGAGGAAGAGCCATCCACTAACTCTCCAGTAAAGTAACTTACTGCAGTCTAACGTCAACTGTTATAAAGTGTGATAGCAATCTCATTTATAATATTCAGTCCAGCTAACTAACCATTTTGTTATCATCCAATACATTTAGCTGTGCTCAAATTGCTGAGCCTTTGGTGAAAGTTACACAGATAGTAATGTTAATTACTGAAAAGCAGACAGGCGAGCTAACGATGTATCGGCTAAATGCAGTAAATGTAATGTTTTCATGTTATGAGCATGGATTAGCCCAACCTCAAGCTGACAAAAATATTACTGTAACGTTGCAGTGGGAGTTTACCTCAGTTTCCAGCATGTTGTGTAGCTCCTTGTCTGTCTATAGACACTTTGTACGGGAGTACCTTGCTGCGCTGAATGAAATGTATGGAGCCGGTATTGATCTGCCTCTGAGCCGGGAACGTTGAGTAAAAGAGCCTGAACATGTCTGGAGAAAAGCCACAGCCGGCATGCCAGTGTTTCTGCGTTTATTGCAGGATCTCTGTTTGAAAGCGTTTGTGTTTCGGATTATGCTCACTCATGCGTTCAAGCGAGCACGCATAGGAGCACACACCTGGTTGCAATCTTAAAACCACACCGCTAGTGGCCACTGAAAACTCCATAATGCCCCTTTAATTAGAGACACACTATTAAGAAGCTGGCAGCATCTGTGTCAGGGTGTGTCTCTCTCACTGTTGTCTTCTCACTGCACTTGACTCTGCTGGGGCTGAGATGTCTGCACTGAGTCCAGCACCATTCTAGTTCTGTCAGATGGCCAATCTGCCGCTGAGTGACTCCTACAGACTTTGGTGATGCTCTACCTTTTCCTCTAGCATCTTTAGCAGAGTGATATTTGTGGGCTACATGGAGAGAAATAAATGCTCCACTCAGGATAAAGTGTAACATCTTTGGTGATCCCATGACTTTACCATCTAGTGTCATCATCCAGTCACAATCTCAGTCAGTCCAATACTTAAGTTTATGAACAAATACCTGTAAAACTAATGCATTCCCATCAGCCTGAGCTGTTCTGAGGTTGGTACCAATGAGCAAATATTAGCATGCTAACACACTAAACTAAGATCCTGAGCATGGTAAATACCTGATAACATCAAAAAGTTAGCTTTGTCATTGTGAGCATGTTGCCATGCTGAAACATGTCCCAATCCACAAATTAGTCTGGAATCATATGGAGACCATATCAGATTGTCAATTTCTCATTTCTCCAGCTTTTCCAAATGTAGCACTTTTTTTTAAATAAGAAATGAGAAAGAACACAATAAAAAAAATATTATAGTTGCATGCATACAGACACATTAGAAGGAGACACACAACTGCATTGAAGGAAAACACACGCAAGTTCACCGGCACACATGTGTACAGTGACACCACACAAGCAGTAGCTGTGAGCCCAGGTTGTCTATGCATACCTCTGCCAGTACCAAAATGATTAAACAAATACCCCCTTTGTGCACAGCTGCCTTGATTAAGCTGAGTTGTATGTACCCCTCTGAAAAAGAAATACAGGAAAGTGCCTTTGGTGGTGCCAAAATTTACTTGCCCTGTTAAAACATTGCTGCTGTCAAACTTGTTTTTACTCTCTCACATGGAAACTAAATTTATCATGCCTCTCCTGAGCATTCAAGGCTTTAAAAAAAATAGAATGAGCGTGGTTATTTATGTGAAAAATAAACATTGAAACTTTATCTGCATTTGTGGTCACAGATTGCTGACACCAATACATTTCAGCATGATATATTTTTTCACAGTGACATGAGTGGAAATAGGATTGTTGTGGTTTACTTGTGGGATCTTTAGCATGATACAAGCCCGACACTACTGATCAGGATCTGACCAGTCAGACACCCTTTCAGAAAATTCACAAAGGAAAACTTTTCTTCAGTTGTTCATTGTCATTATGAATATTTTGTATTGAATTATAATTTAATAATCTAATGTAATTTAGATATGGGCAACTGCTGTGTAATGAATCTGTCAGGGCCACAGTTATATTAATTTTAATAATACAGTGATAACCATCAAATCAAGTAGGTTTTCAACAGCTCTGTAAGTGATTTCCTCCAAAATTTATCTTTACATCATATTGATATCATAATATATACATATTGATCATAATGTGCAAAAAGAGCACACTGGAGGAAAGTACTATTTACACACAACACAACACAAAATCTATAACTGCCTATAATCAATGTAATTGATTACATACTGTAAAATTGTACATGATCATGTACTGTGAAAGAACAACACAAATGATATAAGCAAGCCTGCTCTCTAGTGGTCATATTCTGACTTGCAATGTTTGAATGACTCCTTTTTTTCCTCACTTTTAACTCTAAAGAGCTGAGGTCGGCGGTTCAATCCCTGGCTCCCCCCTGGTTGCGTGTCGAAGTGTCCTTGGGCAAGATACTGAACCCCGATTTGCCCCTGGTGGCTGTTCCGCCAGTGTATGAGTGAGTGTGAATGTTAGTTTCCGTTTGAGCACTTAGGCTCAGTGTATGAATGTGTATGACTGGTGAATGCAGATGTAGTGTAAAAGCGCTTTGAGTGGTCGAAAAGACTAGAAAGGCGCTATACAAATACGGAGCATTTACATCTTCTAAATTGAATACTTTGGGTTTAGGGTTGGTCAGACAAAAACAAGATATGTGAAGATGTCACCTTGGGCTCTGGTAAACTGAAATAAACCATTTTCATTCTTTTTGGAGATTAACTGATAATGGAAAGAAATTAACTTTGGTTACAGCCCTAGTTGATTTTCATAAAAAAGTTTACAGAAGTGGAAGAAAAGAGAGCAGGAAGTCACACTCAATTTGCTGAATTTAGCAAAAACTGTAACCTGGTTGGCACATGTCATAAAGACATTCACAAAAAAAGTTAGACATCTGCTTGATATGCTCCTAAACAAACTTTTAAAATAGCCTACAATGCTACTTTTGCATTTTAAAGCTTGTAGAAAACGGGAGCTGATTGTCTGATTGAAGCTCATCGTTTCACATTACACTTGATCTTATGCAGGCTGTAAAGTGTAGACATCCATATAAGCAGCATCTCCTTGCTATTTATCCCTGACACACTCAAGACTATGCATTTCTCAACCTTGCTCTTTCGGTTTGAGATGACAGATCACTGAATAATGAATGATCCTCCTTTGGGTTTCTTTTGATTTAATATTCTTGCAACTTTTACACTCCACACAGAGGTATTGAATGCATTATGCCAAAGACTCCTGAAGAATCTGCATTATTGAAGTGAGGTTTCGTTTAAAACCATGTTCTCTGCAGCTCTAAAAATTTCAGCAGAGACAATTGGGCATCACCGTGCGTACCAAGGGAACTCTGACAAATGAACCGCTGTCTCAAATGTATCATTCATGGGAAATGCTTGGAAAGAGCGTTTTGACTGCTCTAACTGTCTTCCTTCCTGCTGTTTTTTCCGAGGTTACCAGGCAAGACTGAAAAAGGATTTCCCTTGTGGCCTTTATTTGATTTTTTTTAAATAAGCAAATACAAATTTTTACAGTGTCTATCAAGGCCAAGCATACAGCGGAACATACTGTACTGTGTGGGCAGTCAAGTCATCAGCTCTGCAGGAACACTAGAGGGCCTCTTCTACTCAACAGAGAGTCTCAGCAACAAGAAGAGGTTTGTAGTTGTTCTAAAATAAAACAGAGTGGGAATCTCCCCTGGCATGTTGGTCCACTTTGAGATTGTAGCCTATTAAAGGCACTAAATCAAAGCCAACCAAACTTATCTTGAGGTAATTTACAGATTAATTTCCACTCTTTCATGTCGCTGAAATTCCCTTTATCCATGCCTCACTCAACATTGCCTGTCAAGCCTCACAGCTTGACCATGTTGCCGTCCATGTTGCTGCCAGTTGTGGGGATCATACAGATCGCCCTAAGTTTAATTTCCTAGCCTAACCTCCTAATTGATAGTTTATTGGGACCAGCTTCAAAGCTTTTCTGATGACTTTTTTTTAGTTTTGTATTCCAGAAAGCTTGGACCCCAACTTCATCATCCCATTAGCTCCCTGTACAATAAGTATCTCAGGAAACACTGAGGTTCTCAGGTTGGGTCGTCTATGCAGAAAAACAAAGTGCATCAGTGGTTCTCCCTTACAGGGATCTTGTACCTATACTTATTGAGGTCCTGCAGTTGATGTAACAGCCACCACACGGCAAACATTACCCGCTGTAAATATATTAATACTGACTGCTAAATTTCACTGCGTTCTTTGCAACAAACATCACAGACATTTGAAGATACCAGCGATTAAAAGGGCCACTACGGATTGTTATTTTTATTTGTTAGAGAAGGTTTAGTACAACGAGTCAGGAAACAAAGGCTCCTCATAAAGTTACTACATATTTCACACAAGATCATCTTTATCATTTCTGCTGAAAAATACCTTTGTCTGCTATCTTTTGTCACGCCCTTTATCAGGTTAACCTGAACTCAAGGGAAAGTATGAACTAGCGATATGCACCCGCGTTGCCACTGTTACATTTATGATTTATTTCTTTTCTCTTTTTTTTCACTACTCTGGCAGTGGAGATAGATTATTCAGACAGCCAGTAGATGCAGATGTCGCCACCATCATGTTGAGTTGAGTTGAGTTGCATGGGGATACATTTCATTTTTTAGCATGTAAACAACTGATCAGAGGAAGTAATACACGTAATTGCCTTTTATTAGCACTGTATCTCTCTAGCTCTTTGGTGCCAAGGTGAGACAGGTTGATCAGATGGTGGAAACTGAGCTCATTTAATGACAGATTCATGAAAAATAACACACAGCATATAAGGATTTAGGATTAGGATAATCAATTTATTATTGAATGAATAACAACACAGCTGAGAGATACAGACATTTCATGTATGTTGATAGATCACCTGTAAGTCTAAACTGAGAACAGAGTGATACAGAGGCAATACACAGTACGTGCAGTACCAGCTATTTTCCTTCATTGCTGAGATCACTATGGAGCTATTTATAGCTGGTCTTTAGGATTAGCCCTTACGATTATCTAGCAGTGACAATGGATAGAAAGGAGGCATGTCTCATTTTGCTCTCTCTTTTCATGCCTGTCAACTCCTATTATTGATCCATCTTCCAACAGCAAAAAAAGCTCCTTTGACGTCAGATTTTTCAAAAACCTTCCTTGACTAATAGAAATGACCTGAAGCCTGTACCTATTTTACAGCTCCATAGCTATCAAATTACACAGGAGCAATAAACAGAAAATTTGCCAAAATACCAAGATAAAAGTGTATTATTTGTTTTGCATGTTATTTTTGTGTCTTTCTTGAAGAAGATGAGCAGTCAGTTAAATGTAAACCAAAGCGGTGTGTCTGGATGGACGAATATTTAGCAGATTACTTCTCTAAACACAGGTTTGTAGCTTGGGTTGTCATGACGACACATAATTACAGCAGAGAGTGTATTGTATGAATGCTAACCCCACACAAGCATGCCAGTAAGAGGTATGTGGTGATACTGGAGGAGCTGTGGTGATATTGATGTGGATGCTATCAAGGGCCGGACCACCACTTTATAAGAGGCAGAATGCAGCACAGACAACCTATTTTGCTCCCTCTCTGTCTGTTTGTTTTATGTTTGCTTGTTTGTGTGTTAGTTGCTGTACTGTATACACACCTGTTCTTTATATAAACATATTTTATATTTGACATTGATATTAGGTTTTGCATGGTACAGTATGTACGACACTTTCAGATGTAATGTTCGGAAAATGGACGGTACTTGTATAGTGCTTTTCTAGTCTTCCAACCACTTAAAGCACTTTACACATCACATTCACCCCATTCACACACTGATAGAAGCTACCACGCTAGGTGCCAACTGCTCATAAGAAACAGAAACTAATCATTTACAGACACACAACCTTTGGGAGCAATTCAGATTTTTTCCCAAGCACACTTTGATATGCAGACTGGCTGAGCCAGGAATCAAACCACTAACCTCCTGATCAGTGGGAAACGTGATCTACCTCCTGAACCACAGCGCCCAAACATAAAAAAATAAACACTACGTGTTATCGTAGCACAAGCTGTGCATTTGTGTTCTCGGTATATTTTCGACAGGCAGTAATAATCTGTTCGAGCGCACAACATATCATGATATCTGCAAATAGATGAACCTCTTTCACCACTTTGTAAAATACATATTTTCGACGCACGTTCTAAAAATAAATAAAACACAAGCAAACTGAGATCCACATTCATCAATGTGACAACACACAGCAAACACAAAATTGAGGAACGCTCCTTAATGTGATTAGATGAGGTCAATCACTTCTTATGTTGGAAAAGGACTTTGGTTTTGACCAATCATTGCATAATTCCAATATTACTGTAGGTATTTGCTATAGGGTTAGCCTGTAGCACTTCATAATAAGGATATAGAGCACATGTATTTAAGTAATGCTTAATTATGAATAATGTATGATTATTTATTTATGACGCTTTAATTAACTCAGGATGTATGAATTTCTGTTGCTCTCCATTAATTAAGTCCCATTGACTTTATGTGATTAGTTAACACTTAATACATCATCGGTTTATGAATGTTAATTCATGGTTATCTCATACGTTAATTGATCTACCACCAAATTAGCTGGATTCCAGCTGCATGTAATTAAAGGCGTCTCAGACCCATGCATTTGATCAGCCTCTTTGAAAGCAGAACCGTACCTATCAGAGCTGTCCTAGCATATTTGGTGCCCTAGGCAACCTTCCCCTTTTAGCAATAGACACTTAATTTCCTGCATTTTGGTGCACCTATTCATGTCACTAATAAATTAATTCCTTTTAATTCAGTTATATACTCCTGCAGGTTTGCTGAAACACCCTTTTGGTGGCTACATGGGGCGAACAACACTCCAACACTGACCCAAGCTTAACACAGATAAACACCTATAAAGCAACCAAATCAGTGGAATTTATTAACATAAGACAATAAATCAAGAACACCAAAAACACAAGGCGGGTCGCTGTGGGTGGTGGACCTCCTTCGGCAATCAGCTGTAGCACTCCTGAGGCAGAACTAGGACAGAAAAGGTACATGGACAAAGCACAGAGAAACACATACAGCTGTAACACCCCTACCCTTAAAACAACTTTTTTGTCACACAATCACATGTACAAAAACATAAGTTCAACACGGACCAAATATAGCTCACAAGTGTTCATTGTGACAAGTTACAAACAAGTTGAAGTTATTTTTAGGAATGAACTAGATCTAACTGAGGTAATGATTTACAAGGCAAGACACATAACACACACCTCGCTACCTGAGCAGGTGCAATAATACAGGTTTGCACTGAAGTAGGCACCTACAATGTTGCTCAGAGCACCTACATGGTAACTTTTCAAGCCTCAATATGAAGCAAACCCTAGACAATTGAGTCAACCAAATTGGGATTACTGCTGCTTACTAACGAAAAAGGTATGAACTTGGGTCAAATGTGGAACACACAAGATCTAATCACACATGAAAGGGATAACAAAGCTGACACTGGGTTTAAGAATAAACATCAACCACACTAGTAGCCAAATCAAGTGCCACTTCCACAAAATGGCCACCATCATGAAGTGGAAAAGACCACAAAACCCCAAACACAAGTTCCTGCATTTCAGAAGTTATTGCTAACAAAAGTCTTTATCAGAGCAACAAGAAAAGTGACCAAACAAAGCAGTCATCTCACACAAATAGATAAAGTTGTTGTGCATGTGCTATGGAAAACAAGCTGTAGAGAGACACCCCAATCCTAACCTGCCTATAGCTATAGCTAGTCTTCAGTGGCTTGCCAAGCTCGAGGCAACTTTAAACGCTGAACTCAGTGCATCACCGAAGACCACAGATGTAGCCATCTGCAATACACTGAAGCGTGCCCCCACTCAGGATTACCCCCAAAAACAAACAAAGAAACAAAGTGGCAAGCTCTTTAAACCTGCCCGGTGGCTAACTAGTCAGAGTGCTCAACAGCAAAACAACATTGCAGCAACAACTTACAGATGATCTAACAAAAGAGACGACCACTACACTCAAGGTCTCACTTTGTTCTATCCCGGACAAGCCCCATATGTTACGCCCCACCCATGATGATCAAAATTTTCTGTACATTCAAAATATATCCCACATATCTGTGTTCTCTGACATGTTGAGAAAAATGTCACAATCTGATAAGAATAGTCATAATATTTTAACAAAATCTATCTGCCCCTCTGCTGTGCATTATGTCATCGCTCTTGGGGCAAGTTCAGTGGTGTAACAGGGACACTGGGCTGCTTGTCATCATAGAAACAGATCATCACATTGTGATGTTTATTGCAGCTTCAGTAATATCGGCTGCCTTCCTTTTGACATGCAGCTCCGCTGTTCACTGCAACAAATGTCTTGTGACTGTTGATAGGCTATTTTTTACTTGTAACGAAGCAGATGGGTGGGACATTAAGCAAGACTACAGATACTACATAAACCAGAAAGGGGGAAATCCCACGCATTCTACGCTGGACTAGTAGAAATGTGTTCTTTGGAGTGATAAATCATGCTTCACTATCTGGCAGCCTGATGGAAAAATCTAAGTTTGGCAGATGCAAGGCGAACACTACCTACCAGAATGCATAGTGCTTTCTGTGTACCTAAAGTTTTCAGGAAGACCAGTGGTCTGCGGCTGATCTTTAGGGTTTGGGCTAGGTCCCTTAGTTCCAGTGAATTCTTAATACTGGATATGAAGACAAGACTTTCAACTTTGTGGCAACAGTATGGTGAAGGCCCTTTGCTGATCCAGATGTGTCCCTGTGCACAATCCATAAAGATATGGTAAGAGAAATTTGTTTTTAAGGAACTATTTGGCATGTACAGAGCCCTGACGTCAACCCCAATGAGGACCTTTAGGGGGAATTAGAATGGTGATTAGGAGCCTGGCTTTCTCTTGTCCAACATCAGTGCCTGACCTCACAAACGCTTCTTTGGCTAAATGGGAACAAAGTCCGAAAAATCTTGAGGTAAGCCTTTGCTTTCCCAGAAGAGTGCTGCCCTATTAATGCCCAAGGTATTTAGGACATGGCTAAAAGCATTCCTTTCTCCCACCTTAAACCAACTCCATTAGCAAGGCCTGATATTCTGTGTAACGTGGTGACTGCTTTTAACACGTTCATGGACATAGCACTTTCCCATGTAGCCTATAGGAAATGTCCACTGACTAATGTATAAAATCATGTATAAAAAATGTTCATGAGACATTGTCTGCTTTTGCACAGCTCCTTAATCAAAAACTCAGTGAGAATGTTGTTACTTCACAATATTCTGACACTTGTGTGCCACAGTAAAACTGCAGCATATAGGACAATATTGTAATTATACATAGTCACTGCAGTTACACCCTCTGCCATTGACAGCATTTTTAGACCTCAGAGACATTATGTGAACTATGATGTTTTCACTGCCCTTTTCGCACATAAAGAGGTGCAAAGACCACTTGGATAAATGTGGAAAAGGTGCAAAGTAAAGACATGCTGTAGGCTATATTAACCAGGGTCAAGGGTTTCATTTTCCCTCGAGTCCGTACTTTGTGTACAGCTCTCAAATATGGACTTCACCTGCTGGGATTAATCTACACAAGCCTGTGGTCAAGACTGAAGATGAACGAGTCAAATTAACGGCCTCCCTTTATTCTACTGATGGAAGTGTTTCTGAGGCTGCAGCCACAGACCTGGAGGAACTAACTGACACTGACATCATACATCAGGTTTTGTGAGGACATGTGTATGCCGACCAAAACCTTTTGCACATACAACAACAATAAACCCTGGTTCACAGTGAAACTCAGGCAGCTTTGTCAGTCTGAAGAGGAGGCCTTCAGAAGTGGGGACAGAGTAACCAGGCCAGGGACACACTGACAAAGGAGGTCAAAGCAGCAAAGATGAGCTATGCTGAAAAGTTAGAAAAAAGCTTTTCAGCCGGCGACCCTGCGTCAACGTGGAAAAGCCCGCAAGTTCTCACCAACTACAGGAGACCATACCCCCACTCTACTGGTAACCAACGACTGGTTGACAACTGGAACGAGGTCTGCTGCAGGTTTGAAAAGCTCACACTCACACCTGTCCACCATCCCAACATCAAACTATCACCTTCTCTCACTACAACCCTGTCACCCCTCCACACTGACCCCCCACCTGCACTGAGAGACTATAAAGAGGATGTGCGGCAAGATCAGGAAGGCTCCTAGCCACCATCTTCACGAAGATTTTCGACAGATCACTGGAGCTGTGTGAAGTAGAGAGCTGCATTGGGATTAGGATCCTGCGGGTCCCGCGGGACCCAACACAAATCACACGGGAGCAGGCGGTTTTAACTCTTCTTTGGGCTCACTGTGCCAGCCTCCACCTATCAATGGATCACAGACTTCCTGACTGATAGGAGTCAGGAGGTGAGGCTGGGGAACATCACATCCAACACCCAGACAGTTAGCACTGGCGCCTCCCAGGGGTGTGTGCTCTCCCCTCTGCTGCCATGACTGCACATCATGAGACCCATCTGTCAAACTCCTGAAGTTCGCAGACGACAAAACAGCCATCGGCCTCATCCGGGACAGTGATGAGTCTGTCACTGACACCATCATCAAGAAGGCCCAGCAGAGGATGTACTTCCTGTGTGCCAGCTCAGGAAGCTCCACCTGCCTAAGGAGCTGCTGATCCACTTCTACACAGCTATCATCCAGTCTGTCCATCTGCACATCCATAACTATCTGGTTTGGATCTGCCACTGAAAAGGACAGGAACAGACGACAATGGACAGTCAGGACTGCAGAAAAGATCCCCGGTGCCAACCTGCCCTCCATTCAGAACTTCCAGAGTCAGGAAACAGGCAGGAAACATCACTGCAGATCCATCTCACCCCAGACACAACCTGTTCCAGCTTCTCCCCTCTGGCAGGTGCTACAGAACACTGTACGCCAAAACCAACAGACTCAGAAACTGTTTCTTTCCACAGACCATCACTCTGATGAACTGCTGAATAATTCTAACTTTGAAGTTCACACTGATAAAAGTTGTAAATTCAATGTGATGCAAATACAGGTGAGCGCTTAAAGAAATAGGAACTAGTCATTAATCATGTATGAAAAGCACAAGGTAATCCATCACGACCCCCTTGCACTAAAATGCACCCACACACGTGAACACACATTATATTCATGGACAGTGCCCTAGTTTGTACCATAAATCCCCCTTTGTAAGATATTAATCCTATTCTATCTTATCTTTAATCTTCAATTGAAAGCATAAAAGACAATAATCTTCTGTTCCTTCTTCATTTTTCAATTCATTATTATAAACATAATTACATTATTAATGTAAGAGATCACATTTAGCTGCTTTTACTAAGTACTGATAAGTGATGAATCAGTTTTTCCACACTCTGTTAGAGCCAACATCATATTGTGTAATTACCTCTGGCTTTCATAGATCCAGCCTGGGTGTCTGGCTGTGTGTGTGTGTGTGTGTGTGTGTGTGTGTGTGTGTGTGTGTGTGTGTGTGTGTGTGTGTGCGTGTGTATGTGTGCGTGTGTGCGTGTGTAAGTGGAGTGTTTTTGTTTTTTTTGAGGGATGAGAAAAATGTGTCATGAAGTGATTGTTTGTTATCATAATCTGCATTAACAATGTGTGTGTGTGTGTGTGTGTGTGTGTGTGTGTGTGTGTGTGTGGGTAGGTAGGTAGGTTTGTGTTTGTGTACGATAGCAATTCTGGGTATGTTGGTGTGTGAAAGTAGCAGGGTGGAGGGGGAGTCTGTCTCTGTCGATCATCTGTGTAGCTGTGTACTGTACCATACAGCGAATTGTCTGCATGGGTCTCCATGCCTGTACATTTGGTGGCAGTAAAGAGAGAATATTTGGGCTGACAAGAAACAATATGCTCAGTCTTTTAAAAATTCAGTCCAGGTACATTCGGGACTAAACTTCATAACCTGTTTTGTGTTTTTGTTGTGTTTTTTCCTACTTAAAGTTATCTGTGTTTTTATCACTGACTGGACAAACATGGATGATAAATACGTGTCTAAACTGTCACCTACTGTTGATTTTTGGGCAGGGATGTACCTGGTCATAATTGGTAAGTACACTGCTTACCCTATTTCATTATCATATCGGGTCGACCGTAGGTGGGAATCTGAAATTACTAAGATTAAAATTTTGAGCTTGCATAGATACATTTTAGGACAGGTGATAAAGGTAAAAACCCATGATTCAGAAATAAGCACTTTATTAAGCCTCAAAATGAATATTCTCTTTGTTGGTCCAAAGAGACAGTGAGGAGGCAGGGTTTTCGTGTCAAACTACCTGTTTCTGTCTTATCAGCTCCCCATTTTGTGCATACAATATTCTTAGTTTGATTTGCTTTACTTCTTGTTCCTACTTCAGAACTGATAAGAAATCATGTTGAAGTGGTTTGGCTTGAGTGTTGTTAACAAAAGATCTTAAACACAGTCTATCCAACAAGCACACCACATAATTGATTTTTCATACCAAACACTAACACACCATATAACATTCAAGTACATATTACAGTTAGGTGTCCCCTTTTCACAGCCTTTACATATAGGAGCTTTGTATCTCATTCACTTTGTTCTCCATGCCAACTTCAGTTTAGTTGGGTTTTAATTTAAATCCATTTATTTATATCTCACTAGATTTCTCCAGTGCATTGTATTTTACATAAAATTATGACTGAGGTTGATATGCCATCTTCTGAATGAGGTGAATGAAGAAATACCAATGTGCTGAAAGAGTGCCAACACAGTGAATGTGTTCACATGTGCACAAATATCCTGGTTATAATTATCTTGTTAACTTGGTTAGGATCTAGGTTTTGTGCATGTGAACACCTTATTAAACTGGATGAGCCCTTATTCCGTGTTTTGAGAATCCTGGATATCCTAGCTATACTCCATTAGAAAAGCAGGATACTGTAGCATGGAAACACCTTATCCAGGTCTCTGCAGTAGTTGGTTCCACACAAAAATGTTGGATAATTATGTAATGATGACGAACAAGCTGAAATAGAGATCATGATTTGATTACGATTGACCTGGCAAAAGTTCAAACGATTCATTGCATCTCAATGTATAACATCCTCTTGTCCAGTTCATGATTCCCAGTAAGTTCATTAAATCTGAAATGTGCCCAGATGCCCACTTTCAAAAGACTGGGTGTGTTTGTTAATCACTTGCTACTGATCTCTGCATCCTTCCGCCATTTCTTCCAAAATATAAAAGTAACATTAGCTTAACGTTCATCCATAATTCAACGCCGGAGAGAGATGTTTCAACATAACATAATTTTTCAACTTAAAACTCTTTTTTTTTTAATTATGTCAAGATGGCTGGAGGATACTCTCATATTAGACATGATTTCTATGAGTTCAGTAATAGAAAATAAATAGCTCAAGGAATTCTTGAGCGGGTGATCAACATCTAAAAAAAGGCAGGATTGGGGGGAAAATTAAATCTTACTAACTCCACCTTTTCAGTCATTACGTTTGGTGTATTATTCAAGGAGCGATGAAATCTAATTTTAAGGAACACAGAGAATTAAAAGAATTAACAAAATCCTTGGTGTAGGAGAAATCAGGAAAATGTTCAGGTAGTGCTGGCAAACTCTGTGTGTGTGTGTGTGTGTGTGTGTGTGTCTCTCTCTCTCTCTCTATATGTGTGTGTATGTATGTTTGTGAATTGTAAATGTATACCTCCAAGGGAAGTTTCATCATTTCATTAGCTTTGCGGTGGGGTTGCTTTGCTTTGCCAGTTCCCTTGGTGTAGCCATGAAGTAAAAGAACAATAGGTGATCCAGTAATCAGTTAGAGCATCAGCGCACAGGCCATTGTGGGGAGATATGGGGTGAAATAAGGTTCAGCTGTCACTGGGGACATTTTCCTTAAACACAACCACACATGGCGGAGAGGAACTTTAAAACTCCAGTTCACATGTTCTCTTTGTTCTGACCACATGTGTTCATGCTCATGCCCGCGAGACAAAGGGAGGCAGAACAAAGAAGCTCTCTCTCTCACACCTTTGCTTTTGTTTATCTATTAAATAACTGCTTGTGTATATATATACTGGTTTCTATAATTTTGCGTAAGATTGAATGTATCGTCAATCTCTTCTATGTAACTCCAAATCCTTCAACCTACTAGCTGTTGATGGTAATTTTGGTTATAGTTATTAATTTCATTATAAATTAGAGTTACAAATTGATAGTTTAGTGTATCTTTTGAGAATTTAAATTCTATGATTTATTACTAAATAATAGTAATAATAATTTACAACATGTTTAATTTAAATATTTATACCATTTAAACCTTAATTTCGTACATAAGAATCACATTCAACATGCAAGAAACATTTTCAAAAAATACTAATTATTATAATGATGAATAAGGACTGAATGCAGAACACTTGTGTCAGTTAACGTTGCTCTGGGAGAGAAAATTCCATTAGGACTATTGAGGGACAAAAAACTAATGTGCTTTTTCACAGATTAAAAGGACAATTTAAAAATGAAGACGTCAGCACAATATTTAATGTTGTATCAATCAAATTTCCATAACCTTATGTAAGAGAGAGATATTATGTAAAAGTGGTTGAACCCAGAACACATCAACCAATCTCTCTAATGGAGTAGACATCATCAGTAAGTTTATAATTAATGGTCCAATATTTTTCTATTTTTAGAATCACATGAATGGTAAGCACTTTCCTGCATAGCAGTAGAAGAAATTATTTTTCAAACATGTTATCTATCACACATTATTGGTTACCTGCTTAAAAGTGTAGATGAGATTCACTATAAATTTGTGAACCAATGTAATTCTCTTATCCCGACTCAGTGTCAGCATTAGGGGCACAGCCCTCAAATGGTTCAAATGGGAGTTTCTAAGTTTTCTTCATCTTCTGCCCCTATTTCTTGTGGGGTCCCCCAAGGGTTCATATTGGGCCCTTTTTATATAAAGTCTATGATTGGGCCCCATGCTTTTTTCACTGTACATGGGGTCCATTTTCAAGAAACACAATATATCCTTTCATTGCTTTGTAGATAATATACAAATCTATTTGCCTGTAAAATCCAATGATAAAGCCGCAACTCAGTTCTTGCTTAACTGCCTGAGAGGTCTTGAAATCTGGCTGAATCAGAACTTTCTCTGTCTGAATGAAAGTAAGACTGAGGTTGTTGTGTTCGGTCGACCTGGGGATTTAAGTGCTTGTGTAGATGCTCTTGGTTCATCCATTTACCAAGAATCTAGGCGTGATCTTCGACAGTGCTTTTAAATTTGAAAAACAAATTAGTTCTGTTGTAACGGCAAGTTTCTTTCAGCTGAGATTGTTGGCTAAAGTCAAGCCCTACCTGCCAAGACTTTGAAAGAGTAATTCATTATTTTATAACGTCTCAACTAGACTACTGTAATTCTTTGTATGTTGGAGTTGGTCATTCATCTCTTGATCGGTTACAGTTAGTCCAGAATGCAGCAACTCAACCTCTAAGAGGAACTAAAAAGCTTGAACAAATTACCCATGTTTTAGCTTGGCTCCACTGGCTTCCTGTCCGCCTTAGGACTGATTTTAAGATTTTATTGCTTGTCTTTAAAATTTTTAATAGGTTGGCACCTTCTTATTTATCAGAAATGTTCACACTCCGGTCAAAGCACTGAGGTCATCCAATCAGATGCTCCTTGATGTCCCCAGATACAGGTTAAAAACTTAAGGTGATCGAGCCTCTTCAGTAGCTGCTCCTAATCTTTGGAATACTTTACCTTTTTAAATGTGCTGTAAATAAACTTGAATTTGAACTTATCGGATCTTCATCCCCTTCCTTTAAATTATACATTATCACTCCATAATTAAAATGTTTAATAACCATTGTGTTTGTATCTATAAGTTACAAATCATTTAGATTATATATATATATATATTATAGTGTCCGTCGTTGGCAGTGTTTAATATTCTTCTTTATAGCCTATATATACAGTATGTATAGTATATATATGTATGTATAGTCATCCCCAGTAGAAAAGAAATTCTGTAGAATGAGGATTTAACATTTTCCAATAAGCTGAAAGTAAATATTTTTTTAAACACATTTCCTCATGCAACAAATGGAGAACCATTGTTGTTTGTATAAAGTAACTTAATTATCACATTATTAATTAATTATATTTTTATTGTTTATATATGTGAATTTGTGCTCTGACAACATTGCAACCTAAAATTCATGGCAATGGGCGAGAGAGAGAGAGAGAGAGAGAGAGATCTGATCTGATGTAAACAAGTATCTGCCACTACATAAGTTTCCTCCTCACTAGAGGACAAGCTGTCCAGGCTGGACCCTGATACTTCTCACAAGAGGTGTTATAATAACTATCACAATAGAAAGTAAACTCAATCGAGCGTGTCTTTATTCCCCTGCAACAAAGTCGCAGACATCAGTGGGAAGTCCCTCGGCAGTCTAGGCCTAGAATAACAAAGGGATGGTTTAGGGCTTGCCTGAGCAAGTCTTAACTACAAGCTTTATTACAGAGAAAGCCTTAGCCTTGTTAAGCCTACTCTTAAATGTGGAGATGGTGTTTGCCTCCCGAACCCAAACTGGGACCTGATTGTTGTGATTGCTAAGGTGACCATCGTCTAAGCCAGCTATGAGACAAGGATTGTTCCTTTACATACTGAACAGTATCCTG
Organism: Micropterus salmoides; assembly: GCF_014851395.1. Lineage (NCBI taxonomy): Eukaryota > Metazoa > Chordata > Actinopteri > Centrarchiformes > Centrarchidae > Micropterus > Micropterus salmoides. The sequence goes on from NW_024040928.1 coordinate 9,084,252, forward strand.
AAGTTCATTGTCAATGTCTCCAATGAATGAGCATTCCACAGTCATCAACATATGGCTTACCATTTATCAGTTCACCCTCAAAGACACCTTTGAATGTAAAGGCAACTACTTTAGCATTAATGAAGAAAATGACTCTCACCATCATCTGATTCAGCTGTCACATACATTTTTTTAGGTACAACAAATCCAGAATAAAGAGCAGTGGCTGGGGCTGATAATGTGCAATAAATAAAACTATTTACAGTTCATCCTGCACAAGGCAGAAATGTAACAATGTCACATATACTGTGTATATGAAGGTGGATCAAACATAGATATTCTTAAATGTTTAATGGGGTACAGAGGATCCTAGTATTTATTTTCATTCTTTACAAACATTACATAAGACTAATAAGGTAAGCAGAGAGTTGTAAAAAAATCTTGAATGTTCTCCACTTGTTATCCTGTACTTTCACAATATTATTAGGGGTGTGGGCTGTATTAAAAGTATCCACTGTTCTCCCATGCTCATCTCCCAATCACACAGTAACAATGAGCTATGTGCTGTTCTCCAATTCTTACTCTGTGTTTACACATAAACAAGAAGGCATGTAAGGGGAATATAATATAAAAGTGTCTATTGTTTTGGGTTATTTTCTGTGTTGCTCTCCTTCTTCTCCTTCTTCTTCTTGTCCTCCTCTGACAAAGATGCAAGTGATGGCCACTTCATGCTACCTCCTCTTTCTTCAGTGTTTTTTGGCAATAAAAGAAAAAAACAAAAAACACATTCATTCCAGTAACATTAGTTTACCTATCTAATATGATGAAAGCCAACTCTGTGTCTGTTTTGTCAGTTCCAAAAAACCCCCCGAAGGTTTCTCTGTGACTCCAGGCTTGCTGATGTTGACTGTTGCCGACATTGATTTGATTCTCATTTGGCCTGATGGGCTTCAGCACATAAAACTTTGTTGTTGGTTTTTATCCTTACATGGAGTTTATGTTGGAGATTGTGTTGTGCTGGGACCCGGCCGTTTTGTGGTGTTAGTGGACTGCATTTCTTTAGCTGCGGTGATGTCGCTGTAGTTGAATGGAGGCTCGGGAGAGGGCATGCAGCAACATCCCGACACGATACTTGACATGAGAAGCAGAATAGTGGCTGATGCAAGCAACAGAGAAAACAGACGTGTGCTTCATTTCTAAGTGAGGTTAGAGCTCATTGACAAAAAGGAAGTAAAAAAGCATCTTATTTATCTTATTGCAGTACTATGGGAGAGGAGTATGTTGTGCTGGTAGCTTCACACCTGAGACCTTGTAACACTAACGAGTCACATGATACTGGGGAGGGACAATGGCTAATTGGGCCCAATTTGGACATTTTTACTTAGGGGTGTACTCACTTTTGTAGCCAGCGGTTTAGACATTAATGTCTGTGTGATGTGTTATTTTGAGGGGACAGCAAATTTACACTGTTATACAAGCTGTACACTCACTGCTTTACATTGTAGCTAAGTGCCATTTCTTCAGTGTTGTCACATGAAAAGATATAATTAAATATTTACAAAAATGTGAGTGGTGTTATTGTGTCATTGGTTCCTGTCTGACAGCTCACAAACAGCCAGCCTCCACACACTATTTTGAACTCTACAGAGTCTGGACTTAACCAAGCATGGTGTAAGAACAAACTAGACAATCCTGAGGGATGAGAAAAACCCACAGTAAGTGAGGTCAGAGAATAGCAACAACTGTTGAATTTGCTGGGAAACGCATTTTAGAATACACAACATATTAAAACTCAAATAGAAGAGTTACAGCAGCAGAAAATCAAGTTGAACGCTGTCTGCTAAGAATATAGAAGGTATGAGCATGTCACTGAGAAATTAAACTGCATGCTCTAATTAATATTGATATTTGTTGGGAAAGGGTGAGAGCAGTATCAACTTGGAAGACTTGAAGTCAGTTTAGTTTTTAAGAACCACCATGAAGGCATGAATCCTGCCTGGTGTCACCAGCAATGGGTGAAATCAAGCAAATCTCTCAGGTAACAGGTATAGCTAATTGTCAAACTGTTGTTTTGAGATGTCACTTCTTGTTTCTCTTTCCTTTTGCATTCTTTCTGCAGCCATCCTGTCTATCTTGGGCAATGCATCAGTCCTGGTCAGCGCAGGTCATCGCCTCACCCTGCTGAAAGCTCCCGAGCTGCTGACAGTGAACTTGGCCATAACAGATATTGGCATGGCCCTCAGCATGTATCCTCTGTCCATATCTTCAGCTTTTAACCATGCCTGGATTGGAGGCGACACATCTTGTCTCTACTATGGCGTGATGGGCATGATCTTCAGCATAACCAGCATCATGACTCTGGCTGTGATGGGGATGGTGAGGTACCTGGTAACAGGAAGTCCACCCAAGGCAGGTAGTGTAATCTCAGAAGCACTGAGTAGAGCCATAGTGGATCACACTACTTATATCAGTCTATGAGCACCTCCACAAGTGGTTTGAGAGTCACAAACCTGTAACTAACTTTTTCAATGGTCGTAACCACAATCATTCCTGAATTTTAAGCAAGTATTTTAGTTGCCTAACCCTACCTATACATTCACCATGATTTATTTGCCATATCCACCATTTTCCCCTAACATTTACCATAGCATATTTGTAATGCAAGGATATCATAGAATGCAAAAATTGAAATGAAAAATACTTTATGTTAATGAGGTTTTAAAGAATTCCGAGGTTCCATCAACCTCCTCCTGCCGAAGGATTGAAGATATCTGAACTCAACTGCCAAACAAATACAAAGCTCCCTCATTTTGTCTGCCGATATTACTTTTTTAAACCTTTTCCTCACTGGCTGTTTTTTGACCATCTCTCCTTTGAATGTGCTGGTAGAAAAGTCTCTCTCCCACTCCTATCCTCCCCCCATCACTCATGTGGACAAGCAAATCCACCTGTTGCTGACTGGCTGGTACAATGTTGTGTGGCAAGGACCACTCACTTTCTTGGTTTTCCATTTACAGAACAGGGGCTGTGTAGGAAAAATGGAGAGCTAGCAAACCGCGAGGAAATATTTGCTGAATTAAAAAGTGTATTTAATTGTAGTCACATACTATCCCTTTAACTAAGATCTAAGGTTCATGTTTGTGTGGGGATTAGCTATCACAGAATCCTCCTTTCCACTCTTATTCTTTATGCAAAGGGAGGAACCTTTTCTGCCAAATCTAATGGTCAACTCCTCTCTGACTGTAATGCCTCCACACGGTTATTATTGTATAAAACTCCTCATTACGTGCTGTGCCAATGAAAGAGGTTATGTACACAAGCCTAGTTGCTGCTTATGCTTTATGATGCAAAAGTAAGTAAATGCAAAATGTAGTCGGAGTTAGAATATACTGTGGTGCAAAGTAGTACTGTATCTATACAAATCACAATAGTGCCACATAGGTGACATACTGAATTTCATATTGATAAACTGAATTTAAAATTTGTTTGTGCACAGGTATCAAGTTCCAGAGGAGAACCATCAGAATTGCGATCAGTGGGATCTGGCTGTATGCTAGCCTGTGGGCCTTGTTTCCTCTTCTGGGCTGGGGCAGCTATGGGCCAGAGCCATTTGGACTTGCCTGCTCAATAGACTGGACGGGCTATGGAGAGTCCCTAAACCACTCCACCTTCATCATGACCATGTCTGTACTCTGCACATTCATCCCCTGTCTGGTCATCCTCTTTACCTATTTTGGTATTGCCTGGAAGCTGCACAGGGCCTACCAATCCATCCAGAGCAATGGTTTTCAATATGGCAAGATTGAGAAGAAAATCACTCTTGTAAGTATAATGCTGTATTGACTCTTGACTCTCTAAAAAAACATAGCTCAGCAGCAGCCCTGTTCATGTAATACTGTGTGTCAGGGTCAAGTAGAGGCATATTTTGAATTTAGATGTGTAGAGTTAGATGGAAGAATGATGGACAGGTGACCAGCATCTATTTCTGTCCTACTGTTGATTGCCTAGATTTTTACTGGATTTATGGCATGTGGAATCTCATCCTATACAGACCCTGTTAAATCCCAAATCACATGAAAAAGCCAGTGCAGCCAGCAATGTGTTAGTCAATCTCTCAATACTTTCTGACTTCCCTTCGATGTCTGTGGCACTCAGCCCTAAGTGCTTCCATTCCCACTGAGGATTGGCTACATAGGCAACACTTGATTACATGAGATTTGCTGACAATAGGAGAAACATAGAATATCACGAGACTTTTCCATTAATTTGCTTAAGCCCCAAACACCAACTAACACTGATGTCAAAGTGTGTGCATTAGAGAGAGTGAGGGGGAAAGGGCCAAACCTGCGACATCATATAACAACATCTTACACATGACATTTGCTACTATTCTTGTTATTGACTTATTTTGAATCCATTACTATGAAGGTGAAAGGTCGTGGCTGTCAAAATGAAGCTGCCTCGATGAAAAAAAAAACCTGACAAAAATTGATTATTAAAGTGTGTTTGAAGCAGATTTCAAAAGCAAAGGTTGTAATTCGTTTGTATTTGATTGTAAATATTGTGATTGTAAACGTTGGTCATGCGTCAGGGAATGTGACTTTGCAGGAAGTGTAAGTTTAAACAAGAGTAAGGATTGACAAAGATCAGAAGTGAAAGTGTTTTCACTGATCTGCCGATTTTGCTTGACAGCACACAAGGTCAGCATCTAGTCACCTGGGTTTTATGAGAACACAACAGATTTGTTTGTGTAGCAGCAAATGCCCTGCGGACACTGAGGGTGTGTATGTTTTTACCTCTAACATTCATTTTCACTTTGTTGTCCCACACAAATGCTATTTTTATTTTTATTTTTTACCAAATAGGTTCCAATTCAGTAGGAATCAGTCATCATCAAAATTGATGCCTTTTATCTGTTTCACTCTATCACTCTTTCTTTCCAGACGACTCAATGTAGTTTTATCAGTGTTTACTTAAGAGGAGGAAAGCCAACAGTTTTTATACTTTAGTTTTTGAATAGATTAAACAAAATCAATATGCAGTTTAGAGGTTTTTGGTACCATCGGACAGAGCAAGGCCTCTCCTTCTTGTCTCTTCCCAACCCCTAATTCTTCTTTTGTTTCATCTGCTCTTCTTGTTTCAGGTGGCTGTGATGATTAGTTCAGGGTTCTTTATTGCCTGGACTCCCTACGTGGCTGCCAGCTTCTGGAGCATGTTTCACTCCCAGGAACAGGGCCACATGGCTCCATTTGTCACCCTGTTGCCATGCCTCTTTGCCAAGAGCTCCACCGTATACAACCCTTTAATATATTTCATCTTCCAGCGTAACTCCTGGCATAAGCTCCTGTGTTCCCAGAGACCGATGTTTTGTTGTTCTCATCATTCCAGTTCACCTGCTAACGGCGGGAAGCTGGAAGGCAAAGCTGTCAAAACTTCTGAGTCCACCATTTTTGGAAATAGGACTTATGAAACCAGTGTGGATCTAATGAGATCTTCTGGCAGACAGTCTGGGAGTGAGATGTTGCCTTTGGGCTAAAACTGTAATGATGAAGTCTGCGACCTTGTTTGACCCTTTAATTTGCCATTGAAGAGGTATGGGTTTCTAGAAAATGTTGGGAAATTAATTTATTTGCTTTTGTGCCAAGAATTAGAAGAGAAGATCAGTATTTCATGTATATATGGTAAATATGTAGCTAGAGCAAGCAGCCAGTAAGCTTATCTTAGGAGAAAGGAATGGGGGGAACAGTTAGCTTGTTTTGTCCAAACCATGGATGTATGGACCATAGAGTGACCGTCCTGTGCAGCAGTCCTGAGGCTCGTTGCAAACGTAACAAAATCCACCTACTAGTATCTTTAGATAACTGATTAAATGTTGCAGTGTTTATGTGCCAGACTATTTCTCTGTTGTGCTAGCTGTTTCCCCAGTTTCCAGTCTTGGTGCTAAGCTAACACGCTCTATCTACATATTTACCATACAAACATGAGTGGAATAAATATTTTCATCTAACTTTCAGCAAAAGAGCAAATGTCAAATTTCTCAAAATGTGGCGGATGAAATAATAGAAGATGAAAGATGAAATAAGCAGAAAGAGTGGATTGTATTTCCACAGATCAGAGCAAGAGCTGCATAAGACACAGAAAAACGTAGCATAAATATTATTGCTTACTTTTGAGTGTGATCTTCCCTTTGCTTCCCAACTAATTAACGACAGTATGTGTATGTCTTTGGTGAACTCTAAGTCTACAATTGCCATGATATCCTACGCAGTGTAGCTTGTGCTGCATCGTTTTCCCAGCATGCTAAGTTTGAGGTGAACTGGCAGCCTCAGTAAATGGTAATCAGCTTTAAATTATGGTTTTCATGGCTTAAACATATCAGTGACTTCTGGATCTGACAACTTGAGCAACTACTTGTCCAAACCCGCCTTTTCATCCATACGTTATCATTATGCAAACCATGCAACCTCCTGTGGCTTTCACATACATATACAATTTTCCTATCATGCTGACATCATTGCACATAAACAATGCAGCACAGATAGAGTGGATCATACATCCCTCCATATGAATTTGGCTACAGGGACACACTGTTATGCCCACATGATTTGGTGCACATGAAAAAAGTATGTCAGATTATGGTATTTCGAGCTTGAGAAAGAAGAACAGCTTGCAGCATAAGTATGTTTATGATAAAAAAAAAAACAGGAAGATGGCTACACTGGAAGGATAATGTGGACAGCATGTGTTGTCTGATTGATTGGTATTTATACTTCCTGTTATTCACCAGCCTGGACTGCAAACAAATTGAACATACAATGCACAACTGAGAGGGACAAAATGGCAATGGAAAATTTACACTTTTAGAATGACCTGAATGGCATGATCATACATCTGTTAAACATGAAAATGCACTTGTGTTGACTTGTGTGTGCATGTGTTTGTGTATAAATCACAATAAAGAAAAAGGTAATACATTAACTTTTTTATCTATGTTCCACAGCTTGTGTCCCCTAATACGTATTGGTCTTAATTGGTTTAGTTGGAATTTCTGTTTTTTCCCACTTAGTGTTAGAAAATAGTCTGTTGGACAAACAAATCATTTGAAATTAAGAACAAGTATTTTGTAAGTTCATGCAAGGTTCAGCCATGACGAAGGCAAACAACAACAACAGAAACAACAAACACACACCATAAACCAATTACATCAGAACTGGAAGCACTGTTCCAGAACATTAACAACCTGAACAGGTCAGACCTTTGCCTTTAAAGGGCTATGTGTAGTTTTTTAAATGAAATTAATCAGTTTTTTATTGACTATTTTTGAACAGGTTGTAAAATCAAATAAAAATTAACCATTCATCAGCTTTCTTTGTTATCTCTGGCAGTCTATGTACTGCTTCCGAAATCCACTGGTTAAAGAAGGCTGCGTTGTTCATGAGCGCTCCAGAGCCTTTTGCATACTGATTTTGAACTCTGAACTCTGCTACACACAGCAGCAACACCACAGCTAATGAAATGGCGTCCGCTAACACCAAAAAACGCCACAAAGAATAAGAATAAGAATTTATGTGCTGAAGCCCATCAATCAGTCCATAGACAATCAGATCGATGTCGGGTGAAAACACAGGTCAACATTGGAAAGGCGTTTGAGTAATGGAGAGAGCTCTGCTATGTTTTGGATTTAAAAACCTACCCAAAGTTGGCTTTCATTTAATTGGACAGGTAAAGTAACATTACAGCAAATTATGTGAAATATATTGCAATTTTGTGTTTTAGTTGGCTCAAATTAGATTTAGACATTAACTTGCCGGCACTAACACAGACCAGTTTGTAATATTACAGTAGTTGTAACGTTATTGCTTGCCACATGTTGTTTATACTAGCTCACAGTGATGCAAGGCAGGAGCAGCCAGCTAGATTAGCATGCATCTGTTTGCTTCGGGAACGTTTAGATTTATTGCCATTTTACTGATACTCAGGTACACAGCTTCTTCACCAGTCTCAGTTGCTGTAAATTACGTGACCTGTATAACATTCAATAATGCAACGGTGCCACCACAGCAGAAGATCCATTCAGTAAGTTACAGAAGCATTACTATATGGTCTAACTGTTATAGTAACGTGTGGCAACAATCTCATTTATAATTTCAGTCCTGCTAACTAATCGTTTTCGTTATCATCCAATAAATATTTTGCTATGCTGACATTACTGAGCCTATCAGGGAAGAGATGCACAATGCCAACGTATGAGATGAGAAGGTAAATACCACTCTCATATAGTATATCTATCCATTAAACATGAAGCTACAGCCCAATAAGCTGTGTAAAGAAATGTTTAGCCCAGCTCTGTCCAAAATTAACAAATTCGCCTACTAAAGCTCACTAATTAATATGCTCCATTGTTCAGTCTGTACAAAAATCTGTGTGTACAGATGTCAGGTTGAGGATTTATTGTCGGTTATTTGCTTGACTAAATCAAAGTTTTTGTACGTAGTATATGTGTTGTAATATATGATTTTAACCTTTGGACAGTGCCAGGCTAGCCAATTGCATCTGTTACGGTATTTGTCCTACATGCAGAGGTGGACTGGTAATCTGACATACTGGGCAAATGTCCAGTGGGCCGATGCATCTTTGGGGCCGGTGTAATGTAAATTATTTATTTATTTAACTGTTTAAAAAAATGACAGCAGGGGCGACTCTTCTGCTTGCAAGTCCAGTTCCATTAGAAATACTGGTTGCAAAAAATCAACATGGCGGCACTCTATCGGCCAAACTAGAGGCTTCAAAACGGCAGTCCACAAACCAACGGGTGATGTCACGATGACTACGTCCCTTTCTTACACACAGTCTATGAGCGGTAAGCATGGAGTAGCTCAGGGACCTGTTTTAAATGGCAGATGTTGCCCCTATCAACTTTTGAAAGCATTTGTGAAATGCTCGAAAAAAACTTGAAGAAATGAATGCTATAAAAAAGGTGTATTTGCACAATAAGAACATGCAATGCAATGTAAATATAGAAGAAACATCTGCGTTGTCCAAAAAAAAGTAACTTCATCTAAAAAAAAATAAGCTACTGATTACTGCATATATTATATTTTTATATTCTGAATTCTCACCTGCCAGCTGAATTTTTTGCTTCCCTTTATATAAATAAAGACATTTCCACCATAAATTGGTGCAGAAAATGTCTCCAGAATGCAGGAAATTAAGTGTTAATGCTCAAAATCTTCTGGGGGAGAAATCCTCAGACTCCTCAAATCGATGATTCACCATGAAAGAGGAAGTTGTAACTTCAGCGTACATGCTCACATCTGCGCCAAACTTTACGTGCTTGATAACAGTCACACCCTGAACACTTCTACATGCCAATATTCAGTTATAGCGCCACAAAGGGGACGGTTTCCGAAGCGTGTGGCAAATTCACCGCCACACCAGCAGAGTTCCAGATTCTGCAACGTGGCCGCCTCACACCTCAACACGCTACACGTGCGAGGGCCCGCCCAACACTGCTTGCATGTTTGATTGGTATTGTTTTTGTAGCTAGCATAGTCTTCTAATGCATTCTTAACTTTGACTAACTGTTAAAATGGCTGAGGTGAGGTTGTTTTGTCGGCATCGCGTTGGCTAATCCCACACTGCTGTGAAAATGACTTGTAGGTTACTTGTACTTGAGTGTAACTTGTGTACTCCATGGCCACCTCTGATCACCATGGTGTCAGTAAACAAGTCATGTAGACATGTCAGATTTTTTGTCCCAGTCCAGCCCTGACAACATGGTTATGGTTTGACATACTGAATGCGAGGCCATGGTCCATTATCAGAAATGACTGAAATTGGGGGCAAAAGGTCAGCTTCAAACAGCTTGATTTTCCATCAGGAGGTGGGGGAAGTAAAGCTTCTGTCTGTATTCTGTATTTGTCTGTACAGCATATGTCACTCCCTTTGACCCTCAATTTAGAAGGAAAAACTCCCACAAAACCCTTGAACAGGGAAATCAATCTCGGGAAGAGCTGCAGAAGAGGGATCCCTCTCCCAAGTCAGACAGACATGTCCATGTCATGTCATGTGTATGTGCACACAATAGACCAACAACAACAATAATATGGAACCAGCATGCATTAATAAATAAATATGCCTATGAAAAAAAATCCTTGAGTATTTCTATTTTTTATATTCAAATGAAGGGGGCGTGGTTATCGCACAGAGCAGCAGGACCGTACAAAGCCTCTGAGACCAGCGGAGACCACTTTCCAGACTGACAACAGGAGAGGGAATACAGTGCTTTCAATCATTCATTCCATATTGATTTAAATAGCATTACATAGATGTTGAGGCACTTCAGACGGAAAACAAACAGGCCACACAAACACAAAAGAGGCAAGCACAGTATTCACACAGATAGAGGGAAAAGCAAGCACACGGACCGAGAGAGAGAGTCAGGATGGCCTGCAAAACGGTTCTGCCTTCTGCCAGATAGCCCTATACCAACCAGTTCCCTGCAGGATCTTGCCAAGGAGTCTACTTCAGTGAAGCCGTCCCCAGGGACTCAGCTGGGCCTGGTTCCCTGTTGGCAGTCCAGCTGACCCCTGCTCCTAATTTCCTGTTGGTGGCCTTCTGGTTCTTTATCGGCAGCCCGACCGACATCTGCTCCAGGTTCCTCGTCGGTGACCCTGCTGAATCCTGCTCCTCCTCGTATCCAGTTGGCCACCCAGCCAACTCCTGTCCCTGCTGAGATGCACCAACTTCCTGTCCCTGCTACCAAAGGTCGTAATTGTTTTGTATTTGATTGAAAATATGTGGTGAAATGTTGGTCATGCAGCAGGGAAAAAGTTTTTCACTGATCTGCCGATTTTGCTTGACACCACACAAGGTCAGCATCTAGTCACCTGGGTTTCTGAGAACACCACAGATTTGTTTGTGTAGCAGCAAATGCCCTGCAGACACTGAGGAAGTGTATGTTTTTACCTCTAACATTCATTTTCACTTTGTTTTTCCACACAAATGCTTTTTTGTTTTTTTTCTACCAAATAGGTTAGAGCTGGATGCTGCTGGACCATGTTCCATAGATCAGAGATGCGGATTCATCTGTCCTGTCTGATTGTCTAAAAGCCTACTTTTTCACTCATAGATAAGCAGGCCACGGGAATAAAGAAAATTGATGGCTTTTATCTGTTTCACTCTCAACTCATGACATTAAAAAACATTTTATCAAAAGACAAATCTATGAGTAAAAGAGTCTGTGGTAATCCGATGGTCAAGATTGTAGGCAGGGTGCAAACTACAGAGGAGTTCGGCTCCTCTTAACAAGACGGTAGCTCCCCTGATGGATCATGTCCGTTCATCCAAGTGATACCCGCTTCAGGCCTGGAAGCCCAGCCTGCCTGCCTGAGCCGAGTTGTTTTTGTCTCTCGCCTGTTTGCCGGCACTCAGACCCAGCCTCACAAAGGATTTCAAAGCACCTTTCCTACCTGTTGTTCAATAAAACCCCTGTAACTGTGCCTGTGTCTGCTCCAGAATCTTTTCACATAAGCCCAGCCTATAGTACTGAATGCGTAAATGCGCACAGCGTCTTTCTTAATGGGGAGATCTTATGTAATTTATTTTACTGTTTCACTCATCTTAGTCACCACACAGCTACCTGTATCTCCTGTTAGTTAGTTAGTTAGTTAGTTATGTGAGGATATGTAACAGCATGTGGAAAGCACTGGACTGTGGATAACTGAGTAGGGTTTCCAACAATTTCCAACATTACATTACAACATTTGCAACATTTCATTTGGATCATCAAACACCCTTATTTCACATCTTCCTCTTTTGTTTCATCTGCTCTTCTTGTTTCAGGTGGCTGTGATGATTAGTTCAGGGTTCTTTATTGCCTGGACTCCCTATGTGACTGCCAGCTTCTGGAGCATGTTTCACTCCCAGGAACAGGGCCACATGGCTCCATTTGTCACCCTGTTGCCATGCCTCTTCGCCAAGAGTTCCACCGTATAAATGTAAATGCTCCGTATTTGTATAGCGCCTTTCTAGTCTTTTCGACCACTCAAAGCGCTTTTACACTACATCTGCATTCACCAGTCATACAAATTCATACACTGAGCCTAAGTGCTCAAACGGAAACTAACATTCACACACATTCATACACTGGCGGAACAGCCGCCAGGGGCAATTCGGGGTTCAGTATCTTGCCCAAGGACACTTCGACACGCAACCAGGGGGAGCCAGGGATTGAACCACCGACCTTCCGATTAACGGCCAACCCGCTCTACCTTTTCATATATTTCATCTTCCAGCGTAACTCCTGGCACAAGCTCCTGTGCTCCCAGAGACCGATGTTTTGTTGTTCTCATCATTCCAGTTCACCTGCTAAAGGCGGGAAGCTGGAAGGCAAAGCTGTCAAAAAAACTTCTGAGTCCACCATTTTTGGAAATAGGACTGATGAACCAGTGTGGATCTAATGAGATCCTCTGGCAGACAGTCTGGGAGTGAGATGATGCCTTTGGGCTAAAACTGTAATGATGAAGTCTGCGACCTTGTTTGACCCCTTTCTTTAATTTGCCATTGAAGAGGTATGGGTTTCTGGAAAATGTTGGGAAATTCATTTATTTGCTTTTGTGCCAAGAATAAGAAGAAAATGAAGATCAGTATCGCGTGTTTATATGGTAAATATGTAGCTAGAGCAAGCAGCCAGTAAGCTTATCTTAGGAGAAAGGAATGGGGGGGAACAATTAGGTTGTTTTGTCCAAACCATGGATGTATGGACCATAGAGTGACCGTCCTGTGCAGCAGTCCTGAGGCTCGGTGCAAACGTAACAAAATCCACCTACTAGCATCTTCAGATAACTGATTTTGAATAACTAAATGTTGCAGTGTTCATGTGCCAGACTGTTTCTTGGATGTGCTAGCCTTTTCCCCCGTTCCCAGTCTTGGTGCTAAGCTAACACACTCGATCTACATATTTACCATACAAACATGAGAGTGAATCAATATTTTCATCTAGCTTTCAGCAAAAGAGCAAATGTCAAATTTCTCAAAATGTGGTGGATGAAACTGAAATAAAACTTGCTCTCTAGCAATCGAGCCAAGAGGTCACCATAGGGGGAATAAGCAGAAAGAGTGGATTGTATTTCTAAAGAGCGGAGCAAGACCTGCATAACACAGAAAAAAGTTACATAAATATTGTTTACTTTATTATTGGCTTACCAACAAATTACCGACAGTAATAAAAGTACATGTGTACGTCTTTGGTGAACTCTAAGTCTCCAAGTTGCCAAGGCATCCTACACAGTGTAGCTAGTGCTGCCTCATTTTCCCAGCATGCTGAGCTTGAAGTCAACTGGCAGCCTCAGTAAATAGCATGTCATGGCATAATCAGTGACTTCTGGACCTGACAACTTGAGTTGAGTAGTTGTTAACTACTTGTTGAAACTCAGTAGTGTAACAACGGGCCACAGTGCAGGCTGTTATGATGGGCCCTTGGGCTCTACAGTAACGAAGCTCACACACACACACAGTGTTTGTGTCTAGAAGGGAACCCTGTATTGGCAAATTTGTGTGCCTTGCTTCCTCATTGTGCATTATATGCAGTAAATACCTAACCTCCTTAAATCAATTTACACTGACATGCGCTTTTAGAGTCGGACTGTGTCATCTAGACATATATCATCTAATAAATTTTTTGCTATGCTGACATATCTGAGCCTATCAGGGGAGAGATGCACAATGCCAACGTATGAGATGAGAAGGTAAATACCACTCTCATATAGTATATCTATCCATTAAATATTGTATTTGCAAAGTACAGAAATCAAAGACAAAGTTATAAGGAGCATGGCGGGTGCTGTCACGGTTGAGAATTATTTTAGAGCATTATAGCCTAAATTGTTATTATTAATTACTAGAGCGATGGTGGTCTACATTGTCAACATTTAAAGTGATATTTTAGAGTGTAAAGCTAGGATCACAGTGTTAAGACTCTATAGAGTGTGTGTGGTGGAAAATTGTGTTACAAAACATACATAAATATAGTAGCAATGTCCTGTCTTTAGCTCACAGCACAAAAGACACCAGCTTATTCCACAAAGTCAGGTTATGGTTAAAAAAGCATGATCAGTATGCCTAGGACACAGAGAGGGGAGCATTGCAGACAAAAAAACATCAGTGATTATCCTTAATAATCATTAATAATCATTCTTAATCATTTTTATTATCTTTAGTCAGTATCAATAATTAATCATTCTTAATTCATCATTTTTTATAATTTTATTATCATTAATTAGTATTAATCATTAATCATTCTTAATCATTTTCTTTTCACCTAGATGCGTCTTGTTTTTACTTAGAAGTGCTGTACTGTAGTCATGAATGCAGTAACAACTCACTGTGGCTAGGATCCTGACAGCAGACACAGACTATGCACGCCTTGTTCAACTGTTATCTACTGTAGATTTATGACTGCAGGGGAGGCTGCAGGTGGTCAGAATCTGCTGTAACAAGTGCATGTTTTGGTCTATTGTCATCTACTGCTGTTATGACTGCATGAGGGACTGTTGATGTTCTAATCTGCTGACATTAAGACTACATGTTTAATCACCAATGAAGACTACATGATTAATTACTAATTAAGGGTTGTCAACTTCCAACCTCTGATTATTACAGCCTATGTGAACTTTGAGTGAACTTGCTGAAGGATTTTTTGCTTAACTTTTCACGTCAGATAGTGGATGACAGAAAAAGCGACAGGGGCTTGTTGAAATCACATCAGATAGGATGACCAAAAAACCATCAGATGCTTGATGAAAACAGGACAGAGAGATGATAAGCAGAAAGCAGAAAACAGCCAACATAACATCAAGATTGCTGTAAGAAACCAAGCATTAATGAAAAATGCTTTACTTATGTTATTCTTATATTAATTGTTTAAAAAATATAATTGTGTGTCAAATTAAGCATGCGTAACTCTTAAAAAATACGGTGAGACTGAAGTTGAAATGTAAATGGTGAACTTCTTATCCAGTGGTATAAAGATATAGAAAGTCAACAATACAGTAATAAATGACAGCTGGAGAACAGTGTTTATTGGTAAAAACAACACAACAGCAGAGGAAAAGAAGTTCACCATAGAGAAAGGAGGGGGAAACCAGCCCAGAAGGGATATATAAGGCTGTCTGCAGACCATAGGATTGACTTCATCCTCCGACCTGCAGGGATGTAGGACGGGTGTATGTGTCCGGTTTTGGAATAAACTCTTTTGCACCGACTCTTGACTGTCTCCAGAGAACTTTTTGATTGCAAATTTATTGACCACCAATTTTTGAGCCTGCCCTTGTCCCTGGCAGTGGCAGCAGTGTACCAGATGCTGACGGAGGAGGTGAGGATGGACTCAATGATGGCGGTGTAGAAGTGCACCATCATTGTCTTTGGCAATGAACTTCTTCAGCGGCCGCAGGAAGTACATCCTCTGCTGGGCCTTTTGGTGAGGGAGGTGATGTTCAGCTTCCACTTGAGGTCCTGGGAGATGATGGTGCAAGGAGTTCACAGTGGCGACTGGGGAGTCGCACAGGATGATGGGGGAGAGTGAGGCTGTGCTCTTCCTGAAGTCCAGGACCATCTCCACTGTCTTCAGAGTTGAGCTCCAGACTGTTCTGGCTGCACCAGGTCACCAGATGGTCGATATCCCACCTGTAGGCGGACTCATCCCTACCAGAGATGCCCAGTGAGGGTGGTGTCGTCCGCAAACTTCAGGAGCTTGAAAGACTGGTGACTGGACAGGTATTGGTATAAAGGGAGAAGAGAAGGGGGTAAAGAACGCAGCCTTGAGGGGAACCAGTGCCAGAGACATGTTTTCCCAGCTTCACGTGCTGTTTCGTGTCCGTCAGGAAGTCTGTGATCCACCTGCAGGTGGAGTCAGGCATGTTCACCTGAGAGAGCTTGTCCTGCAGCAGGGCTGGGATGATGGTGTTGAAAGCAGAGCTGAAATCCACAAACAGAATCCTGGCGTAGGTTCCAGGTGCTGGAGGATGTAGTGAAGGGCCATGTTTACTGCATCATCTACAGACCTGTTGGCTCTGTAGGCAAACTGCAGGGGGTCCAGGAGTGGGTCTGTGATGGATTTAAGGTGGGACAACAAGGCTTTCAAAGGACTTCATAAGCACAGAGGTCAGGACGACAGGTCTGAAGTCGTTTAGTCCTGTAGTCCTTGGTTTTTTGGGGACAAGCAGGCTGACACAAGGCATGTCTCCAGTGAGGTGTTAAAAATGTCTGTGAACACCGGATAGAAATAGAAACTTAAGATTGGGCAGCCATACACATATTACCCAGCAATCCCCGTTGCAAATGTAGCTTTGTGACACGAATAGAAAATAGAAAATATGAATATTGATTCGAATCAAATATTTTTTATACTTTGTGCACCACCACATACCAATACACAGAATGGCTCTAACACTTTGCTTGCTAAAGACTTTTGTGGGTAAACCTACTGCCTGACACCATGGCAAAGGGGGATATGCACATTTATTTATTCCACGTAATCTCATTTTTGACATGGTTGTATGAGGTGAGCTGCGCGTCTACTGTTACATAAGGAACATTGGGGCATTTTTACCATAACCAACAAAGTTCAGCTTGTAACCTGGCCTGCTCCTGTCGAGGCCCCTGTACAGTACGGGCCCTAGCGCAGCTGCACTGCCTGCACTGTCTATACCTATGTCCCTGTCCAAATTCGTAGAAGAACACTAAAGGCAAGTTACAATGGTTTGCATTTACATCCATCTGTTATCATCAGACCTCCTGTAGCTTTCACATTACACAAATTTCCTATATTTCTATCATGCTGACATCTTTGCACATAAACAATGCAGCACAGACAGAGTGGATCATACATTCTCCCATATTAATTTGGCTCATAGTTATGCCCACAGTTTGGTGCACATGAAAAACTAAAAGTCTTTTTTCTATCAGATTAGGGTATTTGGAGCTTGAGAAAGAAGAACAGCTTGCAGAATTGTTATGTTTATGATAAAAAATAAATCAGGAAGATTGCTACACTGGAAGGATAATGTGGACAGCATGTGTAATCTGTCCTATACAAAGAATCAGAGGGGCATTATAGAGCTCAGATAAAGATTGATTGGTATTTATACTTCCTGTTATTCACCAGCCTGGACTGCAAACAAATTGAACATACAATGCACAACTGAGAGGGACAAAATGGCAATGGAAAATTTACACTTTTAGAATGACCTGAATGGCATGATCATACATCTGTTAAACATGAAAATGCACTTGTGTTGACTTGTGTGTGCATGTGTCTGTGTATAAATCACAAAAAAAAAAAGGTAATACGTTAACTTTTTTATCCATGTTCCACAGCTTGTGTCCTTAATATGTATTGGTCTTTATTGGTCATGTGGGAATTTCTGTTTTTTTCCACTTAGTGTTAGATAGCAGTCTGTTAGACAACCAAATCAAACAGTATTTTGTAAGTTGATGCAAGGTTCACCCATGACTAAGGCAAACAACAACAACAAAAACAACAAACACATACCATAATTATATACCATACCAATTACATCATAACTGGAAGCACTGTTAGGGAATATTAACAACCTGAACTGGTCAGACTTTTGCCTTAAAGGGGCTATATGTAGTTTAAATGAATCACTTTTTTATGAATCACTTATTTATTGACAACTAACAGGTTGTACTAAAAATTAACCATTCACCAGCTTTCTTTGTTATCTCTGGCAGTCTATATGCTACTTCCTAGGTGAAGAAACTAGGAGTCATTTTCAGTTAAATCCATTGGTTAAAGTAGGCTGCGACGTTCATGAGCGCTCCAGAGTCTTTTGCATAATGATTTTGAACTGATTTTGGAGTCCACTAACACCATAAAATCCACTCCAACAAAAACTCCACATTAAAAAAAAAAACACACATAACATGCATGAAGCCAGTCAGCCCATAGAGAATCAGATCGATGTCAGGTGAAAACACAGGTCAACATTAAAGGCGTTTGAGTAATGGAGAGAGCTCTGCTTTGTTTTGAATTTAAAAACCTACCCAAAGTTGGATTTCATTCAGTTGGACAGGTAAACTAACTTCACAGCAAATTATGTGACATATATTGTGATTTTGTGTTTTAGTTGGCTCAAATTAGATAACATTAGCTTGCCGGCTAAAGGGCAATTTATACTTCTGCGTCAAATCAACGGCGTAGGCTACCGGGGTATGGGGCTGCTACGCAGAGGCTACACCATCGCCTGACGTGCACCTCCTCAAAAATGTAACTACACGTCGAGTCGACGCAGACCGTAAGCTCTGTGACTGGTCAGCTGGGTAGCCTCACAATGCCTCCGAGCCGAACGGAAGTACCCTGCGCTTTGATGTATTTACTAGCGGCCAAAACGGCAGCTGTAACACAGTGAATCAATATATTTGACCGTCGCAACCCGAGCGAAATGACTCATTTCGCTATCAGAATGTGATCCATTCGGTCGGTAACATTTGAAAAGGCTACACCAGTCGCACGTTTACAGTTTTACCCCCACTTACATTAGCAGAGCACTAAACCAGAAGTTAGCCTGCTCGGCCGGCAAAAGTCAACACAGTGGATGCTGTAGCGCTACTGCCAACTAGAGTTTGGGGGTGTAATTGCAGAATGACGGGGACACCGACACACAAGTATAAATGCATGGCTACGTGCGTACCTACGCCATAGGCTACGCACGTAGCCATGCATGTAGACCCTATGCAGGAGTATAAATGGGCCTTAACGTAGACCAGTTGTTAATATTACAGTAGTTGTAACATTATTGCTTGCCACATTACTTCACCAGATAACACGATCCATATTACTATCCCATGTACAAATATTAGGTCAAAGTGTTGATTTTAGCCTGGAAGAAATGATGAAACAATATAAAGCAAGTTTTGGAATGATTTGTTTATATTAGCCCACAGTGATGCAAGGCAGGAGCAGCCAGCTAGATTAGCATCATTTGCTTTGGAACGTTCAATTTAGATTTAATACCATTTCAATGATACTCATACGCATATGAGCCATTATACATAAGGGGGACATGCCCCCCTTGCCATGTAATATTACATTTAATTTGTGCTGTTCTTTTTGTACAAGGAGACATCAGTGGGGACACCTGCTGCAGGGTAGTGACTCGTTACAAGTAACATCATTTTGCTAAATAAATAAATAAAATAAGGTAATTGGCACCTTTTAATGTTCCTTTTTTAAAACTGTAGCCTACTTTTACTCTTTACTGGAGTATTTTCTGTGGACCAGCAATTTGCTAATTTTGCTACATTTTCCATTCATACCTTCATAACTTCACCAGTCTGTAATCTGCAATAGGCTTCATTAACCAAATGAGCTGTCAGCTAGGCTGTGTGCGCGCAGTTACGCAGAAGAGTGCCAGGTTTCCTTTGTGGTACAGAGACGGGCGCTTATCACAGAGATGAATGAGCTGGGCAGATATAAATGTTTCGAAAATCCGGCAAATACCTTTTCAGTTTAAGGCTTAATTGTTCTACTGATACAACTGAAATCCAGTGAGCGCTCACCATGGCACTGGAGGCCGTGTTGGAAAGCAGCCTGCGTCGCTCTTTAACAAGCTGACTGGCACCTACTTTCACTTTCCATTAATGGCGCATTAAAAGCGTATTTAGTCTCTGCAGAGCAAACGTAAACATCACACTGTAACATCTAAGTTAGATGATCACTGGATTGATTCTGATATATTAACAGTATCCTGTTGTTGAAAAGAGCATCGCTTTCTTTTGATGGATATTAGCCTGTTTTTTTATTTGTTTTATAGCGATGTCCGACGGTGAGTGCATAAACAGAATGTCACCAGTGAAACGAATCTTGGCTTTCACTCAGCAGCTACCAGGAAACAATCATATTTGAGATGCACAGAGAGAGGAAATACGGGCGGATAAAACTGTCCTGTTGGGCTTTACGCATGACGCACAGCTTCCTATAAGCTCTTTGCATTGTAAAGATCATTTAGATGCTTTAGGTATAATCAGATTGTTTTGGCTGCCTGTGCTGCTGCACAGGCTACATGTCCATAATAAAAGATACAGGCAACAATAGCTGGCTGGGTAGCAAGCCTGATAATCTAAAGTGATCTTATCAATACCTTCATGGAGATTTAAAAAGGATAATAATTATTAAACAGAAATAGCTAAAGATAATCAACCCGCAAAGCAAATTGCATTCCCTAGAAATAACCTGTTGCACAGCAGCTGTTTCTAACCTGATGAACAGCAGATGAAATATATGATTAGCCTATACTTTTACATGAGTAGGTTTGTAATTTTTTTCTTTTACTTTTTATGGGAGTAATTGTACTTTTTCTTGAGTAAAGATTTTGAGAACTCTACCCGCCACTGGCCAGTGGCACCAGTACTAGCACTGACATGGTGAACATGAGATAGACAGCAGAGATGAGGTCAATAGCAGAACAGAGTCAAAGCTAACACAGTCCAAAGCAGCAGTTTATGGTAATAATGACTCAGCTGAAGTGATTACTTTACTTTAGGAGTATTAGAGGGGTGTTTCTAGTTTTGAAAATGTATTTTAAAGGCTCATTTAGTTATGTGTTCTACTTGCATAAAATTCTCAAGAATGCAGGAATAAAGGTCTCTAAAGACCCAGAGGCCCCGACAAATGCTTTGTCTGGAGAGCGGGCTGACCAGGGACAAACTCCACTTTTTTGCCTCTGTTTGTGACCATCCTTGACCTTAAAAACTTGTCATTGAGGTGTGTATGTGTCTCTGCTACGTGTCCATAAACAATTGAAAAGTAGTCAAAATGTTCACACAGAGATGAGCATCCTGCAATATTTTAAGAGGAAGAAGACAGAGGTCACAGGAGCAGGAGTAGAAAAACTGAGGAGAACGAGCTTGTAAGTTGTATGGATAGCTTGTAGAGATAGTAAATTCTAAAACTCACTTAGTAAAAAGACTTTGTTAGGCCAACAGCATGTCATCAGAGTTTGCTTGGAAGACAGTTCTGTGTTCACAAACATTTGTTGCAGGGAGAGTCAGGGCCAAGTGAGACACAGGGAATATCACAGACAGCTTACATCAAGACAACATTCGCATAACTAAATACCCAACAAAGGTTAAAATCAAGGGCAACTGGACTTGGTTGAAGATACTGGAAGACGTTTCGTCCCTCATCCGAAGGACTTCTTCAGTTCTGACTGACTGGCAGGGAAACTCAGCTATTTAACCTCAGTGGGGTCGTTATCCCGGGTCATCGATACCGCTGGTTCGTTAGTGTTCCTTGTTGCTGTGACGACAGTCGTTACAGTCGTTAAGACTACCGGTGGCCAAGACTGAACGACCATCGTTGGTATCTTCACCTGAGGCCAATAGGTTACGTTTGTTGAGTTTCCTGGGAAGTGATGAAAGGACAGCATTGTAAGTGGGGGATAAGTGGTGGCGTAGACCCCCTCCTCTGTTCAATGACGGCTTCTCAACCCTGGTGTAGATGGCTTCCTTGACACCTCTTTCAAACCATCCATCTTCTCTGTCTAAAATGTGCACCTGGTGGTCCTCAAATGAGTGTCCTCTGTCCTTCAGATGTAAGTAAACAGCAGAGTCTTGACCTGAGGAGTTGGCCCTTCTGTGTTGAGCCATGCGTTTGTGTAGTGGTTGTTTAGTCTCCCCAATATACAGGTCTGTGCATTCCTCACTGCATTGGACCGCATACACTAGATTGCTTTTCTTGTGATTGGGTGTGCGGTCTTTGGGGTGTACCAGCATCTGTCTTAGTGTGTTCTTGGGTTTAAAAAACACAGGGATGTTATGTTTGTTGAAAATCCTCCTGAGTTTCTCTGATACTCCAGACTAAATAAACTAACTAAACACTACACTACACTTTACTCTGGCTAGCTACATTAACTTGCAGCAGTTACATGGTTTTTATGGTATGTAGTCTGTTTTGTTCTAGTTATATTATACTCCCTCTCTCTGACCCTCTCCCTCTTCGAGTTTTCATAATCTCCCCTCTCCAGTCAGTCACTACAAAGACCGTCTTTCAGCCACACTAATAAGTACATTCTGCTTTCAAAAGTCATTAGAAATTAGCAATTAAGTGCTTTATTTCAAATAAAAATCGGGGGGGGCATGCCCACGAACCCCCCTAGCATTTCAGCGTCCCACCCAGGTTCAAAGTCACTCCTATGGCCCTGCTCAGGTACACAGCTTCTTCGCCGGTCTCAGTCGCTGTAACTTACGTCACCTGTATAATATGCAGCGTCAAGCTGATAAAAATATTACTGTAGTTTCTAGCATGTTGTGTGATGCCATCTCTTGTTATGTCTCTGTTTTAGCCGATGCCTAGTGTTCGCTCGTGCAGTAGCCATTAAACACCACCGGCTGCTTTTAAGAGTAACATGAGGTCAGTAAATTGTCAACAACAACATAACATCACAGTATTATACAAATTATGATGACAAATTTATAGATACGAATAGATTTGTAAAACATATGTGAAGAATAAGGAACCAGGAAGACATTTATGGAATACAATTTAAATTCATATTAAATAAATACAATAATAAATAAATATGCCTACGAAAAGAAATCCTTATAATCAATTTATATCTATCTTTTATATTCAAAATAAGGGGTCGTGGTAATCATGCCACCTTCAGTGAAGCCCTCCCCATGGTATCAGTTGGGCCTGGTTCCCTGTCGGCAGTCCATCTGCTCCTAATTCCCCTTTGGTGGACTGGCCGACACCCGTCATTGGTCCTTAATTGGTCTTGGTTCTTCGTCAGTGGCCCGACTGACTCTTGCTCCTGGTGTCCAGTCAGCCACTCGGCCAACTCCTGTCTTTGCTGAGCTGCAGCAACTTCCTGTCCCTGCTGCGGGTACAGCTACTCCATGCCTCTGTTGAGCTGCAGCAAGAATCATTCCTCCTGAACTGCTGCAACCATCTGATCTTGCTGAGCGGCAGCAGTCATCTGGTCCTGTGCTTCTGTAGTCTTGTGTTTTCCTGGATTCACCGCCTTTTCAGTCTGTCTCCCAGTCGCAAGCCTCCAGTCCAGGTGCCCTGTCACTTGCCTTTGCTGCCGGCATCCAGAGGAGTTTCTTCCTTACTATCAACTAGGTCTGAATAATTAATTGTTGGTGGTGGGTGAAATCGCCGGGTCATTCGCCGTTTTGACGGACAGGAAAAAGACGCGTGTAGTAAGGTGATGATATATATCATATTATTTAATGCCATGACTTGACTCTCAAATTATTTCTAATATTATTATAATTTGATATTTCTTCTCCACCATTGCTCATAATAATAATTCATGCAATTCATGTATCACCTAATTTCATCACAACACAGGCCTGACCCACAAGAAAGAACAGTGTATGTTTAATCTATATAATATTGTGTTGGTCATACTATACACTGATTTACTGCTCGTCTGTTTTGAATAATACAGAAGGTAAAGAGCTTAAAAATTAATCGCATATTAAATCGCAATATTGGTAAAATAAATCACAATTAGATTATTTTCTAAAATTGCTCAGCCCTACCATCGCCACCACCAGACCATTGTCACTGTTTCTGCACCACAGTCCATTACAAACCACATAATAGATAAGGCTTTTTACAACATTGACAAGGGAAACGCATTCATTCTCTCTGTGATTATGGACCCTCGCCTAAACTGCCACCAGCAATAATATCTAGCCCGTGGCCAGATTATGTTGCTTTGATAGCGGTAAAACATATAAATAAACAAATACTTGCAGTGCTGAAATAGATCTCAGTCATGACAGCAACAGTTTTTGCAGCAATGCTATATTTCAAGTTGTATTAACAGCTTTTACTTTGAAAAATTCTTATATTGTGTCAATATTTGTGTCAGTAGATCCTCAGAAATATTACACACTGGACCTTTTAGGGAATCTGTGGAGTTTTCACTTTTCACACAGAAATACATTCTGTTTCTGTGTTGAATGCATCCTATGGAAGAACAGTCTTATAAATATAAAACAGTAGATGGCAGTGATTCAAAATTTAGAACCAGATTTACATATACAAATAACTTATAAATAACGCATTTATTTGTGAATTGTGTTTTACAGACAGGAGTCATACATTTATGGATTTTGTGTGACACAGCATGGTAAAATAGTCTCAAAAAAATCTACACAAATAGGTGGTGTATTTTCTGATGAATAGATGTACAAATGATAATATATAAGATGTAAATTAGAGGCACAGGATCCAGATTACAGAGACAAATCACTCTGGCATTGTCACATATCCAGATTTAGGTGCAAATCACTCTACATTTATTTGTGCATTCAGTTTTACGAGTTACGTATCTTGATATTTGTTTGTGAATAGTTATGAGACGGTTCTAATCCCATAGAATACCACCGGTTAATCAAAACAGCGCCTCTAGCAGTCAAAAACCACACAAGGTACGTTTAACATTTCGTCACTTTGACCACACAGCGAATAATTGCAATGTTGAACACTTCCTCCTCTACAGAAAAAAGACAAAAGGCTGTAATTAGCGGCTCAAAGAAAAATTAGCCCCTTGTCAGGCTGTCAACACCTTTCACCACATGCTGTTTTAGTTTCACAAGGCCTCCTAATGGCCTTACGGCTCCTACTAGTTATTGAAGATCACTTGTTGTTGCAGTTGTGGGTGAGCGAAATGGACTGTCACAACAGGAGATACAGCTAGGAGCCCACAAAGAAGGCTCACGAAGCCAGAAAATCTCTTCTTTGGTAGATGAGTCTCTTATTCAAACACATTTGTGTGTGTCTAGTTGCTTCGTCTGTGCTGCCTTCTGACATACTGTTTTCTTTTTAACTGTGAGCAAATCAAATGTGGTTGCAGGGATGTAAAGGGATTTCAATGTTTATGGCCTTAAAAAAAAAAAATGCAAGAATAGAGAAATAAACCATTCACACCCCTCCACCCACCTTGCTTTCTCTGCATATTGAAATGTGCTGTAGTGAAGATAATTACCTTCCTTGTATTGTCAGATATTTCACTTTCAATATGACATCATCGGCGTCTTTATTACTCTCTGCATGGAGGAGCTTCTTTCATTCATGTCATTGGCATGTTGCTGGGGTGTGAGAAGAGAAAAGGGCTCTTGAGTTCTCAAGTGCTGTTGTCATGATGAGAGAATACACAATCATAGTTCAAAGCAAGCATTGAGGAATATAAGAACTGCCTCGCCTAGGGGTGGATTTTTTTGATAGAGATGATGATTTTATGTGATAAAAATGTCATTATTTAGTTTTATGGCAAAGTTTCTGCACTGCTAGATATGACCTTTAGGCCTATTTTTGTGGTCACATAGGATCAGGTTTGGTTATTGGCTGAATATCAGAGATATTCTAGAAAATTAATAAAATTGATTAATTAATATATTAATCAACAAGTCAGAAGGGAGTGTGTGTGCGCGCGTGTATATGCTTGACTGGAAAGTAGGGATGGGGGGGGGGGCAGTATGTATGTGGGGGTTGCCCAACACCAGGCCCAAAATGGCGGCTATTCTCTCTGTACGCTATGCGGACCACAAAAATGGCGGCGTGCTGGTCATGTGGCGAGTGAGTCTATACAGTGATTAGTTCAAGGAAAGAAGGGAAAACAGTGAGATCATACACGATAACGGCTGTGGGTTTACTTATCATGGTGAATTACAAAGTAACTACACCCTGCCACACAGCATGCACAATGAGTTTTCCTCAATGGGCAGATGCTGGCTTTGCTTTAGGCAGAGTCTAGCGATGGTGCACACACGTGGAAAATAGAGCACAGCAGTATCACAAGTAGAAATTCAGGCTGTGTAATAGTGTCGTAACTACCAATTATCAACAAGACCCGCTAGTGCATGGAGCGTTCACTGGCGTATGCTCGGCCTTTAACTCTGATAAAAGATATTTAGCAATCACCTTCACAGATTGCTGAAATCTGTAAAAAGCTAGTGGCCGGGATAATGAACACCGCATGCTTGAGGCCGGGTTAGCGCTCGGTAGCGGGTTCATGGCGACTATTCAAGCGGCAGCGGCGGGTGGAAAACAGTCCAGTCGACTAAGATTTTGGGAAGGTAGGCCGTGTGGTTATCATCTTCCCTATTAAGCACGGAGTTTAGCTATCCATCTTCTTCTGCAGGTAATGATCCCTCCTTAAACGACAAGGAATCTCAGGATCCAAAAGGTGAGTGTGTGATTACACACAGAGAAAGAGGAAGAAAACAAAGAAAGGTAACAGAGCAGAGCTCGTCCAGCGAGTTTGAGTCTGTGTTCAGGAATAAAAAGATCAACGTTGAGAAAGTTGCGTCTCCTATCACCACTCACGCAGTGGAAAAGACAATGTGCTGGCTGCGCTCAGGCCTACTTATACCTGACAGGGGCGCGCCGGCTGCGTTACCAGGGCGACCTGCAGGATTACAAGCGCAGCCAATAGTGGCTCTGCTTTTAGGTCTGACTCACTATTTCGCACCTAGGTGTGAAATGGGCCTTGGCACCTGTTTTACTGTCCTTTGTTTGAAACTAACTCGGACTCAGGCTTTCGGAAATTCAACAGGCCGAGCACAGGCCTTTAGGCTGGCAGGAGGCCCAGCCTTTGTTCTACTAGACTGTACTGGTCATACACACTACATATGATATGTCAAATGGGGGAGAGTTCAGCCATATCACCAGCCAAATAGTGGAGTGGCTTATCAATAATGTTATTGTTTGTCTGTTTCATTTAAGGTTGCCATACACCATTTGGAAACTAAATGACTTTTGGCAAAAGCAAACCACCTTTGGCGAAAAATGTATTATTTGTTATTTATTATGCATACAGTAGCCATATAGTATTTATAAAATTATTTATTTATTTAAAAATGTATTTAAAGGATTAAGCCCTAACCCACCTCACCCCACTTGTTATATTGTGAGGAATTTGAGCTAGGAGCAAGGAAAATGGCGGACGCAAGAAACTCTACATAGCTTTTTTTAGCTGTACACATAATCACATAGATTCTTGTTTATACACAGGTTTTGTTTTTACAACAAAACACATAGTGTGCAAAAATGTAATTTTCTGCTCAAAATGAAATATCTCTGCCCTCTCAAACTGTGCCCAAAATGGCAAGACTGCCACGAGTCCAAGCCTCCTTGCTCCCTCACTCCTCTGATGCATCTTTTAAGTGGAATAAAGTCACTAACTTGTCTGTCTGCTGTTTGGCAAGTACCTGCCTGATCACAAAACAATGTTATTAAAGTGGTGAGAGTGAAACAAAACTTTGTTAAGTTGTGGGCCATGAGATCCCAGGTAAATGACCGTGGTAAGAAAATGAGCTTCAAGACACTGGGGGCTCTCCACAGCGCTATGCAACTTTATGAATTCTTACATCTCACAGAGAAAAGAAGTCAGGTCAACTTGGCGGTTTGCACCTTCCTTTCAAAGGTATTAAATACACATGCTGTTGCACGCACATGAAATTGCTTGTAGGCTTGTTAGACCACATTGTAAATAAATGTATTTGCATGTTACCCTCCCATTACTTTGCACAATAAAATTGAAACACCCCAAATTGCATATTCATTAAGGCAAAAGTAGTAAATGAACAACAGGTGTCATTCTGCGTGCTGCACACCGTTGCTGGTAATATCAACTGGTTTGCACACATTTTTACTCACGCAAACCTTTAGTAAATCAGGCCCTATATCATTTTGTATATCATCATTTGGAAATCAACTAAGGATTGTTCAATAGGAATATTTGTGAATCGTAACCTGTTTGTGAACACAATTCATAAACAAATGCTGATATTGGTACAGGTTATATCTGAACATCTGGATCAAAATGTTGCATCACAAGCATCTAATGTTTGTGAATACTTTTGAGAATGTTGTCATCCCACAGAAGGCATTCACTACAGAAACAGAATGTATTTCTGTGTGAAAACTCCAGAGTATCTTAATGATACAGGCTTACAGTCAGGTTCTCAAGTGTGTGAACAGTGGTGTTGTTCCTATCACAGATCAGAAATGCAATCACTTACTATTGAGGTAAGTTGCACATAAAGTATCGTGTGGTGGGTTCTGACAATATTTGACCTGATGGTTATTATGCTTTCATATGATGCCTTTAGTTAGAAGGAAAAAAACAAAAGAAAATTGTGTTTGGTCCATAGTTTTGGCATCTCCCCCTGGCTATATCAGCTTTTTGTCAGTCTATTTTCAGACAAACACTGCAATCAACACCTGTCACCTCTGAATACATCTCACAGAAAAAACATTTAATAGCCATTTGCAAATTGCTTTATGTCGCCACAGAACAGCCTTTGACAATCTGCTATTATCATACTGCCATCACCTTTACACACTCACCCACTCCTACCCAGCACTTAAAATATTATATTTGCTCTCTCTTCTATACCTGGATGTTAATAACATAAGTAATTTCTTACAGACTGTCTGGACAGTGTGGGTCACTGAGTCTCCACAATGGATTTCCTATTGTAGGTGCTGAGAGTGATGCAGAGACTCAAATGATAAAACAGCTCAAAGAGATAATTTCAATCACTCTCTCAATCTTGAAGATACAGCATTTGTCACAGAAACTTGAATTGCGTCAGTCAAAAGGCTGTGTATTTTCAATATGAGATAACCATTATAAAATCATTAGTGTCATAACTATGGCTCAAATTGATGTGAAGCTAATTGAAGTTCCAGATTTGATTAATTTAGATCTCAATGTACAGTGACAGCCAGGAACCAGCTTGCTCCAAGGTGCCTCTATAGGAAAGAGAGGGAAGCAATTTCAAAGTCCTTTCATGTTTCAAATATTCAACTAACTGTCTCCACACTGCTAGGAATACAATTCCAATAGAGTGGATTTCATTATTTATTTGTGCTGGTCTGAAAGTAGGCTATTAAAATTTGAATATATTTTATCCTCCAAATATAGGAATTGGCCTATAAAATATCCCCTGAGAGCACATTTTTATTAGTAGAAAGTTATTGCGCCAACCCCCACCCCACCTAAAACCCACAAATTGCCAGAAATAATAACACAAAGAACACGACCCGTTCTGTGTCTTCACTGGCTATGTAATCTGTGTATGTCCACAAACTAACCAAACATTACACTTAATAGACTAAATAGAAATTGTCAAAATCAAACTAAATTGAGGGAGAAATGTAACTAAAGCCAGTGCATAATTAATTATTTCCCCCAACACCTACTCCACAATTCCTTAACTGAGCCCAAGGCATTGGAGATTATATACTCTTGTATTAGCCCCAGCATTTACGTCGCTATGAAGGAGCCACTAGCAGCTGGTATATGGCGCTAGAATGTGATACAGCATAAAATAGCCTACCTGTATATCATATAATTAACTGTACTGTAGAGGACCATACAAACCATATAGCATCAGTATAATACAACAAATATGTAATTATACGTTGATTAAAAGGTGATTTTGCACTGACAATGGATTTAGAATGCAGTTTGCATTCGCTATATGTTTCTCTCCTCTTTTTCACTCAGTAATTAAGTCTTGATGCCACACGACACCAATGGAGACGCTCGATGGTAGTGTCTGTTACGTGATCTTCCTGGCGACACACCTTAGGCTACATTTCGGATGGACCAGAGGACTTCAAGGGCGTAAATTTCATCTGATAGTTGGGGGGGGTTATGAACATAAAATTCCTCAAGCAAAATTTTTGAAAGGGACACAAATAAGCCAGACAAAATTGTACTTGTATAGGACGCACGCAGAGGGAAGCCTTACTACTATTATTGGTGTAGCATGGAGACTGTTTATGCTACTCTTTTCTCTGTCTTTATCTGGTCAACAACACACAGCAACAGTTGTTTAAATATGACTTAGGTTCATAGATTCACCATCTGACATATTATCCTAATTATCTGGCATCTTCCACAGTCTCTGGGACAGAGGACGTCGCTATTATGGCAGAAAATTGTGTCCTCAAGAAGACAAACTAAAACAGACTCAGTTCCTCTGCCGGAAGGATGGAGAGGGGGGATTGCGGCAGCGTCAGCAGGCCTCTCTCCCTCCATAATGGTCACTTGGCCAGTCACTCCCTTCCCCAGCAGCAGGTCGGCTGGCGGGGGGGGCCTGGACTTGTCCGGGCAGGACATGGGTCACCTCCCCGGGTGCAAAGAGAATTTTCTAGAAGTTGCGACTCCATCCTTGGAGGTGGTGAATTTAGTGAGCAGTTTGCCGTTTGCAGAAGAAAAAAGGATGCTGAGGCAGTAGGGACACTGCTATTTATACGTCACACACATATCGGTAGCGACGTCCTATTGGTCGGCTACGTGCATGATAAAATTTCAGTGGGCAAGTGCGTGCGTGTGATTGGAGGAGGTAGTACCCATAGAGTCCAGTAGAGGGCGGAGACTGTGTGAGATAGAACACTATCTGTTGGGTTAGATGTACGACCAGGCTGGGCCAGTTAAGCCTGATTCCCACCTCCTCCAGCTTTATAAACTTTGTCAAAAAATACTCCATTAACTTTCTGTTATAGTCAGTTGTTACGTTCCTCTGGATGGTAAGCCTAGGGGGAGGAGGAGCAACAATATTTGAAATAAAAACTGGGGCAAAAGAGGACAGAAAGTCAGGGTTATGTGCAAACTAAGGTGTATTTATTCAATATTCAACAAAGGAAGACCAACTCAAAACTACTCTCTCAAAAGGAGACAGCGAGCCAACAAGGTAAGGCAACAATAACACTGGGTAAGTAACTGAGGGAGCAAGATTCAAAACTAACTGAACCTCTGAAAAGTCCTCTCTCCACTGAGGAGGTGACGAGACACTGTTCTGGACTCACGGAAGCTCTACACTGGTGTTCAACCCACTGGCTCAATGGGCTGCCTCTGTCCGCTGGGCTGACAGGCTGGCAGTGGTCTGCTCACGGGTGTTGGTCTGCAGTGTGGTCGCAACAGGTAGAAAGGGAAACGGAACAAGTGCTGTGAAAAAAAACAAAGCCTTCTTATCCTCCAGGCACTGAGTGGTGATCAGGTACACCTGCTGTCACTCACTCATGCAGCCGAGGCATAGGGGGCAAGGGCCACTACCTGAGAGAGGAGGAAGACACACCCCAACCCAAACACATGACCCTTAGAGTCGTAACATCAATAAATTTGCAATCAAAAAACTTCTCTGGAGACGGTTAAGAGTCGGTGCAAAAGAGTTTATTCCAAAACAGGACAGATAAACCCATACAACATCCCTGCAGGTCGGAGGATGGAGTCAATCCTGTGGTCTGCAGACAGCCTTATATATCCCCTTCTGGGCTGGTTTGTCCCCTCCTCTCTTTATGGTGAACTTCTTATCCTCTGCTTTTATGCTGCTTACAGTCAATGCTCCCACTCATCTTAACCACAGTGAGCTTGTTACTGCATTCATGACTGCAAGGCAAGTTTATTTGTATAGCACATTTCAACAAGGTAATTCAAAGTGCTTTACATAACAAAAGCAACAGGGAAATATAAAAAAAAGTTTAAAAGCAACATGGTGAAATTGAAAATACACATTAAAATATAAAAAGTTACAGTGCAGTGTACAATCAGGGTTAAAAGAGTTACAGGCTAATACAGGCTGAGGGGTTGAGCAAATAATTGAGTTACAATTATTTTGAAAAGAGAATAGAGAAGTACACTCTACTCTCTCTAGCTAGTCTGTACTCGGGTCCATAGCAATCTTTGGGTCCACTGAAACTCCAAAAACCCTCGGACACTACAGAGAAACCAGGACATGTCCGCAGGCCACTTTGATCCAGTTATACTCTGGACCCACTTGCGCGTTTACAGGTGGACAGAGGTTCCTGCAAATCACTCAGGCGCGAGATTTAAGACCACTTCCTTCACTCTGTTCAATCTCACTCTCATTATCTTTTCACTCAATTACCTACTCATTTCTCACCGTGTAAATATTTAATTAAAAGCAATGGTAAAGAGCTAAAAACAAAAGAAAAAGAAAACAGGACAGTAAAAGTTACAGTGCAAGAACTGCAGTTATCTGGGAGTTTGTTCCAGATATACGGAGCATAATAACTGAACGCTGCTTCTCCTTGTTTAGTTTTGACTCTGGGGACAGAAAGCAAACCATCCCCAGACGACCTGAGAGGTCTGGATGGTTCATAACGAAGCAGAAGAAGAAATGTATTTTGGCCCTAAACCAGCTTTATAAACTAACAGCAGGATTTTGAAATCAATTCTTTGACATACAGGAAGCTTATGTAAAGACCAGTACAGTACAGCAGTTCTAAGCAGAAAATAAGGCACAAAGATTAAGAATGATTAATACTAATTAAGGATAATAAAATGATGAATTAATAATGATTACTTATTAATACTGATTAAAGATAATCACTGATGACTGTTTTGTCTCCACTGCTCCCTCTCTCTGTGTCCTAGACATGCCCTCTGCTGATCATGCTATTTTAACCATAATTTGACTTTATGGAATAAGCTGGTGTCTTTTGTGCTGTGTGCTAGAGACAGGACATTCTTACTGTGATGGACTATATTGAAGTATGTTTTGCAACACCATTTTCACAAGTTCTGCTTCTACATTTTCCTTTGCTGGTGTTTTTGATGATGCCTTGCTATCTCACTGTGCTCCCAAAGCACAACACATTCCAGACTTTTCCTCCATTGATAATAATAATCCTTATTTGTAGAGCACTTTTCAAAAACAAGTTACAAAGTGCTTTAACAAGTGTAAAGAATAAAAAAAAAAACAATATAAGAGAATGAAAAATTAATATAAAATTAGTAAAATACAATAAAATAAAAGGGATAAAATAAAGTCAAATAAGATCGGGAAAGGCTCTCCTATAAAAGTATGTTTTTAGAAAGGACTTAAGAGTTCAGTGACTCCTCGGGCAAGCTGTTCCAGAGCCTTGGGGCCCTGACAGCAAACGCTCTGTCCCCTTTAGTTTTCAGTCGAGACTCTGGAACAGACAGCAGACCTCTGCCCGAGGATCTCAAGGTACGTGCTGGTGCGTATGGGACTAAAAGGTCAGAAATATAACAAGGCGAGAGGCCATGAAGAGCTTTAAAAGTGATCAATAGAATTTTAAAGTCAATTCTAAAACATACTGGGAGCCAGTGTAATGAAGCTAAAGGTGTAATGTGGTCATATTTCTTTGTTCTGGTTAAAAGCCTGGCAGCTGAGTTCTGGACAGTCTGGAGTCGATCAATAGATTTTTGGGTTAAACAGGTGAAAAGGCTGTTGCAATAATCCAGGTGTGATGAGATGAAGGCGTGTAAAATGGTCTCGGTGTCCTTAAAAGTTAACATAGATCGAATTTTAGCTATATTTCTAAGTTGATAAAAAACATGATTGAACAAGCTTTGTGGTGTGCTGCTCAAAATTTAAATTACTATCAAACCAAACACCAAGGTTCTTTGCCACAGGCTTAATGTGATTTACTAGGTGCCATCTGCTGAGACCCGATAACCAGGATTTCTGTTTTGTCTGAGTTCAGCTGGAGGAAATTATTTGACATCCATTTTTTAACTTCACAAAGGCAGTTAAGTGAACTCAGCATTCCAGGGTCTGTGGATCTGACGGGCAAGTATATTTGTGTGTCATCAGCATAAATATGAAAAGAAATGCCATGTTTATGGATAATATGTCCAAGGGGAAGCAGATACAAGGAAAACAAAATGGGTCCTAAGACCGACCCCTGAGGCACACCATATTTAACTGGACAGAACGAAGAGACATAGTTGTTTACAGACACACAAAACTTCCTATTTGACAGGTAGGATGAAAACCATTCTAGGGCAGTACCAGAGATCCCCACCCAGTGCCTCAGTCTGTCTAACATGATGTTGTGATCAATGGTGTCAAAAGCAGCACTAAGGTCCAGGAGTACCAGGACTGAGCACATACCTTCATCAGCAGACATTAAAAGGTCATTGGTGACTTTAAGCAGGGCAGTCTCAGTGCTGTGGTACTTCCTGAAACCAGACTGAAACTTTTCAAATAATTAGTTATTTTCCTGTACAGTGAGCAGCTGTTTGGACACAATTCTTTCTAGAATCTTTGCAATAAAAGGCAGTTTTGAAATTGGTCTAAAATTTTGTGGGAGGGAGGGATCTAAACCAGTTTTCTTTAAAAGTGTGTTCACGTAAGCCATTTTAAAATAATCAGGAACTCAACCAGTAGATAGGGAGCTGTTTAAAACAGATCAAATGGGGCCCAACAGAATCCATTACTTTCAGTAAAAACTTTGTAGGTATTACATCAAGTGGGCTGGAGGATACTCTCATTAGTGATACTGTTTTTAAAAGCTCAGACAAGTCGATGGGATAAAACTGGGTAAAACTCTTGTTGCTGGTGAGGAACCTCTGAGTAAGAGGCCACGGGTGTAATAGAGGCTCTGATTGACACCACCTTATTGGTAAAATAAGATAAAAACAATTCACAGTCATCATTACTTCCAGCTGAGGCACAAGGAGGGGTTGGGTTTACCAGCTGATCCACAGTCAGAAACCTGGGATTGTGTTTATGTGTAGTAATGAGTTCAGAAAAATCCTTGATCCTAATGTGTTAGAGGCCATGAGGGTTCCCAAATGAGTTTAAAGCAAGAAATCAAATCGCGTCCAGATTTGAATCAAGTCTCTGTTGATGTGGCTGTATAGATTAACAAAAAGGTGGAGATGGTGAATACTTTTATTACAATCAACCGTCAAAGCTAGTGACTGTTAAACATTGAGATATTTACATGCGATTGTCCAAAAGACTGAATTCATTTTAAGGAATTCATTTACAAATAAAGACCAAACTATTAACAATTTCTTTGCGGTGACAGGACCACTAGATTGGTGAGTAATGCACACACTTGGAAAAGCTTTTATCTGATGGATCCAGGCAACAGTTTGTTTTTTTTTTATTTCAAAACAAAGGTCTCAGACACAAAAGTAGTCTTGCAAAGAAACATTTACACCTGTAGCTTTCGTAGATGTCCCTTTTTTATCCCGCAGGTTAATCTAGGAGACATTATAGATGCCACACCATAAGTCAGTTATGAATATGTGATGCATGATATTTGATAGCCGAGGTTCTCATCCAGGATGAGTACAAATATATTTGATCCCCTGCTTATTCATAACTTAATGTCTATGTTCTGCAAAGTTAGCTAAGGCTTCTCTATTGTCAATTTTCTGTACTTGGATGTCCATATATGACCAGAGGGAGGATTGTTATGGCAGAAAATTGTGTCCTCTTACATTTAATTTTATGTATGTTCTTTTACTATTATTACTAATTTTGTTATGGCCTATAGATATATGTATTGTGTTTTTATCCTTAACCTTTCCTCTCCTATACTCCTTATGTTAGTCTGTTCACATTTACTAGGGTTTAGATGAGAGCTGTGAAATTGTTTGTGTTATCCCCCTCTTGTTGTTCCTCTCCTGTAATGTTCATTCAGGCTGAGAGAGGATCTGCGTTCCCCAAAACATAGAAACCTAGACTGTAAATGATTATGCAGGTCTCTGGACCAGCTGTATGTGTTTTAGTACTTTTCTGTTTATTCTCTTTTGTTAATTAATTCTTCAAAGACAACATTTGGTTGTTAGTCAATTATTTGCTTAATCCCTCACCAGCAAGATACAATTTCCATGACAGTCGCTTACTTAGATATCAACTGCAGCAAGCCAACTAATCTGCCACTTATACTGAGCACAATGGTAGTTCTACATGTTAGCCCAATATCAGTTCACACACAGGATTAGTGCCGTGTTAATTGTAGTAAGAGATTCACTGATTGCATTTTTCTTGGGTGATTCCAATTACCGATTATTTAAAGGTCTAGCGTGCCAATTCCAAGTGTTACAGCATACACAAACATCTTTGTAACTTTTCTTTGACTATGAATTTTTTATTTTTTTTATTAGGATCCCCATCAGCACCAGCATAAACGTTGGCTATTCTCTTTCTTCCTCCTTGTATCTGTCTGCTCTGCCTTTGTCAGCATTTTTATAAAAGACAACTCGCATTTTATACTTTTCAACTACGATTCCGTTTACACAGCAGCAGGTGAGCCACTGTGGCTCACCTGCAACAACAGCTGTGTTCACGGTTGTTTTACCTTTCTCTGCAGGTGTGCCTTCTTCACTCTAGTGACCAAACAAGCTACAATAGACAGAGGACTTATGGAAAAATACATTGGTTATCATATTTTTTGTCATGATTAATTTAATTCATCATCTGTATTAAAGAGGAAAACTATAAAAAAAAAAATTTAAAAATCAGTTCATCTGTTGTTCTAAGTGAATAAAAAGACCTGCCAGCCTTACTGCGCATGATTGCGCAGCAGAACCGTGGTTTAATGACGTAGAGCAACGGCAGAAATACTGTAATTCTAATAGCTGCACCAACATAAGGTTTCATGGCTCAGTGTGTTTGTCTGAGTCAGATCGTTTATTTAATCAGCCAACCTACAAGGCTCACCTGCCAAACACCAATGCAGCGTCACTGATGGCTGAATAGTTTTTTTAGATTGCCAAGAGTTTATAATCTAAGCAATATGGTTCTCTCATGTGAGACTGGCTGTCACAGGGTTTTGACGTCATTTTGGGCCTACATGGAACCCTCCATGCAGGCTTTGGTCCGCTTCACTGTTCGATCTCTGGCTTACCCCCTTGGGGGGTAAGCAGGCAGTGGACCAAACCACTGTGAGGCAAGGGAGGGGGGGGACCCAAAATGTTTCTAAACTTAGAACACACGTTTATTGTCCTATTTGCGTTTTTTATTGTTTTACTACTTACAAAATTATTTTAAGTATATATCATTTTATTATTTATTTTTGGGGGGGGTGGAGGGGTCCTGACCCCCCCGCGATTTCCGCCACTGCGCTGCGCCCTGAGAACCTGCTGCCGCCTACTACTTAAGAGATGGATCTGATACCGGAACGCATCAACAGCGGCACATTTGTCTCCATCCCATAAAAAACGGGGTTTTCTGTTATTCTTTTCATCCTTCTATGCTAAGATCACAGTTCAAATGGACATCTACACCTCCACTTTGTCACCAGCGCTGGACATCGGCACAGGATGTTATCTGCTGGTTATAGGTAAGTCAAAAGTCGCTGTCTAACGCTCGCGGCTTTGCATCCGTGCTTGGCTAAGTTATGAGTAAAATATTGAAATCGTTTCATCCCATGATTTGATTCCTCGAAAATACAATAAAAGGGCATTTTTTCTCCCCATAATCAGTTGCACAGTTGGCTAACACTTGTGTATATTGGACTGCACTCATGGAGTATGAGAATAGGCTGACGGTGAGATGGGTAAACTTCTCTTTATAGAAAAAAAACCTGGCCAAGCTGAGAGAAGTCTCTGCTGTCTAGGGATTTCTAGTTTTCTCCCTCAACTAAAACTTTCAGGATAGGAGAGATGTCATGTTGCCTGAATCTATATAAATTTAAACCTGAGCACCTCATTCTTGAGGGACGCATTCTTCCATTAATCACTATGTGGGGGACAGTTTACACCACACTTTAAATGTTGAGACTTAGTTTTCAACAAAGAATGGTGTTAGGCATAGTGGTAATGATTAAGTTTAGTGAAAGTCAATGTATGATAACAGTCTGGAACTTTATCATAAGACAGTAAATCTTTTTAACAAGCAGAGACAGAAAGATGGAGCTACTGAGCATATTGACAGAAGGATAAGTGATTTTGGTGGCATTTATACTGTATAAATAGAAAATGACAAATTTAAATGTTTTCAAATATATTCTCAGTATTTCATAGTATTGATGATTACTGAGGCAAGCATTACACTAGTAAGTTCACACTTCATAGGTTTTGCCAAAGACTGTCTTTCTGATATCATTAACTCATTTGTCACCCTGATAATCAAGGAAACTGGTATTGGGGATTATTGGCTGCAAACTGAATGGTTCAGTGACATCCAAGTAAATTGATTTAACTTAACATAATGTCACACGTTATACATTATGTGAACATAGAAAAAAGTAAAATTTTATGCACACATACAGTAAAAGAAATATAGCAAAAGTCAAAGTGACATGGGAGGTGAAGACATGCCTTATTATAACCTGATTTGTTTCTTGTAACATTCAAGAACCTGGATGCCAGGAGTGGATAAAGGAAAGGTGGGTTACATTCATTACATACATCATCTCCTTTCAATTAGCTGCACCCATTGTAGGATGAATGTACAGCATTTAGTCTACCGTTAGCACTGAAATAAAGTGGGATCTCAGCTCTAATATGACTGCTTTGATTCAGGTCATCATGAGGCAAGCCTTTTCTCAGATGGTTTGCACCAATTACACTGAATAATGAAACTAATCACAAACAGACACGAATTATGTTCAAGACTTGCTCTAAAACAGACATTTTAGGGACTGTATGAGAAGTATTGTTGAGGAGACTATTTTTCACTTTGTAATAAACTAAGGCTCACCCTAAAATATGTCAAAATAATATCCATCCATTATCAACCACTTGTCCTGTGTACAGGGTCAGAGGGGGCTAGTGTCACGGTTTTGTGGTGAAGGCAGGTTTGAGCAGGTTGGAGGACCCAAACATAGGACACGAAGGCTGGCAGGTGCAGTTCAGTGGTTTATTTAAGGCAACTAAAGACAAGCACACTTACAGACTGAGTGGCTGATTGACAGAGTCCAAAAACAAAGGTTGTCCAACAGAAATCCAAAATGAGCAGGGAGACACAACGAGTGAGGCAAAACAACAAGAGAACATACTGCAGCACTGGGTAACAACAAACAACGACCCAACAAAGACAAGACAGAAACACCAGGTATATACACAGGGACTAACGAGCAGGGTGGGAGCAACACAGGTGACAGACATGAGGCTAACGAGACACAGGTAGGCAGAGAGAGAGCAGGGGAAAACAGAGACAGACATGAAGAGGGATCACTGGGGTAACAGACATGACAAAGGTTGGAGCCAATTCCAGCTGACATTGGGCGAAAGACAGGGTACAGCCTGGACATGTCACCAGTCCATCGCAGGGCCACATATAGACAAACAACCAGTCACACACTCAAGGACAACTTAGACACAAATTAAACGAGCCTGCACATCTTTGGATGGTGGGAGGAAGCCAGAAAGAACCCATGCAGACACAGGGAGAACATGCAAACTCCACAGAAAGGCCTGCAACGAACCCACAACCTTCTTGCTGTGAGGCGACAGTGCTGACCACTGCACCACCGTGCCACCTGTGAAAATAATATAACTATCTAAAATTAGCACAACTTGTTTGTGTACCCCAATTTAAAGCTTAATTTCTTAATGGAACTTCTAATGCGTGCTGCCAAAGTACACATCAATATGACTATACATAGAAATAAATGTTTTAGGTTCCATTGGTATCTTTTGGCCATTCATCATCATCCTTATATGGTCATCAAATATGGCTTGGGTGTTCAGAAACAGTGGGAGCTACATGGTGTTAAGCTTGCTGATATTAACAGCTTTAAAGAATCATCACCAACTAGTTTTAGTGGATATTTATTATGTATGTGTGTGTGAGGTTCACAGGTGTAGGCAATTTGCATAACATCTATTGATCTCTCTGTGCATAACCAACATATATCTACTTGTCAATCTCCTTGGAACCACTGCTCCATTTAACCCATGTCTCATGTAATCCCTTTCTAGTCAATATTGTACCATTAGACCATTATTGAGGATTATTGTCAGAAGGACAGAGAAAGCATCATTATCTGCCTCATCTATCTATCAGTTCAATTCAATAGGGTTCTATTGGCATTGCTAAAGCAACTATGTATTTCATAGCCATATATATATTTATATATATATATTTCATAGCCTTCTTTAATATATATATGTATGTGTGTGTATATGTATATTTCATAGCCTTCTTTAATATATATATATATATGTATATGTATGTGTGTGTATATGTATATTTCATAGCCTTCTTTTACATTGTTGCTGGGCTTTTTCAGTTCAGCATCCCTGTACTCCTCTGTGAGATAGTGCTCATTAACTGTCCAAGAGCCATTTTCCTTAAAAGACCTAGCAGTGAGGCTCACTTGAGATGTTCCCATTGATTCTTTTTTGGCTTTGTGCAGTCAGTGGTAAGAGAAATTGGTTTGGCTGCACTTTCATGAAGGTGATTATCAGTGAGCTGGAACCTGATTGGGTCACTGGGCTTTGTGCTTAAGTACTTCCACAGCTGATCCTGTAGGGTTTAGAGTTAGTTTTAGGAAGGTAGATAGAGCAAAGAAGGTTACATGCTGAAGGAGTCTGTCTCCATATTGGGGTGCAGAAAAATGCATTTAAACTTGAGCTTTTAAGTTAAGATGGCTTGCGTTATCAGTAAATAGAGATAAATTTGCCACTTTGCAAATATAGTGATAGTGTCTCCAAGGTGGGACTTGCTTAATTGTTACATGAAATAGCAGCTGTGTGAAAGTTGCTAAGGTCTATATGTTAAACCCTAAGCAACACAAATGAGGGGCTAATGATATTTAAAGCATGTTTAATTGAAATTGCAGTTTGCCCACTACCCCCCTGAGTGAATCTCTACCTAGTAGGATACCCTAGAACAATTTTTCAATGGAAAAGTCAACAAGATAAGTTACCATGTCAACAAGAGGGTGAGAGTCAGGAACAAGATGTTGCTGTACAGATCACGATGCTCAGAAATTATCAGTACCTCTCGAAACAGGTAGCTGAACTGGTTCATCTTCAAGCTAGGTAACAAAGATTGAGCTCTATTTATAATTGCAAGTGATAAGCCTCAAGCTCTGCAGGTGAAGTTTCAATGTTTTGACACGTTTGGCATCTATTAGATTATTAAGATAATCTAAAAAGCGTCGAGATCCGGTGAGCGCCACAGGTGGACCAACGATTAGTCTATCAGTGAAACCACAGACATGACTAATGCAGTTGTCAAGCATTGTCACACTGTGCCTCAAATGCCTCAACAGCCAATAAGGTTGTGCATTTTTGTACTGTCATCATATCAAACCTGCTCCATCTTAGATAAACGGTTGAGATTCAGGGCAGATGGAAATCCGTTTGAATCGGAGGGGGACCAGATGCATCTGCCAGAGCAAATAAAACGCAAACTCACAGATTTGTCTGGTCCCTAGGCCACGATATCCCAGTTGGTTTATCGCTTTGGGGAAAACAACTGAAGAAAATGTAAATGTCTAGTGTTAAAAGCATAGTCTACATGGTCCTGTTGACTGAGATGAAAGTACCTATAAAAATCCTCCATGCAATCTTGCTATTATGCAACTGTAACCTTCCTGTGTACGTTAGTTCAACAATGTAAGTAGTTTGTTTTTACTTTGCTTCGCTCCACTGTTAAAATCCCACTGAAACCAGTGTTGCCATGGCTACGCATCAGTGTCTACTTAAAATTACATTACATTTGGGTGGATACGTTCGTCTCTAGTGGGTTGACAATTCTGTCTGATATCAGGCAAACCAAACTGTTGAAGCATATGAATAAAGCTACATATAAATTAACAAAAGTATACTACACAGTATAATACACTTATTATATTACACTAAATTTAGAGGCATTTCAATTGGAAAATTAGTTTGTCCTGTTTTGTTGGAGGTGTCAGAAAAGAATTAAGATGCACTTATGATTTGAAAGCCCTCTTTGAAGCAGGTGAGGGTCTTCCCGTAAGGGGCCATGGAAGCACTACAGGACTGCTTCAACGGTACTGACTGGTCTGTTTTCAGAGGTGGCCACCAACGATCAGATCACAGATGTTGTTGAGTATGCTGAGGCTGTTTCGGGCTACATGTTTTGAGAAGCTGGTTCTTCAACAAATAATGAACAACATCCCAACCAGCCTGGACCCTCACCAGTTTGCTTTCAGAACCAACAGATCCACAGAGGATGTCTTGTGTTAGTCTAAGTAGAAAAATGTAATTCAGCAAGACATGCAGCTTTTGCTGTGCTTGTGTGACCAGCAGAGAAAACTAATGCAGTAACAGACTTTTTGAGAGGAGGTGCAAGTCCCTAGGGTTTTGCTCCATAGATTACTGATTGCCCTGTTGACTGAGATGAAAGTACCTATAAAAATGTAAGTATATAACATGGGCATTCAATTCACCCTGTGGTGTCTTCGTCTTCTGAGTGAGAGACTGGGGATGACGTTCACATTTTAGAAGTGAGGTTGACTACATTTCCTGCCTCACTGTATAAATTGACACATTCCTCACATCTGGTATGAGGTGAAGTATCCAAAGGAACACAACCCTTCCGACAATCTTAGTATTATGCAACTGTGTCCTTCCTGTATAGGTTATTGAGCAAAGTCAAGTGCCGTCACTGCAAGAGCTACAGTAGTGTTAGTTATTTACCAATTTTCTGTTCCAAACAACAAATGAGAGCTGTTCCACTTCCTACCTTATCAGTGGCTAATGAGAATTATATCATCTTTAGCCATTTCTTTTAGAGATATAAACTGAGTAGATTTTCTGCTGAAGCTCAGCCCTGCTTTGAGTGCAAGTGAATCCCTCTCCCTTCCTCTTATTCTGGTTTTCTACCCTCTAAATAAGCTTCCTACATTGCTGAGGGGGGTCAACTGGAGGGTCGGAGGTGGACACAGGCTCCACATTGGATGGGAGATGTACAAGGCAGTTGTAGTCATTTTATATGTGCATTTAAAATTCAAGTAATAAGAACATTTCGAGTCAGTGTAACCAGCTTAAAGGAATCGTTCAACATTGCCAAATGAGAAGATCGTAACCTCTCTCTATTTGAGAAGCTGATTCTTCAGCACATAAAGAACAACATCCCAGCCAGCCTGGACCCTCACCAGTTTGCTTTCAGAACCAACAGATCCACAGAGGATGCCATCTCCACTGCCCTCCACTCAGCCCTCACACACCTTGAGAAAAACAACACCCACATCAGAATGCTGTTTGTGGATTTCAGCTCAGCATTCAACACAATCTCCCCATGAAACTGATCAGCAAACTCAGCACTCTGGATTTAAATACAACACTCAGCAACTGGAAATTGGACTTCATCACAAACAGACCCCAGTCAGTTCGGATTGGCAGACTCACCTCCTCCACTCCAGTGCTCAACACCGGAGCCCCCCAGGCCTGTGTGCTCAGCCCCCTCCTGTTCACGCTGTACACCCACGACTGCATCCCCCGACATGAAGAGAACTCAGTTGTGAAGTTTGAGGACGACGGCACCATCATCTGACGGATTTCAAACAATGATGAGACTTTGTATCGGGAGGAAATTGATCTTGCAGAGTGGTGTACAGAGAACAGCCTTTGCTCAACGTCAGCAAAAACAAGGATCTGATTATTGATTTTAGGAAAAAGGAGATAAAGACATACACTCCTGTCTACATCAGTGGTGCTTAGGTGGAGCAGGTGAACAGTTCCTGGGAATCATCACAGACAAGGGATGTGTATAGCCCAGGACTGGAGGGCTCTGCAGCGGGTGATTGAAACCGCTCAGAAGGTCATTGTTACCCATCTCCCAAGCATTGGTGATATCGATGAGGTGAGGTGCTTATGCAGAGCCCAAAGGATACTAAAGGAGAGTATCCACCCCAGCCACAGCCTGTTCGCCCTGCTGCCTTAAGGGAAGAGATATAGAAGTTTCTGCTGCCGCACCACCAGACTGCAGAGCAGCTTTTTCCCCCAAGCTATCAGACTCTTAAACTCAAATTCATCCTCAGCACTGCTCCAGTGATGATAGTTTATTTCTGTTTAACATTTCTATAAGTGCTTTAAAATGACTATATATATTGTCTGCTGCATAGCAGAAGGGAGGTACAAACTCAATTACACTTTACAACCTGTTGTAATGTGACAAATAAATCTACCTTGTGTCTTGTATCTGTCCATTAAATAGAGATCCAACATCCTAATGCCTGGTCCAGGTTAGCCTCTGTTCCATTAGCTTCTGTGACACACTGCCATCTCTCACAAAGCATTTCTTTTATCTGTCTTTCTGGGAAAAAAAGCTGTGGTTTACTTTCCATAATACATAAGACAAACTGGCATCCACTACAGCTTTTGCTATTAGAAACCTTCATAATTTTAAGCATCTAAATCCGTTCCAGGGCACAGGTACCTACCTCAATGTAACTTGGTTTTGTCCATATCCATAAAATG
This sequence comes from Micropterus salmoides, assembly GCF_014851395.1. NCBI lineage: Eukaryota > Metazoa > Chordata > Actinopteri > Centrarchiformes > Centrarchidae > Micropterus > Micropterus salmoides. Next base: position 9,128,414 of record NW_024040928.1, read on the forward strand.
CTTTCTTATACAGCCATTTTAGAAATGTTAATTAACATGTTAGAGTATTACACAAGCTCTCTTAGCATCTAATACACAAAATAAACTCACAAAATGCTGAGAAAGAAAGAAAATATTCTTACTCATATTCCTTATCAAACAGAAAAATGCAACCACACACCCTCTGAATTCAAGTTACTCTCTTTCATCGCACCGATTGTCATGTTAACTTATCGTAAAACACAATTCTTTCAAACTCGACAAACTAAATAAAACTCACCAAAACCGGTGTGGTCAGTCTTTCCACTGTTCCAACAATCACCAACCCAACTCTGGTTTGGTCAAAAAACAACCTTAATTTACACAGTTGGATGTTAAAATATTCTGGCTCTGATTACTGTATGTTTTGGTTGGTTGGCTTAGTGTTTTGCAGGCTGCTAGTAGGTAGAGTTTGGGTCTTTAGGCAACCCTATAACCTCTGTTCTGGGGCTTCTTTGCTATAAAATGACTGTGTGGCTCATAGGCAACCTCCCCAACTTCCATCCATTCAGTACACTTTCACTCACCCCTGTTACATTACGCGCATGACTGAGCTGTACCCTCTTTACACAATTCATGATTATGTTCGGTTCATGAGTGTTCATTCTGTGTTTGGCCTGTGTGGCACTTCAGAAGGAGCACAAGCTGTTTTATTTTAGATGCATCAAGTTAAGGACTGTTCAAAGCAAACAAAGGACTGGTGAGAAACTCAATCTTAATTATAGAGTGTCCCTTGCCTTCCACAGGCATGTCAGCAGCTTGCCCCATGGGGATAAATAATGAAGATATAACTGTGGTAACAGTGTAACAGACTTTTCTAAAGTGGTGTTGTTTGTTGTTCTGTAATTTGTTCTTTGAGGTTTGCCTACAGCATTACCCAACAGAAACATGAATGAGTTAACACTAACAACAAAGAAAACAGGAGTACACCATAAATCAGGCAGTTTGTGCAGTGAACTGATAATGTGTCCTGTTAGCTCAGAGGCTTATGCCTCTTTTCCCTTCCTCAATTTAAACCATGTACTTTTTCATGCACAGCAAATATCTCAGAACATAAACAGTAAACTGGGCTTCTGGAGCTGCAATGATGCAACCAATGCCTTAAATACACTTTGCATAGCTGCTGTTTACAGGTTAGATCTCCATTCACATAGTTTTCACATCATCGGTCACTCAACAAGTATCCTCCGTTTCCTCCCTCTCTGTCTCTTTCTCCTGTTTGTCTCAGCTGTTTTCTCCATCGTGGGAAACCTGCTGGTCATCATCATGGCGGTTAAAAGGTCATCAAAGATGAAACCGCCAGAGCTGCTGAGCGTGAATCTGGCAGTGACAGACCTGGGAGCAGCTGTTACCATGTACCCCCTGGCTGTGGCCTCTGCCTGGAGCCACCACTGGCTGGGAGGAGATGCTACCTGTACATATTACGGTCTGGTGGGGTTCTTCTTCGGCGTTGCCAGCATCATGAATCTGACTATCTTGGCCATAGTGCGCTTCATTGTGTCCCTCAATCTGCAATCTCCCTGTGGGTAATTCAGGGCTCAAAAACACTAATTACAAAACCACATGTTTTTTAAAAAAGATTGATCATTTGGAACACGTTATTACAATGCAAATAGTATTCCGTAACTTCTAACTGCTGTGAAATCTAATTTTCACATTTTCCATGTTCAAAAACAATGCCATTAGTATTTAAGGGGTAGCTGATTCTAGCAGGGGTGATGAGACCATTTAGTGCTAAAACTGAATTCTGCCTTGCCAAACTTGATTACTGGTGATAACACAGATCTATAAGTGACAGATTTTTTTAGATTATTATAGCCCAAGCTTTTAATAGGTGCAAAAAGGAAAAATAAGAAATCTACTTTGCATGCAAGAAGGCAATTGGCTGCTTCTACCTAATATTTCCCTAACAGTAATATTTAAAATTCTCTTCAAGTGGAAGTAGCAGGACATGTCAACATATTCGTTCTTTTTAACATTGTTTTACTGTGAAAACTGCATCTGTCTGCCAGGAACACGTGGTAGCCAGCTGCGTCGCTGAATGACTTCTAGTCATCAGATGTTTCTGTCTTGTGTAATTCTGTTTAAAGCAGTGGTTTGACATTTTGAGCAATATGCTTTTTTTGCTGAGAGTTAGATTGACATAGCAGTATTGATACTTTTCTCATATTTGTCCAGTAAATAATATGGCTTTGGAGCTGTGGAGTCTGGATCAGTTGTTACATGTCGCCTGCCTCTACTATATTCCTGCTCGACACCCTTTGCTCCAATTTATATTACTAGTCTTATTTTTTTATTATTATTATTATCATTAAAATTACTAATTATCATTATCCATATTAATTTAGTCTGTACTACTACTAACTTCACTGTCTGTATGCAGTCTGGCACAATATAGCTTTCCGTTAAAACACAACCTTTCTTTTTGCACTTTGTAGTGCGCTTTAGAGGTGCAAATAGGAAGAGACGGCCACCTGTGGAAAGAGCAAGGCTAGCTGTTTCCCCTTGTACTTGTACATAAGTGTATATGCACATATGTATGTACTTGCTTGGCATGTTCAGGCACATGTATGCTTATATATAGTACTTAGTGTTTGTATATTTAACCAGACACCATTGCCTGTTTGATCGTGCCCTACTAGTGGATGAGTCCAGGAAGGACAGCTGTCCGTTAAATGGAGTGTAAATTGTGCTGACGATGGTCTGAATGACCAAAATGTTCACTTTTTCCTTTGACATTTAGTCATTTAATTGTCTTTTTTTCTGAATCTAAAGTGCCTGTTGTAACTCCTCGTCAGTGTGTTCACTTATTTCTACACGGCGGAGCTTTGTTAATATCCCAAAATATACATATATTCAAAGTGCACTCTAAAATGATAATGTTTTCTGTAACTGTCTTTAATGAGTCAGAGCATATGTTTAGGTGCAAACTGATAATTATTTTCTGCCACTGTAAAATCAGTAATGCCACTAGAGATTCATTAATATGTGGTAGATATTAACATAAGAACTAGTGCATTAGTTTGCAGTAGAGCAGTTCCTCAGACTGAATATGATTTTTTTTTTATTATATATATATTTGTCCCATCAGGTTTTACATCAGCAATATGTTTTCATCATTATTATTTGGGCATGCTCACTTTAATCCGTCCTTGCAGTCTACACTTAGTTTTGGGGAAATCAGGAATATAGTTCTTGTTTTTCCACAAAAGTGCTTTCATCATTTTGTCTTTCTGCAGGTCAGAAAATCAGCTGGAAGAAAGCAAAGCTGCTGTGCATGTGGATCTGGCTGTACGCTCTGATCTGGGCTCTGTTTCCCATTCTGGGCTGGGGAAGGTACGGGCCAGAGCCCTTTGGCCTGTCCTGTTCTCTTGCCTGGGGACAAATGAAACATGAGGGCTTCTCTTCCTTTGTCATCTCCATGTTCTCCTTCAACCTAGTCATACCCTCTGTCATCATCACCTGCAGCTACTTTAGCATCGCCATCAAGCTCTATTTCACCTACAAAAAGTCGATGAACAAGAACAACCGAGTCCTCAATATTGTCAAGATCCATCAAAGGCTGTTAATAGTAAGTGACTCTTTCTCATGAGAATTATAGGTTATTATAGGTTTGGGGACTCTTAGTTTAGATTGCCATAAGACATTTCCAAACAGTTTATGCTCATGTGCTTAAACAGTGAATTGAAAGGCTCTTGATGATATGGACAGTGGACATATATGTGGACAATATGTTATCTGTATATCCATTACTTTTAGTGATATATGTTAGTTTAGTTATATATGTTAACAACCATTTATCCATTAGTATATTTATTTAACTATTTTTACCATTTATCCATTCATTTAGCTAACTATTGAGATCTTGTGGGAATTTTTATGACTCTATCATCCTGTTCTATTGCAGATCGCTGTGCTGATCAGCATAGGCTTCATAGGCTGCTGGACGCCCTACGGCCTGGTAAGCCTGTGGTCTATTTTCAGGGACAGTAGCGCCATCCCACCTGAAGTCAGTCTCCTGCCGTGCATGTTTGCAAAGAGCTCCACCGTATACAACCCTATAATCTACTACATCTTCAGCCAGAGCTTCAAAAGGGAGGTAAAGAAGCTGTGCTGGTTGTGCCTACCCTTTAAACCAGTGGACATTTCCAACAACATCAATGACAATAACATTTATATGATTAATGTTGACAATAAGTCCAGAGTAGAAGCACAGCCTACTTTGCAGGAAATCACAAAGACAGTAGGTTTATCTCAGTTCTCTTAATACCCTCCCTTGCTTGTTTTCCTTGCGCCTTCTCCCCGCCCACTGGGGATACACGGAGAGATGCAAGGAAACCATGCGAGGATAGAAGAAACGAGGAAATCATTTCTCACAGAATGGAGACATCTTTTCCTCCGTAGAGTCACGTAAAGCGGCACCTGATCGCAGCTGGATCAGCTGTCAGCTGTAGAGAATGTTGATGGAGTTTGTGTCTGCACATATCTACCTCAGTCGAGGCCAATCTCCACATTCACTCCATTCACAACAGACCGTGTCTACTGTAAGCGTTTGGTTGAAATATTTTTCTGTTTACTGTTCATACCATTAACATATTGTTCTTTTAGTTTAAAACAACAAATAGTTAAAAACAGTCAAGTGTCTTTAGAGTTAGTCAAGTTCACTCCCATAATTAAGGCAACAGGAAATATTTATACATATAATTTATGTGTACTTTTGGAGTGTTTGTTTGTCACCTTGCATTTCCTCAGAACTCTGACTAGACTTATGTTTATCATCATGAAGCTGTGGTAGCTCTGAATAACTAGAGATATTTTCACCTGACAGGAACGGGTACAGGCCCACACGACTTTATTTTCCAGATTACAGATCTAAGCGAATGTGGCTGCCCAGTGACACAGATGCACTGCAGCCCGAGAGTGAGATAGGAATGATGCATGGATTCTCCTGTTTGCTATAATATAAAGTAAAGAATGCTATATTATCACTGCCGCTGGTCAACTACACAATTAATGGGAGGCCAAAATAGCCCTCAGGCCACCGGGAAATCACCCGGTTCTCCCGATGGCCAGTCTGCTAATGTGCACTGTGCTAATAATAATAAAGGCTCACACTTGTCTTTCCCAGAGCAGCATGTTTTCTCTCTGTAACTGTTACCTGTTGAACAAACACCTGCACATGAAGAATAACTTGCATTCTGTAGTTATACTGTGTAGCCTACTGCTCAGAGGCCCTGGATCACAATGTGTTTATATTCCAGTATGAAACTGCAGTGATGTCATGATGTACCAGATCAGTGCGATCAGCTGCAACGTCCAATCAACAACTGATAACCAATAAGGGGCCATGTCGGACAGTAAAAGATTTCCATGAAGGCTGCTCTCATGTATCCTCGCTCATGGCTCAGAGATCACTCCTCCATCCTTGATGCACAAATAAGAGCTATGGCACAGCCTGCAAGATGGCAGACCAGAACAATTTCATGTTTAAGCAAGAATTGAGGAGTGAGAAAATGACAAATAAGAGAATTGAGATGCAGCTAGTGTCTGTGGGTTGAAAGGCATCTTGGTGATATGCTTGTTCAACAGAGACTTTTGTGATGTTAACAGTTAAAAAGGGGGTGTCTCATAATGTGTTGTCTCATAAACATTATCAGGATAGATAAAACAACTGGTGTGTGCTGTAACACCTACAAGCGGGGTAAAACTGGCCTCTTTTTGTGTGTGGCCATAATGAATGAGAGGTTGTGTTTGTACAATATTTAAATGCTATGAAAGTTCAGCCCACTAAGCTATACATAAGAGTTAACTCTGTGCTTACAGGTGGCAAACCTCCTGACAACAAATCAGAATTTTCCCAAATAATACTGACAATATAAGTTCAGAAACGACGTGTCCAATTACATATGTGCTAAATGTTTTTATTAAATTTTCTTGTTTCATAAGTCTACCTCTAAAAACATTTACAAATACAACAAATATTGTCCATGTTTACCCTGTCTAATATTATAAAATTTTGGGAAATACACTTTTTCTACGGTTTCTTGAGGACAGTAGGATTAGAAGATCAACACCACGCAGATGTTTCAGTACAGTAATTATAAAGCTACAGACAGGAGCCTGTAAACTTAGCCAAGCATAAATACTGTAAATAAGGAAAAACAGGCAGCTGGGCTCTGGGCAAATCTAACAGAATCTGCCACAATGTTGAGATACAAGGTTTTTTATTATTAACTCTCGACAAGAAAGTTAACAAGCCTATTTCCCAAAATGTCAAACTTATTCTTTAAACGTTTTTCTTTAAACATCTACGAGCTTGATTTGACATTTGTGACGTTGGAAACAGCAGTTGACAAAAGCTACTACTTATGGTCTACTAACTCTCTTGTTCTGGACCTTAAGACTGTATTACACAGTCCTCGATAATTCAAAGGAGCTTTCCTGGCATGATGAACAGAGGTTTACATTGCCAAAGCAATTGTAAAATAAAAACTACCAAACAAAAAACATAAATAAATGTATTATTAAAATTATAAGAAAATGTAACATAAACGTGGATAAGATTACTTCAATTAAATTCAAAGGGCTTTATTGGCATGAGAGTTTCAAGAACAATGTTGCCAAAGAATCAAAATATAAATTGTCCAAATGTCTGGACAGCACACAATAACAATAATATGAACATTAACACAACATTATGTACTATTTATGTCATAGAAGTGCTCAGAATCATAGAAAGTAATTTTCAGTTCCCTGGCAACTGGACTTACATCCCTGGTGACTTCATGTGACCAGGGTATTAACGAAAGCATTGTTCAGATTTCACTGGAAATACCCCATGACGGTTTGCTGCCTGTAGTCACTGTGACAGAACAACAGCATATTATTGTATGTAATTCAGCATGTTATGATAATCAGTTCATGTCACGATACACGCATCTGCTTCACAGAGAACTGTTCCTTCACTCAGGGATTATTTGTTCATATATTAACCTGCAATCTGCTGTAGCACCTGTAGCAGTTCTCTTTTCAAAGGTTCCTATTGAATGAGCTTTGCTGAGTGGCAAATACTGTTTTTTTGGATGTTGCTTTGTCTTGTGTATTTTTGTTGTTGTTGCACCTTCCGCTCTGTAACTACTGTTGGGAGTGTTTGATTGTTTCTAAAGTTTGTGAATGTAACATTAGAGCTATGAACCTTGCGCACATTTGTGGACACAATTCAAGGTGCATGTTTGAGAATAAATACTGACTGAATACAATCAAGTGGTGGACAATGAATACAGCACTGTAGTGTCACTCAATCAGAAAAAAAGGTAGCCGTGGCTATGTATAATAAGGACACAGTGATTCTCATCCTGAATTCTAGTCAGGCACAGCTGTAACGGTGGGCCTTGAATGCAGTCACCTTTAGAATAAGTGAGGGTGTTTCTTGAATTCTGACATTAAGTCTATATTTTCTTAATCTCAATTCCAAGACAGGCAGAGCTTGGGGGGGGGAAGTGTGATATTGTAAAATGTGCATAATTTCACATGCTAAAATGTCCATATTATTAGTATGCAATATGAACCCTTCAGATGCAGTTTAAGTGTGACATCCTCTGTAGAATAAAATTAAGTAAATTAATGTTGTCATGTGTGAAGAAGGGGGTATGGACAACCTCCACATGCCACATCAACCTCTGGAAACTCATGAAAAGGATATTGTCAGTTATTTTGTGTTTCAGTGAAACAAACGACATGTTCAGGTTGAACGCCACGGCCATAGCCTACCCTGTGAGCTTACCTGAAGAGACAGGGTGGTGTGGGGTCACCCGGCCGTCACAGGAAGGTGGTGCAGACCTGTATGCGGACTAAGTGGTATCTTTCCTCCCTGATTCCCAGCCTCAATCCTTAATACAGGAGCTTACTTGGTTTCGACAGGAGTCATGGAGTTTTTAATTATGTTACACTACATGTATTCCATCTTATAATATATCCATGACGGGGCTTTGCAGCAGGCTAAGAAGTCCCACCCACTCGTTCAACAGTTATATAATTAGCAACAAGACGCTAGCGGCTTTGTGAGACTGTATGCACAACAGGACTTAGAGATACTCAACAGGCAGCTTACTAACATGCTCATAATAACAATAAGGGCGTGTTTAACAGGTATAATTCAACATATTAGTTTAGTGCGTTAACATTTACTAATTAGCACTGAACATAAAGTAGGTCATAACCCAAAGTGTTTAAATATATATAATAAACTGTTGATGGCACTCAATTTCAGCTATCATTTTGTGGTATTTACATCTAGATGTGTTAAACAACTTAGGACATATCACCGTTTGCATTAGACCACAGCATTCTTAGGTGAGCAAAAGTAATGGAACAAATGATTTTAATGTAAATAACATAACAATATTTGGTGGCGTAACCCTTGCTTGCAATAACTGCCTCAAGCCTGCGACCCACCGACATCACCAAACTGTTGCATTCTTCATTTGTGATGCTATTCCAGGCTATAGTAAACTACCACCGGTTTACTATATTTATAGTAGTGAAAATGAGCAGGACAGATTCTGTGAAAGTAACTTAACGGTGTCAAAATAAATCATCATACCTAACTCGAAGTTAGGTATGAGATATTATTATTAAAGGTTGACCTCATGTCAAAAGGTTGAATTCACCCACTTATTTCCATAAGCTACCGAACATCATAGAAAAAGTTGCTGTAGTTCACATAATCTTTACAAGCAAGCCACATTGCCAATATTCACATACTTTATTTAGACTAAAGAGTGTTTGATCTGAATCAGTATCACAAGTAGAAAAAAAACTACAGTTTCATAAATTGTGATGTTGGTTAAATTAAACATGACGCAAAGAAGCAAGAGAAGACATCAGAAGGCCACTTTCAAGATACTACCCATGATAAAAGGCAGTGGTAGTTGTTGAATTTCTGCCTATCTGTCTCCACAGCACTAATAACGGCAATAATCAAACCCCGCTAGGAAATTGAAAAATACACACAAATTTCACAATAAAAGCATTACATTTTAAGTAGGTTTATAGCACTGTGCTGTAATGTTTTATATTGGGTGGCAAAAAAATGCTCATCTCAAGCCAATGTCACACAGCACTGTATTACGTTTGTTTAGCATATCCTAACATAGTGTTTATCAAGTGTGGGAACAAGTTGTAATTTAGTCTAATTTAATAAATTTCAGTCATAAATATTGAGGTACTGCCTATTAGCTCTCCTGTGTTCATTCTCATTGCCGGTGCTGCTACAACTCCTGAATTTCCCTCCTGTGATCAATAAGTATATCTTATCCTATCTTAGTATACTCTGAAGTATTGATCAAGAGTCAGGGTTCCCACTGATATTCTGGAATTCCTAGGATATTAAACATTGAACCTGTAACCACTGCAATTCACACAGTCATGATTTAATTACTTCAAAGGGTGAAATAATTAATAAAATCACCATTTATCCAACTGAAGAAGTCACGTGTGAAAGGATTTTTTTGAGTGATGAACAAAAGGAAAAACTATGCAATTTTCTTTAATCATTTTGACTGTTGTACATGCTCTGTCCTCATGGTGGGGAATTACATGTTTGTTTGTTTTTCACAATCTTATGCTATAAATGAAACATACAGAAGTGTGAGCCCTCACTTGTGACTTTTGTCGTTGATACAACACAAATAGACAGTTCTTAAAGTTGTCGTTCCCCCACCCACCAAAGCCTTCACATGGCCTGACGGATGTTTTCCAGGCTCTTCTCAATGTTGTCAATAACCTCCACTGCAGCTTGTGGGATCCTGGTTCCTGGGCCGAAGATGGCACACACACCGCTCTGGTACAAGAACTCGTAGTCCTGCATACACACAGTGGTGGAAGTTTAGAAGAACTGCAGCTAATGAGGAAATTTAGCTCCATTCATGTAGAGCACTGTGTACGTAAAATGACCATGACAAATGTAACATAAAATGAAATATTAAATGTTTTTTGCATTTGCAAGTCAAACAGTTTCATTGCATTTTCAAACTGACCTACAAATACACATGCAATCTCATATATTTTGAATAGCCAAGTTGCATTACTGAAAATACACTCATGGATACCCAACTAGTAACGAAATAATTACACTGTGAAAAAAGCACTGGCATTATCAACATGAACACCAGCTCAATGTGTGGAATGTTATAATTCAAACTGACACAACACACACAGCTTTTCCAAGGCTCATGAGAAGACATACTCCTCCAGGTCTGCTTTATTTATTGAAAATGCGATGCTTTTATTGACTAATAAGCCTAGCTTAAAACAGCTTGTCAAATAAAATTCTAAGTGCTATAACTGTTCCCACACTGTGAAAGTCAAGTGGGAAGGAGCTATACGTATGTTCAATTACACCAAATGCAAAGCTTGTGCTATTGCTGTGGACTGTGGCATTAAGAGAGCTTGAAGACAGAGCAAAATGAAAGAGATAGGTAAAGACAAACCAAGCAAGATAGATGTCTACTAAATTTTTAAAGTCAAAGGTTACCTGTGGTGGGATGACACCTCCACAGATGACCAGGATATCTGGCCTGTTAAGTTTCCGTAGTTCCTTGATGAGTTCTGGGACCAGAGTCTTGTGTCCTGCGGCAAGCGTGCTGACCCCGACACAGTGTACGTCTGCATCGACCGCCTGCTGGGCAACCTCAAGGGGAGTCTGTTCAGCAAAAAGTTAGACATGGAAAACACAAAAACTGTTTCTGTGTAAAAAAAGAAAAAACTGTTCCCAAAGCTCTTGTTTGACACCAGTTACAGGGTACAGGGTCAGGGAGTGCGGCTCTGTGCTAGGCTAGCTCAGTAGCACCCCCACTAGGCTTGCTCACACTACCAAGTGTTATATGGAGAGCCGAGCCTGCCTTCCAGCAGCTGGGGCATACAAAGTTTTTGTCCGTTCAGGTGAGCCTACATTAAAAAGTTGGGTATGACACCAACAAATGGGGTTACATTTGGGTGGTTGAAATTATTCACCTGGAGATTGGAAGCAATCAAACTGCAAGATTAACAATGTCTTTGTTCCACCTCCAAATGTAAGATTTATCATATTAATTCAAAACTCCCATTACAAATCCCAAAAAATTTCAATATATAGATTGGGGAAAGGTCACGATTATAAGAGAAATGGTTGTGACTTTGAGCTGGATATAAGTGGAAATGGTTTAGAAGATTATTCCTGTACTTATTAAGCACCTGCAGCAGCCTCTTTTAAAACCATGTATAGGCATACGTATTTGCACTTCCCAGTGCACCTAGCTTCAATAAAGTAGCAATTCAGAGCCTTTTTAACATCTGAGGCTTTGCAAATACATACATTGCTAAATACAAAGAGGGTGTTTGGTAGAACACTGAAGAAGAAGTGCTAACTGTTACTACTATAAGACTTAAAATATCACTGAATCTCTAAGTATCTTTACACAATGTGGGTTTTTACCATCAACATGCACGTTATATGGTATTTTTACTAGCAGCTTATGTGAATACCTTCTTTAAAAATGTAGCCTCTGAGTAGAGTCACTACCTTTGACATGAACCCTTGCATGTCTTCCATGTTCTCTTTAAAATGCTTGAAGTGGTCAGGCAGCAGTGTATCTCCATTCTATTTCATGACACTGACCTGAAACAGCGGCCCGATGTCCACATCAAAGCCCAGGTCAGCAAACCCCGTGGCGATGACTTTGGCACCCCTGTCGTGACCATCCTGGCCCATCTTTGCCACCAGCAGTCGGGGGTTCCTGCCCTCGTGCTTCTTAAAATCTGTAACTCTGAGGTTTGAAAAGAAATTGGTTTTAACCAGTAAGCAATCAGTCAGAGTATGTGAATGTTAAGATGCGGACTAGGTACCTATTAAGGCACAAGGCAATCTCCTCATGCTCCCCGTACTCGCTGCGGTAAGCACCGCTCACCATTCTGGTACCGGCCTTGTGTTCACCGAACACTTTCTTCATGGCATCAGTTATTTCACCAACTGAACATCTAAAAAAAAAAAGCAGACAGCATCTTCCTCCGTATGTTGATAGATTGATGAATTGTTTAGTGCTTTAGTGACTGTGGGAGTCCTGACCTTGCTCTTGCTGCCTCCACAGCCAGGGCTAAAAGGTTGCCCTCCCTGGTTCGGGCACACTCCTCAATGGCTGCCAGACACTTCTTGGCTGCCTCGGGGTCACGACTCTCCCTCACCTAAAGAGACAGGAGGCAACATTCCATTTTGAGCTTTAATCTGCCCTGCTGACAACATTTATACAACGCAGAGAATTCACTATATACATATGTGTATCAATCAGAATCTGAATCAGAATCACAAATGCAAGTTATATTAGAATAATAAAATAATAGAAAAAAATAACAACTATTTACAATGTGGCAGATATTTATATGTGCATTACTCTGGTTTGTGTTGTACAGACGTATTGCAATGGAGGAGGACTGTACATAAATATATAAGTTTGTGTACATATACATAAGTTGACAAAATATAAAAATATAGAACAAAAACGATTAACAATTAACAACAAATTTGTGCAATATGCCAGGTTTGTGCATGATATGAAATGAGACGTGCCAGCTGGTCAATATTTTATGTCAGTTTAACTATTCTTCAACACAGAATGAAACCCTTCAGACAGCTTACAGACCTTTCTTACAGCAGAGAGTTAGCAGGAGAGGCACAGGTGTTAACTGATAACATTAATGATATATCAATGTTCTGTTTAAGTGTTCCAGTCTGCACTGAGCCAGCATGCACAATAACACAGTGCCCTTTAAGTGAATGCGAGCGTCCTGCAAAAACCTCATCACAAAATATATTAAAAGAGAAAACTTAAATTGGAGTAAAAATCGTAAAAGATCTTGAGCTGGGTGAAAATGGATAGCCGTAATATACTACAGTACAAACACATCCACTGTGTCGCTCACCTTTACAAAACAGAAATGACAACAGCTTGTCATCTGCATTTGTATGAAGTTCACAGTTCCTTTCCACGCTTCAAGCATAGCCCTAGGGTAGCAAGCATTCAATACCAGCTAAGTAGTATGGGCTTTTAATTAGTCTCAAAACCCGCATACATAAAAAACAAGTGCGTGAACAAACAACATCCGCAAGGGGAAGAGCATCCTCGCGAGGGAACACTTCTGTTTGCAGGACGGCATTACAATTATACTGTATACATTTATATGCAGAGAAAAAGAAAGAGCTGGAGAATGCAAAGTTGAATGCTTGAAACGTGTCTGATGTGCTGAACAAACCAGCTTGTAAAATTCATTTTAGAAGTGGAACCAAACTGTTAAATGCGAACAGCTTCTTCATGTAAATTAATCCCACAAGCTGCTCATCAAATTAAGATGCGACAATCCAACTAGCAGTACTTACCTGCACTCCCTTCGAAACATTAATGTAAGTCGTGAAGTATATAATATGGTAAGTTAAAGTCGTGTTCTTCAATATAAATGATTTTATGGTTTTAATTGCATAGTTAAGCACAAAAGGTAGTGTATTGTACACTTTTGATTTAAAAGTACTGCTAGATACACAAAAGTGCAATAACATGTGGTTTGCAAACACTCAAAACAAATAAGGTGCTTTTTACCAGCAGTATTCCCTTTACACAGTAGCAATAAAATATTTCCTGTAAATCTCAAATTAAACATCAATGGAATCAAATCAAATATAAAACAAAAGCTATTTACCACTGCCAGGACATTACCTTTTATCCAGAGCCACGATTTTAACATAATAACAGGCACCTTCTGAGCAACAGGTTAACATATGTAAATCTGTTTTCTTGTTTTTTTTCTGAACAGGTATCAGCAGAAACATTGTTCTTTTATCAAGGAGCAACATAAACAGTCTATGTTCAGTAGTGTCCCTGTTAGAGTGAGGTGAAGTGGTCGCCTCACGTCCGCCGCCGAAGTTGAATTGTCATGAAGTTTTGGTACGCAATGCGGTGCACAAATCATTGGAAGAGAGACTGATCCTCGCTGTTTGTGAGTTTCCATAATAGATTACTGCTTATTAAATAGTCATCCGGACATCAACAGGAGGGAATTTGCATGGCAGAGCATCCCCGCAAAACTAGATGAAGGCCTATCAGGTAAAGTTATGTAGCCTTAGGCCAGGACCATAAAACAATAATAATCGCAATATTTTTTTTCAATAACAATATAACAAATGTTCAATAAATATTCAATAGATGTTTGATTTTGTTCACTTGTATCATAAACAAATTAGGACTTTTTTTATTAAGATGTTTTTGTTGAGGGAAAAAGGACTGAATATTAGCATGAATATTTGTTCACAGATTTTATCAGAATTGTTTTTAATGTTCTACCTCAGATTTGTGAAGTGATCCACTGTTTGGCCTCAAGTGATGACCATAAAGAAGAGTTTAAACCACAATTAACCATCAGGTTTCTTCATCTTTTAAACTTGCAAATAACGACTTGATACTTATCGTGATAATTATCGATATCGAAAGATATGAAACTTTTTATTGTGTTAACATTTTTGGCCATATTGCCCAGCCCTATGTAGCCTATAATTTTAACTTAAGTTAAATAGGCTAACAGCTATGTAACGCACAGAAGCCATTGCCATGGTTAGTATCCATAGAGCGCCTGCAATTTACTCACGGAGCGCTGTATCTGATCCCCAGAGCAAAGAGCAACCCCGCGGGGCCAAGTGACTACGTTGTGATTTTAAGAACGCTCCTAAGACGGACATCTTCCCCAACACTAATCAGCATGCAGTGTGCAGCTTTCCACTTCGCTATGGCATTTGTTCGCTTGTCTTGCTTTTGTTTATCTACTTCTCCCACACGCTGCATCCAGCGTAGTCTGCCGAAGCCTCCCTCCGCTGCTTGCTTGGGTGGGTGATTTGCAGGCTGATCAACATCCCACCCCTCCTGTGACCCATGGTTTGACTGTATGTGTATTCAGAGCCAGTGAGCAACCGACTTTCAAAATAATAATAATAATGAAAACTGTGTTAACGCGTGCTAAAATAATTTGCGTTAACTTGATAATAACGCGCTAACGTGCCCAGCAACCAGAAATTGTATTTGTAGTATTCCTTAAACATTTAAATAAACAATAAAACATCAAGAAGGAAAAACAGCAGCAGCATCTTTAAAATAAATAAATAAATAAATAAAGGAACACTGACCTTTTTCAGTTTTTCAATCTGTTTTTCACGTACAACAGTGTTATCTATAGCCAGCACCTCCACAGTCTCCTCTTTTTCCAGACGGTACTTGTTCACCCCGACAATGACTTCTGATCCTGAAAAAAAAGAAAAGAAAGAATACATCAGTAGGAAAATCAGCAGAATACAACACAGTGGTAAATGTCTTAAGAGGTACAAGAAACTATATAAACACCAATTTCTAAACAACCCAATATTCAAGGAGTAGGGACACACAATAAGGAACACGCTGAAGTCTCTCTTTTCTTACAAAGTCAATTAGTGGCACAGCACAAAATCAATAAGTATACTAAAAGAACCCCACTTCAGAAGATTACAGGCCAGAACAGTAATCTGGATCTGACGTCTAACCAAGGAGTACAAGACAGCAGAAAGCATGAAAAGCAAACAAAACAGACCACAAAAACCATCAGGTTCTTTTATCTGAAACCACACTATGTAGCTTTTATTATGACAATGTGCAGCATTTCATGGCAAGCTTACAAAACACTGACATGATAAATGCAATGTATGTATGAAACTGTCTTTAAATGATTAAATAATGAATGGATTCAGTTATTGTTAATACTTCATTGTTAATAGCACAGAACATACAAAAAGATCCATCCCACCCTGGACCCTCTCTGTTAGAACTACTGCCCTCGGGTAGACGTTTCAGGACAATCAAAACAAAAACAAATAGTGTGAAAAACCGTACCCAAAAGCCATAACAGCACTAAACACTGCTTGAAAAAATGCACTATTAAGGAATGTATAGTGAAGTGAAATGTCGTGTGTGTATGGTGTGTTTTTATTTTCCTTTAAGAATATCTGTTTTATTTAGGTTTATATATATGTATGTATGAATGTATATATATAGATCTTTTTATAGTAACTTATATTTATTTAACTATTTGCATTTTTTGTTTCACTGATCGGATTGCATCTGATTTAGTTCTACATGTACAATGACAATAAAGATTCTATTCTTCTTTTTAAAATCTAATAACTGTGGGTGCTGAAAATACACAGAAGGCTGCATAATTCTCTGTATTCTCCAGAAATCCCAAAATATACAATCTCTCATTTTGACCCCAAGAAAATAATCTGCGAGTTAAAAAAAAATATTGATGTCAAAGATGAAAGCCAATGAATTTTAATGAGAACAGGAATTGTGGGTCAAGGGGGTGGGGGGGTCATAGAGAATAGCTACACAGTGTTCGAAGGTTCTGCTCTTCTCGCAGTCTGCAATTATGGATATGGATAAAAGGAAATCCCAACGAGACACAAAGGAGCCTCATTTAAGCTCCATGACACACCTCCCCAAGGGTATTCGCAACTCCTAGCTCCTCTACACATCAAAATGCACACAGTCAACTTGAATCAAACTGTGTGAGCTGCTTTCCTGTCCACTTACGTTAGCCTTGCCATGCCAGCATTTACATTTGCAAGTATCATTGTGGTGTAGCAAGGCTCAACAGGCACATGTTTGGGTTAATGACACTTTCAAGAGGCAAAAATAAAATCTGAGACAAACATAGGGAGTGATGCACTGGGCCAGTAAAAATGCAGGTGCTTCTTCAAGGCCGGGGCCAAAAAACAATGACTGTCTAGCTTACTGTTAATGGAAGCCCATGGTATTGGTTGGTAGTCTCACAAAGAATACTGTATTGCTAAACTATATATTGTGCTAATCAATTTATTGTGATATTACACTATACTGTTTTGAACCATTTGGTTCCATATGACTGCACTTTTCTTCAGTCTATGTATACTATCATTACATCTTCCTCTTAATACTGAGTATTAATGTTAACCTAATTATGAGCTTTGACCACTTGTTTTTACTATTGAGGGAGATTCCTTAAGAGCACATAGTAGGACATGAATAGTGCCGTCTACCTACACCTGTTTATATGACCAACAGATTCTCCTTAACCTTTACTCTGTTAATGTGACTGAATATTGATTTTAATCTGTTCTGCCATTATATGTATATGTGAGGCTGTTTGCAACTTTTTTTGTTGCTCTAACTCAGGGGTCTTTAACTTTTCTGGCAGTCTGACCCCTTTTTGAGGCTGAAAATATTTCGCGACCCCTCCTCCAGACAGAATGCATTTTTTGGAAGTGAGAGGCGCCTTTTTTTAAATTGTATTCTTTTGGCAGTGAGTGTTTTGCGTGCTGATTATGTGCCCTGGGTGCCTCATGTTTTGGCCACCTGCTGCTCCTTGCGTTTTCAAAAGAGCGCTCTGAGCACACGGACAACTCTGGCAGAAAAGACCTTATTTGCGTTTTTTACCATTGTCCAATCTAATGAATGGAGAGACGGGTCTTCAGTTGTGCTGATGGAAGTTTACAGTTGCTTGGATTGTCCGGAGACTGTAACAAACTGTCCCCGACTCATCCTAAAATAAGCCTTAAACCGATCATCATTAAGACAAAGCCCCTGGACCAACTGGTAGGCTACTACCAGCGGTGTCTCCTCTTTCTGAGGGTCTCATTTACCCACACGGATCTCCCTTTGAGGCCACACCTCTCACACTCAAACAATGCCAGAGCAGGCGCCCTCCGTTTGTCTATTTTTTTAAAGCAGATGTTTTTAACAACAAAAGACACAGACATGTGAGTTGTGATCAAGTTTCTGCTAATATGACAGTTATTACTTAGCAGCAAACCAAAAATTACCGATCGCTTAAGCTGACAGGACAGCTGATTCGGTGTTTGCCTCTTTTCCAAATTCAACCAAAAAAAGGCATTGCTGTGCACCTCTGATTTTGGAACCCTTGTTAAAGTATGTTAAGATGTAGAAAGCATTAAGTACTCAAGGCAGAGGAAGAAGATCATAAAGATCAAAGAATGAGAAAGCTTTAAAGCTGATGATGCATTTATACAGTACCCGAGTCGATGCGGGCTTGTCTGCGAGCAGCACATTCCTCTATCCGAAGTTTTGGAATGCCCTCTGCCACAGCTTTGGCCATGCCTCCCATCTCTTCAATCTCTTTTATGAACTACACAAAGGAAAACACAGGTTGTAAAAGACTGACTCTATGATGACGTGTTAAATGATATTTACCTCATAAAAACATGTCACGCACAAGACAGAATTATAAATAGGTTCAAATTAACAACGATATTATAAAAGTAACCACTTATGCTCCAAGTATTTTCTGTGGTATCTATAATGTTACAATGTCAGATGTTCATGTGAGACGATGCAAAAGCTTCAAATGATGAGGTAATTTAAAAGAAATCCCTGTGAGCCAAAACTTCAGATTCCCCACTGTTCTGAACGCTCCAGTTTCAACAGTTTTATTCTGCTATATGGTAATTTGTGTGCAGCCCCATCCTCCTGGCAACCGCTACGCTCAGTTGGTCTATACCGCTCAGTGCAGGACGACACGCCAGTCTTTTGAAGCTGAAGTAGTTCAATATGTCTATAGGGGTGGTGATGGACCAGTGGATAAGACGCATGCCTGTGGTGCAACCCCTGACATAACTAGCAAAAAAGTCGCTTTGGATAAAAGCCTCTGCTAAATGATTAAATGTAAATGTAATGTCACCATATGTTTGGCTTCATGCTTCAGGGCCTCGGCCAGTCAGAAGACAATGGGCTTTTTGGGGGGGGGTACTTAAAGACACAGGTGTGCTTGGGTTTTTCAGCAAATAATTAGATTGACTAAGAAATAAACTATTAACTAAAAACAAATCTGATTACTTTGAAGGAAGACAAAGCTGATGCCCATTTGTCCCTGTGACAAACCTTCAAAGCTGTGTTGTAGACGTCATCCGTGAGAGCCTCCATCATGTGCGAGCCCCCCCAGGGATCAGCGACTTTGGGGATGCCGGACTCTTCCTGGATAATGATCTGGGTGTTTCTTGCAATGCGAGCGCTCTTCACTGTGGGCAAGCCCAGAGCTTCATCGAACGAGTTGGTGTGGAGGGACTGTGTGCCCCCGAACACAGCTGCCATAGCCTCGATCACCGTACGGATCACATTGTTGTACGGATCCTAAGAAGAGGGTTCACAGTTTTGACAGTTACTCAACTCTCTGAATTTAACCCTTTAAAATGTTAAATTTAGATGTTTTACATCTATAGATTCACAGGACTTCCGAACTACAATTAATATTTACTTGTTCAGTGAGAGACCAGCCTGAGGTCTGGCAATGTGTGCGGAGCAGGAGGGACTTGGCATTCTTGGGCTGGAAGTTTTCTTTAATGAGCATGGCCCATAACCTCCTGGCTGCCCTCATCTTGGCAATTTCCATGTAGAAATTCATCCCAATACCCCAGAAGAATGACAACCTGACACAAAAAATTTCATTTATCAGTTATTAAAATTGACTGAAAAATTACAGCAATTCTGAAAACTATTTGTGCAGGTACAACACAATTAGAGTGTCCACAACACGATCTAAAAAAGCACTTATTAAGCTTTATGTCTGATCATTCTTTAAATCACTGCCAGTATCCTCATGACCAGATTTCACCCAGTGATGGCTATTACTACAAATACGTTGCAGAGTATTGAAGCAAGAGACAAACCTCATCCTACTGTAGCTTACGGTCTAGTGCTAGAGTTTCAAATAAACCGCCTCACAAAAAGTCATGTCACAAGCAGGACATGGTTTTGATGCTACCCTGGTTAGCTTTAGGCTGAAACATTGTTTGTGGCACAGCAACCTCTCTACCCTTTTTTTACAGTACAGAATGCCAAAATATGTTAGACACAGATAGTCCACCAGAAAGCACTGACATTTATTTTTAAACTGAAAAATATCCTGCACATTGAATATTGTGGTCACTGTTCTTTAAAAAAAAAAAAAAATACTATTTCAAGGTTTGAGGTACATTTATTTGTCATTCTGCAGCAGGGGGCAGCACACAGAAATTAAAGTTTAAGCAATCCTTAAAAATGTTGATGTTGTTATGCATTTATGAAAAAACGCTTACTGTAAAACATCAGCCACAAACATCCAATATCAGTTAAGCTATAAAGGCAAATGGACATCAATCAGTTGTGTCAAGAGAGTAAACTAAAGATAGATATTATGCTGCTGCTGCACAGCAGACATTAATTACAGTGAATTTCCACACCTGAGTATTGATTCAGCTGTCTGTAAAGACTGTCTCTGAAGTCATTATGTGGAGAAGGTCAAGCTAGACCCCCTAGATGTCCCTGAGCGGCTCTCCTATTGTTGATGTAATTGGGGCAGTGGGAAAAAAAAAAGCTGAAGGACACATGAAGAGATGATGGAAGCACAATGCAAGGAACAAGAATAGGACAGAGGGCAGGGTTGATGAAGTGGCATTGTACAATTGACTGAAAATACCTACTTCTTTCTCCAGTAACTATGCATTAGAGACCATAATTTAGTTTATAGCAAACAGGGAAAATGTAATTCTATTAAGCAACAGATGGACTGAGCCAAAGGCCAAAGACAATATACTGGGTAAGAGTACAATTCACTACTTCGTTTATTCAAACAAGTAGTAAATAAAAGTGTAGTGCCTTTACCCAGCTTCATTTTATTTAGACTTTACACTTTGCATTGTGCTCAATCCTATGTATTTGTATAAATTACATGGTTTGCTAATTCAGTCTGAGAGTCCCGTCTGCTGGTTCAACAAATAAAGGGGAAGGTATTTGTTTGCCAGTTAAATGTGGTGATCCCACTGAGTTAATAAGCATTAGTCAAACAGGCACAGCTTAGGCCTGTACGATATGCAAAAAAAAAATAAAATAAATGCTATTATTTTGACAGATATTTAAATTGCAATGAGTCATAATTGTAGGGGAAATGATTATTTAAATGATGATGTGATTTGTCTCTGTCTGGAGGATAACCATATCTCACATTAACACAATGCCACTGTACTTAAGAGGGCAAATCTGACAGGATTTAAGTTCAGCTTTGGGAGGCGCTGCATGTTGTAGGGACAGTATGGCATGTGTGATAAATATAACCGTTATTGTGACGGTGTTGTTGAGCATGATGCGGTAGATAGAGCTAAGATTTAAGTGTGAACTAAATTAGTTTTATCAAACACCAGCAGCTTCAGACTCTCATTACTGTAATCTGTACATTATCTGGATGGGCCTCACTAAGAGTACAAAGGAAGATTTACACAATATGAAGCTTTTTTAATCTGCAAAGTCATTCTGAGATTCACATATTTTGATTAGCCTTTCGTAATATGTACATTATCAGTGTGTTCATATTATGCATACTCAATGTATTCCATGGCTTGTTTTATTTTAATTTTTGGCCTCTTTTAACCTGATTTTGTAAAGAGTCCGTGGGTGACTTGAGAGGCGCTGACAAAAAAAAAAAGAATTATTATTATTATAATTATTAATAATATGTTGCTTGAATAAATGATTCTTAATTTATATTTCTCTTGATAGAGAGTCTGAAACATTGCGAAGAAGGCATGAGCATTACTACCTTCATGAATATTTGCAGTAATATTGCAGCTATTTGTTGTGTGTTTATTGGGGACTTTTCTAATGAAATAACATTATCTGCCCATAGCTGTGAGCAATAGATTTGTAAACCAAAATCCCAGCACTTGAGTGTAAGATCTTATATTAATATTTTGTACCTCGGGGCAAACTCATCGATGGTTAAGCCTGCTGTCAGACCAGTGCGGCAGTACTCCAAGCCGTTAGCGATGGTGTAGGCTACTTCCAGGATGGCATCCGCTCCAGCTTCCTGAAGATGGTAGCCACTGATGGATATGGAGTTGAACTTGGGCATGTGCTGGCAACATGGAGAGCCA
Source organism: Micropterus salmoides (assembly GCF_014851395.1). NCBI lineage: Eukaryota > Metazoa > Chordata > Actinopteri > Centrarchiformes > Centrarchidae > Micropterus > Micropterus salmoides. The sequence continues at coordinate 9,150,432 of NW_024040928.1, forward strand.
ATTAAACCAGAGACACTCCCAATAAGACGAGTATTACATTAACAGCATGTAAGCACCATTGAAGCAGATTAAGGGACGGTTACGTGGTACGTACCTGGGAGGTATAAGCGAAGATGTCTGCAATGGCGTGCATGGAAGGTTCCGGGGGGAAAATGTAAGTGTTGCGCACCATAAACTCCTTCAAAATATCATTTTGAATAGTGCCAGTTAGTTTGGCTTTGGGCACGCCCTGCTCCTCTCCAGTCACAATAAACATCGCCAGCACAGGAATGACAGCTCCATTCATTGTCATTGAAACAGACATCTTCTCCAGTGGAATTCCATCAAAGAGCATCTTCATGTCTTCAACGGAGTCTATAGCAACTCCCGCCATGCCGACATCTCCATGGACTCGGGGGTTGTCTGAGTCATAACCACGGTGTGTCGGGAGGTCAAAAGCCACGGAAAGACCCTGCTGTCCAGCTGAAATGGAAGAGGGAAACAGAGCCTATGAGAAAATGAAGGTTTCAGTCTGATTATCAGGAGAATAAACAAAGGGCATTTACATTAAGATGAAATGGCTGTAGATTTGAATAACAAGTATTTTTGGTTTGCCCTTGCAAGCCTTGTTGACTGGGTTCTAGGGAGATGAAACAGACAAAAAAGAGTGACTTTATATGACAGGTTCAGATGTGTTAAAGGAACATGATGTCAAAAATCATGTGTTGAGTGAAAAAAAAAATTGTAGGATATGAAAAGGTTGGCGCACAATAGATGATTCCCCCATGGCCATGAATTCTTCCAAAGTTCACAGGTTTACACTTTGAATCCAGAGTGTTTTAGCTAAAATTGAAACATACATAACAAAAAAAGCTACCTTTTATGTTATCTTTATAGAACTTGTTACTCTCCTCCACAGTGCTGAAGCCAGCATACTGCCTGATAGTCCAAGGTCTGTAGGTGTACATGGTGGGATAGGGCCCTCTAGTGTAGGGAAACACTCCTGGCAATTCATCTGCCCTGCCGGCTGAGTCTGCTTTGGTGTACACAGGCTTCACGTTGATTCCCTCAGGCGTGCGCCAGATCAGATCCTCTGGGTTCTTCCCCTTCAGCTGTTTCTTAGCCAAACTGACCCATTCAGGAAGCAGCTCAGCCTGGTCCTGGCATGTTGTGGAGGTGTGGATCAGAGAGCAGCGTGTGTGTGCAGAGGAGACAGAAGCTCTAACCAGGTGCCGGACGGCCATCGCTGCACATGACCTCTGTGCGGTCAGCATGCTTACTGTTGACTCAGTCAGACGCACATGGACCACCTGAGGAAAGCCAATGTGAATGTGGATTTCAAAGTGAAAGACTTGTGAGTAAGTGTTGCCAGCACACATGGACTGAACACTAATGCATCTCAATTCATCCACCAAGCTGAGCATCTGCCAGTGAAACATTTTTGTGTTGGTTTCCTGCTTGATCACACCCTCTACGGTCTACTTTGATTACATGAATGATTAACATGAGGACAAGCAGCAACCTTACATACTCTGTGTGCACTGACACACTAAGTTAGTATAATGTCATGCTGTGCAGCGGAAAAAAAACCCTTTGCCATAACGTAAAGCTGACACCTCTCAGTTATGTTAACAATAATTAGTTCAGATTTGGGCATGTTCAACCGTACGTAGCCAGCAGCTAGCATGTGATATTTACATTTGACAGATGACACTGTTGTAACATTTGACAGTGAAAATTATAACGTTAGCTAGTTTAGCATTGTGGTGTGTCGACTAGCCGAACCAGGCAGCTAATCTTTTTCTAAAACTCAATAAACTACAAGATGATTATTAAATCCCCATGTACGACTATGGAAGCGTTTTCAATGTATAACGTTAGTTAAGAAACTGCAAACCGTGCAAGTCCATGTTGACACAACGTTAAAGCTAATACAGCTGCTGCGCTAACTTAACGTTAACTAACCGTAGCTTGAACTATTAGCATTCGTTTAAGGAACCTAAGGGATGTCCGCTGACATGAGACCTTTTGCAGGCACGTAACTATATTTTACAACAAACATGTGTACATATTATAAGATTAATTTCTGACCTTGTCGTTTGTTGTGCTCTTTTAGATTGACGAAAGGCGTGTGTCTGTCTGCCCAATGAAGTTTCACAACACTACCAGTCAGCCAATCGCATGCTCCCGTCAATGGATAAACTTTGACCTAGGACACCGGAAGTACATATTAAATTCAAGATTGTTGACTTTAGTAGAGATAAGCAATGTCAGCTGTTGTTACTAAATTCCAATTATATGCTATTAAATATTACATGATGTTAGTGATGTGTATTTGTTCGATTTACTTGGATACCATTTTCAATATTCATTATTTGAACGATGAATAATTCACTCAGCCAGTTCTACATTATTGCCTTTTTTTTAACATGCCATTAGGAGGCGCTGTTGCTGCAGAAGCCCCCCCCAGACATGCTGTCAAACAAACTGTGACTCATTTAACATTCTTTCTATTTATCACTTAATCACTGGCTCACAAATCACACACGGGACACAGACCTCTCGACACAGTGCATGCCATTTTTATTCAAGAGTTGGTCGATAAACTATCATAGTAGCAATGGCTCTTATAGTTCTGTACAGTATTGGGTTGGATTGGATAGGGTATACTTGCAGTAAATGCTTATGAGGGATATAAAATATACTAAACACAGCAACATCATTCAGAGCATTCAGCAGGACAAACCTGTGTCAAAGTGGCAATGCAGACAGTGGTATATAATGCCCAGTTAAGATACAGAGAAGGAGTTATGTACTTTTAACATATGAATCCATCCTCTGCTGTTGAAACTGTAAGGCAGTATATGTTTTGATTGCAATGTAGTACGGCTATTCATCAGATGACTGATTACCTCACGGTACAACAAAATTTACAACTTTAAATTAAACAAAACAGCATCTCTGACTAACAAACAGAAACCAAACTGTGTTGTGTGTGTGTGTGAAAAAGTCTTGCAGGAGGTGAACATTTTCTTGCAGTATCTATTATGACAAGATGGCAACAAAGCAGCAGTAGAGATACGTTTAAATACTGAACTAAAGAAGACTGGTGAAATCAAAGAAGAGCAGGTGGACGGTGGGAAGCAGCTGCCTATTATGGTCTCCCTGTGGAAACAGGTTGTGGCGAACGCAGCCTCATTAACCGTCAACCTTCGTATTTAACCCCAGGCATTACTCCAGCTTGAGCAGTTCCACGTCGAATATGAGCGTGGCGTTCGGAGGGATGACCCCGGGGTGGCCTGTCGCTCCGTAAGCCATATCTGGTGTGCAGGTGATTTTTGCCCTCTGGCCCAGGCTCATCTGAAACACAGGAGAAAAAGAAAACATAACTGAGTATGTTTTCACAGAACACAGGTGTTACCAATAACATTACTGAAGGCATAGTGTCCCTGCGAGACAGTCTGGTGTACGAGTTTCAACCGGTTTGATTTCATATGAACCATTTGGCCAATTAAAGAGACAAGAAGCAGTTCTCTGCCATGTCAACCCTTTAATGACATTCCACACAGACGACAAGAACTCAGAAACGCAGTAGAAAATTTCAGCTGGGCTCAAAAATGGTTAAAACTATAAGCCAGCACAAAACAACAACAGAAACCGCCATGTTCTAAACAGACACAAATTACACAGATTACAAACACTAACAAAAAGTAGCATTTGCATTTTGGAACATAAAACAGTAAACTTAGTCCAGCAGTAGCCATGACTAAAAATTGTTGGCCGTTTAAGGTAAGGCAGTAAGTATTACTTTTCAAATTAAAAGCCCTCTAGCTTTTCAGTGGACATAAACACTTTATTTACAAGGCTTTTATCGTGAAACATTCGCAGGAACGTGTTGGGGAAGACTCATCTTTCATGGGTTCTCTTATTATGTTAGGCTCGGAAGAGTCACGTGCGACACCTAGTGGTAAAATTCTGTATTACTGGTCTGATCAGGTATTTGGCTATCAAACTGGTTTGAAAATCAGCCCATCCCTAGTGACAATGAGCCAGCATGCACAATACCGGGACCATGAAACTCCAGCAGATTAGCTAAATTCAGCAATCATTAATTTTATTATTTACACCCGTGGTTTCCCATAAAATGTCTCCTGATAAAAAGGCCCATTATCATTCTTATTGGTCCAACTCCACAAAATTTGAGATACATGTTTTACTGTTTTCCTACGTTTGAGAGGGCCATTGGTTTCTGTTCATTTCAGCATAAAAATCAACACACAGCGACTTGCTTTAAAACCACCATCAACTGTCTTGTTTCTTCAACGTTCACTCAGCGGCAAAAATCAGCCTTTAAACTTGAAAGAAATAATGATGTGACATTTACTGTGATAATTATCGGTATCGAATGATATAATGTTTCATCGTGATAGCATTTTCGGCCATATCGCCCAGCCCTATGTTGTCTGAACTTTCCCCTCTTACCTGTGCTACTCCTTCCTCCCATCCCTTAATGACCTCCATCCGTCCAATCTTGAACTTGAAGGGCTTGTTCCTGTCTCGAGAGGAGTCAAACTTCTTCCCATTCTGCAGCATGCCTGCCAAAAACAAATTACATTAACACAATTCAGAGAGTAGAGAAGCGTGTGGTTAAGAAACGGCCCATTTTGGTGATCCGATACAAAATAAAGACAATTGCACAATTATTTTTGGGCTGTTTTTCACATCTGTATCGTCAGTTATCACAGTGTGATGCCACATCGCTGCACGCCCTTTCCTCAGTAGCTAATGTTTTTGGAATGAGGCATTTTGAAATTAAAGACATAAAGCAGTGCTGGCTCCAGTCAGAGGAATTATTCTGGCGGGGCCTCTTATCTGGATCTTGGGTCCGTTTCAATTACCCAAATGAACAAAGGGAATGTGAATCAGGAAGCAGTGGCCTGGTTTAGTGGATTATTTTTAAAATTAACTAGGCCGTTGCTTGCCTGTATCTAGACCACAGGGAGAAACGGGTAACAAAGGCGGAGCAGTGCAGGACTGCGCTCCTTCCGAACACTGACCGGGCATTTAGACATGATAATAACAGTGGGGCCATTAAACGCTACTAAAAGGCACAGAGACACTGGCCCCCACTTCATTAGTCATTGACCTCCCCTTGCCACTTACCCTTCTGGGACTCAAAGTTGCCATCTGAAGCAACGTTCTGCAACTCTGATAACTCGTTTGAACTTACTGACCCTTATGGCGTCCAAGAAAGCAAGTCAACACAACAAAGCAGGCTTCAGGACAGTTTGTTATTTTCGGTGCACAATGTATTTTTGTGGAACAGGCGATATCTAACTTTAAGCAAACACTATATAGAGAATTTTCACTGTGGTGCGGTGCCTGTACGGGACTGCTATTGAAGACTAATGGCAGCTTGCTCATCAAAACAAATTCTAATTTACAAATATGGTTATACACAGGACACAGCCACACAACAAATGAAGATTATTGTCATCAAAATAATGGTAAATAAATTTTTGTTACATTATTAGTCTCAATCTGTATAAAGAGACCAATTTATATAGAGTGTTTAATCTTCAATATCCTACATTATACCTAGCTGTCAGTGAGAAATACATTATTATGTGATAAATGTTTAACATGTCAGTAGTCAACAGTTCATTGTGGGAAATTAATTAATTAATCTGGTTGTATTAGTCCATTGTGGGCACTGCTGCATATCTGTGTTTTGTGGTATTACTGGGATCAGGACCTTCAGGATCGTTCAGGCATTTCACTCCCTGCATTAGAAAAACACAGATGTTCCATTCATCTTATTGTATGACTAAACTGTTTCTAAATTGAGTGTCCACCCCTAGTATGAACATTGAACTTTTTAAACCCAGTTCGCAGTCTTGCAGGCAGTCAAAGTGGCGTCACGCGAAAAAGATTCCACAACATCCACTTGCACTTTGGAGGTTGCTCAGTGATGGTGCTTTGATTTATCTTTCTCTGTCGTAATTCAGCAAGTGTAAATTCTTGGCATTTAAAGTTATGCGCTAACTGAAGTTTAGCAATGGTGTCTGGTCATATGAATGTTGGTACTGTACTGCTTCTCCCCTTTCATTCCAACCTAAACTTAGTAGCTCCATCAGATATCAGTGGCCTGGGCTTGGTCCATCCATGGAGTCATCAAGTGCACACACCAAGGAATATACCACCTGCTACAAGCCATTCGAGTGGCACAGAGGCAAGGCCTTCTTGCATCAACTGCAGAAAAGCGGGTTCAGTTTCCGGCAATGGCAGCTGCGACTTGCAAGGAAAAACTGATTGGCAATGTTCACGCGTGGGAAGCCAGTGAGGGATCATATCCTGGACACTGGTTGGTTGGGGTGTTCTGAGACCAGCTAGCGCAAAAGGAGACATTTTACATCTCAAAACTTAACACTCTACTGGTAAAGGCTTGTCCATATTGCGCTAAAAGCAGCTAACAACTCCAAGCTAATTGGAAAATTCAGCACCGTTTAACAACAGCAAGGACTGTGGTACACACTGGCAACTGGCTTAAACCAGTTAGAGTAAAAAAACAACAGAGAAAACAGAACCTGCTCCTTGTTTTATGTAGGAAAAATACACAGAAGCGTTGTTCTAAAGAGAAATATGGATTCCAGTATTTCACTTAGTGACAGCATGGTTTGACATTGTACACTGTACATGTGCAACATACTGAACGTCTATGTAATGCTACCTTAAATTCTTGCTACAACATACATAAAGACAGCTAGGCTAAACAGGCACATACATGTTTCACTCATGGATCTCAGACTGTAAAAAAAAACTACTCCCCACTTGTATCAGTTCTCCGTTATCACTCTTTGGGCAGCTAAGCATGGGTGGGTTATCTGCAAAACTAAAGCAGGGCCCGTCCCTTCCTGAGGCTGGCTCCCACACTCTCTCCTCATGAAAGGCTTTCACTTGGTAGTGCTCTGGCCAAACCTGCAGAAAGCTGCGCTGCACAGGGGTGGGGTTATTTTTACTCCGTTTACTGTATCCTGTCTCGCCCCCGTCTAGGACGGCTGCCAGCACAACAACCCCCTTGGCCCAAGTGTGGATGAAATAAGATGCGTGTAAAGCCATTTGTCTATGACAAACTTATATGTGTTGCCGCAGTTCACAGCTGCAAGCATGCTCGCCTCAGTGGAAAGAATTAAATCTTCATGCTTCATAAACTGGAAGTAGGTGCGATGTGTAATTATGAGTATTTTCAGCAAAGACAATAACTAGCAAATTGGTTGCTGGAGAAGGTAAAAGTATCCTCAGCAATGGCTTAAATGTTACTCTAATATTATCATTATTATAAAAGAGACAATTCTGAACAAGATATGGGCTGTTTGATAATTAAAAGAAGATATTCTGAATGCAAGCTATTGAAGACATCTCAATATTCCCCTACCGGGACACCTAGACGCCATAGTTCAGTAACAGCTCAACCTGATTTAGGATTTGTTTTGTGTGTCCCAGACAGTTTAGAATCTGTACCAACTCTTTTCTTGCTTTCTCTTAATCTGTGATATTGGGATTGAACACTTCCCACAGCACTCAGAATCAGAAATACTTTATTGATCTATGAGTTTTGAAATTCTTTTGTCACAGTTGCACACTTATCGAGGCATCAGGAATAGAAAATAGAAAATAATAATAGAAAGTACCTCTTTAGTAATAAAGAGTAAATAAATATGAGAGTATAAATATAAGATATAAAGAAAACTATAAAGGAGTGTGTATTTACAATATTTACATTATTAAAGAATTATTATGTTAAACAGTATAAATGAATAAATAGCAGCAGCTCAATCACAACATTCTGCCTTGGAAGGCGAGTTTGGCATTTTCCTGACATACAACCCCGTGTTTCAGTCTCTTATCTATTTCTGTGTCACACACCAAGGGCCGTTACGTCTCAACTTCAGCACGTTTCATGGTGAAGTCTGGTGCTCAAACATGGTAAGGAATTACGTCCACATTTAGGCTTGACATCATATCCAGTGAGCCTGTTGGCCCCAAAGCTAATGCGTCTTATCACCGGAGAACGAAAAAGGCTATTTAATGTCACACTCTGTGGAAACCCAAGTTTTCTTCCTATTCCTGTTCAGATCTGCTTCTGCTTTTCTTCTGGACACACAGACCATCCAAATGTAAAATAGATGATAACGCATCTCAGGCCAGCTTGACCCACACCAGCATGCTGGTCTCTGTGATGTGCTACTGACAGAGCTGCTGCCAGGCAGACAGACTCGCACTCAGCCGTGTCAGAAACAAGAATGTGTGTGAAAGAGTGAGCAGCTTTTCTAATTACTTTGTCCTGGCCTCTTCGTGAGCCCTCTGCTAATTTGGGCAACCACAACTCTCACCAAAGTCAGAGTGGGGGGTCAGTCTCGTCTCCACGTGTCTATACGCTCTGGCATGTGTGTGTGTGTGTGTGTCTGCACGTTTAAAATCCCACAGGTGAAAGTGAGGATCAAAATGGGCACAGCAGTGAGAGCGGGGAGGATGAGGCTCCCTAATGCTAAATGCTGGAAATGGAAGGGCTTCAAATCCCAGGAGTTATTGGGGAAATCTCTCCCTCCTTAGCCTCACTGTTTATCTTTCGCTCTGCTATCTGGAAAACTGACACCAAAGGCAGGGTGGCTCTGCACTGCACAGCCAGCTGGATGGCTTGGGCAGGCTTATGTTCCCGAGCTACAGCTAACCGCTATGACCAGTGCTATCTCTTTATTAGATCTTGAACTAATCTTGTATTTGAGCTTTTAAATAAAATCTCTGCCTTTACTAGGGCGTTCTGACCTTAAAAGTTAGTGTGTAATCTTACATACAAATTCCTGGATAACTAACCCACACTGGCTGACTATCCCAGTATACTGCTCACTCCCTAGATTACACTAGGTTAACATAATAAGCGTGAGGGTGAGTTGCTGATGGAGACTAAAACTCTGTATCTGTTTATTTATTTATTTATTTTTTGCTAATTTACTAACCAAAAAGCCTAATTGTAGGTTAGAAGGAAACCAGGCCACCAGGCAAAGACCAAGAGACTATCAAACCCCGACTATGCAAGACTCCAGACTGAGATACTGTATCTCTGCAGAGATCTGGCCTGAAGGCAAATCTGGTTACTTTTTTTCCACTGTCCCAAAAAAAGTTGAACAACATAGCATTTGTTTTCCAGAGTTGGCCTGCATCCTTCTGAATATGATCACACACACACACAAGCTAGTCAAACAATGCCGAAATTCTTTTATGAAACCAAACACTATAAGAGAGTTAGTCAAGCCAAGTATTCAATACCGTGATAGACAAAGACGATGGCGGGAGCCCATTTCAAATGATGAAAAGGAGATCCCCACCATCATGGGAGGGAGGAGCAAGAACTGGCTATATACTAAAAACATACAAGCACACACAATACAATAATACTCACACACCTGAATGAAACCTGTTTGCCACAGAGCCAATTCCAAGGAGCATGCGACAACTTTTAAAACCATGTAATAACACTGTGACACTCAGACAATGACAGTCGGAATGACAAGTGAACTAGGCTTTGTTTACTTTCTGTCTGACCTAGTTGTCTGGACTGCCAACCCCAGGGCATCGAATAACCCAAATTTATTTCCCAACCTCGGCGTCTCACTGCCCCGACTCAAAACTGGGCAATCTGACAGGAGACAAACAGGATAAAGAAAGTGTGTGTGTGTGTGTGTGTGTGTGTGTGTGTGTGTGTTTGTGTACATGAGAGCATGGCGCAAGTTGCAACAGTCTCTAAAATGGCACAGACACCACTAGACATAAGCAAAATCATATTTTCTGGGTGTGGTTTCAGCTCCACCCCAGCTCTTAGAAAGCGTACGGGACACATAGGTGCATACATGTCTTGTAGACTGTGTACAACAGTGCGAGCTGGGCTGCAAACAGAACCCAGGTTTGTGCTCCAGATATTGTAAATTAAAAATAAACACACACACATAGGGACAAATTTCCTCCTTCAACAAGGAGACAGGAGAGAAGTCAGGTTACAGGATTGCCAAAAGCAAGGAAAGAGTCAGTTACCTATGTAATGTACGACACATGTCTGGCCCTTCTTTGGAAATGTTCTTCCTGTTAGGAAGAGAGAGAAAAACAAGTCATTGTGTGTTTGCAGGCTCCAGAGGCTGCCAGGGCTAATCTAGTAGATTAACAATGACTGGGTTAAATTTGCTGTGGTGTTCCTGGCAGGAATGCAACACTTCTCATATGCCTGCAGATATAAGTAACTGAATTCAGCTATGTCTCTGTTTGTCTCATCCTCATGTTGAAACCTTAGCCTGGAGACTTCATTTTCCAGGGCAAGGGGCTATCAAATGCTTGCCTCTAGGTTAATTACGTATTAGTACGTTACACAGGGATAAACAACTGTCTGCCAAATCTCAAGTTACTTTGTGAGCAATTTCAATTTAACCCCTTTAACAGTAACGTTAAGAGTAACAGTAACGTTAAATATGGAGACTTCTAGAAAGATGCAGTGCACGATGAACAACAGTGAAAATTGGGGTTTACAGACCCCTACAAACTGAATACTACTATAAATTGCTTTCTATCTATCGAGTATATTACCGTAGCTTCCACAGCAATAAACTTTATATTTCATGTGCATTATGTTGACATTTAACAAGATTTGAACTCATTCCGGGGAACTAACGTTACAGAGCCCCAACACCACCTCCACCCCCGCATCAGAGCACACACAAGAGGATAAATCAACTTACCATCACCGGGAGATATTGTCTCGACTTCCACACCCATGGTTGTGCTACTTCAAAGATGAGCTCTAACACATACAGCCAAAAAAGACGCTTCGACAGCCAGTGTTACCCGTTTTGCGGCTACAAGTCGGGCTATATTGGTGGAAACCATGCATTCACCGACGACTGCCGAGCAGTAGCTACAGCCAACCGTGACACAGCCAAGATATTTCCCAGTTCGTAGCGAGGCAGCGTCGAGATGTACGACTCCGCCGCGTACGTCGTCTTCAGCCTTGTCAAATCCTCAGCGCCACACCGCGGTTGTGCCAACTTTCCACAGTGGATAACGTACTCAGATCTTTTACACCAGTAAAAAATAGCAAGACCCACTGTTACAAGTAAAAATGTTCTGCATTTAAAAAAATAATTAGCATCAAAATTACTTAATTAACTTAGCCTACTCAGTATGCAAAATAGCCCATTTCAGAATATTATTGAATATTATGAATGTGTACATCACTTCAATATCGCAGCTGGTAAATTCAGGGCTAAATTTAAACTGGCAAGAAGTAAAAACAAGCTGCTTATAATTTAACTACATATCCCATAATGCATCGAAAACGTCAGTCAGTTTTGCTTCCGAGTCAAATACAAATGAACGTTAGAGACTCCGGTGAAAAGTGTGTTCATAGATGTGACCCCACTTTTAGTGTTTCGCACGGATTACACATGAGGAGCCTGTGGTTATATAAGGTACGCTTAAAGTAAAATTACGTTTGTGTGGATTTTTACGCTAGTTAGCCTGCTAAATATAAAGGCTTAAGTTATAACAATTTCCAGTGAATAAGGTTAACGTTATGAATTGGGAAAACTTCTGCGTCTCATAATGGTGGCAACGTTTATATCCTTCTCATTTACTCACAACCTCTTCTCAGTAAGGTAGTATTCTGATATTTTCTATAACGTCTCCAGACATTTGTTATATTCTGATTTAACTTACATGTTCAAGTTTGTTCCAGCATTAAATGGTCAATTGTAAATTTAACTCATGCAAATATTTTAATATCCATTTTCTTTGTCTTATTCATTTGACATTTGACATTTGATGAGGAACAACATCTCCATTTGGGACCTCCTCCTTTATTTACCTGTAGTGATCAGGTCAGTTTTACCAGATGTTAACACTAAATGCTGTGATGAGACACTCCTACTCAACACATAGTATTGTTAATTCCCTGAGGCCCTCACAGGACCTGTGCGTTGTTAAGGTCATTCAGGCGTAAGCAGCTATAATTGCTCGTCACCACTGCCTCAGCTCAGGCAGATTAAGGCATGTACTTGGAAGGAGACAGGAGAGAGGCTTTTTCTGTTCTTAATCTGCATAGGTAGCAGTAGCTACTGTTTGTGCAGGACCCATTCAGATCAGACACAGGTCTCTGTCATCAATGTTACTTTTCTGAGTCCTATTATTTTTCTTTTTCTCTTTGAACAAGTTTCTTTAGCACCTGCCAGGATGGATCTTGGGAAGGCAAAGCTTCTTAGGTCAGGTCTCAACACACTACACCAAGCCATCCACCCTGTGCACGGTATAGCATGGACGGACGGCAAGCAGGTCTGCCTGACCACTCTCTACTTCATCAATGGCGAGGTGAAGTTTGGGGACACCAATGTTATCGGGCAGTTTGAGCATGTCTTTGGTCTCTTCTGGGGCCCGCTGTGCTGCTCGGACTCCCCTGCCTTGCTGGCTGTTCAGCACAAGAAACATGTTACCGTGTGGCAACTGCAGCTCAGTGCCCTCGAGCAGAACAAGCTGCTGTGCACTCAAACCTGTGAGATGAGCGAGCCTTTCCCCTTGCTCTCCCAAGGCTGCGTGTGGCATCCTAAACTGGACATTCTGGCTGTGCTGACAAAGAAGGACAGCTCCGTGTTGTTTTCTGTCAGGGTGGACAACAGGAGAACCAAAGCAGACATCAAAGGTAGTGGACTCATCCACTGTGCATGCTGGACTAAGGATGGTACGCGCCTGGTGGTGGCTATAGGCAGTGCTCTTCACTCTTACATCTGGAACGACATCCAGAAAAGTCTGGTGGCCTGCTCCTTCTGCCCCATCTTTGACGTGGGAGGCTACATCTGTGCCATCGAAGCTACGGGGGAGGCTCAAGTAGCTGTGGCTACAGAGCTGCCTCTGGATAAAATCTGTGGGTTAAATGCGGGCATAGCTTTCGACATGCAGACAGAGCCTGACTCCCCGCATGGCCGCAACTCGCAAGTGGGCGTGCCGGACGACGACAGCCTTCTGGATTCGAGGCGAAGATCATTTGAATCAGAGCGGTCCTACATCCCCAGCTCAGGCCCTCTTGACCTCACCCACCTCTTGGCGAGGCACCGTCGCTCTGACCCCAGCCCACTTATTCACCTGCGTCGCCGAGACACCATGACAGGCTCTGGCCAGGACTCCTCGCATCTCATCCTGGTCACCTATGAGCGTAAAGTCACAACCTCCCGAAAAGTCAGCATTCCTGGGATTTTGGTACCGGACATTGTGGCTTTTGACCCACGCGGCTCCACAGTCGCAGTGGCTTCCAACACCTGCAACATGGTGCTCGTGTACTGCATCACGGCCTCCGCTATGCCGAACATTCAGCAGATCTCTCTGCAGACAAATGAGAGGCCCAAAGGAGTCTGCTTCCTCAATGACAAGATGCTGCTGTTGATGGTGGGCCGGCAAAAGTCCAGTGACCCTGTCTTCCTTCCGTCCTCTAACACAGATAAATATATTCTTCATCTCCTAGCCAAAGAGTTGATATACGATGGAGAGACTCCTATTGCACCATCCCCCTCTGCCCACAACCATGAGTCCGCATCTAATTTCTGCGCAGGGATTAGGAGGCACTCGGAGCACCTATCTAAGGATGACAGGGAGCGCTCAGGGATAAAGGACTTGGTGCTGCCTGGAGGGGGAGTATTTCGCTCACCGGGCAACAGGCGCAGGCTGGTGGAGGAGGTGAGGAGCGGCGAGCCGAGCCCCGTCACCAGCTCTGTGGACTTCTCTGACCGAGCATCAGACAGAGCCCTGTCCAGTGCCTCCTCCATCGCAGTGGAGAATTTCGATATGGACCATGTCAACCGCATGACCAACCTGATGGTGGCCGGCCGCCAGGCCAGCAGAGACTCCAGCCGGGCCAGCTCTCCTCGCCTCGAGCCGTCGGACAAGCTTCACACAGATCCGACGCTGCCGATGCCTGAAAAGACATCGGGCCCTGCCAGGGAGCGCTCGCTGGAGCAGCTGGTTCAAAACATGGAGAGGCTTTTTACGCGCTTTGCAGATGTACAGCAGTGCCTGGCAGAAATCAGAGACTATACCCAGAATGGCAAGAAGGCCCCGAGTGTCTACCCCAATGCGTGTGAACCCCCCTATGTCAATGTCACATGTCAGGTACAGTTTTACTCACTACATTTTGTAATTCTAACTGACTGTGCAGGGATAATAACCGTAGCTAGGGGGTGGGGAAACCCCATTCAGATTCTACAGTACCTGAAGTCATTTAATGTGTTACAAATGAAAAGTGCAATTATGGTGTTTAATTATCAGGTATCAAATAAATATATTTATTAACTGTTACAACAGCATTTATCGTGACTTATTTGATTAATTCTTCACTTCGTCCTTCTTTGTGTACATGCAGAAACAGTTATCCGAAAATGTGTTCATTGATGAGCGCAGGCCAGTGCTGCTGTGTGACGGGAGGCTGTGTCTGCGTGCCCTCCAAGACCTCTTCAACCTAACCATTGTGGAGATGATGTACGGTACGTGCTGCCTGTCAAGTTCATAAATAAAACGCTGTACTTTTTTTGGCCTCCATTCTGATAAGTGGCAAACTCTATACTACTTTCAAGACTTAATTGCTTTCAATCCATTTAAACCTTAGAACCGGTTTGTCTTTACTATGAAGAAGTATCTAAGCTGCCTTCTTAAAACCTCCTGCGTCGCATTGCCTGTGAGATTAACTGTGTTGTGAGAGTAGTGTGTGCAGGGTTGACAAATTAAACTCCTTCTAGGCCTCTTAGGAAGGTCTCCCCCTGTGAGTATTTTCAGCAAGCTTGTGTGATGTGCTTTCCCTGGAAGTCATCAGACAGGTTGTCCAAGTGGAACTCACTCTTTTTAAACCCTTACGTAACCCTTTCAGATTGCATTTTAATTGAGTAAGAACCTCACCTTTTATTGTGCGATCTTAGATAACACATTGCAGCATTGTCTCTGTTAACGTGCGTAAGCTATAATTGGAAGTGATTTTAAATCCTAGGTCAGATTACAAGGTCTTAAACAAAAGCTGCTTAGTACTATTTAATGTGCAAAGTGTTTTGTTGCTGCTGCAAAGACTTACTGTCCTGTCCAGCAAGTAATAGCTGTCACAAGCTACATTTTGTAGTGGTTTGACACTTCATGTGGGTAATTAAACAGAACTCAGATGTAGCGAAAACCTTGCTTACCTAATAGTCTTGTTATTTTTCCAGGTCCATTGTGGATTGTACTTGTGGCAGATGCAGATGGCTTTGTGCCTCTAACATTCAAGGCCAAAGAAGAACTTACAGTGCGGAACGGGAAGCGGAAAACTAACCTACGGACTCCTGGCAGTCCGGAGAACTCCTGCCCATCAAGTCCAGCCCCCAGCCAAAGCCCCAATACAAACACAGAGCCCTCCACATAGTGCCTCTTAACGCACACCTCAATTTATGGACTCATGACGTCGTATCACTGTTACTTTAATATCTTTGACTGAATCCATGTATGCAAGGCAGCGTGGATGTGGCACGAACATGTAGAGCTTTATTAACCCAAAAAACCAGAGGTAACACTTCAAATTTATTTTTGTATTGAAAAACTAGTGATTTGAAAAGTGCTGCCTATTCACATGCTATGTTTACATGTTGCTGCTTTGAAATGAAAGCTTACCTGGAAGAACTTAAGCACCGAGCCATGTTTTTTTCTTTAATTGTTTGTTGAAAAAAGGCAGTGCAGTGGTGGTCAAATCCCTCGTTTACGCCGGACACCGATCGTCGTGCCATGGCGCTCTACTAACAGCTTTGAGTATGTTTTAGAGATGTTTAAAAAATGTTTTCTGGTGTCTTGGTACAAGAACCAATGGAGACTTATGTATGATGTAAGTGTTTCATTTTGATCTGTATTTTTTATCCCTGGAGCACTGCTGAGATCCCCACACTTATGGATATATGGTGCATGAAAATCATATTTTACCTGTAACATCTCTCGATTAGCGCTTTAATGTGAAAACTCAGATGTTCAAAGTGTAATTCAGCCTTGTTCTATTATCCTCTGTGGCATATCTAAAATGTTAAAGAGAACAGAGGTCAAGCACTTTCTTCTGCAGTTGTAATGTTACCAAGCTCAGTAACACAAATGACCACTAGAGAGGGGGCAAGACCCAACAGAAACCTCCCTGTTATTGCTATACAGTGTCCTTCAGAGCTCTATTGAAACCCAAATAAGTGTAATGTGTATCTTTCGGTAGCACTTAAAATATTAAATTTGCAAACTAGCGTGCACTTCTTTGTTTGTTACTTATTTTACTTTAGTAAAGAAACACAACACACACATTTATTCAGTCTACCTACCAACCTCTACAACATTTATTCATTTCATATCATCAGCCCTCAGTAATCATACATCATAAATAAATAACAGTGTTGTAGAGCTAAACACAGCAAATAATGATACACATTCATTTATATAAATTAGATAATATTATATATTTATATATCCAAGATAACTGTACAGTACATGTGATAAAACAAAAATGTTTAATTAAAAGAATTTAACTATTTATCAGTGTAATATACACTAATGAACAACTTTCCAGCTGCGTCACTGGAATACGTGGCGTTGTGAATTCACCCCAGTCAAGGTCCAGGTCACACGTTACTCAAATCTTCAACTGTTCTGGAGCTGATGCTCTGTTTCCTGTTGGAAACATCAGTATTAATGCGTTACATTCATTGCAGCGGTGGGAAGTACTGCACAATTTTGAGGTACTTGTATTTCCATTTTTTGCTACTTCATACTTCTTCATTTAAGAGGTAAACAGCTATGGTTATTAGTTAATTTTCAAATGCAAAACATATAATCACTTTACAAGATGTTACGCATTGTCATATAAACTATCCCATAGTATATACAGCAGTAAAAATTCACTCCAACTTGACCAAATGCAACATTTAAGTACTTCTTTCATGTTAATGTTTCAACAATGATGATCCAATAATATATTATAACACTGGCAAGAGACAGTTTAATTTCACTTTTTATACATTAAGTACATTTTGCTCATAAAACTGCTGTACTTGTATTTCAGTATATTTTGAAAACAGGACTTTTACTTGTAATGGATTGTCTACATCGTGGTATTGCTACTGTTACTTAGTAAATGATCTGAATATTTCTTCTAGCACCGATTAATAGTATATTAAATGTTTTTAGTATCATTGGCACAATGGCACAGCTGAACAGGCTGGCTTTGTTCCACAGTTCAGATGTTTAATAGGAGGGAAGTAATGGCAACGATAACTTAACAGTTATGTCCTCAATGTGGAGATCCTCATGATTCAGTTTTTATATTTCTATTTGATGACATCTCTTTCACAAGGCAGGTTTAAGTGTAATCTCTATTTTGGAACATAAATTGGCCACAGAGAGGAGCTAACCGGCAATAAAAATATCATGGACTAGAGGGGCACTCCAGCTATTTAGAATTACATTTCCATAAAGTTGAGTGACTCACTGGAGTCACATTACAAAAGAATTATGTTTAAAATCAAACCAACAGTGGCAGAGATATCCTGAATTTTATTTTCTAATATGGGTCAAGCTCCAGAAACGCTGGATCCTATAATTCCCATAATGCCACATAATGGCAACTTTAATTAGAACCGTGATGCCTCTTAAGTGCCCACTTTTTTCAGAAACACAGTTTGTAATGCAGGCTTTCTATTTTGTTGTGTTTTTATTTTAAGTCTCTAACCCCAGCCACACTTTCCAAAGGAAAAGTGGCCCTGTCATCAGGATTATTTTTTCATCCCTTAGGAAGCTCCCTCCTGAGCTACAAAAGACAACTGATAATACAACTGAACTTAATGTTTGAACTCGGTGGAGTGCTTTAAAGACTAATGGTTTGTGTATTTTTTCAGGTGTACATTTATGATTTCTACTAACCGTAGCTCGTCCAGGCAGACTTTATTCCTGAGTCGTACGTCTTCGCTGATAGGATAGAACAGTAGGATCAATAACCCTGTAACGATGAAGGCCACTGGTGCGGCACCAATCAGCAGCTTCAGGGTGTACACTACAGGAGCGGGCTGCTTGCAGGCGCCAGTGTCGTACCCTGCAAATCTACACACACACACACACACACACACAAAAATGCAGAGGTCCAATTTAAACACAGGTTACAGGAAAATCGACATGCTGCCAGACGCTGCTGCACTGCAAATGAGCAAAACTCGACAGCTTTCACGTGATGAATCATACTTCAGGTGTGGGGTTAATGCATTTTTGCAAGGTATCACGACACACTAAGTGCAGATGCAGAAGAGTGTGTAAAATGAATCGTGCATGTGTGATAGAAATGCAGACTTACTCCAGGCAGAGGGTGGACACTCCCAGGGAGATGCCAGCCGCGAACTTGGTGAAAAACACGTAGAACGAGTAGAAGATGGCTTCATGGCCTTTAGAGTAGGGGTTGACCAGTCTGAAGTCATCCACCACATCTGGCAGCATAGACCTAAATACACACATACATGCAGAGTTGAATACACACCAATCTGAGGTTTTTGTTTTGTTTTTTTATTGTTTTTTTGCAGGATTTTGTGGGGATGTGTTCTTTGTTTTTAATACTCAACATCACACTAAGCAGATGTGTGCCCAAGTCCTCCCTCAAGCTCTTACTTTAATCATCTTATACAACCACTCAAGATGGTAGCAGCTGATGATGTCTACTTATAGAGCTCTGATAAACCGGTGGGCTAAAATTACAGAGCTAATAACACGATTAGATGATGAGCAGCAGGGGCGGTACCACTTGCCTTCACCCACAGACAGGATAAACAATCGCCCCTACCAAAGTAAACATGCTCCTGTGGGAGGCCCCTGTAATTTGGGCCTTGAGGGAGACGACAAGAGATGAGTGAGGAGCGGAGTCGACCGTAGAAACGAACAGAAAAAAAGTGCTTTACCTCTGGTGTTGTATTAGCTCTGTGATGGTACAGATGTATAGTAGACACCGCCTCTAATTCATAAAGATTATATCACTTTCATGACCGTGACGTGACCCAAACAAATGGACAGGGCCTTCTAGGCACCAAGTCACCACTAACAGCATGTTGGTACAACTAGTGTGGTTTGACTAATGACACTTTGCATCCAATCAAAGGGAAATGATGAGCGGCACAACCACTGCACAGACAGATGTATAGCAGGGTCTGCAAGTACATAAACAATGTCAGGGCTCTCCAATGAACTTGGCACATGCCATGGAGACACCCTGGACAGTCCCAAATAGAGTTGACACAGGCAGATTCTCAGACTCACATTAAAAACAATGGGCACCATCAAGTCTCCAGTCTACCTAGCTTGCCCGTTTTTGAACTGCTAAAAGGAAATTGGAGCACATGAGATGAAGAAGAAAGTCCAGCCTTAAAAGTTATATTTTAAGTTCCACTTTTAAGGCTGTGTCTAAATAAGTGTATTTAAATAATTATTGATCTTATATGTTCTAAAAAAAAAAGTGGTATTTTCCCTGAGGAATAAGGTGGAGGAGACTATTCCCAGAAAATGGTGGTAGTGGATCTTCACTGCAAACCATGAGGATCTATCATATCTGGAGCTGGAAAAATCTAAAGACAATAACCCAGGCAATGCATACCCTCCTTGGTGGTTTCTCCTTTTCTTTTGGACAATATATTTAAAGGGTTACATTATAAAAGAATAAGTGATGATATGCTCTGAAGTCTTACCATGGCAGCAGGAGCGAGGCAGCCACACTGAGTCCAGAGGAGACAGCCACAACGTAGGCCACGACAACATTGGGGATGAAGACCAGCATCAAGGTGAAGGGCATGATCCACTATGATAGATAGAGTGATAAAAACTCTTAAAACTCTCTCAACTTAACAAAAACAAAAAACAAAACGACTTTTTCTGTGATTAAGACAATGACATTCCCAACTTTCTCCACAAGATGGCACAAACATCATAGTGTAATAGCCGATGTTAAAGGAGACCTATTTACTGCATTTCCAGTCCTAAATTGTAGTTATGTGACTCCTGTATGGCAGCTTTGCATGATTCAGAGTTAAATAAAAAGCTTTTTCTGTCTTATACTGGCTCTTCATGTAGGCCTTCATCTCAGCCTCTGTCTGAAGCAAGCTGTAGATGCTACCATCTACAACATGCTGATAGATTGGTGAAGACCTGAAGCATGTTACCAGGGGCAAGTTCAATCACTTTTTTTTTTCAGATTGAACTACATGCTGTTGTACGTAACACAACAGGCTTTGAGTTATGTTGTGGTGTCACAACTGTTACCCAATCAGCTGCGATAAGTTTGCAAACACAACAGTGTTAGAAAGGCAGGAAAATGCAGCGTGCTTGCGTACACAACATGGTGTTCGAGGCGTTTTGCTACGTTTTGTTGCCACTGAACTCGCCCCAGTCTGTTGTTGTCGCAGATGCGGTACAGACAGACTGAGCGTAGCTGTGTGGAGCAAATGACCATATATGGAATACCGGCTCCGTCTAGCTCCATGTGTCGCAGAACGGAGCTGTTGGTAGAAAAAGCTGTTGAAAACACAGCATATGAGAATAGAAGGAAATCTGAGGTTTTTGCTCACAGGGATATCTTTTAAATACTCATAATTTGAAGCTTTGGCCATGTTTAACATGAACATCTAACACTGTAGATAACTCATATAATATGGAAAAGCATAACAGGTCTCCTTTAAAAGCCGCTCTTGCAAACCAAGCTAACAACAGCATACTCACTGTGATCCCGCAAAAAGCTGCCGTCTTCTTTCCAAACCTCTGCAGAAACCATTGCCACAGCGGTATGCTTATCACTGCAGAAACCTGGGTAAACATGAGCAAGCAGTGTGTGACGAATATTGTTTGGAAAGTGATTCAGTCAAGTAAGTGGGTCTGAAATTTAAAGAAAACAGTACTTAGGGGGAAGATTAAGAAGTTTGCATCGTCGTTGTAAGTGTGTGCAAATATGAAACGAGGCAAGCTGCCTTTATTAAAATGTTCATTACATAAAAATATCTTTAGGTACTTGTGAGGTGAATGAGTGATTAAGCTGTACTCACCAGGATGGTCAGCACAATATTTTGGAAGTGATCCCTCAGGTCAGCAGCGTAAGTGCAGAAGAGGACAAAGTTGCTCTGTACCAGCTGCAGAAATCAGAGATCAAACATTCAGATAGTCAGCCTCATCTTGTCTACTCAGCACTGTCGCATGGCACTCAGCACCAAATGAAGTGACTGGAGGAGCTGCTGACGGTGTTTGTGCAGCGTTTTATTCCCATTCCCGGCTCACATGGATGACAACTGACACCTCCTCGAAGATGAGAGGGCAAAAAATTTATAGAAATAGAGCCGATGGAAAAGTTGGAAACAGCCTAAACCCGAGGCGTCAAAATGGAAGCAGTGACCTATAAATTACAGATAAACAGCGAGAATCTGCTGAGCTGCTATCACTCTCAAGAGTCCTGAGACTTGCTTTAAACCATGAGCTTTCAGTAAGTGCTCTTCTGCATTGATCAAATCAGCATTGAGCGTCAGCAATTCTTTCGCATAGTCAGGATCCAGGACTGGCTGCATTTACTGAAACATCGAGTGTCATGTCTGAGAACTGCTTTATAAATATATTTGCCCTTTACCTGAATGGCAACAGTGATGAAGAGGAATGCAGCAGTTAGAGTGAGGTATGGCCCGTGTCTCATTACCAGGAAGAAGCCCTTATGGAACGGGATCTGCTTCTCTGTCTTTGGGGCATACGGATCTGAAACAGTTCCAAGGAGTGGAGTATGAATATGAGTATGCAGCGAATAACATGCAGTAAGAGAAAGGCAATGGATTTGGTCACTGCCCCTGCCTTGAAGTGGATGCAGCGAGAGTTGCCATTTATAGTGTAATAAGCCTCCAACAAAGAAAGACATGGACTGCAACTGTCAAATACACAAACTGTAAAATATTAAGACTTATCTTAAGCCTACAATCTGATCAATATGCCAAATACTGGAAACAATTGACTGTTTATATATGTGTAGACACTGTGTTGTCCATGTCAGCCTGCTTTAGCTTGAAAATATCAATAAAATGAAGCTGCAGCAAAATAAATAAATAAATGCACACCTATGTAGGTCTTACCAGCTCATACTGAAACCACTTTAGGTTGTACTAAATACACCTGCAGTAAATTCAAGATTTCTTCTTAGGCTTTTTTGACTTTATTTGATAGCTTGCATGCAACAAAGCTTTCCAGTCAAAATAGAACTGTGAACGTTGCACTTATGTAGTATATATCTTAGACCACTAGACCAAAGGGATGCTCCCAGACTACTCATTTTGTCCCCAGCTACACTGGTTTAAATCCAAAATGGGTTTCCAAATGTGGACTCGCTCATTGGGGCTGCAACTTATGGTCATTTAGATCATTGATTTATGTGCAGAATATTTTTACTTAACCTATAAAATGCTGAAAAACCTAAAGACATTCAATTATGCAAATGCTATAAAAAAAGTGAGAAATGCAAGTCGGGAAACTGAGACTAGCTAATGTTTGGCATTTCATATATTATTTAAAGGGGTATTCAAGCATTTTAGTATTAGACCAATTTTTTTTTAAAAGAATGGTTAAAATCAAAAACCTCGTTTGTAATAATGGCTTTAAAAATCTTATGTTTAAGTTTATGTTAAGCCCAATCTGAGATTACATCAGGGTTTGTTTTTTATACAACTGTTTTGAAAGGATGAATTGTACTCTGTGATGAGTAAACTGAACTTTAAGTGTGAAAATACTGAGTATGACACTTTAAACTGTTAACTGTTTCCTCCCAACAGTTCTCAGACACGAAAACGAAAAGTCTCACCATCTCTCTCTTTGACTCCCAGGAACATCACCACGGTGCAGACGAGAAACACTCCTCCTACAACACCAGCAGCTATCATGTACACCTCCTTCTGCAGAGAGAAAGAACAGACATGTAGTCTTCATCAATGCATCTCTCCTCACACAGCCAGCACAATCCAGTCTATTCTGAGCGTTTCCTCAATCTTTAATTCATTAAGTTCTCAAGTGTCTAAAAAAAAGTGCTTCACACGCTATACGTCCATTTTGGAAACAAATTGTCAAATTAGGTGTCCATTTTTACTGAACTGATGAACACATTTATTTTGTTCTTGTCATTTCTCATCAGTACATGATTTATTGCGTGTGACTTTCTGTGTTGTTTTCCACAGCAGTTTAAACTCCACCATGCACATTTCACTGTACAAATACAAGCATAAACAGGAAGAAACCTCAAGTAGATCTGTATCGACCTAAAATACAGCCTAAACCGTTTAATGCCGTGTCCCGGCAGGAACTGCCTTAAACAACCTCTGTTTGTTTGCTATTTTTCCATGTGGCTCAGCCCAGCGGTCCATTATTATTTATGCACATCAAACACTCCCTGTTTCCGAGGGCAGACCTAGTTTACCCAGACGGTGCGCCACCCTCACAGGCAACCACGGAGGAATTTAGCGGGTGGCTGCAGAGGGTTTGGCGTGGTGAGTGGGTTGCCCCGATAGGGTTCACACAAAATCCATTGGAAAAGAGCCATTTGAAGCCCAAATAGCTGCGGTGCAACCATAATCCAGCGCAAGACACTTTGGACTCTTCACTCTTCATCTTCACAAAAAGCCCTATTGGGGATTTACAGCAGCAGTCGTGTTTATTCACAGCTATGCAAACTGAAATGTGGACGTGAATGTGTCCTATCATGTTCCTTTCCCTCTAACTCGAAGCTAAGCTGCAGCCACTGTGAAGTAGACAAATATTTCCAACATATTGAATCTGGGGTGCTTTCAAATGTTCTGGGTGAGATATAAATAGACCTAATGACTTACAGACTGTGGAGACCCCTCAATGTGGGGACCACAGTTTGGAGCCTGATGTGAGGGAGGAACCCCCTTTGTGGTCATGAGAGGGGAGCTGGCTCAGGATGTCGGGTTCGGATATCAAACAGTGGCATCTCCTTTCAATCCCATGGGTTAAAATGTGAAGCCATTTTGGATGTCAGAACCTGTAGACAGTCTGTAAACATGGACCCAATTTCGAAACAATTCTCCTTTTCATTCAGCGCTGCTTCTTTCGACCTCGGATATTTATCAAAAAGAAACTGCCTTGAGCACACACCGCAGCTCCAAGTTAAGTGAGAACGCTTATGACAGTCCAAGTTATTTTCAAACCAACTGTGTGGCCTACTTTGAGCACACCTGGGTTCCTGGCTTGGCACGGTGATACTTACAGAGTGTGACAGGTAGTCCTCGGAGCGCACCAGGCTCTTGACGATCTCTGCCCCAGTGCTGTTGCCAAGGTAACCGGCAGACATGTTGTGAGGCGGGCAGTGCTTCAGAGTGTGAGCGCTGGCCACAATCTGACCCTGGATGGCAGCGCCCACAAGTGTCCCCAGCACCTCCATTGTCATTCCTGGCATCATACAAATAAAAGATCCAGCTATCAGTTACAGTAGTTCAAAGTAATTCACACATTCTTTATCTGAACAATTGAGAGGCAAAGATTAATTCAGCGTTGCACTCATTAATAACCTTACGGTAGGCAGTGGCTGAATCTCTTTCCTTCTGGTCTGTGCTCAGGAACATGGTGAGAGCAGAATAAGGCACGTGGAAGCACTGTAATGGAGCACAAAGACAGTCATGGCTTGGGTGAACATATAAATACAAGTCTAGCACAGCAGCAGTCAAACAATGACAGTCTTATAAGGGTTGAGAAAAGTAATGATTTTGAGTTTTGTTTATTAATTTAAAAAATCCCACTATTCAAGGGGTTGCCATAAAATTTTATACAGACATTCATACTTCCCACTATGACTCCTAATGACTTTGGGGATCCCCTGACTTTACCTGCAGCGCCATGAGGTTGTATTTTTGACATTCACATTAATGTTCCCTTCTAGGTGAATTTTAATCACTTTGGTCTACCCTTAACTTTTCATACAGAGCCATCATCAGGCCAAAATTTCAATTTGTCCAACACTGGTTTATGACCAAAATACCTGCAAAACCTATGACATTCCCATCAGTGACAGCGTTGTCTTGTGTAAAATGCTAATTAGCAAATGTTAGCATACTGTAATGCAAAACAAAGATGGTGAACATGGTAAACATTATACCTGCTAAACATCAGCAGGTTAGCATTGTCATTGTTAGCATGCTGGTTTAGCATTTAACTCAAAGCACAGCTGTGCTTCAGTACAGCCTCACGGAGCTGCTAGCAAGGCTGTAGACTCTTGTAACCATTCACGTTTGACTCACAATGAAATGGGAACACCCTATATATCTTTAGATGCCCTTTATCTACATTTGCCTGCAAAGTATACACTGTATATGTATCAAAAGCAATCTCTGCAGTTTCCATGTTGGCGGCCAGTGCCAGCTCTGTGTTGGCCACCTCTCCCAGAGAATAGGCGAGCAAACCAAGTCCTGCTTCACTTTATAATTTACACAAGGGCTCAGTCAGCACTGCGGCCAAACAAGCATGCATAGCCACGACGAAAATAAGCATGGCAGTGAAAGGATTTTTTTTCAGCCCGCCGGTTCTATACAGCATGTCATTTATGGGGCCTTTACTGGATGCAAACATTTATAGAATGGAACCTGCCTAACTGTCCACTAAAGATGGAAATGTGGACTGATAAATCTGATAGAAACCCATTACTAGTTGATTACATAAACAGATGATATTTTGCATCCTAACCTCTGTTTACAGACTGTGACCCTCTGAATGATAACAGCTGGCCTTTCCCGGCTAACTTCACACAAACACACACCCTGAGACAATGAAGGAAGGCTAAAAGTGGTAACCAGCATTTACCCAGCAAGAGGTTCCTGGCAAGACTGACCGTATACTTATCAAGTAGTTAGAATGACATGCCATTACAGCTCGCCGCAGTGTGGCCACAGCGGTCTACACGCTCTGTAGCACATGTTATATGGGTTACCCCAGAGCAGAGCAGAGCAGAGAGGGAGAGAGATGAATAGTCTGGACCATAATAACAAAAGGAAACCTAAATAACTACACTTCCCCTTTGAGGTGAGGTATCTAAGAGCTTTGGGCTCTAATCTGCTGCACGTCTCACAAATCAAAGCATATACCCTACCAGGAGTTGTCGGATTCTGGCATGAGATCACTGTAATCATCTCCACTTTAAACTTTGTTGTTTGCAATGTTTGCTGCATTTTATTTATATGTTATGAAATGTGTCATGTGTTGACTATGAGCTCCATCAATCAGAGCTTTCATCTCCAGTTTCCAGTGTCACCTCTCTTGTACTGCACCTGAAATCCTGCTGAGTTATCTGAGGCATGCGCATGCCACTTCATATTTCCTAAACATCAAACGCACCCCTGAAAGAGGACTCATACTTACGGTGATGAGGGTTTGGTAGAGGCAGTAGAAGCCTAGGTACCAGATGAACCTGCCGCTGATGAAAGGAGGAACAAACCAGAGGTAGAAGTAGGAGACCACCAGAAACGGAGTGCAACCAACCATCCTGAAAAACAGACATATGTCAGGTGAGGCTCATAGGCGAAACACTGAAGTCAACTGTGAATTGGAAGCTATCCAAATTTTCATAAAGGAATTAAAGGTTTTACTAAAAGGTTACAATTATCATGTTTACATCTCATAATTTGCTTCAAACTGTTATGGTTCTAAGCTATCTGCAAGCAACCATGATCACTATTTTAAGCTGTCAGGGATGGCAGTGGTTGTGTAATGCAATTTTCATAGCAGTGCAGTGCTGAAATCAGGCCATATTTCTGACAGATTACAGTGAGGCTAAGCTGACTGCTAAATGATTATATTTTTGTAAGTATGATAGGAATCTGTCCTGGGAAATACCACAATATTTCAAACCCAAATAGCATTTAAAGATCTACACTCACACACACACACACACACACACACACAAATACATGAATATGCAGTACACACTCAAGCGGACGCAGCAAGTGATTCTGCTGTGTTGTGCTTTTCTCAGAACTTGGAAGCGATACGGTATATAGACCATGTATAATTCATAAGTAAACAACTGGTGTGTGTCATTATGGTTAAAGCGAACAGCTGTGTGTTTCACAATAAAGCGAAAATGGGCAGATCATGGATGCTCAACAATCGAACTCATCCACAAACACCAATATATCCTCCACTTTCTTCATCTTTTTCTTTAAAGAGCAAAAGTAGTTTGTTTGTCACGTCGTCTATAGCCCGGAACAGCTGTAATACCAGCTCATCTACAGGTAGAAAATGGGACGGATGAAATTTTGGTGACTGTGACAAAAGCTGCAGGGGCTCTGACCTCTGACCCTGCTTTCCACCACCAGGAATTATAAACAGAGAAAGTGGGAGAAAGAGGTAGAGAGAGGCAGGGAATGGTCATTTCTAGCATCGTCCAGCCCACCCACCTCACTCTCCTCCTGATTGTTTGCTTAAACAAAGGCGACTGACAACGCTGGTGCTGCAGTATTGACCGCTTGGTCATGGGAGCAATGAAAGGGCCCCGGGGTCGTTGAATGGGACAGTTAGAATGTTCCTGCAAGATGACTGTGTTCGGGGACGAGGCAACAAAGGCACGTGCGCAAACACACACATATTTTCTCACACATCAGGCATGCATGAATGCACATTCACACCTGCCCCAATCATTTGCACAGTCTTAATTAAACCAGAGCAGGCTGACAGGAGGCTGGAACGTACATTTCTCTGCTCCCTGGCTTGTTCAGGACTCTTGCAGCATGTTAAGTAGATGATGTGCAGTGGAACAGAGGGGATTTAGAAAAGATCTGGTAGGTCTCATTAAATACAATCTAATGTAAGATTAAAACAGTGCCTCCCAGTCTTTTTTGCTTGTGACCCCCTGCAAAACAAGCAGTGTCGTAGTTGGGGCCCCACGTCACAGGTTTCGGATGCCTATCAGTTGTTAGCAGTTCCACTACAGAGTGATTTCTCCTCTTAACCTCTCAGATGGTTTCATTTAAATAACTGTTTGATGCCAAAAGAGTTAGAGTTATCCAATATTTTACAAAAATGCAAGGATTAGAGAAAAATTCCACAAAGCGATTACAAATGTGTGTAGCAGAAATTCTGTGCCCCGTTAATCATCTCACAACCACCCAGACAGGGGTGGGCCGAATCACCCCATTCTAAAGAATTCAGGGCAAAGATACACATCGCTTTATGTCTGCCTGTGAATGTGACAGCCACAGGGGGGAAAACACACTTCCTGCTGGATGGGCAGAAGGGACTTTCCAACCAGTGTTAAAAACGGAGGGAGTGTCTTGCAATCTCATCACAAATACTGATGAACACACATTTAAAATGCCCAGATATACCGCACAAAGTATTCACATGAACACACAAGCGAGACCACACATCCACCTACAGCTTCCCGGGGGTAATCAAAGCTGATTTAACAGCCATCAGCATCTGTCTGCTATTGAGCGTGGCTGGCCGGGCCACAGAGGACTTGGTCCCCCTCCAGCACAGTCAGCTTGTGTGTAATCTATGGTTTATAATGCAGTAGGCATTAGATACTGAAAGTGTAATCACAGTAAGTGTCACGCTATGTGTTCAAAAGACATACACTGCATACACACACGCTTATAAAATCATCTTTAAAAATGGGGATTTATGGAAATGTTGGTAATAGCTTCATATAATCCATGAGCATAGAGCCACAAAGTAGAATTGTACTTAATGCTGTGGGATACCGAGCGACATCTTGCAAACAAATAAAAAGAAAGCTGGATAATGGCCAGATGTGAAATGGGGTGTTACATAAATGTGATAAAATGTCCCACAGTAGCACGGTGGCAGATGATTTACACAAGAATGCAGATGAACTTGCTTGTCTATTGTTGTCTGGAATCAAAAGGCCATAAAACTGTCAATGTCCTTGAAGCATCCAGCATGTAGGGCTCATCAGAAGGAGCGTCGGGAACAGTGTAATTAAACCGCAGTGGTTGTTTATTCAGCCCAATCCTCAGGTGAACGGCTTGGGCCTGAAAATAATTTCAAAACCATCCGAAACTGGAGCACATGCATTGCTTTTGTTTTGATTTTGTACAAAAATTACCATGACATTGGGGACGTGAAAACCAAAACAAATTTCATAAAATGTCGACAATTTACAGTCCTATATGCTTCGCTGGAAGTCAAGAGCAGCATTTCACCGTGTGTTTACTACAGAATGGCCTTAGTTTGCCATTTCTCATCATTTTCTTTTGTGTCAATATCTTGAATGCAACAAGAGTCCTTCCCTAAAGTGTTGTGTTATCATAAATATTTTTGTGCAATCACATGTTTTGTTAGTACGGCCTAGTCCTACCTTTGAGTCAATGACAGAAACATAAATAAACAGTGATGGAGAAATACAGGAGAATGCTTCATAGTGTGCGCAAGGAACTCACCAGGGCATGAGTCTGCCAATCTTGGTCCATCTGCTCTTTGTAATGAAAAAACCGACAACAGGGTCAGTCACTGCACCCCAGGTTTTACCAGTGAACAGCACCATGGAGGCCTGGAAGGCGTTGATCTGCAGAGCAGAACAGCAACAGACAGAATTAAAAACACATGCAGGCACAAAACTCATGTACTACCCATCAATTCATATGTAGGAGCCACACACACTTTCTCATTCTTTTTACATTACCTGAGCGATATCGAGCAGGTAGATTTGCAGGAAGAAGGCTGTGGCGCTGGCAGCCACCTCCTTGGGCGCGCCGCCAATGGCGAAACACAGCTTACTGCATAACGACAACTTCTGGCCCAACTCAGTCTGTGAAGACAGAGGTGACAAGGGAGAGGAAAAAAATGTAAAAAAGATAATAGTGTCCTCGTAGGTCGGGCTGCTAATGAGCAAATTAACTTTTCTCCACTGCAAGCATTCTGATTAAGACTCTCATTCCAAGTGGGAATGAGAAATAAAGGATGCCACACACTGAAAAATTATTGCTGACACAAAACACGCACAATAACTGCTTACTGTTGATGTTTAAACTAAGTCTGAGGTAACTGCTTCCAAAAGGCTTACGCATTTATGGACACAAATTGTTTGCGAGTCACATATTTGTGATTGTAACCGTACAATCAAGGCAACAGCCTATATTACGTAAAGAAAAAGAATATTTTTAGATCATAGTCAGTATGCATTTATTGCTTATATTTTTTTAGTCAGACTTATTCCTGGAACAGGAAGTCAGAAGAATAAATGAACAATGTGTCATTTTGTTAGCCAATAAGGATGGATGATTTAGTCTTAAGTCAACATGGTAAATTGTATGTTTCCGTTACACAATTGACAACGAAAAACATGCATGTTTGGACTGAGTGTAACTGCATATAGTATTTGAGACTGAAAAATCTATACAACTGAACAAAAAAAATGTCGCCATCTATTCTAGAAAGGGCAGAGCAAATTCCTACCTAAACTTTAGTCTGCTTCCCAGACATGCCAAAGTGAAGTAAGGTGTGTCGCTCTCAAATAAATTACAGCCCGATGACTCAGAAGTAGTGAATCCTGTAGTCACTCATAGTCTGAATCCTTTCAAATTCTATTTTGGGTGCCCCTAAAATAACATTCCTTCTTCATTGTCATATCGCAACGATTCAGCAATTCAATCAGATGTAAAGAAAAGCACAGTAGTTGCTGAAGTGCTACCACGTCACACTGTATTTGCTATGATGTACAGTGTGTGGACATGGTGATACATTCTTTTTCTCCTGAATTTCACTCCCTTGCAAACACACACATTGCCTCCCGAATACAACCTTAATTCGTCTATCTTCCTGTATCTTCGTCTCCCTAAATGACAGGTTACTCTGGCAGACAAGAAAGATGTTCATGTGTAAAACATGTCTAAGTGTGTGTGTGAGACCCTCTACCCGCTCTTTGCATTGTGGTCTATCTGTGCAGGCACTGAGGCCACACGGAGGAGCCTGAGAAACCCGCCAAGTCATCCCCAGCTCTGTTTCCCCACACTGTGCCCTGCTACAACCATCAGGCACGTGGCTTCATGTGTGACTTTGTGTGTATGTTCATGAGTGCAGAAAAGAAGAGCGAGCTTTCATCTTCACACATGAATAAGACGACTATGCATATATATCCCCCCGTTCCTGTTCCTCCTTTCTGTATACACAAACACACACACACACACACACACACACGCACACAAACAGTGTCACTCCACATCCAGGGGCCCCAGCTTGGCCCACAGCTACTCTTCTCAGAGCTTTTTGAAAGAAGAAAATCACCAAAGTAACCACAGCCACAACCGACACACTGTTATTATCCGGCTCACGTTTTCTCTTCCTCCGTTTTTCACCTCATCAAAACGCGGAAGGGTTCGAGAACGACAATTACCAGGAGGGAGGTGTGTAATTACTCAATTGCAAGACAAGCGGGTCAGAGGTAAGTAAAGGCTGCGCAGCGGTCCCGACTTCAAAACTCTCTCTTCTTCCACTCTCACTGCAATTACCCCTAATTGGAGAGAAAAATTAAAACTCTTTGGTGTCTGGAGAATGCTGCTTAACTGATGATGTGCAAAAATACTCCCAGCACGGCTCTCTCGTTCACTCTAAACTCTTATTCTTTCCCTCACAAACTCATACCCTCAATCTTTCATCACTGAGTTCTTATCATCAAAGAGGATAAACAGGATATCCCTTCTACTGTTGTCTGGGTGCACAAACAACATATACACACAATTCAACACACACACACACATTTATATACAGAAACACTGGCTCAGGGTAAAGGGAGCATCTGCAAAGTTCAGACTGTCAACAAGCAAAGGACAAGGACAGATAAGACTAATCTCCAAAGTTAATGAATCCTTAACCGTCAGAGGAAAAACAATTTCAAATGCCTGAACTGCACAGCAAGTCATTTAAATCAGGATTGAGGATAATTCTACGGCAAAGAAAAGAGAGGAAAACTGTCATTTAAGCTATATTTTCTATACTTACTGTCTGCATGCTAAAAGTTTAGCTGGTAAAATGGATACTTCAGTGTCGTCACTTCAGATTTTGGATTATGAAAAGTTGATTATGTCAGTGATGGCAGCAAGCCATCAAAATGTTAACAGTTGAAGATGACACTGGCTAAACAGCAGGGAATCAATACAAAATCAATAGATGGCCTGGGGTACAGACTTCATAGCCAGCCATTTATTTATTCTCTTAGAAAAGCTTCATAGGCATGGATATTGTCAGAGTGACAAAGCTCTGTACTTCTGTGATGGACTGGGAGGCTCCTCGTGTGGAATTTGCTGTAACAGTTTACTGACTATGGATGTGTCATGTAGTCTCATTCACACAGGGAGAAACCTCTATTTAAGACACGTTAAGTCATGGTTGTTTCCTTTGATATTCATGAAAACAATGCCAACCACAATGAACACTAGTGTCCACTTCAGTCCCTGCTTTGTACCAACTACGTTCCAAAAGTGGCTCCAACAAGAGTGACTACAGCTGTAAGGTCTTTGTGGCAAGAAAGAATGGAGAATAAAAAGGAAATAACCAAGTTTTCATCTAAATTTAGCACAGACTTTTTTGCTAATTTCCAGAAAATCGGCTAAAGAAAATAATTAATGTGCGTTTCCATCTACAAACTGTTATGTACATTTTAGGAATTGTGCACTTTGAGATAAGCAAAAGCTATATTTTATCTCTTCAAAGGAGCAGAAGCTCCATGTACACACAAACAAAGTTCAGTGAACTAATTTTACATTACATTTACTATTAAGTATAGATTATTTAACTCACAGCAGGGGAACTCATGTTTTACAGTGCTAGTAAAGCAAAGTTCTGCTATCATCAGGGGAAAACACTGATTTCTTTTGAGTTCAACTGAGTCAACGTAAAACAAAAAACGCTGCATATTAGATGGAGGTTTGGCAGAGATGAGACAGTTGCCAAACTGGTTAGATCGAGTGATGTCACACTGTTTCATTGGCACCTTGAGCCAGTGTAGCAAAAGAAAAAAATAGTGACTAACTGCCATGGTATCACATTACGACAGTATTTGAAATTCTGTCTGCATCATAGAGTATCTACCTTAATAAAGAGACAATACACCATGTAAAATGTCTTTCATTTCCTTGGTTTTAAAGCCTGTGGGCCATGCAATCATGAAGTGCATCAATCTGAACACACAAATAGAATCCCACTCTCACACACACAAGAGGCTTGCTTACTTCACAGACTTATCACCTTCTAGCACTCATATGGTAATCCTCATGTAGCCCTCATTGAGCTAAATAACGCTAAGATAAAAGAAAAAATGAATGGAAAGTTGCAAAGTGAGTGAGCCATTCCTTTCTATTGTCCATCCACTGTCTCGCTTCCTATTATGGCTGTGATTACAACAGTCTTCATCACCACAGTCCACTGATAACGCCTGCATCAGACAAAAGAAAACACTCATCTAGCAGTGGTCATCCTATCAATTAGAACAGCCTTTCTCAAATGAAAACAATCAACTTCCAGGCTTTAAATCTGCTATCTAAGGGGATTACAGTTCACAGGAAAACAATGCAGCTGATTAATCACAAACAGACAAGCGACTAAAGAGATCACACTTTCCATCTTTTCTCTCTCGCCATCCAATCACGTGAAGCCACTCACACAAACTAAGCCGCAAAGACACCAGATGAGATTGAAAATATCACTCAAATTTAGTGCCTCACTGTTCAGCAAGGGTCCAAACAAGGGTTACAACTGTGTGATTTAAATTACTGCCATGACGTGTGACAGCACCTTGTACAACAACACAAAAGAAACACCAAAGACAGGTGGTCTTACCTGCTGAGGAGCTTTAGGGAACAGCGGTTCATTGGGCTTGATGAGCTTCCCTGTAGAGCCCTGCGCTCCCCTCTCTCCTTTGGTCATGGCTGAGAGGCTGTGTGTGAGGCGACAACCAAACTTCTGCGACTGTGTGTGTGAGGTGAAGTGAGTGTGACTGTGACTCCTGGTGTGAGCGAGAGTGCGAGGAGCCTGCCACTGGGTGGTGTGTGTCAGAGGGTGAAACTGGATGTGGCTCTGACTCCGGGTGTGTGTGTGGTGAATGTGAGTGACGGCTCCAGAGGCTGGGAGCTCCTCCTGCTCCTCTCTGACAACTCTGCCGCTTTCTGCCGCCATTCACATGCTGTTGTGCTCTGGAATGAGGCCAGGAAGAGAAGGGCAAAGTCAGACAGGCAGTGCAACAGACACATATGCAAAAAACACATACATAGGCTGCACACACACAAACTCAATGACAAACATGTAGCCTACTGCAACATACAGGCACATACACACACAGGTATGAGCTCAGACAAAAATCCGCTGTTTGGATGCATGCACAGAAAAACGCATAAATAGGACAAGAGCAGAGATGAAAACAGACGAAACAAGAAACCATACACACATACACACACACACACATACACACACATACACTTTAGCAAAAATTTCAAACACATAGCCTAGTAAAAGTAAAATGTCCTTCAAATTACCATCGTCTGCTGTAGGCTATTTGACATCTTGCACACACTGGCCATGACTGAGAAAGAGCAAACATGCGACGACGTCCCGGGCAGGAGTGCGTTGCCTGCCCTCATCTTACTATTACCGTAAGTGCATCCATAAACAAGCGCTCTGAACACCTGATAAGAACCATGAAGCCTTTTCTTAAAAGGAGAAAACACAAATATCATCTTACCCCGTGTTGGTGGAAAAGCAGCCGGTGCAGTCAGCGGTGCAGTTGGTTAGTTAGTTAGTTAGTTAGTTTGGTGAGTGCGGTGGTCTGGCAGTCGGTGAGACGGACAGGATGAGAAGGAGACTGCGGAGGATGGAGATAGTCTGCGCGTCTCCGCTCTCGTGTCTGCAGTGACGGAGCTGCGCCCTGCAGCGGCCGTGATGGTGTATGACACAAGCTGCGTGGATGTGGGCTAGCATGTGCATCTGTGAGGAGATTATGGCAGAATGGTTTGACACCAGCAATATGTGTGTTGTGGATGCCAACTTACTGTAAGAAGACCATGCAACAACAACAACTCTGTTATTGTATGGATGCTGTAGCAATAGTGTTATACTGTGGTATTTTGAATTTCATGTGATAAACAATACTGCAATATTACTATAATATTCAACACTCGATAAAAGATAAGATTCACATCGATACCATACTCTTCTTGGCACATGCCTCTTATGATAACACTCCACGCTTGGTGACATATTTGTTTACAAAAAAGTGGCGTCTATCTCATATTTGTTAGAGTGTTCTTGCTATCCTCCCACAGATAACATTTCAGCCGTGACTGTCACTTCCCATGAAGCAGTGTGGTTCAAGAGGAGGAATGGCAAAAATATAACCTGTTTGGTTTCATTGCACTCAGAGAGAGTTCCCGAAAGGTGTGTGAAAAAAACTCAACAAGAATGTGCATACATATTTCCCACACTGCTACATCATTCATCATAATTCAGCCAAATTATCCTCATCATTACGGTGTAAACTTCAGTCTGTTTTACATATAAAATAATACAATCCAGTACTAGGTTTTATGTGTGTGTGTGTGTGTGTGTGTGTGTGTGTGTTATTATGGCAATGTCATAGTTGAGGGACTCACAAGAAACGGATTACTGAAAAAAGAATGGTGAAAATAGAAGCAGCAGAGGGTAAGATATCCAGCCTTTTAGTCCCCAGAATCAGTTGTGCTCCAAAATCACTGGATCCTACATTTCCTATAATGCAACTGGATAGCAGTCTTGGTGTTATTAAAGCCTGCTTACACCAACATTTAAAAGAATAACATTTAGCAGCAAAATCAATTCATTGCAATGGAATCATAGAAATTAGTGGATTTGCTCATGGGCCACAAAGCAAATGTGTGCACATATTTTATGTCAAGTTAAACTTTGGTGAACTTTGACCTGCAAAGAGCTGTTAACCAATTGCAAGTCATCTTCACTATGCTGACCTTTGAGGCAACTGGGAGGTGCCATTTTTTTCCCTCTTCAATAAAATCTTTTGCTGAGTGAAATGACAATCCCCAGAACTAGCTTTAAATTCCATAAATGCGTAAACGCTAAAGTGCAGAAACAATAGAACGTCAGGGAGCTATTGTGACAAAGCTGTTGGAGTGCCCTTTTAGTAAACTGATTTCCTAAAATCTCGTACTATTTTGCAAGGTTACAGTCTAATTTGTTATTCTATGATCACTATTTTGTTCTAAATAATTATAATAATAATTCTTTGAAATAGATGTAAATAGTTCTTTTTAGGTTAAAAGGAAAGTAAGCCTTTTCTACACACTTTTTTCTGGTTGTGGAACGAGATTACACTTTTACACATACTTGTAATGCTCTTTTTATAGGCCCTTTTTTCAGTATTTGACTTATGATATATTGCGTGCCTTTCATTTTCCAACAAAGCACTTTCATAAGCAGCCCTTTTAGTGCAAGATGCTTACTCTTCACAGTAAGCCTCTCCTCAGAGCATGACAACAAACATGTCATGGAGACCTCGCTGTTGAACCCAGACCACTCCATGAATTCCAAGTATGCAAAGCCCTCTACCAAAACCATGTTATTGACAGTGAAAAATAAAGAAATGAAAAGGGCACCACTGCAGAAAAGTCAGGCATATGACCTGCATTAGAATGGGTATGTTTCTGATAATGCGTGAAGGGGAATGTGCAAAATGAAAGATTGGCTGTCGCACGAGTAGAAGGGTCATTCTGAAAGGAAATGTGGGAGTTAAAGGAAAAGTAATTCCCTGCATGCTTAGCCTTATTAAATGTGTAGCACAAAGGAAATGTGCTCTCTTTTACTCTTTAGTCAGACCCCCCTCCCCTTCTGCCAACCAAGTGATGCATGCAGCCTGCACATTTAAGCACAAATCCTAAAATGGGGCACCATGGCCTCATAGAAAGGTAATCTTCAGAGGGGATTATGATGTTCAAGACATTTCTGCTTCTGTATTTCTTCCCCTGTCCTTGACCAACCCTGAGGCTGCCATCTCTCCTTTCTCAGCCATGAGCAAATACATACCCTCTCCTGTTCTGCACACCCCTCCCTCCCTTCCTTCCTTTAAATATTGAAGATGGATAATGGCGTCCGCTTTCTTCCCAAGGCCAGACAGAAAGCTCAGAGATGGAGAAGCACGCACACTGTACAGCACATGCATGTCCTTAGACAAGATGCATGGTAGTTGCTTTGTTGAGTAGTTTTGTTGTGAAGCAATTGATTTCTACAACCCAGTGACCACTATTACACACAATGATCACTGTAGTTGCACTTCAAACTATCACATTTATGCATTTCATACTATATCTTTGTGTCAACACTGTAGTCATCATTCCTCCAATTCTGACATCAGTAGCCCCTCCCTGCCTCATTAGTCTAAATCCCCATTAAATCTGTAATGAGAGCACAGATGTTGTACTACAACATGAAATAAGCTTCTGCTTGGTGTCATACCATAATCACCATGACAGTCATACTCTCTTGAATCTAATGGATTAATTCATTATCAAAACTATCTGTCAGCAGTCTTTACACCTGGGCAGTAATGGTATGGATTTGAATTCTCAAAGCGTTTTATATTAGCCTCGAAAATATATCACTTCACTTGGATGTTTCGCATCAAAAATGAAATCACACTAATGTGCAGAATTTTGAGGAGGATTTTTATTGTGCCTCGATTTGTGATATGTCTTGAAAAAACAAAACATTTTACATTCTGAAATAAACATCACCCCCCAAAACAAAGGCAGAAAAACTGTGGAAAAAAAACTGATAAACCTAAACAAGTCAGGTCAAAATAAATAACCAGCTGTCATCTTTTTTCTTTTGAAATCATACCCATGTGCAAACAAAACATCAGATGTTCCTTAAATATACAGTAAATGTAAACTTGTAGATACAAACCCTTATTTTGTAATGTAAATAGTGCACAAAAACTGGTGATCACAGTTTGGGAAGACTTTAGAGAGTAGATTGGTGATGCTGGTGTGTGTGTGTTTGAGGGAAGGAGGTTGGGTTATATGTGGTAGATCAACAGATGGACACACGTTTGACCATCTACACAGACGACAGAATCGGTTTGCCTTGACAGTTTTTTCTGGAGTTTTGGGGGTTTAGGGAGATCTGTTGGCAGGTAAACATCGTCCTCCAGAGAAAGAAGACAAAGTAAGCATTGACAACAGCAAATCAGCAGCACCTGTTGTGGGGGAGATGTCTAACTGACAATATCTCCATTAGACTGTAGATAATCCAACACAGATATAAATATACTATAGAGGGAAATAACAATCATCAGATGCAGCACAAACTGCCAAATAAAGAAAGATTTAGAAGTTACAGGAGGCCTTGAGACTGCAATCAGGGTCATGGAGAGGTGTCAGTGAGGGACTAGGTGGCGTGCTGCGTGAATTTCAGGGGCCCTTTTAGTCATGAGTGTCCAAACGGAGCCTGTGTGTTCAGGGGTCTCTGGACAATGACAGCGTTGGCCAAATCCGCTTCTTCTAGACTTAATTCTTTGTCGTTGAGCTCCCGGAAAGGTAGCGATGTCGTCAGGACGAAAGGTGGGCAGCTCCTCTGGGAGCGTGCCACGAAATCTTGAACATCAGCGATCCTAGAAAATAATTAAAGAACCATCATGACAGAAGGTTAAAAAAAAAACACATAATAAAGAAAAGGCTGAACTATTCCTGAACAGCCTTGCCAGCCAAATGCTCTACTCCTTCTTATGACATGACTTCTTTCTGAAGCACTATACTAGTAGTAACATAATCTATTATTAATCACGACCCAGCACATTCAAGTTATCCTATGGCAGCCCTTCTCACTAGCTGAAGGTTGGAGGGGTTCAGCCCTCTCCATCCTTTAGCTACTAACTCTGTTATATAAATGCTGCATACGAGTTACGCAATACCTCTCTGGGGATTTTATAGATCCACTCCGTTGCTACATCTCAGATTATGTTTTCTGCAGCCCCATGCACTGTGGCAGGGGAAATAACATGCGCCATGCCTTCAACTTCAGCAGACTAGAACAAAGCATTACGTAATCCTCGAACAAGGCCCCCTCACCACCTCCCCAAGCAAGTACAAACAAAAATCTTTTGTCATCTCTTGAACTACTTCTTTCCTTCGATGCTTGAGATTTACAGACAGCCCAGCATGGGTTAGAGAGAGTCAAGCTATTCCTCTCACAGAATATTAGTCTGTCTTTAATGTGTAGATATGTTTTGATGAGATCAACACATGGTGAGATGTGTTTCGGCCTTGACATTGTGATACACACCGATGCGATAGATTAAACCTCTGCACCAATCTTCTGCCGTCAGCCAACCAGATCTGCAGGGAGGTAACAGGAAGGGCGTGGTCTAGTGTTACCATGGGAATAGGAGGAGATTCTCCATCCTCGTGCACAGATGGTGACCTGGCCACTACTCTGGGTGCAACGCTGGGAATAGACAGGAACATGTAAGAGATTAAGAACCAGTTAAACGTACATACAGCATATGCACTGTGCGTTTTTCTAACTGATTACTGCTAGGTCCAGTTTTGTTGCTTTGTGAACTCTCTGGACAACTTATTATTCATACAGTCATGTTTTTTAAAAATGTTGAGGTTCATCAGGCTGACTGCTTGGTCAGATTTGCCTGTGGGATTTTTTGACACATGGATTTAGAAGGACACCTAGTGGTATAAAGTTGTATAGTATTTTGGAACTTGGGATTTAAGCAAGTGAAAGCAAGTGAAAACAATAATGTGTACTCAACGTACTTTATTGATTATTTGGGACAATATTAAGATGTTTCAATGCAAAATAAATACATAAAAAAATGTAAAATCCTGTACCCCTTACTTGGTTATATTATCACAAAAACAATATCTTACCTGCCAAGGCGGTATCCTCGGCCACTGAAGGGGTGAAAGGCCTTTTTCTTTGGAACATAATTTTCCTCCGTCAGATCCTCCACACTGATCTCCAGCTCCTCCTCTTCAGCTCTGCTCTCCCATTCTGCCGGAAGCTCCCTGAGACAAACAAAAGACCAAGCTTGGAGTCTAGTCAGATCAATCAATATTACAAATGAGCTTTAACAAACATTATGCTTCTGGTCTGTAGGAGGGACATCCTTACAGGTAATTTCCCTTAGGGGACTGTAAGATCGAAACCCCATCAGACAGTATGTTACATTTCAGCTCTATATATACACACACTGTATGCATACAGTATATACATTTTCCTTGTAATGTGAAGCTTTAAAGAGTTTGTCTACATTTGTATTTTTTAAAAGAAAAAGCATTTTGAGCTTAAGTGAAATCTGAAAATTGGTCGTCCACCAGCAAAACCTAACCTAGAAATATCTTTATTTTTGTTCGACAAGCACAGTGATCTTTGTCTGTGTTCAATCTCAATATGTCAACGTGCATCATCTGGCTTGGCTTTGCAACCTTTATGTCGGACACTGGCTTTGGCAAATACCATTTCATGTTAATGACATTTAAACAATGTAATGCTAGTCTTGTCTAAATAAGATAAAGAGAAAGAGTGAGCAAGCAGAGAGAACTGTAACTTAACTGTATTTTATATTATGTAATGTAGTTCTCCCTAATTCTGTAGCTTTGCAGTAATGTCTGTGGAACTACACTGTAGTCTCTTTAAATTGTATGAATCAAGAATTAACCTGTGTGGAGCTGTAACGATTAGATCTACAATTTTTTTTCACATTTGCTCATATTTATCTGATGCTTTTGTCCAAAGTGACTTACAGTTGTTATACATGCAGCTAGGAGTTATATGTCTTGCTCAGGGACACATTAGAAACACTGTGACATCACCACCATTAGTCAATTGGTCAAGTAGTTAAGCAAAATACAATTAGGCAACAACTACTTTTATAATCGATTAATCATTTAAGTCATTTTTCACCCATAAATTCCAAACTCTCCGCAGGTTCCAGCTTCTCAAATGTGATAACTTTCTACGTGTCTTTGTCTTGCATTACAGTTAACTGAATATTTGGAGTATTGGTCAGACAAAACATGATGTTTAATGACTAGGACATTGTGATATTTATTTTTGTTATTTTCTTATGTTTTAGAGATCAAACAATGTAACAATGAGTAATCAAAAAAATAACGTCAGATTAATTTATAATGAAAATAAGCGTTTGTTGCAGTTATAAACCTGCGAAAGCAGTCTCATGAGTCAAGGGGCAATATACTATAAATAAAGGGCTGTTATTTTTTAATTTTTTTATTAACTTCAGAAATAGTAACAATACGTCACTGATGCAGGTTACAGTGGTTTGTCATGGACACAAATCAAATTTCACCAGTACAAACCAGAGACAACAGAAACAGTGTTAATACCACAAGAATAATAAAATAATAAAAACACTGCTTTGTCGTTCGCTTTTGATTGGCTGGAGAATATTTTGTGTTGCAATATCTGACCATCCCACATACACTGTCCTCCATCTTAAACCGCATTTGAAAGGAACAGATTGGCTAACTGCAGGCCAGAAAGTGAGGGCTGACAGCCAGAAACCTCAGCATTTGTTGAAGGAATTGTTAGGTCACTGATAACAACCCTATCAGAGATATTGGTTGTTTTGTGCTTTAAGGTTGAAGAAAATCTTACTCAGTTCACTGCTGTAAAAATCTGGCTTGGCCAATGTCACTCACCCCCTTTTGATGGCATCAAGGAAGTCCTGATTCTCTGGTATGGAGTAGCTGCGAAACTCCTCATCGTTTACAGTGAAGCCATCCTTCCATAGCCTCACCACCATCTCCACCTGGGATCAAGGTCACAAGGAAGAGCCCTGATCAGCCTGAGACACAATGATCCATGTACAGTATGTGCTGAACTCCGAAGCTGAGGAGTTTATTTGGGTGGGTTAGTGAGGCCATATAACTGGAATGTCACCAGGATTTTTAAAATGTCAGCCTAAATGCATTTCCATGCCGCTAACAAGTTTCTCATTTTGTATTTATTAGGCTACATCCATATTGTCTATATATGCTTAATATATTACATTATTACACTATGTGGGTATTTTACTTAATTATTCATTCATTCTTATATTGTCAGTCTACAAATGTATTTATGCAAAGTAAATTACATAAAACATGTAAAGTCATCCTGTGTTTGCAGAAGCCCTGAAGATTTAGTGGTATGAGTTTGTTGCTGACCTTTGATGTCTCTGAGGCATTGTAACAGATCTTCTCCACTTCATCAAGGAGGTCTTCCACCGAGAAACTACGCCTCATTGGAGCCTCCTCTTCATTTTCTTGACTGACAAAACCGTTGAGAAATAGAAGTGTGCAAATGAGTCCTCATGTGTCTTACTGAATTCAGCCTGCAGTCCCAAGCTTTATTGTACAGAAACATTGCAATACTGAGTTGTCACCCCCCAAAATTATGTCAAGCATGTAGATTTGCAAACCAGAAAATGCACCCAAGAAAAAAAAATGCTATGCTTTAAATTTTACTTTCCAATCAAACTACTTTATCATTCTGGACGCTTCACACATTATACTGACCTACATAAAATCCAGTGATTGAGTTAAATGCTCCATATTTGTAAGGCGCCTTTCTAGTCTTTGCAACCACTCAAAGCGCTTTTACACTACACTGCATTCACCATTCACACACATTCATACACTGAGCCTAAGTGCTCAAACAGAAACTAACATTCACGCACATTCATAGTTGTATTGTTTTTGTTTCTTTCAGGAAGAACGTTGAGTCACAAGTTATGTGAATTCTTACATTCATTTGTTTTATTTAAATATTTAAAGGGAACAAAAATTTAAGGGGAAAATAATTCCCAACCAATTTGTTGTGGCTTACCAATTTTCATTTTTCTCACCCCCCACACTGTCAATCTCTTTCAGGACGTTCTGTTTTCCATCTAAGAAAATGACAAACAAGTGGACAAAGCAAACGTCATAGGGCCTATCACCATTAAAGGCAGGTTTGGTATATTTTGAGGTAACCTTTACTAGCTCAGCGGTTTATTATGTAAATGTATTCACTGGCATGCCCGTGTACATTGTCAGTATATTAACTGCTAAAAAATACCCCACAACTTAAATTTAGACAGCTCGATAACCTCATCGATAAAAAAGCAAGTAGCTGTAGCCTGTTG
This sequence comes from Micropterus salmoides, assembly GCF_014851395.1. Lineage (NCBI taxonomy): Eukaryota > Metazoa > Chordata > Actinopteri > Centrarchiformes > Centrarchidae > Micropterus > Micropterus salmoides. The sequence continues at coordinate 9,193,666 of NW_024040928.1, forward strand.
TGGGCGTCACAAAGCCATAACGTTAGACGCGCATAGAGCCAACGACATAGGACCTGTGTATAATAACGCGGATTACACACGTATACACACACAGAAAAGATTCTCATTTGCATGCGCGTATTAAGGTTAAGGTCATATACTGATTTACCAGTCCGTGTTTTGTTGGTTAATCCCGGGCTACACATCTGCAGCTATAAATTGCAGGCAGGGTCTCTTCTGCTGAGCAATGCGTGACGCAACAGTGCCGTAAGTCGACTCCTCCTGTCGTAACGACACTGTACTGCTCAGGTCAGCACTGAAACTGATGAGTACAGTTTCTATCTATCTATCTATCTATCTATCTATCTATCTATCTATCTATCTATGCCACTCCATTCACATATATATGCACATGTAATGACAAACGTCAAACAATACAAGCACTATAAAATGTACACAAACAGGAAGAAAGCAACTTAGAACAACAGCAAATAAAAGCAACATTAGTGACAAGCATATTATTATTCCTTTACATCCCATGGATCTTTAGACTTATATGATGTGTTCACCCTTAGCTTTTCACAAAGACACGTTTTCAGTTGGTGAGAGGTTCCAGTGAGGGATGCTGCAGACTATCTATACATTTCCATGCCACATATAGGCCATTATAGGAGCAGATAATCAGGTGTACAAATATACTGTGCACTATGAGTCAATTACATAATACTTGCATGAATTTATAATTAAATGAATATGTCCCATTCAGGACCTATAATTTGCAATGTAACTGAAAACCTATGTATAGAGTCATGTTAAGGACACAGTCTCTTCACTCACTCTGATATACACAACTGAATAGTGAAAAGCCCAATAAATCCAAATAATAAATCCCAATAATCCTTTATTTGACCCTACATATGAGGCGATTTCACATACTTAAAGATGTTTAGTTATAGATGGATTCATTTTCTGTGTTTCTTAACAGATTGGAATTCGAAACATTGGCTGAAATTGTTTTAAACAATCTCTATACAGCATCAGCAAACCATAGAATTTGGTGTTGTCTGGATCCAGTTTTATTAAATTTGAGAATGATAGATGGTTTCAATCTTTCATTTTTGGTGGCAGGTACGCCCATATTTTCATACCTTTGGGTACCTTCAGCACCCCCATGAGCACACATAAAATGTATAATATTCAAGAAAATGAAATTACTTTTTATTATGCTTCCCCCCCCAAAAAAAACATAGCTTGAAGGAAAAGCATGAAACAGATGGCTAGCACAGTGCATCTTCAGTCAAGCCAGAAATAGAGTAGCCAGCACACACACACACACACACACACACACACACACACACAGGTTTGGGTTTCAGCAGTGGTACCCAAACTGGGGTCAAGGGATCCCACAGGGGTTCTGGAAAGGATCACAAGAAGTTCTTGGCTACAGTTTTGTTTAATGTCACATTTACTTCATAGGTATTTGAAACCTCCTATGATGTATCTCTACTGCAGGTATTCATATATCTATCTATTTATCTATATATAAAATGGCATGGAGTGCAATAGGAGGAACAATACTGAAAACAGCAAGAGTGGAATGATTATCAATATTTCAATTTCAACTACACTACTACTACATGCATTAAGGCTATAGTAAAAAATGAAAAGGTGTGATAGTCAATATTCAGTCCGTATCTGAGTTAGCCTGCAAAATAAATTTTTGAGGTAATAAGCATAATGATTTTTATTATTATTTCCATAATTCTGGAGCAAACAACTCTACAAATCTACACAGTTTTGAGCATACACTTTCTGATGTTAACCTTTAACCACTTTGCAGAAAGGAGAGTGATGGTAATATGTAATGGTCAATTTGGAAAAGACTTTGGAATAAATAAATTTGAGACTGCCTGCACCCTTCCATCTGCCAGCTTCAAAGCAGTGTCTCAGCCCCCTTAACTTTCATAGTTTCCTCTCCTCTAAAGCATGAATATAAAAACTTAAAAGTCACCAGGGTATTACTCTGCATTAATAATCCGTTGGGCTGCCTGTTGTGCTTCAGTATTTGCCTACTTAGTGGAGTGACTTTAATCAACGTAATGTATCCCCACTCACCGTAAATATCCCTACTGTATAATAACAATTGCATGTTATAACTCATAACAACAAAACACAGTTAGTTCTATTGATTATGATGGTCTTTGTGCTATTTATATAGTATCCATATTATTACTAAGCCACTAGTTCTTTGTCGTAGTAGTCCAGTCAGCAAAAATTAATGCACCTGCCCAACAGACCCACATCCACTTGAGAGAGAGAGAGAGAGAGAGAGAGAGAGAGAGAGAGAAAAATGGCGCCTCGATGCTGCGCTCACTGAGGCAGTGTTTGGAGCCGGCCAGGGAGATTCAGTAAGGGTAGACAAAAGGAAATAAACATGGTGAACACAAGGAAAAGCTCACGGCCGGGGAGCGGTCCCTTCATCTCCTCGAGGACTAGGTCGTCGTCGAGAAACGAGCGAAACTCTGAGGAACATGTAAGCCGGTTTCTTTTCTTTGCCGGCGAGTTAGCTGGCTCTGCTAGTTGGCTAGGTAACCTAGCTGTAGCCGTGGCCTCAAGGTGCTCCACATAATGTATTATTCACAGTAAAGTACAAGCAGTATTGTACTTGACACCCGCTCAGTCACGCAGATACACAATAAAATATTTGAATGCAGCGATTCATACGCGTGTTGTTCGCACTGAATGTTTTGTCCAGCTGTCAAATGACAAGCTAGCGATGTTAACTCCTGGCTAGCCCCAAGTTGAGTTCCCTTTGTGTTTAGCAGATTTTACCCGGCTGACTTGTTTCACTATTATCTCCACCAAATGGACCTTCCAAATAAAGACAACTGGGATTTTGACATGAGGCTATTAGCATTACTTCATGCCATCGTCCTGGAACCATTAGCGTCTTTATTTTCTCAAATATGAAGAGATAAAGCTTTAGTTAAGCTAGCGCTTGTACGTTCTAGCTAGCTCGACAGCTAGCTTAGAGTGGGGGAAGGGAGTCCCAGGTTCAAAACAGTTGGCTGGCTCAAGTCCCATATTTAGCAAGTCTGAACTTGGTGAACTTTCTGGTGTAAATCCCCCTAAGACCCCTATATAGCTTTTTTTCCACAACAAGTGTTTTAAACGCGATGGTATAACGTTAGAACGAATGACATATTTCTCGTTATTCGAAATTACACTAAATGAATAGCTTTAGTGTGTAACTCTGATCGTCTGACCTACACGCTGCTGACAGTCTTTGTCTCAGAATGTAAACATTGAGATTATGCAAGGTAAGCGGTGCTGTGTCCCCGTCTCCATTATTTACGATTGTTATAGCACTTAACACAGGCGCACAATAAAATCCACCGATCTGATAATTTATTGACCGTCATTAGAACATTCTTGAGTTTTAATGGACGGTTTGGCAAAGGTTTGTACCTTGTGGAATTGTGGTTCAAGAAATTCGAGGCTTTAACGTGACAAACCTCACACTTTAACAATGTTATTTCCAAGAATTCTGAATTTTTTACACCAAACTCCCAAACTATTTGCTCAGTTTGCCATGTGTAGACCATGCTGTCAAAAACCTGTTGCTAAAACTAACCATTGTTTTGTGACAATGTTTGGAAAATTAGTTAAATGGGGAATGATTTCAAGGTGCACCCATCTGGCCACAATTGTCCATTTGTTCACTGTTAGTAACGTTACATCTTGCACTTTTCAGTCTGTCTGCATCTGTCTGCATCTATCTGCATCTATCTATCTATCCATCCAGCCAGTCAGACAAACCCCTCTGCAGTTATTGCAGACAGTTGCCTATGACAACCGTGAGATGCACTATCAGCAGGGAAGTTGATCTGTGAAGGGCATGAGCATCAAGGGCATATGTCTGGTTGCTGCGCTGTTGTGTTTCAGAGAATATGTTGAGGAGCTGGGTACAAGGGGTCTTCTCTCACCAAACACACTATCTGGTTTTGCCATTCTGAGTTCTTGCTTTCTTATGTCCTTGAAATCTTTTGTGTTGTCATGGATTTAATGAGTGGGTTGTTCATGCTTGCTTGTAATTTGCTTAATATTGTGGCTTTACTCAAAGAGTAATGATGTATTTATTTGTTAAAGGATTTTTTTTCTCTGTTGCTTACTTCTTCTGATAATTTGTCATTCTTGCATTCCCTCCTCCTCCTTAAATTGGTGTGGTGTTTGTTCAACAGAAGGAGGCTAGTAGTGATGTGAGCAGTCCCAGCAGTCCACGTTTGGCTCCCCCTTCCAAGCGCACCCGGCGGCAGACTGCCTCCGAGCCCAGCTCCAGTGATACGTCCCCGTCCCCTCAGACTAAGGGGCAGAGGGTCAGCTGGGACATTCCCACCTACCGCACCAGGTCAGCTGCTGGCCTTTGATTTACTCATCATGACTATAATGCATAATGTTACACAATGATAGACTAGTATGCTGCTACATTGTCTTTGGCAGAAATATAATGTTTTCCTATGACAATGTTGTGTTAAAATCATTTAGTTTATATTTCTGTACAAAGTTTAAATTAGTTAGTCTAGATGGTTATTTGCTATCACTGGCTGTTGAGTCTGTTTTTTAGTGAACAGTAAAAAGATACACCTAAACATGAGCTTTTAGACATTTTTTATGTGTGATTAATTGTAGTCTTCTGTGCAGATGTCTCTACATATATTTTTAATTTGTTGTTTTTTTTCTCCCTAGGTTGTCCTCTCGCATAATGCAAAATGGCCACGGTAATGCAGTTATTTTCAATTTGTCCCTTTTGTTTTTAAAGCTATACATTAAACAATTGCATTTTGGAGGCATGCGATTTAAAGAATCGGACCCTCATTAAATGTTTGTTGATGCTGCAGCCCATATGAGTCACCGGAATGAGGAGAGCGGAGGGGGAGATCACTCTCACATGAATGGCCATGTGGAGCTGAAGAGGAGCTGCCGGGTGAAGAAGAGCCAATTTGAACACCTCAATCAGAGCCTGCTGTTTGACCAGCTGGTCAACAGGTAGCTAGCGGTCACACTACTGACCCCTTTCTTTCAATATTGCTTCTAACAGAAGAGAAACAGGAAGTGAAAATTACTATTATGAATTAGTTGGAGCAAAAGTGTGAGATGCCTGTATTTAAAAAAAAAAAAAACTAATAATTTGGTTGCCGTGTTGTCCAGGTATGATTTCCTACAGTGTATGTGTGTAGCACAATCTGTATTCAAGTATTTGCATATTGGTACTTAAGTTTTATACCCAGTCCCTCCAATATTTGAACAGCACAGCAGTCAAATCAGGGCTACAAGTCCTTCCCTTACATTCACTTAATATGGATGTAAACACAGTGAAAATAGAGATGAAAGTCAGCACCTCACCACCATAGCCATTCTTTCTTTTCAGATCCCATGCTTTGAAGTACAGATGCAACATAAGAAAACATTGCCCTTCTGCAAAATGGTGCCTTGAGTTCTGTTTTCTGTTGTGTGTGTGTGTGTGTGTGTGTGTGTGTGTGTGTGTGTGCGCGCGCACGCAGCACTGCTGAGGCTGTCCTTCAGGAGATGGACAACATAAGCAGCATCAGGCAGAACCGTGAGGTGGAGCGACTTCGCATGTGGACCGGAGACACTGAGGAGGTGAGTGTGGCCCTGCTGTAACACACAAACCAGAGGTAGAAAAGTACGGTACCACTGCCTGATGATGGAATGTGAATATAAGTGATTGTGTAAAGGGCCCGTCTTTCCAGGAAAACATGGACATGTATTCCCGGGTGAAGCGCAGGAAGTCCATGCGCAGGAGCACTTTCAGCTTGCCTACACACCACAAAGTCATGAGCAAAACTGAGGAGGAGGAGGAAGAAGAGGAAGGGACGGAAGGTCAGTTTCCTGCTAATGTTCTACTTGTGAATCAGCAGAGAGAGAGAAAGAGCTCCCGAAAACTCAAGTTAATTAGTGTGTACTAGGATAATTAAAGATAAAATAAAGCTCAAATTTGGCAATATTCTTATCTGAAGTTTGAAAACCTCCCTTGTGACTTTCAGATTCTCACGGTGAGGAAGAGGAGGAGGATGCAGAGGATGATGACGAAGATGATGAAGGAGATGAAGCAGAAGAGGCTGGAGAGGAGAATGACAGACCGTACAACCTAAGGCAGCGAAAGACGGTGCAGAGATACGAGGCACCACCTATTGGTATCTGCTGATTGCCTTTTTTGAATCAAACCTTCGTCTGTATGTTTTGTTTAGCTGTGTTAGGGACATTGTCCATTTGTTTAATTATTTTCTCTCAGTTTAATTATGTTTGAAACTACTTTAAGAGGCTTGGTTCCTGACAACCAGTTGCTTTGTGTTTGCTTTTCTCAGAGCCTGTGAACAGAAAGCAGAGCAACCCCTCACTTTTTGACACCCACAGATCCCCAGCAAGACGAAGCCATATAAGGTTGGTAGCAATATGTGAAAAATCCCAATGTGTAACTCAAGCAGCTTTTTCACTACCATGATTAACTCCGAGCTGTGGCTATAAAAAAGTTTCTTCCATCGATCTCTGCTGATAAAGGAAATGTGACTGTTTAATACTCACACTCGATTATCACACTTCTCCAGAGTGAAAAAACATGCCATTCACAGCAGTGACACCACCTCGTCTTCTGATGAAGAGCGGTTTGAGCGTAGAAAAAGCAAGAGCATGACCCGGGCCAGGAACAGGTGACGGCTGCTGCCTTCATTCTTCTATCTTTTTATCTTCCTCTAGTCTATCTCTGTTTTACTTTTTTCTTTGATCCAAGCACCTTTCAGTGACATTTTTTTAAAAGAACTATAAAATTATTGAAATCTAGAACTCTTAACATTAGCACAAGGACTACAGCAATGGCCGTGTGTGTGTGTGTGTGTGTGTGTGTGTGTGTGTGTGTGTGTGTGTGTGTGTGTGTGTGTGTGTGTGTGTGTGTGTGTGTGTGTGTGTGTGTGTGTGTGTGTGTGTGTGAATGTGTTTGTAATCCTATTTTTTTTTTTTTTCACAGATGTCTGCCCATGAACTTGACCGCAGAAGACTTGGCGAGTGGGGTGCTGCGTGATAGGGTGAAAGTGGGTGCCAGCTTGGCTGATGTGGATCCTATGAACCTTGATAGCTCAGTGAGTGGAAATGCTAATAATTACCAAACAGCTGACTGTTTTAGTCTTAAAACTCAGAAGTGTTCAAGTTTTTATGAGCTGCAGCTAAAACGCAATTAAAGTAATTGAATTTTGATCTTTAATTATACACAACAATTTTGTTTTTAGACATACTGAAATGCTTCCTGCTTAAAATCTTTCAAACATCTTAGGTTTTCATAGGTGAATGTTAAAAATGTGTGTTTTCTCCCCAGGTGACTTTTGACAGTGTGGGTGGCCTCAGTAATCACATTCAGTCACTAAAGGAGATGGTAGTATTCCCACTGCTTTACCCTGAGATCTTTGAGAGGTTTAAGATTCAGCCTCCCAGGTGAGAAGAACTAACATGTAACAACTTATATCAAGAGGGTCACTTTTGTTTTGGAATTCTGATGGATTTTTCTGACTCTGCAAGTTTGATGGAAAAACAAACTTCATTCATATCCAATCACAGATATGCTGTCTACTTCAGTGACGTCTTTTTGTTTGTTTTGGTACATAGATACAAGATAATGGAGATATGTATATGTAAAGCGTTGCCATTATCAAATAAACACTGTCTCCATTTCCTCTCACTTCCTTTTTAGAGGGTGTTTGTTCTATGGCCCTCCAGGGACAGGAAAGACCCTGGTAGCACGGGCGCTTGCCAATGAGTGTAGCCATGGAGATAAGAAGGTTTCCTTCTTCATGAGGAAAGGAGCTGACTGCCTCAGCAAATGGGTCGGTGAATCGGAACGCCAGCTACGCCTGCTCTTTGATCAGGTGAGACATGTAGGCAGCACGCTGTTGAGGTCGATGGTCATTTTTGGATGATATCCTTGTAACCAAAGGTTCAGTCACTTGACCTGAACTGACTTCACAATGTAAATAGAAAAATGGTCATTTGATACTGGTAGAATATTTTCAGTTCCAGTATTTCCTGTGTGCTAGCTTTAGTAACTCAATAGTGTCAAATAGCTTTTCACTTTTTTGAGAAAGTGTAATTCTTGTATTTAAGTAAACTTAATCTAACCTTGTGTATGCTTTTGATCAGGCATACCTGATGAGGCCATCCATTATTTTCTTTGATGAGATTGATGGTTTGGCTCCTGTTCGCTCCAGCAGGCAGGACCAGATACACAGGTAAGGCTAATGTGGTTGTGACCCTCATATCAAATAAGATACCACTAATCTGTATATATGTGTTTGTTCTTGAAACGTGCAGATACCTCCAACACAGTCCAGTGTCAGTATGCACTTATGATCAGTTTGGCAGTGAACAACCTCAATAGTAGTTGTTTTGTGTTCGTAATCATCAAAGTGGAAATAACAGAACTGTTGAGCACCACATGGAATTGGCCTGTAACTCAATAAGAAAAGAAAGAGAAAGCTAAATACATGGGTTAGAGAATTTCTTATTCTCTAACCCATGGATTTAGCTTTTATTTTCCTTATTTTACCACACACACACACACACACACACACACACACACACACACACACACACACACACAATTAGTGGTTATAAAAAATAACACCTTAACTGTACCACATGTAAACTGTGGCTGCTTTTACTTTTGCGCGTTGACAAATCCGCATGTCCAGGTTGCTGCTGCTGTTACTTTACTTGCCTTTAGGTGGCGTGGGTTTTCGGGGACAGCAGGCTCGAAACTGCTGGCACTGCAGCTTTGATTTTGGACGAAATTGGCTGGATCTGGATTTGGCTGCTTCACATCAGTAACACTTAAGTCCATATTTCTTAGTTTATTTGGCATTGAGCAGCCAGTCACAGAAGTCAGAAATCATAAGTTTCCTTTGTGATTTAGACCATTTCAGTATGAAGTGTTCGTAAGGAAGTATGCTATTATGCAAACACAGCATGCAGTTGAAATGATTTCCATCTAGAAAGTAAAAAATTTGTAACGGTCTGGACCAAAGTTTTTTCAAAACATGAAATGGTGTGCATGCTTGAGTTTACAGATGCTCTTCTCCTCCTCTTTCTGCAATACTGAGTAAATAATGCATGGAGCTCTTATCAACACGGAAATACTGTTTATATTTTTACCCACACTGTTTTCGTAAAAATGTGTGTTTAATAGAGGTGTGTGTACTATTTGCAGAAATAAAGCCTTGTTTATTGTGTCAGTCCTGACTAGTGAGTCTTGTCAATATTGTCTCAATCTCAGACAGTATTTGTGATCTGTGTCTGCATTTATACATAGTCCTTCTACTATACTAGTACTGTTTTGTGTGTGTGTGGCCATACAGTATGTCTTTGCAATACTGTACACACAGTCACACAAATTAGAGTTTGTACTAAGTCAGGCAGTTTTTGTATTTGGTGTCACTTTGGGTGTAAGATTAGATACAGCTGAATACTAAATAGCATGTCTTACATTCTGTCCCTCCACCTCCTTCCCTCTGCCCAGTTCTATTGTGTCCACTCTGCTGGCCTTGATGGACGGCTTGGACAGTCGTGGGGAGATAGTGGTCATTGGTGCTACAAACAGACTTGACTCTATCGACCCGGCACTCAGGAGGCCTGGACGTTTTGACCGGGAGTTTTTGTTCAACCTGCCCGACAAGAAGGTGAGACGGAGTGCAACATCTATATTGTGTACAGTGGACACATGGTCATGGACATATCCAAAGTCTTGTTTTCACTGTATGTAGATTTTCAGTAGATGTATTTTTCATTGTAAGAGCATTTAGCTTTTCATTTGTTTACCTAAAAGATCCGTGGCAGTTTTACCTTCAATGTTGTTGCACCATAGAATCTGTATCATCCAGGCCAACAGTGCTTACCCACATGCACACCCAGCTGGAGACACGATATAATGCAGAAGTAATTAGTGTTTTACTCATAAAAGTCCTGCGACGAAATTAGTACATGCAGCCCTCTGGCTCGACTGTTTTTTCCTCACTGTTGGATGTTTTGATCCAACAACCAAGTGGCAAAGCAGATGCTCATTAGGTTTCTGGAAAATTAAAAATCAATTTTAGAACAGTGTATTGTTATGCAGATCTGATTACTTTAATTGCATTTGGGGAGGGGTGTGTGTGTGTGTGTGTGTGTGTGTGTGTAAAAAGTGACAAGAGTCGGTACAGTTCTGCGTAGGTGACTCCTCACCATCAAGCCTTTCTAATGGGTCGCCTTGCATCGTTTGTCCGCACAGTAGGATCATTGGTAATCAAAGCCTAATCTGCAAGGCATTGCTGGCTAAGCTCACCAGAAGTAGTGAGCTCTGACGGATTTAAAAACCTTGTTCTTGCGCAAATAGCGACCCTCTCTACACATTCAAGTTCAACTCCCTCCTGGTATTGCCCATGCTGGAAACCTGTTTGAAATCTGGCTCGGTTGTGTCTTTTGAATAGAAAGAGAGATGTGATGACAGATGATGAAAACTGTTACCCTCGATTCATGACAAAGACCACTTTGCTCTTGATGTCTGGCTGCTTATCAAAGCGGAGTCCTATGGAGACGATGCAGTGAATTGAAGGGCGTGTTGTGCTTAAGTGTTAGTGAGCCCTTCAGTTGAGCTCACGGACACAGTTGATTCTATTTCCATCTTTCTGATGCTGCGTAAAACATGGTTTTAATTATGATATTTATGGTGTAATTTCCCGGGTATTGTAGTGATGCTTTGTTTGTTTTTATCCCGTCTTATGCAACAGTTTAAATGAGACGTTAAATCAAAGTTCTTTTACTTTGTTTGTTTGTTGTGGCACTTTAACCTGTTACCTTGCCAGTGTTTTTTGAATCGTGGTTCCTATTAGTCTCCACAGGGCTTGTACTCCCTCATGTAATGACTGCTATTTATGTTTTTCTTTGTGTCTCTTTCCCTTTGTCCACCTCAAATCTTCTGTTCAGGCCAGAAAGCACATCTTGGAGATTCACACACAGGACTGGAATCCCAAATTAGCTGAGCCGTTTGTAGAGGAACTTGCAGAAAAATGTGTCGGTAAGAGTGACCCCTTGGATAAAACGTTATGCCATCTTTTAAAAGTTTCAGGTCAAATTTATCATTGGTGTGGACCTGTAAAGCAAAACACAATTTTTAAACAGTATCAACAAAGCATTTTGAAACATCCTTCTTGATTTAACCCAATGACATTCATGTTCTACGTGCCATTTGAAAACCTTGATAAAGCCTGTATTTTGGCAGACAAATGATCAACTAACCTTTGTGTATCTTGCTTGCTCCCAGGCTACTGCGGTGCAGACATTAAAGCACTTTGCACAGAGGCAGCCTTGGTGGCGTTGCGCCGCCGCTACCCCCAGATCTATGGCAGCAGCGTCAAACTGAAGCTGGATGTCACCTCCATCGTCCTGGGGCCCGGCGACTTCAGCAAGGCCATGAGGACAATCGTCCCAGCCTCCCAGAGGGCCCTGGCTCCCCCGGGCCGAGCCCTGTCCCCCACCCTCAGGCCCCTGCTGGCCAGCTCTTTCTACTTGGTGCTGAAAGCTCTGCTCCGAGTCTTCCCCCATGCTCAGTGTACTGACAGGGACAACACACACGGTAGGGATCTGGGACCCAGGCGCACATAGTTTCAGCTGTATCATCTGTTTTCACTTTCCTACCGCTAGTTGCTGTTTCTCCCACCTTGACGCTTGCTCTCTTCTACCTTGCCTGCTGTCTGACGTATTAGTGTGCTTTCCCTGTTGGCACTTTGTAGAATTTGATTATTTGTTTTTCTTTCCCCACCTTATTACCAAAGTGCTTTGTATCGCCTGCACACACTGAATACAGAGTCAGTGGTGAAACATTCACCTGACAATGCAGAGGTGATAGCACAGAGATTGGATAACCAGTCATCCTGCTTGCACTTAAATGACCCACCCCCCACTCCAGTCAATGAAAGAGTGTTTACAGCAGATTAGCCACACTGCAACAACTTGACTAGTGGGAGATTGCTTACAGGAGTTGTACTTCCTGCACCCAATAATGACATGAGTTTTCACGGTGCTGGATCTCTTTAAATGCCCATTACATGTCACCTAATAAACCTGCTCTCTTTTTTTATTTTCAGATTTTTGGTGAAATGACCGCATTAATGTCAGCGATAGGGCTGCTTTGAAGATTAAACTTTGTAGAAGCAAACTTTGGAGTAAATTTGCCACCTCTGTACTCAATAACTCGAGGACAAGTGAGTTGCAGTTGCTACGTACGTCTACTGCACGGCTGTATGAGCAGTGTTTCTCTCTGTGCTAGGCGGTGACAATCAACAGCTTGAAGAGGATTTCATCAGCGACGATGACAATGAGGAAGGATCTACTTCCATCTATGAAGTCCAGCCTGCTGCAACCCCAAAGAGTCAGCTCTCTTCTTCTGCAACACACAGACCTTTCCTCCATTTCTCCTTGTGAGTCCACAGAGTAAAAAGACAGTTTTCATGGGCAGCTGTTGATAAAGTTGCAACGTAAAGTAAATTTATTTAAAGTGCGTAGACCCCAGTGTCTAGTACACCACTAAAAACAAACATGTCAAAATACCTTTTTTGAGAGTGGAAATAAATACATCTTGGTTTTCTGTCCTGCCTAGCCTGAAGATTTAAGACATTTTTTTCCCCCAAACATGTCATCAAAAAGTTGAACTGTATTAATAGCAATGAGCAACAAATAGACTCCACAGGCAGCACTTGTAGAGAATGTGGAGACAAACAGGCTAGATCAGAGGAAAGGATGAAAAGGCAACAAAACGATTGAAACCAGAATTGCTATTGATGCTTCCATTCAAAAATGGAGAAGGGTGAAGGGACTGGATGCTTTTCATTTACTGGAACCATTATTGAACAAATTAAGCAGCTATCAAGTTTCTGGTTTCCAAGTCTTACAAAATATGCTTGGCAGGCTGAAACTTTTTATACTACAGTTGTGTCAGAATATAAAATAAAAACCTCAAGGCAAACATGTAGTTTTAAATATATATATAAAAAGACTTTACTGGATGGTAGTGATGCACCCAATGTTCAGCTGTATTTAATCGGCCGAAAAAAGCACTTTTTTTATTTGTTTGTTTGGCCTAATACGTCAAAAGACCGCATAAATGTTTCAGAAAAATTACGTGGACATGTTGGCAGTGTGGAAGCATTTTAAAGTGTCAGAGAAAGATGCAAAAATCGCCGTTTGCAGACATTATTCTGCCGAATTGTCTCCTAGCACATCCACTCCATCTGTGGCTGACTTCTCAGAAAAGGCAACAAACGGTCTGAACCGCTTTGAGTGTTTCTGTCACTCGTTTTCTGAGAAGGCGATAAAGCTAGCCGCACCTAGATTTGGAGTTCACACGTATTCCAGCCTTTATGGTAAATCCACTGAAATGGACCAGTGCAAACTGACAGGTTTGCGACTTTATCCTGTCATTGTCTCTCTTTACAAAGACAAGTGTTGCAGTATGAGAGTCCTACCTGAAGAGAGGCTGTGGAGTTGTGTGTTACGCGATACGAGAACCACATACAACTTTATTTATCACATTTGGTCGGACTTGAATGAATTTAGCGCAAGGTTACACGTGACAACGTCTAGTTTTCAAAATAAGTTGAATTAATTGGATTATATTCAAAGAAAGTATAAAACATATTACATATGTACATTAAAAGTAAATAGAAAAATTTCATTTCCTTTACCGGGCCCTCTTGTGCCTCGGACCCACCCACCATAGTCTCTCCAAATCCTGTGGTAAACACTGAGTAAAAAGCACATTTTGACTGTTAAATTTATGCAATGGAAAAGAAAAATGGAAAAAATGTTAATGTAGTTATTTGGTATTCTGCAAATTTTTTCATTATATTTAGTTTCCGCCAAGAACTTTCATTTCGGTGCATCCCTACTGGATGGTAAAACTGCATTAAAACAACACTTAATGCCTGTCTGCTCTGTCCCTTTTATGAGAGTGCTGTCAAAGCCGTGGGTTAACTGGCTTGATAACCACATGTGTTATCAAACACCTGTGCCACAATGAAAGCTCACAGAAATCTCCAGGAGTTCTGAAACATGTCCTATAGGTCGAGTTACACATAACATATAGGAGAGCAGAGGGCAGATACTCATCACATCTGGCTTGAGAAGAGAAGTATGTGTATTGTTTACAGATGCAGACTTTACAAACAGCACTTTTGCTGCTGTAAGCAGTGCCCATGCTGCAGTCATATTTCCCGTTGGTTTGTCCATATGACATGCACATAAGGGAAGGCTTCTACATAATATGGGAGAAGTAAGTGATTTGCCTGAACTGTAACAGGCTTCTGCAACTCGTTCTTCAACCACTTGTGTGTGGCTCAATCTTTTTTTTTGTTCTGTCAAACTACATCATTTGAGTGCAGGGTTGCTTTTCTCCAGTTGCTAAGAGAGTTCATTGATGTTGAAAAGAGGCAAAGTAAGTCTTCATTGTGTTGGACTGCTCTCTTGCCTGGTCAGACAGGTAATATATTCAGTTTTGTCCTCGAAATGTTTTAAAAGTGCACAAAGATATCTTGATTTTTGTTGGTCAACATTTACTGAGGTCGTTTTACAGTGAAGTCTAACACTGCTATTCACATTAAAAAATGTAAAGTGAAGCACCTGCAGGGTTGTTGAGTTAGCGTCAACAGTAACTTGTGCATCAACATTCATTTACTGAAGCAAATGAACAACTGAACAGAAAACAATTGGGGTGTCTGTCTTAAATGTCAGTGATCATAAGGTGATAGCTACTGTGCTAACTATGGACCCCCTTCTGCCTCTAGCTCTGCCATCCAACAGCCCACAGCATACCGGCCTCGTCTTCTGCTGGCTGGGGCCTTTGGCTCAGGACAGAGCTCCCACTTGGCCCCTGCCTTGCTGCACCACCTGGAAAAGCTGCCAATCCACCGCCTGGATTTACCCACTCTCTACTCCGTCAGCGCTAAGACGCCAGAGGAGTCTTGTGCTCAGGTAACACACACGCACACAGGCACACACACAGGCTTTTAGGTTTAGTGATTTGTACCATAACTTTTTCCCATAAGCAACAATGTTTGAATGATCTATGTGGTTGTAGGTCTTTCGGGAGGCACGCCGGAGCTTGCCCAGTGTTGTGTTCATGCCGCATATCTCAGAGTGGTGGGAGACAGTGAGTGACACTGTGAAGAGCACCTTCCTCACCTTGCTGCAGGATGTACCCTCTTTCAGCCCTGTCCTTATCCTTGCCACTGCTGAGACTCACTACTCACAGCTGTCAGAAGAGGTAGGAATACAGTATACACACATCTGAGCTGACATTTTGTGATATACCTGGAGGCCTGCCCCGTGTCTTTTGTGGTAACAAATTGCTGTTGATACGGTTTCTTCCATTATGTGAGAGAAGAGTGTTAACCTGATGTTTTTTTACAAGATATTTGATGCTAAAGCATAATTGAAAGGGTTTCTTTCTTTATCTCATACTCAGGTGCGCTAGTGCAGATGCAAACAGGGTGTCACAGTCAAGGTCATCTGCTCCCACAAAGTTTTTACCTATTTTGGCTCCATCTCCCTTTTCTTGTCATTTATTCCACTGGCCACTTTTCTCCCTGGGTATCCCCAATCTTGCTCCTTCATCCTTCCACTTGGATTTATTATTCTCTTTCTGAAAGCCAAAGCAGAGTCAGACCACCCGTTGTGGGGGGCGCTCTAAGGGAGGGATTGGAATAGTGTGAGGGGATATAGAGAAAATATGGGGGGGGGGTGAAGGGCCAAATAAAGAGGAGGGTCCTTTCTAGTCAGGCAACAGAAGGGCTTTAATTACGTCCGGGGGTTGGCAGCCCCACGTCTTCACCCCAGGACACGCACCATATCAATATGCCTGTGCAGACGGTGCAGGGTTTTTTTTCTGCTTCTGTCTCTGTTTATGTGTGTGGCTGCTGTTTTGGCAAGACCTCATCCCTGGCCATGCTCCAAGGTGATTCTTTCTCTGTTGTTGACTCATTAGGACTCAGGCACCTGGGCTGTTGTACTCATTGAGGCCCAAGCTCTTATTTAACCTCTGTAGTTCTAGTAGCCTTTTTTTCTTTGTTTAATTTTTTATTCTCATTTGGTCACTTTTATTCTTTTTTTGTTTCACGCCGTTCTTTATTTCCTTTATGTTGTGTGATTGATAGTTCTCCACAATTCTTACATTTTTGCTGTCCTTCATCATGTTTGTTGGTTCACATGCTGTGTTTAAGGGGAACTAATCCCCTGTGCAGACCATTCAGAGTCAACTGGTTGATTGCTTTTCATTACGTAATAGGTGACTGGCAGTTACTTTTTTCCTCACTTTACCTTTTCTTTGGTCATTCATAGCCATGTAGCCTGGACATTTGGAAAGCACGTGCTGGGACAAATGGAGTGCTTTAGTCAATATGGAGCTAACATGAGGGTATCAGGAGTGTCTTAGTATATGCTGGTTTTCTCTTTTGTGTTCTTCCTCATTTCAGTGTCTTGCACTGCTAGTTTGTAGTGGCCTCACATCATTGCACTTGTTAATCAAAAAAACATTTTTTACATTGTAGAAAGACCCCATATTAGTTCACATTTAAAGCTATATTTTAAAGCAAGTCATTATGCCGGAGTCTGTCTTATTCCCACACTGGCAAAAATAAATGATTGGTATAAATAGTTGACAGAAAGATAAACTTTATTGCCCAACTCTTATGCTAGACTACTGCCAAGTTGCTGCTTTATTGACTCGAGGATATGTGCCATGCCTTTCATTGTTGACAATCTCACTGCTGGAAATTCAATCAGCCCTGATTCTATTTGGTGGACTGGCTACTCTGTAAATGAAATGAAGTTTGATGTCTTTGGAATAGTGTTGTCACGATACTGGAATTTCTAGGTTTGATACAATACCTTGAAAAATATCAATATTTGATACCATTTTTGATACCACGGGGGGAAATTTGACCTTGATTAAATTACTGAATTATCTTCTTAACTGATCTTAGTAACTAAAGTTAATAGTATTGTGTGCTAAGCAGAACAGTATCAGTTAATTTACTTCTGACCTTAGTCAAAGTATTTTCCCATCAATTAAAACTCTGCTGTCTGAGATTCCTCAGGTCTGATAGCTCGGAGGTGGATTAGCTTAGTCTTGAGACTTTATACATGTCTATTAGTTAAACAACAGGACAACTGTCTTATTAACAAAAGTTTACGGGGACATCTTGTTTAATACTTTAGTGATGTTGAAAGACGTCTGCAACCTCTAGGTTTTTTACAGAGGACGGTGTGTGGGTCCTGCAGGTGCTTTGCTTGTTACCACCTCTCTGTACCGTCACTTTCATATGGGCTTGCTCGTATCCTTTGGCAGCATCCAATCACAAGTGACGAGTACTAGCTAATCACAGCACAGTAAGGCGGGACTTGTCGAAACTGGCAGGAAAAAATACGCAAATGAGACGAGAAGAAAGCGCTGTGAGTGACAGAAGGCGGGCCTTTGTGGGCACTGCAGCCTGTGTGTATCAACTCGCTGTTGGAGAGAAGAGAAGTGCATTTTCAGAATCGATACCGTGAAAATGAACTTTAAACTGTTTGAAATATTCAGAATCGATGTGTATCAAAAAAATCTATATTTTTGACAGCACTACTTTGGAATGTATCAAACCTGTAGCGATGTTTAGGACCCACTGGACGCTTCAGACAAGCATTGTTAGTTGGTTTTCATAACTATACTGAATTATGAATGACCCTAACCAGTACCAAATAAAAAAACAAAAACAGCAACACACAACAACTGCTGCTAGTGATTTGCCATGTGTGGAAGTCTGTAAGGGGAACAAATCTAGTAGTTGGTCCCATTGAAACTGTGCCCCAGGTTTTCCAGAAAAAGAATATGCTCTTTTCTTAGGCTGTTTACATGTTAATCAGATCTGTCTTGTCTAATAATTGGACATATTTGCTATAATTGTTTTTTCAAATTACACGTCTTATCTCTTTTCTCAAATGTGGCCCAGTAGCTTGTTTCAGCAAGGTTTGAGGAGTTTATTGTTTTAAATGTTTATGCATGGATATGCTGCAGTTAATGGTGCTTTAAGTGATTTGGCTATTTCTGAGAGGGTTGTTTCACTATCTGGCACAGAGAACACAGTGACAGCTGCCGTCTCAGCTACAAACCTCAGCAGGGAAGAAGCAGCATCCCTCCCCAGCCAAAACGGACATGACAGGCTTGGGTCCAACTACATAGCCTCCCTCCCTTAACAGCCATTCACTTGGCTTAGATTGACTTCCTTCTCAGTGGAAGGACAATGGAAATTGCTAGAACATGTTATTGTAGGGTGAAGTAACTGCAGTTAGAGAGAGATATTGTCCCATCAGTCTGAACTTCAGTGCTGTAACACTTTTTCTATGTGTGGTTTGAGGCATCTCCAAGTGCATTTGAATGGCATTAACAGCATGTTGAAAGAATGCTTTGCGACAGTTTTACCATAAGGACCTGGGTTATTGTAAGTAATCCGTAATCTGTTTTCAATGCTGTGATAAAGCAGATACTGTACCAGACAAAATCTGTGTCTTCCAGAAAAAATATCCAGATCTTTTACTTTTGCTATTGCGATCTTTTACTATTTAGCACATTTTTCTAAGAATCAGGCAATTTTTTTTAGAGCTGTATTTTACTGAGAGTGCAGTACACTTTTGCTTGCACTATGAAGTGTTGCAGCACAATGCAGATTACATGTTTCTGATATCATATCAGAACATCTATAGCTTAAAGACATACCATTTATTTCACACAATAATACATTTTGTTACTATGTGCAACACTAGCTGACAGGCTGGAAAAATCTGTTTGCTGTTGAAGTAACGCACTCCTACTGAGGCACCCACATTGTTAATATAATTAGTGAATATAAGAGGTCATATTTTGCTTTTTCCCTTTCCTTTATTGTGTAATATATCTTTTTTTTGTGCATGTAATAGGTTTGCAAAGTAAAAAAGCCCAAAGTCCACCCCAAAGGGAGTTACCATCTCCCACAGAAAAACACTGCTCTGTACAGCTTGATTGTAGTCCAGCCTTCACTTCCGTTCACAAGTTGTCACTTTGTAACACGCCTCATAAGCGTAGCAGCTAGTCGGGCAGGCCCTCAAAAATGCCGCTGGGTAAACACACTGAGCTGCAGTACACACGGTGACAAGATGTCCTACTGCAGCCTCCCCTCATCCCCGCTCTACCTACCAAATATTAGACAGTCAATTGCTGGTGCTAATCATGACGACGACTTCACATTATGATGTCTCTAAACCATCGCCGATGGATGACGGCATCGTCTATTGGCCCAACCCTTGTACCTAGTTCAATTAATGGTGTAAAATTGTATTGACTCCAATTATAAATGATTGGGAAAATTATTTGAACCATGTTGATGGTGTCATCTTGAGTTCCATTGGCAATATACCAATGCGCTTTGACAGATGATCTGACAAGCACTTGGTTTGAGTACACTGAACCCTTAAATGACTTCCAAGTGCACAGTAGCTTTTTTTGTGTGTCTCCAAAAGCAAGTCTTAGAGCATTGCACTTTAAAATCACTAGGCATTTTTCTTGAGTGGATGTAAAACGTGCTGTTAGTGATAGCAATAATCATCAGAAAAATCCGTTTTCACTGTCCATTCGTCCATTCATCCTGACACTTCCGGGTTCAGGTCACAGTGGCAGCAGACTAAGCGAAGTAGTCCATACGTCCTTCCCCCTTAGCCACATCCTCCAGCTCTTTTTTTATTTATTTATTTTTCCCAGGCCAGATGGGACATAATCCCTCCCGCGTGCCGTCAACCTGGAGGCATCCAAATCAGATGCCCGAACCTGATCTGATTCCTTACAATGCGAGGGAGCAGCGGTTCTGCTCTGAGCTCATTTTGGTCACTTTGGTCCGTCTCCATTATTTCAGTCATTACCTAAAGCTCATGACCACAGCTGAGGGCTGGACTGTAGATCGATTTGTAAGCCGAAAGCTTGGCCTTCAGGCTCAGCTCCCCTTTTAACACAACGGCCCAGTATAACTTCTGCATTACTGCTGACACTGCACCAGTCCCCCTGTCAATCTCACACTCCATCTTACCCTCAACCTACTTCTCACCATCTGGACTTGAGTGTGTGCATTATTGTTCAAATGTCATTATCAACATTTCCTGTGCTTTGTTTATTGCAGGACATTTTACAGCATTTATTTTGTGTGACCCTTTCTAGTTTTGGAGCATTAAGCCACCATCTTTGGACCACTGTGATTCAGGAAGGTGTCTCAGCTATAGCTGTTTTTATGTGAATTACATGAAGAGTTATTCACTCAAGCTGTGTTTTACTGCCATCTCATTTTACACCTGCAGTAAGGACTTTTTTTCTTCAGAAAATTGAGATGGCGATCTAGTAACATGACAGTCTAACAGAATGTTTTAGTTTGCTTTTAAGTCAGTTTGTGCAGTTAAGAATTGATCATGCTAGCAGAGCAGGTGTCCAATTTTGTTTTATAGTTGCTATCCTGCCAGACATCCCCAATTTTCTTTGTAAATTCATCTCTCTCCTCTATCCGCCCTCCCTTTTTTTTCCCCCCAACCATTCATCTATCCACACATTTCTGCTATCCCCCCTGTGTCAACAGCCCTGTAGCTTTTATCATGATGAAAAATATCATTACCTGCTGTGTGCTACATACACACATACGCTGTCTCTGGCTCGCCTACTGTCTCTCGTTTTTTCTCTGTTCCTCCTTTCCTTTCCCTCTTCTGAGGGGAGAGAGTGCAAAATCCAGAGAGACAGGATAAGAAAGGGAACAGAAGGCAATGCAGAGAGAAACAGAACAAACAAGTCATGGGGAAGGGAGAGGATCGATGTGAAAGACAGATGGGGGAAGATATAAAGTAGAAAGTAGGTGCTTAGTCAGCAACAGGGCTTCCCATCGGGAGCAGCCTTGAGCTCCATTACGGAAGTGAACTGGGATCTTAGAAGACCCCTGTAGCCCCAGTATAGATGCACACTATATATTAAGGTAGCTGGAAAAGGCTCTCATATTTGTCTGCAAATACAATATAATAATTTATCCAAAAAAGTAAAATAATATGTCGCCTGGCCAACATTGGTTAAAAATACCATACCACCTAGGATTATCGGTGTTAGGACTAAAGTGAGGATATTTTTTTGTGGCTGGAGAGTCAGTGAAAATAGTCCCAGCGATATAATAGTTGCAGGATAATCCATTGCGATCATTTGGCTGGAATACTCATGGTATCCCTCCCAGCTATTGTTTGGACCATGATGGTAAATTCACAAAACTAGTAATCCACAATGTCAATTATCCACTTATTATAATTGAGAATATAAGGATGTGTCAGCCCTTTACAAACACTACTGATACGTAAAACAAATGTAATGAAATTGACAGTTGGCGTTAAATCAGGTAGTAGGAGATTGGCCAAATTTTGTTAGAGAATCGGTTTGGTGCAGTGGGTGTATAAAATGACATTGGATTAAAATGTAATATTCTCAAAAGCCCAATAATTACAACGGGAACTAAAATTAAGAAATGAAAGAAGCAGATTTACTGTGACAGAACATGAGATATTAACCTTCCACACAGCCAACATAGTGTTATCATAGTATGTGAATTTTCGGCTATTCCAGTTGATAGCATAAATCTAGCTAGCTGTCACAACCTTTGTACTTGCTGTTATATGCTTTACCTGTCTGTTTTTATGACAAGAAGAATTAAATCTTAAGGCATAGCAATAAATGGTGGTGGTCACTTATCCAATCCTTTGATTAATTTTAATACAGGTAAGAAGTATTTTCCAGAGAACCTATGGGGAGGTAGTGACCCTGTGCCCTCCAGGAGAAGAGGACAGGAGGAACTTCTTCTCTGATCTGATGCTGGTCCAAGCAGCCAGAGCTCCGCCGCGCCTCAGGACTACAGGTACCTATTGTATTCATTTAGGCATGCACATTCATGATGAGACATCATGACTCATCTCTGCTGTCTAGAGGGCAGCATTGTCTGCTTGTGCTTCTTTCATTCCTAGCCCCGTTCTCAACCTTTGTGGATCCAGTAAAAGGTAGAGAAGCAGACGTTATTTGTCCGACAGCTTTATGGAGACCAAAATGGACCCCACAAGTTTAAAAGGCTTTTTCAGGAATAAGGTTAGGGCTAGGCATGTAGTTGTGACGGTAAAGGTTATGATAAGGTGCATTATGTGAATGATGGGTAGAGAATGCTTTTTGGACTGGTTTTAGGGTTCAGGTTAGAGCCCTGCATTTCAGCCCGAACCCAACGGGCCCCGACTTATTTATGCCCTTAGGGCCGGGCTTCGGGCCAATTTTCATGTCATAGTTCACATGCGGACCGGGCCTCTGGCCTTTTTTGGGTTATGCTTTTTATATTTTTAGACATTAATTAAAAGAAAATAGGAGAAGTTGACATCGACGATAGAAAAACAAACATAGAAAGACATTTCATAACCTGTTTTCTGTTAATCTTATAATTACACTGATATATGACTGACATGACAGTCGCACACACGCACACAGAAGGTTTCTCGGCGAGATGTGCTGCTCTGGTGGAAACAGCACGAGACCCTGCTACCGCAACTGTCAAGACTGGCTCGCTCTGTGTTTAGTGTCCCCGCCAGCAGCGAACATGTCTTCAGCGCAGTGGGAAGAGTGATAGAAGAGAGGAGGACGGGGTTAAAACCTTCCACTGTGGATGCTGTTCTTTTTCTCCACGATGCTCTGACTGTTCTAACTTTTCGTTTGATTGGACTTTATTTCCGTTTAACTGTTGGAAACTACTGGAAAAAGAATGGCCATGTTCTTTGGTGCATTATAAGGTAAGAGAACCTGCAAGTTTAATTTATTTTATTTAATTTGTTTAGATTGTAGGCTATTGCTCATTTCGTTCTTCGAGCGCTGTTTCGAGCAGCCTGCCTGCTTCACCGTAGTATTTCAAAAATGTTGTTTTACTCACTGTGGTTTAATGAATAAACATTTATTAAACTAATGGTCTGTGTGATATGCTTGAAGTGTGTGTGTGTGTGTGTGTGTGTGTGTGTGTGTATATAATATAAAAAAATAAATAATAATTATGGATTTTATTGTAGCTAAGTAAAGTATTAGCGTTGATTTGAGAGGCTAAATTGATCAAACATGTTTTACTCGCTGTCGGCTCGGCTGAAAAAAAGGCTCCAAACATTTGTCTTTCATTAAGAAATGAAAAGAAACATAACTAACAAAACTGACATATTTTAATGGCTGCAAATAGGGCAGGCTGTTGCTATGTAATGAACAAAACAAAAAAACAAAAACAGGCTCGGGCTAATAATTTTGATGAGCTGTCGGACACGGGTCGGGCTAGGGCCTGAGCGGGTCGGGCCAGGGCCGGGCTCGGGCCTAGATTTGAGCCCCGTGCAGGGCTCTAGTTCAGGTTACAACATGGTTAAGGTAAGGGGCTAGTGAATGCAATATGTCAATGAGAAATCCCCACAGGCATAAGTGTGTGTGTGCGTGTGCCTAAATCACATTCACACAGTGGAGTTTAATGTTGGACATATACTGAATAGGTTTAATTTCACTTGATTTAGTAGTAGAAAAGTACAGATGTAAGATATTGAGGGTCAAATGTAAGATTGTCCCAGTGTGAAGTCTCTTTTTTTCCTGGACCTCTATATCCCTCACCTATATCAAATTGTTGGCCAATTTTAATCCACATCCAGTGACGCCCCCATCCACCACTCCAGCTGCCATTGCCCCAGGCTTTCGAATGGAAATGGTGCCCAGTGTTCATCCGCAGTTTCCTCATTGATGCAAGGCAGGGGTCCAGCCGCTTTACTTGCCCTGTGCTCCTCAGGGGTCTGCAGTCTGGCTTCCAGCAGATAGGCCTGCCGAAAGGCAGGTAGTTGAATTGCTATGAGATGGCCCGGCTGCAGTTCGCCACAGTTAGAATCAGGGTTTAGATGGCTGCTAGTGACTGAAGCGGCCCAAGGTACTGTGGAACAGTCCGAACGATGCCAGCAGATGCCTTAGGCGAGGACTGGTGCATTGGGAGAGGAGGGCGAATATATGCTTCCCTTGCCTTATCACTCTATCATTGGTGAGAGGCTTTTCCTTAGTGTATTTCAAACCTGTGTTTGGGAAGGAGTGTAGCTAGATTATTTTCTTCACCTGCAAGAATCTTAAAACATGTTTCTTTTTTTTTTTTTCACCTGGGTTAAGTATTTTTTGGTCTGTCTGCAATGATGTTCCGAGGAAATGGTCAAGGATCAGGTTTGAGATGAGATGGTTTTTCACTTCTAACCAACGTGCTAGTTGTGTGTTTTATATATTATATGCGAAGTTGGTGTAGTGATTTTGCCCTTAGCGGAGCCCTTTGTGTTTTTCTTTCCTATGGGCAAACACGCAGATTCTTTATTTTGTTTCTGGATCTCTCTTGGTGTTAGATCTTTAGGTCTTGTCTATAGATGGAAGCTGTGAAAACTTTATTTTGTGAGCATACTCCTCTGTTTATGCTTCAACTTTTTCTCTCCTAACAGAGAGGTGTGAAGAGGTACTGCCGGTGGAAGAGGCTCCAGGCCCCAGAGCCCTGTCAGCAGAGGAGCAGCGCCGCTTGGCTGAACAGGAGGAGAACACGCTACGGGAGCTCAGGCTTTTTCTCAGGGATGTGACCAAGCGTCTGGCCACTGACAAACGTTTTAGCATCTTCAGCAAGCCAGTTGACATCGAGGAGGTAAAGAGGGAATGGACTCATGTTGGGACGCACACCCTGGCATCTCACTCACTGTTTGACAAAGCCTGTTTTAGCCCTTCTATTAAAATTAACTTTGTGTGTCAGGTGTCCGACTACCTGGAGGTTATTCGGCAGCCTATGGACCTGTCCACTGTCATGACCAAGATTGACACCCACCAGTACCTGAGAGTAAAGGACTTCCTGGTGGACATCGATCTTATCTGCGCTAATGCTTTAGAATATAATCCTGACAAGGATCCCGGAGGTAAGGAGGAAAATTACAGACATGCTCACGATTACACACATGCTCATACATTTTAGGGAACGTGTGTGTGTTATTTTAAGCTGTTTTCTCCCATATATATATATATATATATATATATATATATATATATATATATAGCAGTTAAATAAAACAGTCAAACGTTAGATGACACATGGTGTAATGTTATGTTACTATCACAGCAGTGATGCATAAATTACTTTAAACATAAATCAATTTGAAATGACTACTACAGAAACACGCTCCTCATGCTGATAATTTTAATATACATGCTTGTGTGGAGACAAAGAGTAAACAGGATCAGCAGTGTTGACTTGATGCCATCTTGACAAAGTGCTCTGGGATGCTTTCGCTTTACGTGTTCGTGCACAGCAGTTTTGCTCCAGTGAAGCTATTTCACAGAGCTCACAGAGCACCACATTGTTGGGTCTCTGTCTAAAATACTCCCAAACTTTGGCTGGTGGAAGGCGAGGTAGCTGCAGCTTGTTCTCCAGGGGAATCCCTGTTAATACCGGATGCAGTCATGCGCCGACACACGTTATGCAAATCAACACATTTTTTGAAATCAATACCGTTAACTACGTTGATGATTTGCCCCAGCCGTACTTCCAGGCAGTCAAATTATAGTTAAGATGGGTTTCTTCAACTTGGACCACTGCACCAGTGAAAGGTCTGACAATGGCTCTGAGGATTTCATCCAGCAGTCAGGGTACCATTGGCTAGCACGTGGAGGACTGTGCGACACTCCAAGGATATGCCTCCCTAGAGCATCACTGACCCACCGCCAAACCGGTCATGCTGGATGATGTTGCACGCAGCATCAGTGTGGTTGCAAAATGTTCACCATAGTGTCTCCAGACCTTTTCACATCTGTCACAGGTGCTCAGTGTGAACTGGCTTTCATCTGTGAAGAGAACAGGGCGCCAATGGTGGACCTGCCAATTCTGGTTTTCTCTGGTGAATGCCAGTCAAGCTGCATAGTGCTGGGCTGTGAGCACAGATCCCACTAGAGGATGTCTGTCCCTTCATGCCACCTTCATGGAGTCTGTTTCTGACAGTCTGGTCAGAAACATGCACACCAGCAACCAGCTGGAGCTCATTTTGTAGGGCTCTGGCAGTACTCCTCCTGTTCCCCTTTCACAAAGGAGCAGATCTGGTCCTGCCTCTTGGCTGATGCCCTTCTATGTCCCTGTCCAGCTCTCCTTGTGAAACGGCCCATCTCCTGGTATCTCATCCAGGATCCTGAGACTGTTGGGAGACACAGCAAACCTTGTGACAGCACGTATGGATGTGCCATTCTGGAGGAGCTGGACTACCTATTGGCAGATTGATATCCCTCACGTTTAATTGACTTAATGTTATACAGAGATGATTAAGTCTTCTATTACTTTTTGGGAAGTGTACATACATTAAAAAATTACATGGGAAAAGTTGAAAAGAGCTTGTTTCACAGAAGATAAAGGTACTTTTCTACCAGAGTCAAATTCTCAACAGCCATACCATGATGTAAATTAAAAGCTGCATACAGTAGGCCATTCAATTCATGTGACCATTTTAATTCTCGCCTTGTGTGTTTAGATGCTCCGTTTCCCTCGCAAAGATATAGCTCCCTCATTCTAATGGGAAGCAATTCTCTGCCAGCCCAAATGAATAAATCATATCTCTGTCTTTGCAGGCGAGGGCCTGGGTCATTTGTTGGAATGCAGGGTCTACAAATGATACACTAAAGGGGAAAAATGCAATTAGGCAGTTTAATAAAGAAGACTAACGAAGCCTCTTGCCTGCTCACCCAGTGCTCGGCCCAGGGAATATGGCCCAGACCCTGCACAATTATGCTGCTTGGGAAGTTCTACACCAGCTCACAAAGTGCTGGGAAAAAACCTCATTATCCCTCAGTGGTCCGTTTCTCCGTGTCCTTCACGCTATCTTTATCGTATTGTCCTCCATGCACTGGCTTCCTTGTCTTTCACCTCCTCACCTTGCTAAATAATTACTTTATGTTAAAAAGGCTGATATCTCGGCGCTCCACAATGTGACTGTCACAAATACTTCTTTGTTGCTTGAAGGAAATAGTGATAACAGCCTTTTGACTGAAGAAACCCGTGAGCAGCAGCGTTGTATGTCAGCAGATTCTCGTCTGTTCAGGATGGGAAAGGTTAGGCAGTGCCCATAAGGGTGCTGATGAGCTCTCTGCATCCCAGCTGGCCTTTGACACCTCTTCCACTGACAGGCATTTTTGCCCTTATAATGCACTTGTAGGTAGCGTGCGCGCACACACACACACAGACACACACAGACACACACAGACACACACAGACACACACAGACACACACAGACACACACAGACAGACAGACACACACACACACACACACACACACACACACACACACACACACACACAAATTGCCTCCATCGCAATTACGCAGCCATCCTCCAATTAGACAAAGGAAGCTGGCAGATTGTGACCTCTCTGCCACTCACTGCCTGAATTGTTCTTCCTCTGCTTGCCGTAATGAGGGACTGCCTGTTTATGGTGACTGTGCTTTTAGCCTGCCTCTTCAGCTCAGCCTTTATTTTCCCTCGATAGATGCAGGAATAGGGAAAAAGAAAGGGTTTAATGATGCTGTGGTACATCTAAGGGAAAAGACGCATTAGAGTTATAAAGGTCTAAGGAGAGAGAGAAAGAGATATTTCAGATTGCATTCTTGTGTGTATGTGCGCCTGTGTGTACATCCAGCTTTGTCTTAGGTGGTGTAAGTGTTTATATCAAGACCCATGCATGTCTGGAGTTCTGTCCGCTAACATTCCTCACCAGAAGCCCAGCTCTATCCTTTTTGTTCTGTGAGAAAATGCCACAATCCCTTTTCTCACAGATACAGTGCAATGGGGCGGGCCAGCTATCGATTCGACCCAGCATTGCGTTACATCCATGATAGGGTGTAGAGAACATGCAACATCAAACTACAGTCCTGCGCACGCCTTGATGGCAGGATCAAAATTAACTGATATCTGAATAAAAAACTTTGATAATGACGATGTCAGATTATACTAGTTGATGTCCTGCGTCCACACAGAAAAACCACCGTTTTGTGTCTTGTGACAGTGGTGTTTTGTTTCACTGTCTCTTTTCTCAGACAAGGTGATCAGGCACCGAGCGTGCAGTTTGAAGGACACAGCCCATGCTATATTTGCTGCCGAGCTGGACCCGGAGTTTGACCGCATGTGTGAAGAGATCAAGGAGGCGCGAAGGAAGAGGGGTGAGAAAATCCCTCTACACTGTTTTACAATTAAGGGGTGACGCTAATAAAATTTGAACATTTCTCTTTAAAAATTTGCATGCACAAACGAATCCTTAATTAGCACTTAGCTTCTTATGAAAAGCACAGTTTTGCAAGATCATAAACTTTAATAACTCAATTTACTTGATAAATACTCATATGTTCTGTGCTGCCCTCTTTATTTGGGGATGGTTGTCTTCACGATATTATTGATAAATCTGACTAATATAGCAGACTAATAACACTGAACTTAAAAGCATAATTTGTTTATCTAAATCTATAAACATTTTGGAAGGAATACTCACTAACTTCAACATTTAGCCCTAGCCAGCCCATTTTGGCTGTGTAGTTCCCAGCATGCCCTCTCACCCTCTCTTTTTTTTGTACAAAGTCTTTGATAGATTATTTTAGAGAATATAAACCTGTTTTTCGTGGGGGTCTGTAGGTTAGCCCAGTAGTGCTTGATGGAGCAGTCAGTTTTTAATGTAGAGTATGTGGCGCAGAAAGGAGCAATGCCCGAGGCTCCAGTGTTCCAGACAGTACCTTATGTGCTAGCTGTCTGCCTGGCGCTCTGCATCTGTAGACTCACCAAACAGCCCCGAGCGTTGATGAGTGGATTTAAGGGAAAAATCTAAATGAGGTTTATGCACAAGAAACACGTATGCGATGTAGTTAAATGGTACACTGAAGCTTTTAAGTATTGACTTTTATGCAAGTTGTCAAATATTGAGCATGAAGGCATATAATCATATGCAAATATTCCTGTTGCTATACTTGCCCACATGGGAACAGGCTAATTAACACACTTCCTTACATTGAACAAAGTGCCCATGTAATAGTGCTCTCACTTACCCGTGGAAAACAGTGTTTAAATATACTAAATGAAAATATCCAATAATTTATGTATCTTATCATGGCCGAGCTAGGCCATCTGTGCACTTGCCAAGACAAAACGTGGCTTTGTGCATGTGCAAGCATACCTGCACGTGTAATGCACAAAATATTATTCTCCCTCAGCTAGAGTTATTGTAAATAATAAAATATATTGATACACACTCCATTTCAAAAACCATTTCAACAAATTTTATATTGAAAACTACAAATACAATTGCCATTTTGTTTGCACAAACAATAAAATAACAGCCAATACCTTGTAGGAAAACCATCTAAGTGTGCATTCTCAAGATTTTATATTTTACATTAAATAGGTAGTGCAACAACTCCATGCACAATTACATGAAACCAAATAAGTCTTTAGAAGACAGTGATAGTAACTGCAATGAGCCCAACGACTGACGCAGAACAGCGTGTAGTATTTTTACAAGAGCAGCTAACATTGAGAGCTTCAGTTTACAAGCTGTTAGCAAGTCAGACAGACAAACCAAAGCTAAAAGTTAACTCACCCTGCGTTCACTATAAGGTTATTTTCTTCAATCAAGTTTCCCTCAGCGCTCTCATAAAAACTAAAATACGACCAGACTTTAGAGTGACTGAAAAATCTATGCAGCGCTGTCTTCTGCCGTGTTGTCATTGACCCAAAAAAACCCACGCTGCATACTGCAAATGCGCGCCTGCTTCTGGGAGACTGTCGCTAACTTTGGTTGATGCTGGACAGTGTTTGCCGTGAGTTTATAATAGCGCAGTAACCAAACCCGGTTATCATGGTAATTAAAATGTGTACGGCAATAATAACCGTCGGGAATTTTACCATGGTTTATCGTTAAACCGGAAATTGTCTCATCTCTACACCCAGTTTCATAACTGGATCTGGGAAGGGAAGAAAAGACAGTGTCACTGTTGGTCCCTGCACAGAGTATATTGAAAGAATTACAGTCACAGTAAATTATACAATATACATTATGTTCAATACTTGGTAACCAAGGTTACAGAATCAGAAATAAGTCTAAAAACTAAAACTACATTGCTTTGATTCTTTTGTTGATTGATGATAAAGACATGTCCCTCCCTGCACTTCCTGGTTTTTGTATTTTCATACATGATAAAACAACCATTCTGCTACATAACAAACACATCTAAGTGCCTACTGCTCTCCCAATTAAACATCCTTCATCTTCACCAATTCACAGAGATGAGCCAATCACACACATTGTTTTTTAGAAATATTTTAAAGCTCAAACAAGTATTATGGGAACTGCACAAGAAGATCAACAATTTCTTCTAAAACACATTACAGTGTGCACAGCTCCTACCCCCTAAGGGCCTATTGACTTCTGACTTAAGCCACTGTGGCCTGACTTCCATGTCAAGTGGGAAACTTACCAAAGAGGAAGCAATTTTCAGAAGTCACTCTGTTGCTTTTGATTTTCTTTTTTAGCTACTAAAAGCACAGGATGCTAAATGAATATTGCAAGAGCAGAAGTCAACTGCCTGTGAGGAGGAATACAGAAGTGTAAATATTTCATCTTCCAGTCAAGGTCCCGTTGTAAAGCTATCAATTAGCCCAGCACTGCATGATGTCCAATTGCAGCAGTGTTCAAAACCCACAGTGCATCTGGGGGGATTCTCTCCCCCGTGACAAGATGAAAGGAGCTGTGATAAAGTTGGCCCAAAAATGAAATATCACTTGATGTCAGAGTTGAAATGTCTAATTATCAGGGTCTTGCGTGTCGCTAGACTCCACTTCTGATTTTAATTCCCGTCACGCTCAAACTCTCAGAGTGAAAAATTATACTGGATTTGATTTGTGTTGATTGACGTGTGTGTGTACCTAACACACCGTGTCACAACCCTTTGGTCATCTTTTTCTGTTATACGACATTTTTATTATTGTCTGTCAAAGTCCCTTCATAGTCCTTTTGGTGTTTATACACTAGGGGTGGGAATCTCTAGGCACCTCGTGATTCGTTTAGGATTCAGAAGGCTGCTATAATAAAATGATAGACCGATGCTTCAGAACGAGGAGAGGACGCTAGCCAAGTGTTTCGTGTCATTAGTTCCATCCATCCATCCTTCGTCAACTGCTTATCCTGCATACAGGGTCGCGGGGGGCTGGAGCCAATCCCTGCTTACATCGGGCAAAAGTCGGGGTACACCTTGGACAGGTCGCCAGTCCATCGCAGTAGCATCATTAGCTGCGCATTGATATTAATAATGATGTGAAATTTTATTAGCGGTGGTCATTCGGCGATGTGCCGAATACAAAGAGAGCACTGGTCTCTGTTATGTGCGTTATGTGAACGCCACAGACTGTCCAGGCCGGACTTCCAAGTTACTCCTTTTAAGTTCTGTCAACATTACGTTATCAATTAACATTTAGAAAATCATTTTTTGACATTTGTGAATCGATTCAGAATTGTCCGCTTCGCCATGCATCTAAGAATCAATTTCCCCCACCCATATTATTCACACTCGCGCACACTGTCACACACTCACACACACACTCACTCTCTCTCTCTCCTTCCACCAGTATATTTCAGAAGTGTTTTCCCACTTACACACACTCAGTTGCACATGCACACACAGAGTGTTGTCTGTTGTCGGTAACTGATCCTTCGTGGGCACTGCAGACCTCCTGACGCCAGCTCAGCTGACGCCAGCTCCGGGAGCTGTGGCAACCAGAAAGCACCATGCTGCGGGAGAGGAGCAGGCCAGGAGCAGCACTCAGGGCGAGGCCACTGACAAACAGTGCACCACTAGTGAGTATTCAGACCGTCTTTCAGACCACACACTTGCATAATTGCTCCACAACCTGAACTTAAACAGGGTGGTTGATAAGAAGGACAAAGTGATCGTGCATATGTATCTTCACACCTTTATAGGACAAGGTAAATGAGTGGTAGTGTGTCCACTGCCACGGTACGAAATACACTTCATCATGCCACATGTTGATAAAAAATAGTTTTGGTAGATACTTTATTGAACCAATTTGCTTGTGAAATGGCGAAAAATGACTATCACTGAATAATATTTTACAATTTTGCTAACCACTTGTAAAATCATGTGCAATAGCTTTTTTGCACATGACCTCATACTGATTGTGCCTGCATATTTTTATAAAAAGAAATGCAGTTACACCCCAGCTCTAACAAATGCAGAAATAAATCAAAATAAGTGCACTTTTACCTTTCTGTTTGACTCACTCACGCTCAAACTTTGATTCTCTGTTTCTCATCTTGTTTTTTAACTGTCTCTGACGCAGCAGCAAGCAGCTGTGTTGTATGACAACAGTTATACCAGATGTATGTGGTGCCACACACCTGCATGCTCACGCATACACACGCATACACATACATTTCTCCGCAGTGGGGAAGCAACACGCTGAGCAGCCTCATTAGCGAGACTGCTCTCTCCTAACCACTCAGAACATGACCATGCCACAGAGCAATTACATGCCCACCTGTGGCAAACGGCAGGTGCCTAAGGGTGAAGGGAGGGCCAGGTATGGGCAGGGGGGCAGACTAATGAGGCTGTTACCTGAATGAATCAGAGGTAAGCAGGTTTTACATGTAATCTGAAAAATGCCCTTTAGCTTCCACCTGGACAAAATAAGGAGGGTGAGATGGGCTAAAAGAGGCGCCTTCAACAATCTAGAAAAGACGGACAAAAGTGTTGAGGCAGGATAAGCGGCATAACGCATCCTCTGAGTGAAAAAATATTCACCAAACGTTGCAAATCACATGTGATGCCTTTTCTGTGTGACACAGCTTTATCTTACTTTATGGCAAATATGTGACATGAATTTATTTATTTGGTGAAGCAGTAAGAATTAATTATAATGGTCTGTTTGTTGTAGCCAAAGTTTTGATAGCTGTGTGTGTGTGTCTGTGTAGTACAACTGTCTAACACAAGGTGGTGCTTGTCCCTCATGAGAGCCTCCCTAATGGAAACCAGGGAGATGGTCTCCTCTTGAGATGAGGGCCTCTGTTGGCCACCATCAATACTGTAATACTCAGGGCATGTCTCAAGCTCACTGCAGTTTATCTTGACCCGCTAAGCCAGAAGAAAACAGTTAGGTAGTGGGGAGTTTCATATTTAGACTGAATTGCTTAGTTACCCCCAAAAATAATTCAGTCCAAGGTAAGGTAATTGAGCTTCACTGAACACGTAACATCAGACTTGATTCAGTGGTTTTTTAAAGATTAAAAGATTTTTTGCTCAAGGGTGGAGATGTACTACATAGAATCTAATGCAGTGCAGTACATCAGTCACTAACAACAGCCTACATGCCTAGAGCTCATTCAGCATCTCTGGCAGTCTGAACAAAAACTGAACATGGCTCTTGAACTCATTTCAAAAGCCAAAAGTTCACAAATGTATGCTTTATCATTTTATCACATGATATTGTGCAGGTGTACTTAATAAACTTACATCGGGTTTCTTTTTTAGGGCATATGTATTAGGGCCCCAGCTAACATTTAAAGTAAAACAAGAGTATAAATTAATGTTAATCAACTAATTGATTTGTTATGTAATCCAGACAGACCTCTCCTTTTTTTTTTTTTTTTTTTTTTTTTAAGGGTGACAGCCAACAGTGGACCTGCTATATGCTACTTTTAGCTGCAGTCTTTATCTACAAAGCCAAATGTCACAGATGCGGACCACCAGTTTAGAAGCTCTTGGGAGAGTCGTTATCAGCCTCCACCAGAGGCTTAATTAATTAAGCCAACTCGGTTGATTAATTTGTGACTTCAGCAGCCAGTTCTCACCTGGAGCACCCCAGCAAGGCAGCTATTAGGCTAATTGATCACAGAGTCAGTCATGTCTGGAAATATGACACAGCCGCATAATGAAAGCGTAGTAGCATTGTAGCATCTGGTGGAGGAGATGCCAATATCTGCGCCAATATTGAAGAAATAATCTGTTCAGGAAATGGCACCCACTCCAGCCAAGTCATTTTGGGGTTGTTGGCTTTCCCTTCCTCTTCTGTGGAAGGTCGGGACACATGAAGGTTAAAGTTATCCCAGATCATTACCTGCAGGGGGAAGCCTATCTGGAGCTGTTTTGGTATCTGCAGTTCTATAGGGCTTTTATCTGGGCCACCTCTCTGTGTCTCCATCTATCCCTCTTTTCTGTTTGCCTAGAGCCGAGAATTGCCTGTGACATTCAGATATAAGAGAGAGTGGTGGCAGGGATGAAGTGCACTATTTCCAACCATGGAGAAAGTTACGTGAAAGGCTTTTTGAAAGCTAAGGATATTTCTGAATCAGGTGTTAAAAGCAGTGGTCGTGAATAAGCGCGGATGTTGAGATCTAGATGGCTGGGGCAGGTGCTGCCGCAGCCGGGTCAATCAGGGGTAGGAAGATGGGAGACTTTGCTGTTGTTAATGCGCAAGGAAGAAGGATGTGGTTTCCATTAGCCTGCATGGAAAGCTCTGTCATGGTTTCTCAGCTCCCTCGCCCTGTCACAGGCCTTCTTTCTATTCCCCTCCCCCTCTCTTGCCACTCCTCCCAGCAGGAGCTAAAAACCCAAGGCCCATTACCTGGGCCACAGCCCTGGGTTCATTTGTAGTGCATGACCACAAGGATCTGGTTCATATGGAGTGCCTTCCTTTCATTCATAATTTAGTCCTCTCATTCATTCATGACTGTTTTTTGCAAGCTAAATCAGCTGTTTTTTGCTGTGACAGTTGGAAGGCATATGCTATCAATTGCCAACTACATATTAATGTCTGATACGCTGGTTATTCTCTTGCTTTTCTTAAATGTCATACTCCTACTTAAGTGGTGTGCCACTTTTCCAGTTAGGCAAAAACCTTTCTCAGTCTGTTTTTTTTTGGCATGGTTCACCAGTGTTTTTCCACTGCAAGTTGACAAGCTTGTCCTTATTCAACTGTTGAACTGTTTGCGGAAGAAAAGAATAATGATGCGGGCGCTGCATAATGTGTCCTCTGCGTCACTCAACAGCATGCCCAAGGCAACAGCTCCCAGGCTGCATTCATGTAGATGGAACGCTGTGTTTTGCCTCTCCCCTGCCTTGTATCTCACATCACCTCAAGCAGACAGTGTCAATCCATCACAAGACCTTGATAGGATATTTAAAGTCATAATAAACACCTCTGCTTCCTTTTACCTCAGTCTGAAGTAGTTTCTGTGTAAGAGGATGGCCTGGGTTTTTGGTCAGGACAGAAGTACAACAGGCATGCAGGCAGCCTGTGACGTGCTGTCATGGTTACAGTGCATGAAGAAATAATGTAGGTTTAAAGGTTTTCCTTTTAACAAACACAAAGCACTGTTGAAGAAAATTCTAGTAACTTGATTTTCTCATCTGTGCCTTTTCTGTTTACAATGACGTAGGACCCGCTACACTTACGGAAGGGAGAAGTTTAACCTTGAAGCAAATGTTTTTTGAAAGCTAACTGATGTCCATAATATCTGTCAAGTATTTGGTTTACCAGCAGCACCTACACATACAAACCTATTAATTGCCACTGTCGCTTTTCTAAAGTTCTGCTCTGTGTGCTACATTTGACACGATATTTCAATGAATTGAGAGTTGATTTACATGTGAAGTGTTTAGCTAACGCCATCTAAGTTCAGACAAGGTTAAAGAGACTTTTTTTTTAGTTTTCTACTATTCTTGCCTGTGGTTCTCTCACATTTTCTTTTCCATCCCTTCATTAAAATGTTCCCACTTGCTTTCTTTCTTGATATCATTTGTTTTGTTCCAAATTTGAAAGTTTGAGAAGAAAATGAAGATCTAGGCTGGATCAACTAAAGGACAGAATTTGTTTGGCAAATGCTAAACAGGGTTGTCTTCAGTTTACATTACATGTACCCTAAACCGTTCTGAACGGCATCTAGTACATACTACAGGTGATGAATTGTATCTGGTTCTGCGGATGCAATATTTCTTCAGCTTCCCAGGGGATACAGTTAGAACATAGTAGTGGTCAACAGCAGAAAACAAAGCATCTTGCCTGAAACTGAAATGCTGAAGTTATTATTAGTTAATAGAACTGGACATTGATTCTCCCAACGCTAGTCTCAGCTACCAGAGGAAAACAATCTTGAGCTGCACACTCTGACACCCTGCAACGCTCACTAATAAAATCCATGCAAAGCCCTTAGTGAATAAGCGCTGAGTTTAAGCTGCCATTTTGTGGGCACAGATGCCTCTTGGATCATTGTGGCACCAAGCGTGAAATGAATGTAAAATCATCCATGATGCCTCTTGCTTCCATTTATTGTTTTAGGGTGCAGATGAGCTGATGACATGGTAGTGTCTCTGAAGATTCATTCTGTGTCTGTGGGTCTTTTCATTCCCAGCACATCACTGTGTATAGCTTAGTGTACACAATTGACAAGTTTGGGTGGTGATCCTCTTCACAGGATTGTAATGTTTATTACTGTGCAACACATATAACCATATATATTATTGTAAATAGCTTACGTTTCTGCCTGAAACAAATGAGCCCGGAGAGTTGCACTGGAATGATTGAGCATTGCTGCTCATTGCCTCTGTGCATGCCCAATGACTGCAAGCTGTGCTGCCTAAGGATGATAGAACGGTGATGGGAAGGGAGAGTAGAGTGAGTGAGTGAACGAGTGAGGGAGGGAGGCTTTTGAATGCTAGACAAAAAGAGTTATAATGCTGACAATGCCCAATTACGATACATGGTTATTGCTTTTTCAGAAGCTAGGTTTAGTGTTAGTGATACAGACGATGCCTGGATTAGGGCAAGGGTGAGCATGTAAAATACTGCCAGCATGTAGGTGGTTATTTAATTGCTGTTTTTTTTCTTCACCTGATATCAAAGCTTTGTAAAGCTTAGCAGCCTTCATACACTGTCTAAGCGCTGATTGACTGGTTAATTTGATGTCTGGACCTCAGGTGACACATTCATTGTTTTGAGATTGTGTTTTCTTTCTAGGAATATCTGTCCATCACAAATTACATTCAGAGTCTTCCATGGGTGGTAGAAAGGTTTGGATTTTCACAAAGGATTGGCTGGCCTGTCATTCCAATTAAAATGGATCTGGTGTTGTGCTTTCTATGATAATGTGTTTTTTTTTTTTGTTGTTTTTTTTTTCTCTCTGTTTATCTCCAACAGTAAATAGCAGCCCATCTTCTCAGCATTTAGGCTGTACTACTGACAGAAAATTATACAAGGTCTCCTGAGCGTTTACTCTCATTGTTTAGTTTTTTTTACTTTAGTGCAGTCGATTAGTCAATTTCAGTAAACATCAGAAGCTACTAAACGCAAGCAGCCTAATGTGGTGCATTCCCTCTCTCTGCTTGGTTCTGATAAGTTGTAATTGACTGGAACAATTGCACAAACATGATGCATTAGTGCTTGATTAGCTGGAATGACTTATGGATTTGTTGGTGAAATCCAAATTATCTTTTGGACTTCATGCACTACTCAAAGAGAACTTGATGAAAAGTGAACTGGTATCTGTTTCCCATTAAGATCCACCTTTTTATAACGTGGTCAGCTTGTGTATTATTGTTTACACTTGAATGCAGTGATATTTTGATTGTCCAGTTACCAGCTGTCTGATTTAATATGTATTACCCGCCATATGCTGGTAATGTCACAGGAGACATCACACTAATCACTATTCTCTCAGATTCTGTTGTATTTTTTTGTGTATTTTGTGGACATATGCTTTAGAAATCTTAATTGAGTAGTTTTAGATTTGCTCCATTGGTTTTGGTTGGTAATGGTACTGATACTGTTACATAGTCTTTCCCAGAATAACAGATAAGCTAATGTCTACATGTTTTGTACTAGAGATTAACTTTCCTAAACACAAACTCAACCACCCATGCACACAGCTCTGGGGACTCTTTAAGTGATGACCACATTAACACGACACGAGTCACATCAGACCACCATAAGAATAGTAATGTGCGCCGACTGGGTTTTTAATTACATCAAATTACTCGTAGAATTGCACTTATCCAGGCTAATCGCCTCGTCTCCATTAAATCCAGAGATGAGATGCATTTTCTCTCAACATAGCTGCCCCTTTCCAGCTAACCACTCATTAAGACATATCCTGAAAAGTCGAGGGCAGTTATGTAACTCATCAGCTCTCTACTACTCAAGTTAGACCTGTGGTTGGTTCATTATTAATTTATCAAACTGTCTTATCTGTGTCGGTTACTAATGGTCGCATTTTCATGCAAGAGCTTTTAATTATTTTAGTTCTGCTCTTTGTTGTGGCACCATAATGCCATACTGGGGTCTGTGTAAGAAACACGTGGCTGTAAATTGCTCTTTCTCTCAGACCTTTTCAGTGACTTAAGTAAAGCTTTATTCTCTGATCAAAGCATTGTTAATCATTCTTCCATTCAGTGAGCTGCAAATATAACTGCATTATATTTGTATATGCATCCATACATGGGCACCTTTTACAAATGCAATCCAATCCACTATAAACTATGATCAAACATTAACATGCAGTTGAATTAACGTCTCTCTGGAGGTTTGAACAAAAAACTAAGATTTATTGCAGAGCTTTTGTATTAAATTGTATCACATTGTAAGATATCAGGACACTGACTTTTCCAAGTCTATTCACTGTTGCCCAGTTATTGTAGAATATTATGTGAGGTAAAAACTACTGAAGGCTATTTGTTTACATTTTAATTGCCGTTGATGCGTTTTGGAATCCTAATTAAATTTAGGTTTTGCATGTTGGGAAAGATCTGATTTGCAAATCTCTCTGTTGCACGACAGTATTATAGTCATGGAAATTGGTTTAAAGTTATGAAAACTTTTGAAATCTAATTGTAAGATAAGTGTGGGAAGAACTTACATTGCCTCTGAAAATATTCTCATTGTATAACAATGTGTAGATAATCATCTACTCATTTTAATATCACTAGTAAAAATGAAGAATTTTATATTTGCTATATCCTGTAGGACTTTTATCAGTGATATTGCAAACAGGTAGCAACATTGTAATACAATTGCCTGCCGTCCCACCTGCTGACCACTGGTTTTTATTGGAACAAAATGTGAATTGTGTAAATGTAAATATATAATAATTTAGCTACAGTCAAACATGATCTGCTTCTCCATGGTATTTTTACTGCAGAAAAAAAGGCAAAGCTGGACCAATAAAGAAACTGTAACAGTGAATGCATAGGAACTCAGTTTGACACCTTGAAAAGACCATTCAGTTGGTAATGGCAAGCAAAAAGTAATTTGACAGATTAGCAGATCAAGAGCACAGTGCCACTTGAATTGCCTGCCTGAGCTAGACAACTTATATACTCAGTAAGAACATTTTTATTGAGAATAAATATTAATACAGGTTTTTATCCTGGTGCCAGGGTCTGTTTTGATCACTGCGGGCAGAATTGTTGAATCAGCAAGAG
Organism: Micropterus salmoides; assembly: GCF_014851395.1. Taxonomy (NCBI): domain Eukaryota; kingdom Metazoa; phylum Chordata; class Actinopteri; order Centrarchiformes; family Centrarchidae; genus Micropterus; species Micropterus salmoides. Next base: position 9,233,327 of record NW_024040928.1, read on the forward strand.
CAAGAACTAATCAATAGTAACCCTCTCAACACCTCAAAGTCGAACACCAACTGCACCATGGGGCGGTTTGAGTTAGGATTAGCCTTTGTCTAGACACTGTCTAGTAAAATTGCAATTATTTAGTGGAGGGCCCACCATACAACCAAACAGCATTATTCCTTGATGCAGTTCATAACAGTAAGGAGTCCATAATCTGCATTCTTGAACAAGACTTCTAGATAATGGGTGTTGTAGCAGCAAAGAAAAAGTTTTACTCACTGTCCTTACTAGTAATCTGTGATGACATCATGACATTACACATGTGACTGAAAGAGACCTAATTTTAATATATTTGCCACCATATAGTAGAGTCAGTGTATCTTTAAAAATGATCCAGTAAGGTGTCTATGTATAGCAACAAATCCCTGTGTAAACAGTTTTTAATTTAATATCTCTTTTCACTGAGTCCTATTATTATACAATCCCTTAACAGACTCAGAGGGTATCTAATTGGTATCGAATCTAATCAATTAAGCAAGAGTAAGAGTTCTGACAAAGTACAATGGCTATCCTTCACAGTGAATGTGATACATGATCATGGCTTTTGTCAGACAGTCAGCAGAGTGTAAGTAAAAATCCATCGTCAACCGCTTATCCTGCGTACAGGGTCGCGGGGGGCTGGAGCCAATCCCAGCTTACATCGGGTGAAAGGCGGGGTACACCCTGGACAGGTCACCAGTCCATCGCAGGGCAGTGTAAGTAAACAGAGCAACTTTATATTCAGGAGTAATCTAAAATATGTCTATTAAAGGTATACAATAAGGTGTTTTTAATTGGTTGTTTGAGTCGGTAAAGTTAATATATTTCTGAAGCTGTTTCAATTTTATGGATGTTAGAATGTAAGAAGCCACAACTAAACTATAGACTGCTGCCAGGAAATAGCCACTCATTGCAGTTGGCAATAAAGCTCAAATGTCAACATGGGAGAAAATTACGACGTTTTACTTCACTGTTATCATATGGAAACATAACTGCGGCTTTACAGGTTCTAATCAAATGGAACATTCAGCCGTAAGCAGGAAGGATAGAGCGTGCTGTATGGTTTTGCTCTAATTCTCCACTGACCTCAGGGTCAAATAATCAAATCCCCATTTGTTCAGAGTATTTAACTTCAGTGTTACATTTAACACAGTTGCTAGCTGTTGGATATTGTCATTCCCCTTGGAGGTGGATGCTCTCCTCCACAAAGGGTGTGATAACTCGTACGTCAGTCAAATGAGCCAACCTGTGCACATCTCTGTACCTCATGGCTCCAGCCTTACAGCTTGTCTGTATGCATGTTTTTGCTGGGGGCGACAGACCTTTCCCCCAGAAGGCTTTCATACCCTGCTTTGTATGTACGTGTGTGCGTAGGCTGACATCTTCAACAGTACTTGGAGCTGCTGGTGCATTAGAGCATATCTGTCTTCTCAGAAGAGGGCACCACAGGCACCATCATCCCACTGGCCATTTACTGAGCAGCAGAGGGGAGACGGACAGAAATAGATAGATGCTCTGACTGAACTATGTGTTCAATTCCTGCACCTTGTGACTGTAATTCCTCTTTGTAGTAGTACTGATAAGCAGTGAATACATAGTCATCCCTTCAGTGTGTGTCACACAGTTTGACATAAAATTTCTCACTGTCTGCTGTCCATTCTTTAGTGATTCTTATTTTCTAAACTAGTGACATTAAGTGCTTTCTTAGTATAGTCTGACAACTCAAAAGAGCTCTGTGAAATGGCTGCATGTGACAAATATTCCAAAATGAGAAAAAAAAAATCTGTACTTGTTAAATCACGGTGGCAGATTTCATCCATTAAAGGTGATGGCTTTTAGTTAGGCTTTTAACTTTTCTCCATTATGAAACATTCATGCTGACTCCGTTCTTACATGACAAGACTTGCACATGCATGCGTGAACACGAGATTGTTTAGTAGAATTATGGCTGAATGAAATTGTCTTTTGTGGTCTGGGTTGCACCAACTATGTGTAAGTTCAAAATAGGCTAAGTTTGAACTTACACAAACTTAAGTCGGAGTTTACGTGCTGTTAAGGTTTTAAGGGTTGCACCAACTGAAATAAGTCCAATGTAGACACAAGTTACAACTTAAATCTTACATCTAGTCCTTCCTTTGTAAAGTCCTCCATAAAATAGCCGAGTAGTTGTCATGGCGCATTGTTTTTAAGGGGTGGTGTCTGGGATCAGGAGGAGCAAATTATACCGGGCTCTTCTGCGTAACCGAGCGCACACAGCCTAGATGACACCTCATTTTGGTTAATGGAGCAAAATGCAGATCACAGACTGGTTAAGTTATGAAGGTATGAATTGAAAATGTAGTGAAATTAAGAGTAGATTACTGGCCCAAAGAAGATACTGGATTAAAGAGTAAAAATATAAATAATAAAGGAAGGCAATGACTTATTTATTTATTTTTCAAATTTGCGTTACTTGTAACAAGTTACTACCCACCATGCTGCAGGCGCCCTCACTGCTGTCTTCAGGTAGGCTGTAATAACAACAGCACAGAAGAAATGTCTGTAATATTGAGGCACTTAGCTGAACCTGCCTCCAGCAAACTTATTTTTTCTCCCTTAACTTTTTAGCACCTCTTTTGCGTTGTGTCAGATGTTTTCTATAGACCTACACGATTTTTGTCCGCGTTTCAGCTGTTTAATTATGTCTTATGCAGAGTGTGTGATTGATTGAATAGCCACTCATAGTAAACCTTCTCGCCTAGCCGAAATCGCCGGAGAAAGGTTGGGGGGACAAAACATTGATTTTGAAATATGAGGGTGACATGTACCCCCAATGTATAATGGCTCCTACGTGTATATAAGTTAGAATGTTACAATTTCATCTGCCCGTTACACCCGTAACGAACGGTAAAGTATAACACCAAAATCTGTGACCTTTCAGATTCTGTGACTAAACCCAAACGACGATGTTTTCCTAACCATAACCCAGTACTTTTAGTACCTAAACCCAACCAAGTACTTTTGGTACCTAAACCCAACCAAGTACTTTTAGTACCTAAACCCAACCAAGTACTTTTGGTTCCTAAACCTCACCAAACTGCAGCCGCTTCACATTGTCAACAAAACCTCTGGCGCTTAACTTCCCATTTGGGTTACAGAATCTGATAGGTCACACATTTTGGTGTCACACGTGTACCGTTAAATTACGTCTATGTAGTTAATGGTTGTTTACGTACCTTTTTGTTTGTGTTTTGTTGCTACTTTTAGCCGTTAGCCTCTTCAGTATTGCAAAACGTTGATGACAAAACCGTAATAAACTGTTAAGAATGGTGCAGTTCACTGATTGGCCATGGGATGTGTAAACGTCATTTTCTGCGACACTGTTTTGATTTAGTATGGACTTTATGCCAGAGTAGCTAAGATGGACCTTAAGTCTCGGTGGTGTAACCAAACATCAACACAGCTTAAGGCTCAAATTAACTAGTTTCAACGTATTGTTTGGTGTGGACTTTGCACCCTAACTTAAGGTAGAACTTACATATCGCTGATGCAACAGGCTGCTGGTGTTAGTACTATGTTGCCAGGCAACGAGTGGCGATTCCAGAAAGAATTTGGAAAGAAATAATTTAAGCATATCTTCCTGTAGAGTTAAAACTTTTTCTTTCTACATTTCTATTTATGTACATATTGTACAAACAAGATATAACTTGTTAGTGAGCTTTAGGTGAGGTGCTGGTAGGCAAATCATTTCTTACCTTTGGACAGAGCCAGGCTAGCTGTTTCCCCCTGCTGCTTTATGATAAGCTCATCGTTTTTTTGGCTCTACTGCCATATTTATTGTACATGAGAGTGGAATTGATCCTCTCGTCTAACTCTTGGGAAGAAAGCGTATCAGTGTATAATGTCTGTGAAGATTCTCATTCTTCCAGGTCATAGTAATTCAAGGAAGGTTGAATCAAGGGAAACTGGACTCTGTTGAAGAAACTTGACTTTTTTTCATCCAAGAGGCTTCTTTAGTACTGAGTATTGTTGTCACGATACAGGAATTTCTAATTTCGAAACAATACCTTTAAAAATCAATATTCAATACCATTTTCGATACCATAGGGGAAAATTGACACATTGATTAAATTACTGAATTTAATTACTAAATTATCTAATAAATATGAGAAATAAAGTGAAGTTAATAGTACTGTGTGTTAAGCAGAACATCATCAGTTAATTTACTTCTGACCTTAGTCAAAGTATTTTCCTATCAACTGAAACTATGCTGTCTGAGATTCCTCAGGTCTGACAGCTCTGAGGGGGATTAGCTTAGTTTTGAGAATTACAAATGTCTATTGGGCCAACAACAGTCTTATCAACAACACTTTATTGGCCCATCTTGTTTAATGTTGAAAGGTGAGATGTCTCCAACCTCTCGAAGTTCTAAATGGAGGTCGGAGTTTAGGTCCTGCTGGAGCTTTGCTCAGTTGGTTTTGTTAGCACTTTCAGTTAGCGCTGCTCTCTACCATCGATTACAAATGGGCTTGCTTGTATCCTTTGCCAGCATCCAATCAGAAGTGACGAGTACTAGCCAATTACAGCACAGTAGGGCGGGATTTGTCAAAAATGCAAGGAAAAAAGCAACACAAATCGGCACTGCGAGCGAGAGGCTGCGTGTTAATTGAAGAGATTGTTAGAGTGCGTTTTCAGTATCGATACTGCAAAAAATTAGTATGAACATCAATTTAAAATCAGTATCGATATGTATCAAAAAATCGATTTTTAACAACACTAGTTCTGACCGACTGGCGGGAAGTACCACATGTGTATTTCCCATCATGTTGCACGATTCCTTAAAACCAAGCAGGGTGGTGTGTCAGTGTAGGCTTTTATGTGAGAGAAAAGGAGTGAAGAAGGGAAATGGGAAGCGAGCATCACAGCAATTGAGGGAAGTGACTGATCTCCTTCATTTCAAGAAGCAAGGATGGGATCATTTATTGATCTGGACATTTCATTAAGTGTCTGTGTGAAGTGTCACATCAGGTGATAAACTGCTGTCTTCCTTTCATGACCTAGAGACCCTGAGGCCTGTGTCACTGTGAAAGCCTTTCTGTCTCTCTTTGTCTCCTTCTGTGTTTCCCATGCTGTGTCTTTATTTTCTTTTGACTCTTCTTTTGCATACTTTCTAACTTCATAGTTAAAACTCCCAAAGCAGATGTTCTACATGCTGCCGCTCAGTTGCATTTTTCAGTGTGGATTGATACTTAAATTAAGGCATAAAATATGAATGGAAAAACACAGATGAAAAGGAACAGACAAAGATCTGAATATGTATAAAACTGTTGCAGTTAATGTTAAGGCTGAAATACTTGCGATAAACTGACATTAACCCGTAGATGAATAGAAGTCATTTAAAATTCGGCTGGGCTTGATACTGGACTGATAAAGTGTCTTCATTTTACCTCCACCTGTACTTAGAATTTCAGATGTAGAACTTGGAGAATGATATTACTACCTCAAGAGAGCAAAGGCGGCATATAAAAATCATTATTTATACATGGCCAACATTTACATTATATTAACCTTTAAATGGGTTCTTCTATTGACTTGTGTTTCAAACATGTCCCATGTTATTTTTTTTATGTGCATATTTCTAAAGACAAAAATTTCTAAAGACAATTTTAATTATTCATTTAGTTTGAGTCATCAGTAACCATAGAATTGGAATTTTTTCAACAGTCGTGGCAGGGGATATATAGCCTTTGTGCTGTGTTAATTACAGCTCAGTGGGAGGATTCAAAGAAAGGGATAAAAGTCTAAAATCCCCAGGGAGGGATATAGTTGGAGAAATATATTTTTTAAGAATACATTCTAATTGCCTATACTGAAGCAGTGTCAGAATTTAGATTTGTTACATTGAAGATGCATTGAGCCTTATTATCAACCCTTAATTTTTTTGGACTATTGGTTAGACCAAATAAGCAATTTGAAGATGTCACTTTGAGCTCTGGAAAATTGTGATGAGCATTTTTCACAATTTCTCGACATTTTATAGACTTAAAGATTAGTCGATTTATCGTGAAAATAGTCTGCAGATTAGTTGATAATGAAAATAATCGTTAATTGCAGCCCTACTTATGTGTAATGTTGACGTTAGGTGTGTGCAACCTTCAAAAATGCTTTTGTAAAAGTCTGTTGTACTAGGTTGCTCTTAATAGGATATTAATTTTTGCCTTTTTATAAAGAAAATTAAGCATTCAAGTACAAACAACATAAAAGCACTGAAATCTCATTCACACACTGATGGCCACATTCATACACTGATGGCTAACTGTACATCAGAACATTCATAGACTTTCACACACTAATCAATCTTGTCAAAGCCAAAACACCTTCATGCGAGTGACATTAATTCATGTCTAGCAGTTCAATCTAATGATGTAGATTGTAGACAGTTTTGCCTCGACTATAAAATCTCCAGACTTGATGAATGACAAGAATTTCAGTTCTTTAAAACTACTGAACATGTTTAGAAAAAAAGCATCTCAGCATGTGTAACTCCAAGCTCCTCCCTGTCAGTTGCAGGTGATGAGAGCAGGGCGGATCAATACTTCATTAATGTTACAAGATTGAGGCCCCAACTTTAGTCGATTTCAATGAACCAGGGTGACAAAAAGCTGAGTTGGATGCTGGGTTGTGCCTGTGACCATGCACGCAGCGGGTCTGCATGCGAGTAACTGCACTTATATACGTAATGTGTGCTTGAGCACGCACAGAGCCTGTTGGTTACAGTGACCTGGCAGGGCAGCAGATCAGCTGTCCTCATCTCCAGATTAAAGTTGGATTTGTTCCATAGGTGTTTTAATTAGGTTGGAGACCAGGGCCTTCTCAGCATTTAATATTTTGTACGTCACAGAGCTTGAGGGTGGTGATGGCTTATTTGTAGCATGTAGCACACCTGTATGGAAGCACCTGCATTTGTTATGTTTCTCCATTTGTTTATCTAGGTTTTTACTTAAATTTTTATATGCATTCTTTACTGCATAATTTCTTGATAATTGAATGAGACATAATGTTAATTATCTTTTCAGTAACAATATTTTAACACATTTAAGTGATTGTAAGTCATTAATTTAACTGCTAAAAAGCTCTGATATAGTCACACATTTTAGTCAGTAATAATTTTAATCCACCTTTTCACTTGAACCAACTTTAAAATTTAATCACATTGCTTTCATATATTGCCAGAATGGCTTTCTTGTATCTTACACACTGTTTTATATTTTTCAGTTTGGAGTCTTGTAAGTCTGCTTCAAATCTAAGCTAAGATCTATAGCACTTCATTTTGTGACTAATGAATTGGATACCGCTGCTACTAATACGCACATAAGTCCCCATATGGTTATTAAATTACACATGTCAACACACCCCAAAAACATATTTATACTCGCACATTACACATTTTCTCTTTTCATTTGGACCCAAAACGTCGTAATATATTTCCCAGCATGTGTCTACTACCTCAATGTTGGCCCAGTGTCCTAAATGTGAATTCATAGAGGAGAATTAGAGAGCAAGCATTCTCTGAAGGCAAGGAAAATGTTGTTCATTTCCATGGAAACACACACACACACACACACACACACACACACTCACATTTAAACTGTGCACACACACACACTCACATTTAAACTGTGCACACACACACACTCAATAATAAGGAGGTAAGTAGGTTAGTAAACAACAGAGCATCTGTCCAGGTTAGGAGAGGACTGTCTGTGTAAATTTGGACTGATTTGGGCAGACTAGCTGACTCTCCAGACCAGTGCCACTGAAGAATGTTGACACATGTCCATGAATTACCTGAGTTTAGAAAGGGCCTCTGTTCTGAAATGAGTTTGCTCATTAAGATGAGTGGTTAAATTCTAAATATCTCTCACAATTAATAAAGGAAGACCACTCAAAACTAATGACTTCTGAACTGCTAAGGTGGATTTAATGTTTTGAGCTTGAATATTAATGAGATCATCCAAATGGCTACAGCTTTCATGGGTATGGTGTGTTGTCACAGTTACATTTTGAACCTAAAGCATTAAACTAGTGTTGCTATGCAGAGAAGTGATCACCAGTTGATGGCGTTGAATTACTGTACGTGTCCTGATTTTAGCTTTCCCACTCTCACACTAATTGTAGCAGTTGCATTAATTGTTACTCACATCATTGAGAGTGATAATCCACAGTAGTACGCAACTGCAACATTGTTGTTAAAATATAGGCCTCGGCTGAGGACTGAGATCAGATTTACAATTTGTAAATGGACAATGTATTTGAGAAAAGAAAGGAGTGGGTCCCAACGTGATGATTACATTTCAGTTATGTGTAGAGTGTGTCTGAGTGCTTTGGTTGGAATATGGGGAAGCTTGAAGCCTTAGATTCAGATGATATTTTTACTGTATGCTCATAGGTGGATTTTGGTTCCTTTGGGCAGAGCAAGGCTTGCTTTCCCCCCTGTTTTTAATCTTTGTTCTAAGCTAATCTAAGCAGCTGCTGGCTGTAGCTTGATATTGTACAGACATGACAGTGGTATCAATCTTGTCATCTAACTCTTCAAAAGAAAGCGAATAAATATGTTTCCCAAAAAGTCAAACTTTTCCTTTTAAAGAGGGAAGAAACCTCCCATGTAAAGCTTAAAGGTTAATCAGTCCAATAAGTTTGTCCTAACACTTAATGTAGACAGAGTGAACAGATTAAGAATCTAAACAGTAGCAGCTTAGACTGATTGCTCGATTTGTTTAACTAGCTTTGGGATATACAGTAAGTATGAGTTAGTACTGATGATGGTGTGAGTGGCATTGAGCCCACAGAACTATCATACCAATCTGTCTGAGATGGGTACGCTTGCCTTTATGTGCTTGTGTGTCTCACAAGCCTATACAAGTAATAAATAGCCTACACCATATAGGTTATTGGGCATAGGGTACTTCTAAGGATCCTTGGATGGCCCTGCTATAAACTGTACATTGAAATGTATCAAGATTATACCGACAAGGCTTTGGGGCTTTTACTGATTTGACTGTGCTATAGACTCTGTAGATCTTTCTTGCCATGTATACCTATGGGAGGTAAAACTTCTAATGTTTAACAGAGTGTGACAGTGTAAATAAAAGCTGTCAGTTTTTATTCCAAGTTTTATTCTATAGCTTTATACTAAAGAATATTTCTTTCCTTTGTCCTATCTCCAACACTGCACGTGACTTTCTGTTGGTGAGCTGTGATCTGATTACTAAATACTAGGAATTATTAAATAAAGAAATCAGAGGCACTGATTCACAATTCCACCCAAAGGCATTGCCAGAGTATCCCGCTGAATTGTCCATCAGTGTCACTGGACTGATTTATTTATGTAATACTTGCTGGTACGGCAGTCTGGATACTCATCTCCTGGGGCCTTTTGCTCTCAAAAGCTGCATTTGTCCACATACACATACTTACACACACACACACTTTTCTGACATGTACGTTTCATAGCAGCTTGAAATATTTCTCCCACTGCATGAATCTTGTATGGGTTAAGCACTTTTAATTATTACAAAGTCCTCTGGTTCTCTTTTCCCTTCCTTCCCTCCCCCATCAGCATATCACCTCTCTGTGGTTGGCTGTTCATGCTCTAACAATTTCCATGCATTATTAAAGAGCTGACTATGATGAGTCATTTGCTGCCATTCTGTCTCACCTTTTCCTCCCTTAGTAGCACACTTCATAGCTCTGATGGTGATACCTGACCTCAGTAAGACCTCTTACTCTGGGTTGTCGATTGTTTTGGTTTGAAAAGTCTGTGGACAGTATGTATCCAGAAAGGGTTAAAAGGGAAAATGGGAGACAGCAGAAAATTAGCTCCTGTTCTTTGTTTTTTTTCTTTTAGAATAACTTTGCTGAAGTTGGTCTTTTTTTTGGCTGTTTTGATAAAATACATAATATATATATAAAAGAAAACTTTGAGCAGAAAAGCAATGTTTTCTGTACTGTATTTGAAAAGAGGGAAGCTATGACTAATTGCTGGACGTTGCAAAGTGACAGTTCGAAATTAAATTCAAATTCTGAAGGTTAAATTAAAGAATGCTGAATTAAAACTAAGCATTCTGACAATATGAGAAAAACACATGTTCACTCAGAAAGAGGCGTAATTGATGGGATGCCAGGATTCAGAAATATCCACGATGCCTGGCAGGTTTTCTTGGTCTTTGTACTTGCTCTCTGCCTGCTCGATAGCCTACCCTACAGCTGTCTCCTCCTTCCAGATCAGATTAGGAGGAACTAAAAAACCAAAGCTGCATCCCACTTGAAATTTTACTCTGCCAGCCCCTGTACCCATTTGAGAGAAGCTCTATGACAAACTGGGCATGATGGCCAGTGGATAGGCTACCGATGTGTCTCATTATCTTTTTAAACCTCAAGCTCTGGTGGCAACTTCTACAGGGAATACTGCCCAGTTCCCCTTCTATTGTTTTTAAGTGTCCTAAATACCAGTCTGTGTAGATATTTGAGGGAGACTAGTTGTCCTTTTCTGGGATGTGCTATTATTATCTTGTGCATACAGAAAGCTAGTTGCTGTCTTTTAAAAGGTATCCTTTGGTCCCGTAGCGTGATGACATACATCATCAGAGCAATGTTTGAAAATGTAGAAATATTCTAATTTGAGTGCAGTGAAATTTTCAAGGCAGCGTTTCAGCGCATGCCAGTGAGAGTTTAGGGTAGTGTAATCTTTAAAAAATGTCCTTGAAAGCGTGCGTGATGAGATATACCCAGACAGAGCCACGGCATAAAGACATGTGAATAACAGTTAGGATAATTGTACAGCATTAGCTGGCACCAAGTGTTCCCCTCTGTGTTGTCTGGTGTGCTGGTCGTGGCTGACAGGAAATGCGTGGCTGGTCATTAAAAGGGTCTCTAGAGAACACAGTTACTAAAGAGGAGGGTCCTGAGCCCATAAGTAAGCACTGGTTGACTATTGATCGCTCTCCTGTCATGCTTGTATGAAGACTAAATCCAACTTTAGTCTGATTGTTTTGTTGTTCCACCTCTATTGGGAATATCATGTTTATGTTCTACCTTCCTTTAATCTACCTACAGTGGGGTGGGGTTGACAGGCAAGCACCATGCATGCATATCATGATTTCTTGTTAGTTTGCTTATTCATATCTTTGTGGGGAATGTGGTGAAGATACAGATTATATAATGGAGACCTTCTGTAGTATCATGGCAAGAGCTTTGCTCAAAACATAACATGATGCTGTCCAGACCATTTAGTCATTTGAGAATAAGGCTGTCATTGATTCTGTGTAAGAGTTGGCAGATATAGATCATCCCAGTGGCCCTTGACAGAATTATAATGGATAGGATTTTAATGACTCCATTGTGACCTGATGTCCATATCCACATTTGAAATCATTTACACACATGCACACAAATATGGGACCTTTTCAAATGATCTATTTTTTTCTTTTTGAGATAGTTAGTTATTTTATGAAAGGATTACTGGGGTTTTTTCTTTCTTTTTTTTTTCCTTCTTTTTTTTAATCCTGCTGTTGCTCCGAATTATGCAGTTTCAGAAGCTGTCTGATGTGACTTAACAGATGATGAACTGTGAAGGGCCTTTGGTTCCAGACCCCAAAGGGTTTCTTTTTTTGGGGTTAGGGTGTGCTCACTGACAGGTCATGGTTATGCCACTCATTGTCAGGTTCAAACGCTTGTATCCTGAGGAAACTGACTTGGTGGTGGTCCCTATGTGTTTTCTATTTCACACTCTCTTTGAGTGTCTGCTCTTCTCTTTGATTTGTTGCCCTGGTATGTATCTCAGTGTCTGCTTGGGAAAAGCAGTAAATTAAGGCAAATGCCTTGAAGTTTCACTGCATTTAGCATTCTTACTTGCTGTGACACTTACTGCACTCTCAGAGAGCAGGCTTTGGTTTTCCCCTTCCTCTTTAAACCCCAAGCACCATCTGTTGTCATTTAGTGTCCAACATCCATGATGTAGAAGGGCTGCTGTCTCTGTCTGCCTCTCTCTTGCAATCTTTGTCACCCCCTGCCTGCTACTCTTTGGAGACTGACATGTGGCCTTCCTCTCTCAACTTACAAGCAACGTTATAATAGGAAGGAGATATGTTTTATCTTTTCTAACTTTTAAGATACTGAGAAAATGTATTTTGCCTGCAATTAAACTTCAGAAACCTGTCTCGCCCTGCTTTTTTCATTTGCCATGGAGTGGATCTAATCTGTGTGTGTGTGTGTGTGTGTGTGTGTTTGTGTTTAAGAGGATTGGAATTTTAGTTACTTAAAAAGTGTGGTAGGTGTGGTTAAGGGCTATGTATGACTTTTTAAGGTTATAAAGTATTTGAATGTTAATAAGAATTAGCTGCCTGAACAGCCAGACTTTTTTGTAGTTTATCGTAATTATTGTGAATCTTGAATTTAAAAGGTTCCCTCCTGTCTTTGTCTCTGTCTCCATCATAGATCATATAAAGCGCAAGTTTCGCCGGCGGCCATCTTGGGGGCGGGGCATCATCCGTAAGAAGAAGAACTACAAGAAAGGAACAGAAGAGGAGGAGGAGGAGGAGCCCGAGGCAGAAGTGGAAGCTGCAGGGCCCAGTGACTCGTGTTTGACGCAGGATGAGGAATCATCTTGTGATACCACAGGTCCCCAGCCCAATGGCCACCATCCCCATGTCTCCTCCACAGAGGAGGAGAGCTCCAATGAGCCCCCTGTTGAAGCTCCCGTCCAACCTTCAGATGCCAGTGAAGCCCTAGAAGAGCAAACACCTAAGGAGGAGCCAACAGCCAAAGATGCGGAGTCGGAGAACACAGAGACCCACAGTGAGCTGCGTTGCCTTGGTGGCAGTTCTCAACCCAAGGCAGACGGGGATAGACAGGCCAATCAGGCAGACTTCCATCCTTTGATTGAAACGTCCGAGGCCCAGCCTAAGCACACAGAGAGTCTCCTTGTATCACAAATGGACTGTGTGAATGGAAATGAGTCAATGGACAGCCTAGACTCTCAGAGCCTCAAGATAAGCAGCGAGGTTGAGAAAAGGACTCCTCAGAGCATGGCTGAGAGCTCTAATAAGCCAGAACAGGAAGAGCACAAAGACAACAATAAGAGCAACCCAACTCAGGAGCACCCTCCCCAGGATGGGAGAGCAGCAGTAACAGAAGATGTTGAGGAAGATCAAGATAAAGAAGGTATAAAGCTAGAGTTAATGATCCAGATGATTATTATTATTATTAGCACAATTGGTAAATTAAAACGTTTTTTTCTCCATCAATCTTAAGTATTTAAAAAAAAAATCCTTGAAAATGCAAATATACAGCAGTTTTTTCTTGGAGTAAATGTAACCTAATTAGCTTAGTGCTAGATATGCATACTAAAATAATGTTTTGCTGAGTTTTGTTAAAACTCAGAAGGGAGTTTTCAACTGAGAAGAGAGGGGTGTAAGTTCTCAGCTACTCGTTTTGGGCTCTTTATTTTACTTGCTAATCGTTTGATCTTTACAGTAGAGAGTTATGCAAGTTAACAAAATCTGTTCCTTTTTACACATTTGACAAAATTTGTTAATTTTTACACATCCAGTCAGTGCTTTGCCCACCACTTAATTATGATGATAAATTACCTTTTTGATTACCATCCAGCTATTCTGGTTTGCACTCAGTTTAGCTTTTAAAATAGAGAGGGCATGAATAATGCAACATTAGTAATACAGAATATAAAAATGCTATCCCCTGGCTTAGCACATAGTATATTTCAATGGAGAAACTCTAGGGGCTGGAAATAATGTGTACCATTGTAGACACTCCACACCTTCTGATATGTATCCTGAAATGTTTATGAAATGTCTATGAAATATTCACAATGTTGCCTGCCTGCCTTCCCCTTCCCATCTCAGCCATATTTTTTTCCTTCCTTTGGCACGAGCCATTATGCCCTTTCTAATGGTGTGTAGTGTTTGAGTCCGAGATAAGCCAGTGCTTTTATGGGTTTGAATACAGGCCTGTGCTTTGCCTTGTGATGAGTAGAGGCCAGCTGGAAGGCTAAGGTAATGGTGCTGCTAGAATATGGAGAAGCCATCAGAGGATGGCACGGTCAGAAAACAGAACACAAACAGAATGTGCCTCAAACAATAGACAACTCAGCTACTCCGCCCCCGCTCTCATTACAAGCTGAGCCAGGCCTTTTGTTTCCATCAAAGCGTTTCTTGAGCACTATTATAAGTGGACAGGAAAGAGGCCAGATGTGAAATATTGTGTCCTTAGGAGCTGCTAGTTGCTTTAAATAGATTTTCATCACAAGCTGTAGTATTGCATTAATCTTCTAGCCATGGCAGTTGGAATTTATTTTCTTTGAGCCGATCCAGTTTGTGCTTTTAGTGGTTCATCACAAAAACCAGAAGAGGTCTCAAATTTTGCTCACCCATTCATGTTAGGTTTTTGATTGCTATCACACTACATTAATTATTTATACCCTTTTTCCATCAATAAACCATTTATCTTTTCATAGGGAGTTCCAAAGCCAGGAAATGCAAGAACACCCTGTCAGAGCAGCTGAAGGGATCTGAAAGGATAGAAAAAGAGCCAAAACCAGTCTCTCCCCGTCCTCCAGTAGTGGTAGACCACCAGCGACTTTTGGTAAGTTTTTCTAAAAAGTGAGTTATTTTGCCCATTAGCCATGTATTAGTACCTGAAACTCTATGCCTGAAGGTCACTTTGCTTCTGGGCTCATGGTTTGGTATGTTTTCAGTATGGAAACCAAAGAAAACACAGGAGTAAATAATGTTAATGATGGCCTAATTGTATTTAGCTGGTTCAGTGTCATAGCTTACTGGGACACTCGAAGATAATGGAGCCATCATTACTGTTATTTGTAACATTTATTTTTATCCTACTACCATATAAGAATTAATAATCCAAATTGTGCCCTCAAAAATATTTAAAAAACAAATTATCAAAATAATATTTCTTGCAATGCAAGAAAAGCAGAAAGTGCCCACAGACTGTTGACTTGCACAAGAGAAAGTACACGAAGATAAAAATGTCTGTTGTAGACACTGTGGCTGATTTCAATGTAGAGGCACTTTAAACCCTTTTTATAGTGTTAACTCACTGTGTGCATATGGGTATATCTTTTTAAGTTTCTTTGAATATAAAATTATTATTTATTATTTATTTATTCAGTGTAAACCCTTTATCCTACGGTGGGACTGTGAAATAGAAGTTGGTTGCTCAAAGTGCATTCCTTAACCTGAAAACTGTGACTCTTCTTTTTGGAGTGCACAGTTTGATAGTGACAATTTATACGCAAATTCCCTCCAAAATTGGATTTGTGTTAGACCTAGATATTTTCAGAATTATGGTAGTTCAACTATCCATTGGCTTGTCAGTTGTCATTTTCTTTCATTACGGCAGCATTTGTTGACATGGTCATCATTTTTAATTAAACATGCACCCAGAAATCTGTGTCAGAGCTTGGAAAACACTGGCCTCAGGGGACCACTTTCAATGTTGCTCATACATGTTAAGAAAAACTCTCATTCTAGTGCTAAAACATTATCTAACTCCTTACACAACCCACCAAGCGTCTGGCTTCTTAAAACCCCATCCGTGCCCCATCACCATCTTGTTTGATTCTACACGGTCATCATTCTAATTCAGACCATGAAGGATCTAGCAGCTGGGGTGATTTTGCACCGACTGTTGGGACTGGAGATTTAACAGGTACTGTGAGCTGTATCAAAGCAATGATGTCCGGGAAGATGAACATTTTTAAGGGGAAAACATGGTCACACAAAATGTCCATGGTCATTTATTATGATTGTGATCACTTGTATTCAGTTATTTCAGCAGTTTGTTAGTCAGTGTTGATATGGTTCAACACTTGAAACATAAACCACATAAAACATTCTAACACATTCCAAAAATGAATAAACAAATGAAATAATGAAGTGAAATAAATATGTAGCTGTACTGAATAGTAAAGTCTCAATGTAATGGCTATAAAGAGAGGGTAGAAATTTTTCTGCAAATATAAACAGCCCCACATCCCACCAGTACATAACAAAATGTTGAAATATAGACTTATTGGCTGCAACAGAGCCAGCTGTGGCAAACTGTCACATTTTGCAACTGACTAATTAGACTGTGATTATGGAAAAGAGGAGCTGTAATCTAAAAATGTTACCAATATGCTTTTTTTTTTGTTTGTCTTTTTTGAGTTCATGCGGGTGCCTGTTTAAATGTTGTTGACAGTGTGGGTGAAGGTTTTTTGAGTGTTTTCTCCTCCCCTCTGTAAAAGAAACAGCTGTTTTCTGTGTTCTCTAGACTGGTCACTTACTGTTTCCTATGGACTGCTGAATCACTTTTTGCGTACAGATATTAATATTCAAAAGCAGCAACAAGCCTGTGTACGTCCCTCAGTTAGAATCATGCTAAAGATGGCATTGACGCTAATCATTCATGGTATCTTTTGTGTGAGCCAGCACAGGTAGCTAGACCCGTTCTCCCCCTTTTATTTGTTGGCAAACCCTCTGCACTGGATGCTGCTCATCTCAGAAACCTTATGCATTTGGCATTAATCCATCCCATTGTCATCCATTCTTTCATTAGCTTCCAAACATAAAAAATGTTAACAGAATTAGTATCTGGATAATTGGAAGTCAGGGTGCTATGCTAACTTTTTTTTCCCAAGGAGTACACAAAGAACAGTTTATTAACAAACAATTTATTACATACATATTTAGTGTGTGTGTGTGTGTGTGTGTGTGTACTCCTTCTCTTGTGTGCAATTTATTTTTGTACAGCCAAAAAGAGACAGGAAATGTGAAAGAGAGGGAGATGGGGAGAGGGGATGGGATGCAGCCGCGGGATGGATTCAAACCCGGGCGGCTGCAGTAAAGATTTTAGCTTTTACAAGAAAATGGTAATGGTGGTAACTGGTGAAAACCATTCGAGGACTATGGAGGTGAAGACCCTAGTATCTAAACTTTGACACATTGAAAACATCTTTTAAAACACTAATCATCACTGTGAGTAAAAATACTTAAACTCTACTGTGATTGGCACATTACGGCTTGTGGAATGTGAGACTAGTTTGTAAAATAGAACAAGGGGAACGTGTTGCTCTGAGGAGGCTGGCTAGAAGGAGCACATTCTGGCATCCTGGCTCTGGCTAAATCTACATCTGTACACTGCAGATGCACAATCCACAACCTGAGTAATTAATATAAATGTGTGTATTAGTATAATATTATAACATTAAATAAAATGTGTAATGTAATAATATACTATATAGCTTACCACTAGTATAATGCTAACCCTAACCCATTATTGACACCTTTTCAAAATCTTCAGAAACAATTGTATATAAAGCATGTGATGCTCCTTTAATTTGTAATTAAACTCACCTGTAGTAATTCTCAGTTGCTGGCAATATAAAGGTCACACCAGTTAAAATGGAAAGGTTCACTCAGCCTTTGTGTTGTGTGTACTACACAGAGCATGGAAAAAAGAAAGAAGAGGAAAGAAATTGAGAAGAGAGAGTCTGATGATTTGAGAACCTTAATTTTGGAAAAGCATTTACAAGCTCAAGGCTACAAGTCCATCTCTAGAGATCTTAATTTTCCTGTGTCCACCTTGTGCAACATTGTGAAGAAGTTTACAGCCCATGGCACTGTAGCTAATCTCCCTGGATGTGGACGAAAGAGAAAATTTGGTGGAAGATTGCAATGAAAAATTGTTAGAATAGTGGATAAAGAACCTTGATCAACTTTCAAACAAATTCAGGCTGAATGCGGACAAAGGGTACAACAGTGTCAGCTTGCACAATCCGACATCATCTGAATGAAAAAGGAGGACCCAAGAGGACCCCGCTGCTGCCACAGAAAAGTCAGATTAGAGTATGCCAAAACTTACCTGAGGAAGCCAAAATCCTTCTGGGAGAATGTCCTGTGGACAGATGAGACTAAAAAAAGAGCATTTCATCAGCACATCATGCTTCTGTTTTCAGAAAATGAGACCTTCAAAGAACAAAAAAATACAGTCAAACACGGTGAACATGGAGGTTCACTGATGTGTTAGGGTTGCTTTGCTGCTTCAGGCACTGGATTGCATTGCATTATAAAATCTTAAGCCCACCAGAGAATTCTGGGGACAGCAGTCATGAGTCTTACAGCAGGACAATGACCCAAAAATGGTTTAAGACAAAGCACTAAAGAGTTCTGAAGTGGCCAGCAATGAGTCCAGATCTAAACCTCATAGAGCAGCTGTGTGATCTCAAAACAGCAGATGGGAGAAGGAAGCCATCAAGTCTCAAAGACCTGGAGCAGTTGTCCAGAATTCCAGAAGAGGTGTAAGAAACGTAGTGATGGTTACAGGAGACGATCGATATGTTATTTTTTCCAAAGGGTGTGCTACCAAATATTAAGTTGAGGGTGCCAACAATTTTGTCCAGTCCATTTTTGGAGTTCTGTGTGAAATGTCTTTGATTTGGCTTTTTTCTCTGCTTTTTTGTGTTGTTCCAATGCAAACAAAAGAAATAAACATGACAACTCCAAAGCATTTGTAATTGCGACAGTTTTCTGGGAGAAGTAGTGTATGATGTCACAGACATGCAGGGGTGCCCATATTTTTGTCCATGACTGTTCCACCCTATGGTCATGCCACTGTCTCTATCCCCTTTTCATCTTTCAACTATCAATTTTTTAGCCCTGCTATTTGAACATGGCTGGAGCCAATTACAGTGGCAGACCATTTTTACGTCTCTCAATTAACAGGTGGTGTTCCTGCAACATTTGAAGGAAACATGACTCAAACATGAGCTTCTCCCTGCCTTACCAGATCTGCCAACTTGTCCCAGGATGTGTTCAAGTAACAGAGAGCATGTGAAGCAGCTCCGCTGTACTTTACACAGTCACGCTAGGGTCCCACCTAATACCCCAAGTGTAAATTGGAGCCTCGGCTCAGTGGGCTCCCCTGACAGCACTTCTCACTGATCGGGTGGGGGTTGCTTGGTTTTAGGCCCTCTGTAGTGTAATTGATATAAAAGAAGTGTTCTTATGACATGCGGTTACTTCTTTCCTCCATGCTCTGAAGTGACGTCCAGCTATCAAGCCATTATCTAGTGGCATGTCCCCTGGGCGTGATGGGGATGGTGGGGTATGTATCTTGTCTTGCCGAACCTGACTCCATCTTTCAAACTGATTGACAGGCTTTTTAGTTGGCCTGATCTTAGTGCTTCAACTTGCTGCCCCTACGAACAGCCACACACAGAACTAATCTGGAGGTTTATTTGTTAGTAGGGGAAGAAGGGAGATATCTTGAAGAAACAGATCGTGAAAAGAGGGGACTGTGAATAATTGCTTTTTCATCCCCGGCTTACGGAACAAATTGAATATCCAGCGCTCAGGATGAGAGTCACCATTTAAGCAGATATTTGCTGGCAGGGCTGGGACTGGCGTGCTGCCTGATGTGTATTAGGGCCCGCAGTGAGTGGTGTACTGTTCCTTCCCTCTTCCTTCAGTTGAATTCATTGATTGCAGAGGGCTCATTATTTCTGACTTTTAACTTGATAGAAAAGGTTGTGAAATCTCTCTGGAATGAAATGCCATCAGACTGTTATGAGTTTGTTCACAGACCCTACGCTAAAAGCCTGTAGGACAGAGGTTATTATCATTATTAGTAGTATTAGTTAGAGCCATGGCACAGTTATTTGCACTGATTTGCTGAGTAAAATCAAGTTCTGTTATTGCCAGTTTCACTGAACTGATGCTTTATGCTGCCTGGATCCAAATGAATTCCTCAGCATGAATAAGTGGGTCCTGAGGCTTGTTTCTCTTACTTCTCCAAAATGTCTCTTATTGTCAGCTGTTTTCTTTCATCAATAATCAGACACTTGTACACAGATGGACTGGAAGAAGTGGCACTGACGATTACAGATGAGAATTCAGTAACAAGAAATCCAATCTGGCCCAAAAATTTTTCCTCCATTTTACCAAGAACATGCAATTTGTCGTCTACTCTGCTGTTTTCTTTAGCAGCTGCCTAGAAAGAGCTAGTGTTTCTAGATGCTGGCACATGGAGTATGGAGTCTTTTAGCTTGATGCTTAGCTATTCCACCATGTCAGGATTTCCTTTTTTAGAGAAGCCTGTCACCAGAAATGGCCCCATTTCAGTTTGTCATCTTCATTCATTTTTAGTGCTAATAACAGTGGGGGGCCCTCTGGCAAAGTAGCCATTCCAAATGTCTGTTCAAAAGAGAACAGCTTAATAGTAGTGCTGGACCAACGTTTGATTGTCAATAAAAATAGATTGTGTTTGAAGTGCTTCTTTTATTTTCATTCATTCCCACTGATGGCCTTGACAGTGTGGCTATTTGCATGTGATTGCACTCTCATAGCTGTGCCTCTTGGCTATGCATGTGAAGGCCAGTAGTGTCAATAGATAACATAAACATACTTTCCTTATGTATTTCCTTCATATTTGGTAGTAGTTTGCCCTCTTGTCAAGCCTTTTGGGTGATTTACTGTGTTACATCATTTTACAGTGCTCACAACTCAAGCATCCCACTCAACCCTTGGCTTATATTATCTAAAGGTTAGGATTGTGTGGGAATTTGTACTTTAGGATTGGTTATACAGTACATAAAAATTTTTAAATCCTTGGCTTTACTTTTTTCAACCTTGCCAAAAAAAAAGAAGGCTCATGTAAACAGATTCTGTTACAGCCTAATCACCTGACTGCTTAAAATCTCTTGATGACAGTAAATGTTTGTATATTCTGAAAACGTACTCCGTCTGAAATGCTTAGTGCTTGGTCAGCACCTTCCACTGTTTATCACCCGTCTCTTCACAATACACGCATAAACACACGCTGGTTGCACTACACATGTAAGGGACATTGCATAGATTAACCTTTATTTCTTTTGAGGATTACCCCACTAGGGCTGAAACTAACTGTTATTTACATTGTCAGTTAATCTCTCAATTAGTTTGTCAGTTAACTGAAAAACCCTTTTATCCATCTTAACATCTTTACAGAATTGTTAGCCTACTTTCCAGCAACTGGCAACACTGCTTGGTACCAGTCCTACACTGTAATCTGTCTGGTTTTGTCCACAACCCAAAGATATTAATGTTACTGTTTATAGCAGGAGTAAAAGAAAATATTCATATTGAAGAAACTGATCAGAGAATTTCAAGATTTTTCCTAAATTGCTCAAACCAAATTGATTATCAAAATAGTTAATAATAGTAATTGTTTAATAGTTGACAACTAATCGATTAACCATAGCTGGTCAATAGCTTGTCCTTTTTCCGTTAACTTTACAGGGTTTTTGTAGATTCTTAAAAAGTCTTAAATTTCAAAATCAAAATTTTAGGCCATAAAGTCTTAAAATCGCTGAAGTTTGTGTTCTAGGTCTTAAATAATTTTAAACGGGTCTTAATTTTCCAACGTCCATGTAATGCTACCTCTAATGCTCATTGAAATGCTCCCGCAGCGCTTTAGAATGTTTTGTCCTTCCGTGGTGTTAGTAGTTTTTCTTTCGCTAGTCCAAATATAATTTGCTGTATTACGACAACAAAGACCAACATGCAGCTGTCATTAGCAACTCTTGCCTGAAAGAAACAGAGCTTAGGGCTAGGTTAAAACCAGTTGGTAGTTGAAGCCTACTGTCGCTGCTTAATGAATGAGCGCCGCTACTAAAGTTCCACACGATCATTAATGATTTTCAGTAAGCTACGGTAAAACTCAACACATGACGGTGAAAGTTAGCGGAGGAAAAGATCAGCATTAAGTTAATTCAGGTTACAACTCCTGTCCTGTAGTGTAGGCCTACATCTGAGTTGAAATTAAAAAGAAAGGATGGTGTTGACCAAGGAGGAGCTGAGGTTAGTAACGTTAAAGCAAATTAGGGACGCAAACTAGTCCTTTTAAGCTAATGAGGAGATTATTCTCTTGGATTTTGATGTACAAATGAAATGCTTGTAATTATATAGAAGGGAGGTGGTTCTCATGTTGCCCATTTTTTTTATTTATACAAATGTACAAAGCAGTAAATTAAGAGACATGAATAATCTTACCTGTAATGATTCTGAGGTCATATTAACAGTGTTTTCTTGCCGTTATAAGGTGGTAAGGTTCAAAACTGCTTGGTGCCACGCCATGAATGTAAAATCATTGTGCATCAAAACTAACAAATTACTTTCCCCAGATCTAATACTAATTCCTCCCCAGACTTCTTAAGCAAGCACACTGGCTTTCCCCGCCTTTCTCTGTCACAGGTCACAGTCTCCCTGTCTGCTCCCCTGAGTTTCTCCATCAGCAGTAGGTTATGTTTTATAAAGTTGCCGAAAAGACACAGAATGTGTCTTTTTTCTGGATATTTCCACCCGTGATCCTTTTTTAACTGCAACAGGTGCACTGATTGCCAGCCTGTTAATTACGTAGCTTATCAGTGTCATCGCATTACCCGGTGTTTCGTTGTTGACATTGTCTAATGCCATTTTTGTAGACATCACTCAACCCTAATTTGAATACATTTCTTTACTCTGCAAGTAATTTTGTGACTGCATTTCCTTTTGTATATATCTTTTTTTGATGTTGTGATATAGGTCTTAAATTACATTCATAGTCAAGGTGAAACCTGCAGAAACCCTGCTTTTAGGTAATCCTAATTCTTTCCATATTCCTTGTTATTAATTTAGGTTTTGCCTTCAGTGCATTTATTTTGAAAACATCTCTGCATTACGTGATTTTTGCAGGGGTATGTGGAGGTGTGTTTGGGGTTATTTGTGTAAAGTCAGTTTTTCCTCCTTATTACCTAGTGATATTGGATCTCTGCTGTCTTGAATCTTGAAAATATAAAACATTTCTGTAGCCTAATTACCCAACATTATCTCTTTTATTGAATAGCATCTTTAGTCTTTCAAACTTTTTCTCACCAAAACATGTTACTGAAAACAAAGCATAAATGTTACTTCATTATTTTCACATTATGATTATTCATTATTCTTACCGTGGCAAATAGTGGGGAATAATGAGAGATCAGTGGCAATAATTACTCTCCGATCAGAAAGCACAATCTGACAGTGATGCATTTAATTCTCTAATATGTGGAGTTGATTTGACCTAAGCTATAATAATTACAAAAATCCCATTGCTGTCATAGTTTCAGAATGCCATGGTGGCCGAGCAGGATTTAATGCTAAGCAATTACATTGTTAATCTAACATGGATGGATAACACCAGAATGGTTAAGATAGATAAGGTAGTTTGTCAGTTGGTCAGTACATGGCATACTCGTGTCTGTTGCGTTAAGTAATGGTAACTATATCAGACATTATGTAATATGATCTGCACTATTGTTAATGCTAAAAGAGAAAGACACTGCAGTATGGGAACCAATTGTATGAAGTACATGTGAAAATGTGGCAGTGAGATTTTGTATACATTTGCCATATTGTGATACATATTGACAAATATAGTCAAACATTCATATAATATAAGTTTGTTGATTTCCAACCGTATCTCCCAGCCCTATGTCTTCTCAGAGAGCCTGCTCTCAGACAGGAACTCTTGAACTCTCTCTTACTTTAAAACCCAGTCATTTTGTTGTGATACAGGGCTATACAAATTACTTGGCTGGCTGTGTATTTCACATCCTCATGCCTCACCTCAGGCCAGTGCTTAAGTAATTGGTTTGAAATTAATCTTACTTTTTAGTATAGCCTGACAGATACTGGATTTTTGAGGCTGTTGTCAATATCGATTTGGGAGATCCAATAATGATATATCAACACATAGTACTTTAAAAAATTAATCACACAATGTAAACAAATAATAAACTTGACACAGGTCCTTTCGTGTTTTTCTTTGTTTTGTTTTTAAATTGTGACCGATATACTGAGTGGGATATTTCAAGTTGAAAGATAAACTATAGTCGACCTGGTTCTACTCCCTAGTCCATAGTCCAGGAGCAACTAAATTTAAGAAGTATTTAGGAAAGTCACTTGATTAAACCAGTATTGACTGTTTTAGATTATGGCCTCCTCCTGGTTTAATTTATACCCTGTCCAGGAAACTGGCCCCGAATCTCTAAGCTCTGTATTGATTTAACATAACTCCGTTATTGATCTTTGTCCTAAAGCGAACATGGCAACAGTTTTATTTATTTATTATTTATCTATCTATATCATAATTTTATTTTGTGTATTTGGCCTTACTGGGTCTCTGTTGCAGATGTGCTCTAAATGGCAAATTTAGCTATTTTGTGAATGTCTGAGACACTAGTAACTTGGTTACTAGGGTTACGTCAGTTTCCAGTTGAGGTGTTAATATACATACTTCTGGATTTAAAAAAAACTATATATAATTATATCACTAAGCCACACGTGTAAAACAAGTAATAATGTTCGTAAACACTACGTTTTTACTAATTATTTAATATAGATCTTGCACAAAGGACCTTACCATATTAATGTTATATACCTTTTCCTCCTCTATACTGAAAAGAATACACAGCTATCAGATGGCTGGGAATTTTCCAGCAATTTGATGTTAGAAGTAAAGCCAACCATTGCATATTTAATATGAGTTGTCAACCCCAGCAGGGTTTTTACATGCCCAGCCGACAGGGATGACCATTTCATTTTAATGTGCTGAGACCATGGTAATACGATTTGTCATGATCGTCCCTGACCCTTATAACACTATCTATATTGCATTACCTGTGTGACCGAGTGTCCTGTAAGCCACATTATGTGCCCACTGGATTCCCCCGCCCCCCAAGCAAATCACCTTCCACGAGTGCCACATCTACCCTCTGCCCTCATTAAAGGCATCCATGGCATTCATAGTAACAAGCAAACCAGAATCACTTATAATTCCTCCTTTGCTAATGCTGGAGAGAGGGAAAAAAAATTAAGTTAAAACAGGAAGAAAGGTTTGGATTGGTCTCTTAGAAGCAGATATGGAAGGCTTAATAGTTTCCCTGGTGACGATTACTGTCGGGCTTCAAATCCTTGTTTTTTCCCTAAGAGCCTGCTAACCCCTTTCTCTCACTCAGTACTGAGGATGGCTCTTCATCACACACACACACACACACACACACACACACACACACACACACACACACACACACACACACACACACACACACACACACAGCTAGTGAAACATCCTTCAGTGATCAAAGAGGAAGTCCCTCTACTATATCACAGTTACCTCCAGTCTACATGTATGATTATTTACAGGTTTTGTTTGAAAAGGTTTTGTATGTAACAAACTTACAGCACAATATGATAAATTCAATGCCCCACAACAACATGTATGTTTGATTAGTGCAGAACAAAACGTTTTTATTTATAGGCAGTCATGTTAAGACTATGGCACTGTGGGGTGAGTTGAGTTGACCATGACATTTTACTAATGTTTAAAGAGCAACTTAACATCAATCAGAAATCTTATTTTTGCTGACGGCCAGTGGTTGAGATTCCCACATTGGTGCAGTAATGTAACAAGTGTACCCCATATGTGGACTTAATGGGCAACTAGTGCAACTTGCAAACAGTGTAAAATTTTACAGGGGACATTTATTAAAATGTGAATCCATGTAGACTTATGTTTGTTTCAAATCGAGGCACACAGCACACATTTGAATCTGGAATCTGGTGTCAGAAGAGCCGCATAAAAATGTAGTTTGCTTGACTCAGTGATGATTTTATTGTCTCCCAGTAAACTTAACCCAGATGGCATGGGTAATATGAATAATTTGATTTTGCTAAATGCAATTTAAATAGTGTAAATGTCCAGTCAGAAGTTTGAACAAATTACCAGAAGATGAATGCAGTATTAATTAGTAATTGTGTTGCAATAAATCCTGGTAGTTAACAACTGCTAAACGCCTCTTTCACAGGTAGAATTTTGGTACTAATTAACTCCAACTACCATTATTCTGCTTTGTGTCCCAAAACCACAGTCATCCCAAAACCTCTTAGCCCCATTTGTGGTCTTAAGAAGCATGGGGGTTGACAGAGATGTGAGTAAAGATGGGGAGGGGCAGATGGAACGGGGAGTTTAGAGGGGGTGAGGTTAAATGGTCCATGTCAGTAGCAGTCTTTAACACATGGGATTACTGCCCTTTTGTGTGCATTGAGCTCACTCAATCACTGAGCCCGTGTAAGACACACTCACACCATTTACCCCACACTGTCACAGACATCCTGATCAAGCTGGCAGAGGCTGGGAAGTACACCGCCGCAATCAGCTGGCTAACTGTAAGAGGAGAATAAATTGAGGGGATGAAGAATGAGGGAACAAGGGAAGGGAAGACATGAACAAGAAGAGAATAAAAAGACAAATACACTGGAAGCAAACTGGGTTGAAGAAGATGTGAGGAGAGCCTCTATAAAACATTGAAATAGGCGGGACGTGAGAAGATGCACTATAAAGGAGAGAAGGTGCACTTAAAGCAAGAGATGAGAAACAATGAAAAATAGATAAAAATGCAGCGGCAGTTGGATGAAAGGAATGTTGCAGCAGTGCCTTACTGAAGATTTCACATTATTACACACATGAGAGATGGGTTGTAATGGTGCTAATTACA
Source organism: Micropterus salmoides (assembly GCF_014851395.1). Taxonomy (NCBI): domain Eukaryota; kingdom Metazoa; phylum Chordata; class Actinopteri; order Centrarchiformes; family Centrarchidae; genus Micropterus; species Micropterus salmoides. The sequence continues at coordinate 9,259,953 of NW_024040928.1, forward strand.
GCTTTTATGCATGTGTTGTTAAAATTGGCATCTCACCTTGATGTGGTCTATTTGGTCCTCCATTATGAGTTCTCGTGGCTGGGTTGAGAACTATGAAACCTGAGAACTCCCTTGATGTTAGACCAGAGTCACCATATAGAAAGCACAAAAAAGAATCCAGTGAAATCTGACAGCTGCAGCTACAAGCAGCTGACAGCACTTTTTGAAGGCAGCTGTGACGATTATCATCCTCAAAGTGATGATTATCACTACTGTGTATGAATTCTGACTATTAGAGAAATTCTTAATGGTCTTAGTGTGTGTTTGCACACTTTATTTGTCAAGGGTCCTATAGTTATTAGTTATTGCCCAGGTAGAGGTTTTCATGTCAAAGGCATTTCACCAGTGAATCTTCCTACACGGCCAGGTTAAGCTATGGAAGTGTGAATATTTGAAAAGTATTATCTACTTAAAATCACGTGTCCAGACTGTTGAATTCAGTATGGTTATCACCTACTGGAAGTCAAGCAGGGAAAGTATGGAAAATGAAATATGGTTTCAGTGACAGAATACAAGAGAGAGATTTTAAAGGTTTTCTTCTTTCTCCCCCTTAGTGACTGTGTTTGAACTAAAGTTAAGCTGCTATTCAAAATGCAAAACCTTAAAACTTTTATGCAGATAATGGCATCATAAATAAATGTTGAAAAAGTGTAAAACATTTTGATTGCCTTAGGAGTTAAATAGCTAATAAGCGTCTAATCCTGTAACACATGTAATTTCTCTCTCACTACTGTGGCGCTCAGTGTGTGGAAGAATTCTTTTTACGCTGTTATAATGGGTTTCTGTGATGCACCAAAAAAAATCAAAAACAAGAAGGCACTCTTAAGAATGCTGTCCTCTGAAAAGGCCTAATAATCTCCCCTGTCACCCATTACTTTTGCTGTCAGCATTGTAGTGTGAAAAAATAGCTGAATAACATGGTTGTCCTAGGAGAATTTCTCAGTCAGTGCTGTTTGATAATATTTTGGCAACCAAGTATAGAGCACATACACAAACACCTAAACGTGGCATTGTGGACCCAGGCGACGTTGTATCCATAATGTTTCCGCTGTCATATTTTGAGAAATAATTTTGCCGCTTCATAATATTTAGCTTGAGCACTATGGGGAAATAGTCATGTAGGATCCCAAGGGCAGCGTGTGATTGAAATTCACTTTTCTGTAACTCCATTAGAGGTGTTTGTGCTGAAAAGTGAAAAAGCCCTACCAAAGTGAAGTATTCCTCTCAAGGTCAACTTCCCGGTCACGAGTTAAGTCTGTCTTGGGATTAAGGAAAGTTTTTGTTGACGTGATGCAGTAGTCTGTTACTTTAATCAAGACAACTGTTCTGTCATTTAAAGAGAAATCATAGTCAGATGGAGTACAGTGATTAATACAATGCTAACCTTTTTGCCTCCATAATTTTCTTTTGCTCTGTAATTATCTCTCACACGTCTGCTGATGAGAGGCTTTGACAAACATCCACGTCTTATTAATCTTGACATTGCTTTGGTTTTATGTGTTTAACACATGGAGACTGTCACACACACACACCATTTCATCAGTTGGTGGTTTCTCAGTTTGCCTTGTGTCAGCGATGGTAACTTTAATTATTGTGCTTTTGCTGTCTGCGTTCATGCATTCTGATGAGTCCTGTGTTTAAATAGACGCACATATACAAAGAGACTTTGGCTAGGTTAAAATGTGAGGAACCGGTCAATTAAAAGGGCCTTTGACTGTCCAGAATGTTTTAATTAAAGTAGCAGTGAAATGTAAACTCGGTTCTAATTATGATTAGCCTTAATTAGCTGTCACTCTGATTTTAATTGCTTTTGAATACAGCTGACCTCCAAATGCTTCATCTCCATGCACCAACATCAGAGCCTAGCTTGTGTGACGAGTTATTCAGCGCTGTATGCTTGTCTGTTTGTGGCTGTCTCATTATTGTTTGTCCATTCACATGCTTATGGATATCATTGATAATCTATAGTCCTTGAGAAGTGATGAGTAAATAATCTTTTAATTCTTTATTTGCAATGTTTGTTTGTATCATTCTCCTCAGGCTCTACTGGATATGGTGGTGAAGAAGAGTGAGGGCTACAGCGTGGAGCAGCTGGAGAGACTGTACTCCCTTCTCAGTCAGTGTATCTACCAGCACCGCAGAGAGTATGAAAAGACTCAGCTACTGGAGGTCAGAAACACCTTAGAAGCCCACAAGGCTGGACTGTGCAGATAATTCCCAATAAATCATTAGTCAGGTTAAAATGATATAATCACATCACTTAGTACTATGAAATGTAGCTACTGAGAGACGAGGGCTGAAAGCTGATTAATTGATCAGTTCATTGACAGAAAATGAATCGGGGCAAAAATGGTTAAGTTCTTGGTTCTAGCTTCTCAAAGGTGAATATTTCCATTTTTCCCATAATCGGAAAATCAGTATTTTTAGATTTTTGACAATGGAAGCATTTCCCAATATTTTAACACTTTATATAGACTTTGAAAGGAAAAAATAATCAGCTGATCAACTGATAGTGAAAAGAATCGTTTGTTACAGCTCTTTGAGAGGCCCTTGCATGATTCCAACCTCTTATCTTTTCACCACACAATGCTTGCCCCAACACCTTGTTGCTAGATAACCAGAAAGGGGGTTTAAGCTTCTAAGAGAATATGTGAACAAGGCCAGTTCAGTTGTAAGTGAATGTGAGATTCACAGCTGTCTAAAAGGGGGCATCTTTTGTGTGCAGTACAAAAGAAAGTGGTAGTTCTGCAAAGCTGTATTGAAGCCACATGTTGCCATTTTGATAGGGAGGTTCTAAACAACTGGTAACATTTATTAAACTTATACAGTGCAAGGCGTTGGAAAAGTGGATGGGGGCAAATTATATCTGAGAAGTGTTTTATCCACTGTGTCTTTTTTGATAGGTTCAATGTAAACATACATACACACTGAGACGGGCTGGATGGAAAATAGTGACTGGAAGTGGTTTCTTTAGAAAATAAAACAAACGATACATATTGTGAGTTAAGGGTTAACAATAAGACCCATAATATATGATAATAAATTTTCCTGTTTCAATGTTTAATCTCTCTTGACAATGGTCCACACAAAAAGAGCCGCTGTATATTTTCCCAGAATCCCATCTGGTCATCTTCTGCCGCTGTAGGATGTCAGTGCAGACAGCGGGCCAGGAATGGCAGTGTCCTGGTGCTGGTAGCCAGAACCGGCTGTCAGGGGTGTCAGAGAGAGGGAGCGGTAGAGAGAGAGAGGGAGAGAGCAGTCAGCCAGGTGGTGCCGCCTGTCGACAGGCCGGCTGGTGGAGGAGGGGAAGGGGGCACGTCTGGGCTCATTTCATGCTGCCAGCCTAAATTGGTGTTTTCAGAGCAGAAATGTCAGCTCGTTTGGCACGTGTTTTGTTTGCCTGTTTCCGACACATACCTCAACTCCGCAGCAGGTCATCTCCTTGTTCCCCCCCCTAGAGAATGCAAAAATGCGCACATACACACACGTACGCAGGGTTGATGACTCTCCACTTAATGTTGCACTCTGCTGAAGCGCATGGTGTTTGTGTCTACGTTGTATAGACGAGTGAAATGGAGCGTGTCCATACATTTGTCTCCTTTACCCCTCCTTCCTCCTCTGGGTATGGCTTGTCTCAGTCTTCCAGAAGAGCTGACCTTTCAGCAGATGGAGTGGACTGCACCCTGCTTCCAGTTAAAGCCAGAGGGACCATCTCCGCTCTGTACACAATACCTCGCCAGCTATGTTCTATCTACAAATTAGCGTTCATATTGCCCTAGGCCTTGTATTACATTTTGCCCGCATCTCAGACAGCAATTTAAGGCTTTGTAACGGTCTTTGGCCTTTAACCTGAATCTGTGTGGTCCCAGAGCTGTACAAGCGTCTGGTCGAGTAAGCTGATTGTCGTATAGGTTTGTTATTTCTGCTTATTTGTATGTTTGCTGCAAAAGTTTATGGCCTACAGGTCAATTAATACACCTTTTTTTAGATTGCTTGTTTACTCAAAGCAACATCAGAACATATGTCATATAAAGACAAAACTATCATAAAACAGGCAGAGAAATCAGTTTCTCCATTGGCAGTAGTCTCTGTAGAACAGAATGCAATGTAGCCCAGCCTTTTTTTTTGTATCTCTCCAAGCTTGTGAAACAGCACCTTCATCCAGGCCACAATACACTAAATTGTTCTTTCTCGACTGACTTTTTCTGTTGCGGGGAAAAAAAAATTAAGATGATGTTGTTTTTGCTCTCCTAACCTACACGTACACACCTCCGAGAGAACCCTGTTCTCCCAGGGGTTGTAGAAAATTTGATCTGGGAAATGGAGAAAATCAGTAACTGCGGTGGAAGTAGAGAAGACAGGTTCAAAGAAAGGGGGCACGCCAAAGTAATTCATAACACCTTTGTCACAAATGGGTTGAACATCCTAAATTGATATCTTAACAGTGTAGGGCACATAATGCTGTTTTTTTTTCTTTTAAAGAATAGTACTGATGGCTCCAGTGGGAAATTAAAACTCCTAAATATGTTAATCTGCCATGATGTACCTATTGAGCGACAGGAATTAATCCTTTTTGCTATGCTGGTCGACTTCCACTCATGCTAGAAAGAGAGAGCACTACAGGCCTACCTTTCTGTTCGTGACACCGAGTAGGTTAGTGAGGCAGAGGGTCCTGCAGAGGCTTGTTAGATTGTCCGCTGTGTTTTGGAGACTGCCTACAGGCAGATAGACCGGAGATTACAGAGGTGCAAAGCGTCAAGGCAGCGAAGAGCTTATTTGCGCGTTGGTCTGTGGGTGTACAGTGAGACACGGCAAACAGACAGGTGTTAAAAGCATGTGCGCTGAACACATGTATGCTTTTAACACCTGTCTGCCTGATCAGCTGAAGCTTCCTGGAAATTTTCTAAATTAGCAACTTCAGCTTTCATACCTTCCTTGAGTTTTACATCTTACGTGACCTGGTGGTGATAGTTGTTGGGGTATTATTTAGTGCTTAATTGATGTTTTAAGTGGGGTTGTAAGGGAAGTGAGAATCACACTCAGCCTCAGTCCTGTGACCTTTTTAATCTATTCAGAATAAATTGCAGTATAGTTTTCATTTTATCTAGATTGTCAAATGAATAGCTTTCCACTGTGCACTCAAAGTTTTATTTAACAGTAGACTTAAGCACCATCTGAAATGTTTTTTTTTTGGTTTTTTTTTTGTGGGCATGAAAGGATTAATAAAAGTATTCATCATAAGAAGTTACCTTGTGCATTCAAAGCAAATATACAATGGTGCAACAACGTGGCACTCAAGTTGCCATTTCTGTCGGTCCAAACATTCATGAGAATTTTTAAGCTTTTTTGGAATTAATTAGTAATAAATATAAAATGACTTCTTGGGACAGTCCCACTAAATCAACTAAACTTGTAAAATAAGTATCATTAAATTGTTTTTAAAAATAAATGCCCGTCACAATTTCCTAAAGTCCAACATGACACATTCAGTTTGCTTGTTTGGTCCAATTTACAGTCCACAACCCAAAATATTCTATATATTGTTACAGTCAAGACTAAGAAAACCGTAAAATATTCACATTTGGCGATCTGGTACTAGCTATCTTTGGGACATTTTTTGATTTTTAAAAATGACTTAAACATTTAATCAGTTATTAAGATAATCAATTGACTTTCAGCTTCACTTTAAAAGGATGCCCTTTTTGTCTATAAGAAGAATTTAGAAGGCATCACACAGTTAAAGACAGGAAAGCACTCAGTATTTGTGTACTTCTTAGCTGAAAAAGCAGTTTGTAGTATCTGCAGAAAATTGATTATTAAGCACAGCCATTTGCGTAAATATGATTTAGCCATGTTGGTGTGAGGTGCAGAGTTTTTAGTGGACTGTAACTCCCTGAAAGTTAACTTCTCTTTAGAAGTGTTAAATTGCTTTTTACTGTACAGTTGATAGTTTTTAACTTTTTGTTGTAGATGTTGAAATTGGTATCTTGTAGCAGCGCCTGTCGCACTGACTCAGCCATTCAGATGAGACAACACACACGGCGTAACATCTTCAAGGCATTAATCATGGTCTATTGCAGGCTAACATCCATCTCTATTCCTCCGGCTCTGTTCAGATTTAGTCAGTGTCAAACTCTGCTGTTTTCATGCTGAGAAAAATCACGCGTCTCATTCCAGCACAGCTTTGCTTCATTTTACATCATTTATCATGGTGAAAGCTGGTGTTTGTGGTGGTAAATTTCCAACTAATATTGAAAGTGTGGCGCACAGATGCTTTATACACACATTGGTTTGCTGTGTTGGTTGAGACTAAGCAGTATGTGTTAATGTGTGTGTGTGTCTCTCTGTTTGTGGCGTAGGAGATGGAGGAGAGAATCCAGCATTTTGATACATTCCTGTGAGATGGACAGATTCAGGTAGATCCTGAACAGCCTGGGACCACAAAGACACAACTGAGTGAGTGAAGGAGCTTTTGAGTCCAGCCCTCAACTAAAAAACACAGAGAAAATCCAGCGCCCTCCTCTTGCTGGGAGGTAACACAACAAGGACGAGGTTGAGGACAGAGACATTCAATGGTGCTATCGTCTCAGGAACCTGGCCAGATCCAGACCCATTCTACACAACCAAACTCCCCTGAGGTGTGTCTGTCAGTCACACACACACACACGCACACACACCGATGGTGACGGGCAACCCTGGTGCTACTTGGGTGCTATTCTAACTTTTATCCATGCTGCTCTTGGGATTACTTCTTAACTTGGATGACTAGCAAAACCAACAGATCTGGTGATGTCATATCGAAAACCATACATACACCCCTCACACACACACCCACACCCACCCACACCTTGACACTTGGGTATGCATGTACATCTACAAACACACACACACACACTCACTCACTCAGATCCTCACCAGCAGAAGTGTGAATGCAGAGTGCCGCTAGGAGATGAGGACAGATAATGTTCTGAATCACTGAACTACGTTGCTGAGCCCATCTTGCCCTCGAGTGGAAAGCTTCATCATAGGCCAGTTGTTACCATGCTATTAGATGGCTCATTTTTTTCTGCCATTTTAGCTACTTGATTAGTTCAATATCTGAGCCACCGTCAAGGACACTCACCCAGAACAATAGTTTACAAAGAAGTTTTGGTGCGAACAGAAACTTGATGAGGTTAGCACAGCGGGACAAGAACCGATTATGTCCTCTTCATTACAGCGGCCATCAGGTGTGGAAAGCTGTTGGCCCCCTCAGTGTTTGACTGGTGAACGAGCGTCGCCTGTTAGTCAGCTATACAACCATCTCACTCGAAACATTCACTCATAGACCACCTCTGGTGTTCAGTCTTAGCAGATTGCCATGTCCTTAATAGTTTTGTGGTAGCTGCACCTCCTCCTCACTACATTCAGTCTGAATGTTTTCCCTCCCACCCAAGCTGTGCCCGCCAGTTGTTCCTACCGACACCCTGGCTGAGGAACTGGAAGCAGTACCAATTGGATGCGTCGAGAGTTTGCACTGCCTAGTGTGTGCCTTACTTAAAACCTCAAATGAAACTCTGACAAAGTTAGCAGGATTTTTTATTTACTACTTTGTAACAATGAACAGGCTCCAAGTTGGGGTGGGTACTAACCACTGAGGTCATAGTGACCTTGAAGCAAAAAAATAGATATATATCCCCACGCCATTAGGTCTTTTAAAACATATCCACATTATACATCTCCAACCTGGGCCAAAAAATTAATTGACAACATTTTAAAATGTTTAGATGATAACTTATGTGGCTGTGTCGGTGTCTGGCCAGATACGTCTCTAACACTTGAAATGTTACGATATTTAAATGTATTCATGCCCTGTTAAACCCAGACCCGTTGGGGAGGTCAGTCTCCACCTGAGCAGACAGCAGGTGTAAGAAGAGGTTGTCAACACCAGCTTTTCTTCATTTTTTCATATGCAAAGAATAATGATGCGAGTCAAATGATTTATAGTGCCAAGTGTTATCCCACTCCCCCAAAAGGTGCTGATGTAACAGTGCCTGTTCACAGGAATTCTGTTTCAACTATGAAAATGTTCTATTAGATGGTCATAACCTATGTATTATGTTGTGTATTTGCTAATTATTTTTTATGTTTTGTTTTTTTTACAAAATGCTTTGCTTGAGTTGATTATCACATGGGTTGTGAATCCACAATGAACAAGGCCATCCTAGGCAGTGCTCGTCACTAAGGTGTATAAAGCATTACATGTTTTGTTTTTTTCCTCCCTTCAAATGTGTGTACCTACTTTATGGATTTATTTCATTTTGTTTTTCTCAACACCAGACAAGAGATGCTGGATCTGTGGCCAACACAGTGTATGTTTTCAGACTGCAGTAAATGTAAGGTATTTACTGAAGCTTTATAAGGTTTTAATGGCATTTTCATGGTTTTGGAGATGCCATATTTTGAGCAGGTGTAGACTGGAGAAGCCCCCCCCCACCCCCCCTCTCAAAGCACTCTTATCCAGTCCTCAAACCTCTTGGTGCAACTCTGACCCCAGCTCACCTCTGCCTTTTCTCGGATTCTAGGTGACAAACGCAAAGACCATATGCAAACTGGCAATGACAGGTTAGCACTTGGACTACTGCAGAGAGAAAAACCAACGCTACCTCAGCTTAATTTATTTTAATGCGAAAACTGTTTACTGGGTACAAAACAGTATTTTCTCACCCTGAAATACTGTTGCAACATCTAAGGTACCAGATTAGAGCAACCACAGCTGCTGCAGTAATCCAAGAGTTGTTTGTATCTCTCCAATTGTTATGTATGTTTGCATTTGAGCCAGATGATGATGATTGCATACATTTTTAAGGATATTTCATGACTGTAAATGTTATGCTTTAGTTTCAGGTTCTCTTAATTTCTACTGTACCTTGACACTGAGGAGATAATCCTAGATCTGCTCCTCTTTCATGTTATCACCCCATACCTTAGAAGCTATAAAGAGCATTTTCTGCCTCTTTACACATCCATCGCCTTTGTTTTTTTTTTGAAATTATTTGTTTTTTCAGATTTTTCATCTCATGATTCTGAGTATTTATTATTAAACACATTTTTCACCTAATATTCAGTAAACTGTCTTTTTGTACATTTGGAATTTAACAAATCGGGAAGTATCACAAGTTCATTTTTAACAATTTTGCTGAATTGCGTAGCGTTTGTGTAGCAGGTTTATTTGGCGTGTAGGGGGAATAAAGGGTTTACAGGTCTCTCAGGTTCAACACGCGACAACATGCCCTTTCAACATTTGTATTTATTTCATTGTCCTGGTGTTTTCTTTGTTGAAGTGGTTTACAGACTGTGGCATACTGGAAAAGACTAACATTAGGACAGAAGTGATTTTTTTATATATATATAATATATATAAAAATACATAAAGTCTGTCTAGTACATTGCAGTAGGAGAAACAGGACCAGATTAACGTTCTTTTCATGTTGTTCACTTTGTCTCCACTTTCTGCCAAAAGAGTTATTTTTTATGAATTTAGATACACATATGGAAATAAAATATGGGTAGTTAAATGTCATACATTGTGATCTTCCTTTCTTATTATAAATTGTAGCCAGTTTGGACTAACAACCAATTTTTGTCTGGTAGTTGAGACTACTTAGTCCAGTATGCAGAAGGAAAGGGTTTGTTCTATCCCGAATTTCTTTTTTCTTCCCTGTTTTTTTTTTTTTTTTTTTTTTTTTCCCCCAGTTAATTTAGTCAAGACTTTCCATAGCTTTGTCAGTTCTGTTCATTTTGTGTATTTAACACGTACGCAATTGTTACTTTAGTGTAAGTTATATTCAAAATGAAACATTTACTGTATTTCTCAAATAAACTGCTGTGATATACTTGAATAAAAAGGTGCAAACTGTACATTTCAAGTGTTGATTTTTCTTACTGTGAAGTTCAATTTTTTTTGAAAACATTTGTGAAGTCGAATCTCCTTTTTAAAAATCACACCTTGGTATTTTTACACACCAGAATGTACTTCTGTTGTAAATGCACATTAGAAGCCCGTAGTTTGGGATGTAAACAAAGCCACTTACCTGTATTGAGTAGAGTGCTTCTCATTACTATACCCTTGATTCATGATACAGTAAACCAAAAAAAGACTAGACAATGTCTTCATGTTCTGGTATATGTATTTAGGTTTCAATAATAACAATTGTTAATTTCTCCTTTTTGGGTACAGATTTACAGACATACCATTTTGAAGCCAACCTGTCAGGGTATTTTTTTCTAAAAACATTTATACAGAATTGCCTTCAGGTTTTAAAATATACATATTTCCTTCCTGTATTTACAGAATACCAACCCAATATCATTTGTGGGTTGCAATGAAACACATTGTATAAAACAAAAAGAAGGTTGGGGAAACTGATGAAAGACATAAAACAAGGATCAACATATAACTTCTATGATAACAGTCACAGGTGGTTATTGTGCTTTTTTTCCGGAGGAACTGTTGTAACTTGAATATCTGATCAGACGTCAGCGGACAGAGGAATTCCCTCTCTCTTTCTAAATGCAGTGCTGTCTTTGTCCCAGAAAGCAAGACAAGGGGGAAAAATCAGGCCATACACAATCACCTGACCTAGAATTGGTGTTTGTTCCTATGTTTAGCAAATCATTAAAAGAACCAGGTTACATAGTGTTCAAAATCTGCTTTTAAAATCACCCCATAAATCTACTCTTGTAGTAGGAATTTCATTTCCTGATGTAGCAGAGAGAGAAGAAACTCTTCAAATCCACTGACAAAGTGGAAAACAGTTGGATTCCTTTCCTTCACTTTTCCTCCTGTCCTGTAGATGTCACTACTGAAAAACATCTGTACACCACAAAGAAACTGCTCTCTAATGAATGGTCATGAAACCTCTACTTGTCAAACAAAATTCTCAAAAAGGGACAGAGTATAGTAAAGAAATGGGGAGGTGGTGAATTTACAAAGATGTGGATAAGACACAATTGAAACAATGAGTTCATCAAAAACAAAGGAGTTTGTAATTTACTAAGAGGGTCCCTGTGCCTGTTGGATGAGAGGATGAACTACCACCGTGACACATACAGTACTGGAGGTTAGGCATCGTCACCTGACATGGCTGAGTAGTTGAACATGAGTACATTCTGCACAGGGCTTAATTGAATGGTGGGACAGGTAATTGGGTGGATGGATGCTGGCGTCAAGTCCAGAGGTCACCGACTGACCGGCCCGGGCCTAAACTGCCGTCGCGCATCAACCCACAACCGAGCTCAGCTGGTGTTTGGCGTCTACCCAGTGTGATCGGGTCTGAGCCACCCTCATCCGCTCTGAATGTACTTCTTGATGACCACACAGCCGTGTCTGAAGAGCGGGCAGGGTAGCGACTGCAAGAGCGTCCAAGTGTTGGTGCAAGGGTCGAAGGTCTCCATGTTGCTGAGGGCTGGACCCTCGCTGCTCACGATGCCTCCTGTGGCGTAGATCTTTCCATCCAGGATCACAGCGCTGCAAAGGCAGACACAGACTTTTGTTTAGTTCAGATATCCTCCTTATAAGTTATAGTCAGTCAGATATTTTAGAAAATAAGCGTATCCACCTTAAGTAAGATGAGAAGATTGATACCACTCATCTGTCTGTTAAATATAAAGCTAATAGCCAGTTAGCTTAGCACAAAGACTAAACTGGGGGAAACGGCTAGCCTGGCTCTGTCTAAATAGTAAATCAGCCTATTTTATATTTCATTTAATTTGTTACATCTTTCTCAAACTATGTCTGAGCAGATGTCTGGCAACCTGTGGAAATTCTAGGAAGTTACTGGTTGTGGCCAAGAAATAATCTGGCACATACCCTGTAATTGTTTTTACACACATTTTTGTACGGAATAAACAAACAAGAAATGTGTTAATGGGTGAGCAATAGAGGTCCTGCTAGAAGGGTTCTGTTACAATTTTAAAAAGGCAGGCTAGCTGTTTTACCCCATTTCCAATCTTATGCTAACTTTCTGCAGGCTGTAGCCTTAAAGGCTTCATTTTCAGGTATTTTATTTAAGGGTTGTACCAGAACAGGTTTACATGGTTTCATTTTCAAAAAAACCTGTGTGTTGAATGCTCCATTTTAGCTACTGAGGGGTTGGGAGTTGCACATGAGCAAGAAGCAGTAGGGCAGGTCCTGCCAAGCGAGGTAGTGTGATCCAAACCATGGCTTTGAAACATGTTCGAGCCCGAGTCTGATCCCGAAACACAGGCAGCACAACCCAAACCAGCTTCCAAACTGGAGCAAGACATTTCAGAGTGGCAAGTTATTAATTTGTAACAAATGTATCTTTCATAGGTAACGTTTTAACTGTGCAACTGTGTCTACATCATAGTAACAACTTTATGCCCATTGACAGTCTGGACAGTATTAATTATTTATTTTAATTTCATATTTAGGTGTACTTGTGGAGCAGTTTAGATGCGTATTACAAAGTGACGCAGATAGTTAACGGAAGTAAAGGCTGGACTACCATCAAGCTGTTTTCAGGCAGTTCAGAGCAGTGTTTTCTGTGGGAGATGGGAACTCCCTTTGGTATGGGCTTTGGGCTTTTTCACTTTGCAAACCTATTTCATGCAATAAAAAAATATTACACATTAAAGGAAGGTAAATAGCAAAAAAAGCATATAACCTCATTAAATTTACAATAAAAACCTGTGGTTTCAATCTTCTGATCTAACTGCCAGAAAGTGAATGTGTATTCCCTAAAACTATTCCTTTAAGATTTTCATTAAATCAATCTATGTTTTTGATATTTATGTTGCCATTTTTTCACCAATAAGCAACATATTTACAGTGTGTAATTACCTCTCTAATTACTAGTTTTTACTGTTAGTGGCAGAGTCTGTCATTTCCGATCTGGATTCAAAACACCTACCTGTCTACACGTGAAGGATTCACAGGAAACAATGCATGCTTATAATCCAGCGTTACTGTTTGTACCTCACTGTTTACTGTTCACTCTTACAGCCGTATCATAGCTGTATGAAGTTACTGCTAACCCAACATTTCCTATCGCTAAGCACCGACTGTTATGAACAAATAATAATTAGATAATCTGTGTCAGGAAGATGAGCAAGTGAAAGCAAATACGACCTTATGTGGCTTTGATATGAGATATCTATGACACACAGCAGCAGGAATACTGTTCTTATTGTTCATTGTGATCAGACAACAAAGCCAGACAGAAGACAACATCTCCATAAATGTGCTGATTGTCACGCTGGGGGCCACGCCTGACATTGTTTGACATCACTCACATGCTCGACACCCAACAAGTGTACTTCGTAAGGAAGGCGGGGTGGGGGTGGGTGGGGTGTGTACAACACACATTACATTGCCTCTTGAATGCGAGAGAGAAAACAAACGAAAAAGCAAATATCTGTACAAATGTGCTCATTTGATATGAGAAACAGAAACAGGAGTTTGTGTGCGTAGAGGATTAAAACTTGGGCTGTAAGCTGATTAGGGCTTTGTACTCCTATTGGGGTTTGGAACGATCTGCATTTACATAAGGTGCACGCTCAAACACACACACACACACACACACACGGCAAACAACATGCAGTCCTATTGCACAAATTCACAACACTGTTGGGACTGACAAAGATTATTACATAAATCCTAAATCTACTCAGAGAGAAAGCACAGCTGATCCAAAATGGAGAGAGTGCAGGGCAAAGCTTAGAGCTGCTCGTCCTGATAAACAGAGGAGAGGTGCAGGCCTGCAGAGGGCCGGATGCAGCACAGGGAGAATATCAGCTCTCCTGCACGATGACCTGTTACCATCTTCTGGTGCAGGAGCACTGCAGATAGTGCCGTTTCTGAGTGTTTGTGCGTTTCTCTTTTGCCTGCTCTGTGTGTTTCTTATTCTCCCTCCTTCCACGCATCTCTTCCTCGCTCGTGTCAGACTTAGTTAAATGTAGCAGAACAGCTGCCTGGCGTGTGCTGGTGCAGCTTATCAATAACTCTGACAACATGATTTATGTTATACATTCTGCACATAAGATCACTGCCTATAATTGCTTCCCAAATGTATTTTGTGCATGCTTCTTTCTTTCTCAGCTTCTGCAGAAAAACAGTGGGTTTATTATCCAGCAAACTGCACACGTCAGTGGCTCGAGCTGACTAGGGTATTAGGATATGATCCCACTGTTATTTGTTTTCATTTATCTCCCTTTATCAACTATTACGTGCCCATAAATGGTATAAAAGTTACAGGTGTGTACTGCCTTTTCTTTGTTTGCTTTGAACACAAACATTACACTCACCTAACTATGCAAAAAAAATAAAAAAAAATACAAATGACTTATATATCACAGTATTAACTCAGGATAAAATAGTAATTAAATGCTTTGAAAGAAAGTTGATTAAATCAAGCCGAGTCCCTGTTATTCCAGCGGATGTGTCTTGTTTCTCTCAGCATGACAGACAGCGACGTTACTGATCAAGCAATTGTAAAAAATCAAGCCCATGAATTAGAAAGAAAATTTTCTACCAAGGGAGAAGTTTTACAAGCTAAATGCACTGCGATAGACTGGCTTTGTTCAAGTTTTAATTAACTGGCCTGAATACATTTTCCCTGTGCGTTTACCTGCGTCATGAAACAGAGACTGTCAGATTACTAACGAGCTTGAATTTTGCATGTTTTTGAGGTTGCATAATAATGTCAAACATTTTTTTAAGCTTCACACAAAACAGACCTGCAATTTCCGCTTTTGACATTTTTTTCAAATTCCACACCGGGGATTTAACTTACATGTGGCACTGCTACGTTAATAATCTCTTACCTGCAGAACTGCCGAGAGTGATTCATGTTGGGACCAGCCTTGATGTTGCCTTTGTCTGGGTCGTAGATAGTGGTGGCTCGAGCGTAGGCTCCTCCCAGGATGAATATAAAACCATTGAGACTCACTGCAGGGGCGTATTTGTTATCTAAAGATATGAGAGGAAGAGAGAGGTGGGTTTGTTAAAGAAAACACAGAACTATTGTTTGAATGTCATTCTCATACACAGCAGAAATTTCCATTCAGTATAATGGCATCAATTTGTTTTTAGTTTTTTTTCCCCCTGCATTCCCCCCGGCCGCATGCTGAAATCATCATCAACATTCTCCTTATCACTTTACAGATGTGCCATTCTCACGATTGCTTTGGAAAAAACAGAATGGATGGCAAACCAGTGAAAAGCGGAGTTCATAAATCACTGTGGCTTTATTGGGTTCTGCTCCAAAATATGTTGGGGCTTTGCAGCAATATAAAAGAGTTACTAAGTTCCAATAATTCACAATTGCATTACGCCCCGTGGCACATCCATAGATTCACAAAGAAAAAAAAAAGAAACGATAAAGATACTGTGCACGTGTGTTGGAAATACATGAGTGAACAGGTGGGATACAGCATACTGTGCATACTGTATAATTCAATCTGATACAGTATATACACGAGGAAAACAGAGGCATTGAAGCAGTACCACTGTAGAATTATAGATGGGAAACAAAATGAAACAGTGGTTTGTGCGGAACGATGCCATTGGAAACCTGCAGCTTCCAAGCAGCGGCCCTGCTGTGTGGGAAGAGGAAATGTATTTCAAACTCAGCGCAATTTCTCTTAAGCAGACTGTAGGTAGCAAATTTACAAGCAGCATGAATAATGCAATGACACTTGGCCGTGAGCCGCCGTCCTTGCTGTTTTCTGCCACAATGGACGGACATCCCTCATTGGAGACGGGCAACAGGACGTCTGACGCCTTAATCATGGCGGTGGAAGCCCTAAAAGCTTCTCTCATGTTGCAAAACCACCTCCCCTTTTCTCCGCCTTTCCCCTAGCTGCTGAGAGGAGTCCGACATGTTTAATTAATGGGTCGCCTCTGGAGGCGAAAGGTGCTTCAGCTGCTGCTCACACTGACACTCTGCACTGCATTATGTTTTCAGCTACTGCACTTAAACTGTGTTCTATAACGAGTCAAGGGGCCAGATGCATAAAACGTCTTCTTTTTGTCAGACTTATAATAAAGCTGCACATATGCATGGTTCTGTTTCATGAATCTCAATCATTGTGGAACCGGGCGCATATGCACAAGCCTCACTTCCAGTAACACAGTTAGCCATGAAAGGATTTAGAAACACCCTCAAACATCTGTTTGCCTATCTATACTTGTGCCTGCTCCACTACTCATTACAGCTGTCAGTGAGAGAGAACGGCAAAATATAAGTGCAATTTCACCCACTATGTTGCACCTGTGAGGTTCGCCAAGAGCATTAGATCTGCTGTCATTAAGCACAGCTGTAGCTATTTATAGCACCCATACCACTAATTCATCACATGTACCCTATAAGCCACCATCGCGGTGATATCTCAGTTGTCATAATTACATGTCAGAAGGATGATCAATGATTCATTCATAGTGCTTGTATTTAAACAGACTTTACAATGTGCTTCCCAATTTAGGAAAACATTTAAAAAATCATTAACAGAAAGAAATAATGACTCAAATTAGCAAAAAGAAGAATAAAATTCATCGCTCAAATAATTTAAAATTAAGTGAAATTGTGATTGACATTTTACAGAACACTGTGTAGACTGAAAAATAATAACACAATAATGAGAATTTGGGAAACAATGTGAGGTGTATGAACCTTATATTAAATCTCCTCATTGTATCACCTGCAGCTGTATTTACAAAAGCGTGTTTGATAATAATAATAATGACGCTTTACATTTATATAACGCTTTATCATAGATAGTCGCTTCAGGGAGGTGGGGGGGCAGGGGACTCATCTGAAGCACAACTTTAACCCACGGTTAATCAATGGTCATAAGAATGCATGAGGTACACACACATTAATACCAGTTTATATGTGGGAAATTAAGTATGCAGGTTTTTATGGCCCTACAGTCATGCTAGCAACTCTGAGGCTGTACTTACGCATATCACTACTTTGAACTAAACGCTTAATGCTTAACGTCAGGTAAAATCTTACTTTGTATAAAATGTTATGGCACCCTGTCAATAGTCCAGATTTAACCTTATAGTGGCACTAGAGCTAAAGTCAGGACCTCACCAAAGTCAGTCATGATTTATCTTCTTGAGCCCATGAATGTCTTTACAAGAAACACGCCATCCATGCCACTATCACAGCAAAATAAACACGTTAGCCCCTTAATTACTTCATGCAGTTGTTTCCTTTGATATGACTGCACTGCAGTCATTTACATACACTGACAAACTACCACTGCAACCATCTGAGACATCAGCTTCAATTTTTGCCCATGAGAAACAAGCTGCCACTGATTGGTCCTCCTCACATTGTGCCTGACGTGTTTATTTTCTTCTTTTACCTTCCTCATCTCATTGATATGCCGCTGCCAGTCTTTCCGAGCGTGCGTGCGTGTGTGTGCCAGAATAAGCATGTGTACATGATGTTTTGTGTTAGGTCCCATAAACACAGAACACTCATTTCTCTCTGCTCGGTGCCTGAGGCAGAATAATAACAGGATGCTCTCAAAGGAAAAAGGTTTCTCTCTTTTTTCCCCACAGAAACTCTCACCATCGCTTCCTGCCTCGCTCGCGTGGACCCACGGTAAGCAGCGGTTTTGAGTGCTCGGAGAAGTACCAGGCAGGTATATCACATTCTCATTTGGCGGGCCTCTAAGGACTACTGTTGGGGTTCAATGTCTCTCTACTGCTTTGCTATTGCTGTTATTCCCTGGCCTTTGACACAGAAAAAATGTGCTGTTTCTGCTTAACCAATGTTGAGATACAGTAAATAGTGGATAAGTATAGTCATCTGAAAACTGAGCCGAATTTTGCTATTCATGGAGTCTCACAATGGATTTTGTCTGGTTTCACAGCTCTGGGGTTAGACAACCAATAATCCACACCTGACCACATTCTACATAAAAAATGAATAAAGGACATAAAAAAGGAATAAAGGGTGGGGAGGCAGCAAAAACAAGGTTTTGACACGGTAGCGGTGATAGAAGTACATCTGTGCCTGCGGGGCAACACGGGCTGACGCAGCTTCTCACACTCTGATAAAACAGCTTAGTCACCGAGTCCGGGACCCCTCGGGCTGAGGTCAAGGACAGCAAACAAGTGAAAACACACACACACACACACACACACACACACACACACACACACACACACACACACACACAAAAACACACAGCTATGATGAAATGTGTGGATGCTGTCTAAACAAACACCTTGTTGTTCCCTCACATCCTTTCCTATCTGATCCCTGCATCAACATAGCAGATATCTGATTCTATAAAAACCAGAACACTACTGCAGTGATAACACACACACACACACACACACACACACACACACACAAATATCTCACAACTCACTCAATTATACCAATACTGTATACTGTACGGATTTAGATAAGACTGTTCTCTCTGATAAAGACTGCCAAACAGCAGTCGTCATCACAAAGTCGTTACAGCTACATGGAAATGTGCGGTCAGACACAGACGGAGGAGAAAAGGCAGACAAGGAATAAACAACATTCTCCTCCGAAAGATGGAGGATGAGGTGCTGGTTACCCTCTCCTGCTTCCTGCGTCCCGCCAGGGAGCATGAGGAAATAGGACAAAGAAGCTTCAGTTCTTGCTGCCAGACGCTTAGATAAGATTACAACAAGGTAATTGGAGCAGCAAAAAACTTATTTTTCTCCATACAATGTCCTTTTATATGGTGTGAGGAGAATAAGGGCAGCCTTTGAAATGGCGGGCCAAAAACAGCAGAGAGCGAGGATGATGTACTTTAATTCAGTACAGTGGAGAACGGGGTGGGGGGACATGTCCAATTAGGTAGCTATGGAAACACTCCATCTTCTCCACCTCTCTAGCTGCCCTCCTCTTCCTCCACCTCCATAATGCCGCTCTCAATTGCCGCGCCTGTTCGGCTGATACGTCATTTGCGCGAGTAATTGTTCTGCTGTCAATTTCCCGATAGAGCAGTCTGGGCGCAGCACGCCTGCTCTCAGGCCTCTGACTTGACCAGTCGATGGAGACCTGTCGATCAGCAGGGGATGCACGCTGGGTGAATACTGGAGGGAGCTGGGTGTATGTGTTGTGTGTGTGTTTCCGTGTGGATGCGCCTAAGAGGACATGTGATAGACTTTTTAAATGTGTTTTTAAGGGTCACTTCACCCGAATTATGAAAAAGCACATTTTCTCACTTACCACTAGCCATACGTATCATTTTTGTTTTTAAAGGCCCTGAGAACTTATTTTCTCAATTAGCTTCTTACTATGGAGTCCTATATGTACACACTTTCCTGGCATACAGTCTGGGTTAGTTCACGAGAAATTCCTGAATGTTTTTCTTTTTCTCTGTAGTCTTTTCACTTGTTTGTGGGCGGGGCTTCATTTGGATATAAGGTTATGTTTTCCAGTTCCACAACATCACCAATTTAGTAACATTTGACAGTTGTCGTGAAAACTGAAAAATTGATTGTTGTCTATTGCAGATGAGAGTTTGTATTTAAATACCAGAGACACAATATTTGGTGAGTTGTTTAGTCACTGTCAATCAAATATAGTCAAACCACACCCACACAGTCCTGATGAAGCAGGTTTTTGAGTGTTAAATTACACATAAATAGGTTGTTCTGTCGTTTTTGTTCTTCTTTGTAAGGACTATTTCTTTAGTAGAAATTAGTTAGTAAAAACAAAAATGGAGAGTAATGTGTAGAGGACAAAACCCAGAAAGGCCTCTTATCAGTTTTTTTGGCTAGCAGCTCTGTGGGTGCTGTACTTAAGCAGGGTCCCTCAGTTAAATTATTTGTATCTATAGAAAAATAGCAACAAAATTACTGCCCGAGATACATGATGCAACTAACTGTTTGTTGTTTATAGGGGCTGGTTGTGTGTAGGTGCGGTACTGTCTATAGTACTGAAACAGAGTGGAGGAGCTTGATAGACAGAAACACAGACAGAACCCGTCACTTTTTTCAGTTTCTAAATAAATAGAAAATTTTCAATTTTTAATTCCATTTCCCCTCATTGTAATAATCCACAAAGGAGGGGTGGTTGTGGAGGTAGAGCGGGTCGTCTAGTAATCAAAGGGTCACATTCCAGGCTCTCCCGGTCCTGTTGAAGTGTCCTTGGGCAAGATACTGAACCCAAAATGAATCCCGTTATTACATCGGCATTGTTTTTTCCACACTGAACCAAACAACGCCGGCATGATGCTGCCGATGTATTATTTTAGATCACATTCCGGACGCAAACGAGGCTTGTTTGTGTGCTGTCCTGCTGACTCCCCTGTTTACACAGACATCAGTGCAGCTGTGTTACTACCTCGACTGCGGGCTTAACGGTGGAACTGAAATGCAACCCCTGTTCTGTGTAAATACGTTTTATACAGAATGGCGAGGTGGAATTTATTTATTTGCTCAGGACAATAATTATAAGTTATGGAACACAAACAAAACATAAAAAATAACAAAAAGACAAAATGACAAGATGATGGCATACTGCTTTTAACAGCCCCCTCAGTCACTAATTGTGTGACTAATATTTGAGATGGCGTGCTCAGCAATAAACACAAATACAACAGAAGCTGATAGAAATATTAGTTTTGCAAATATTTTATCATAAACCAAAGTATTAGACAAATTTTGACCTGATGATGCGATCATTATTACTACAATTTGTCCTGTGATTCCATGATTAATGAGTTTTTCTTTTTAAAAATACAACTATTTCTTTATGAGGAAGAAGACTTGTTCAGTTACAGTAGACATGAAATTATGAGGGAGATTTGCTGTATAAAAACAACAAAAGCAAACTGTATTAATGATTGTAGAAAATGCACTTATACCATACTGCCATTCAATGCTGCAGTATGAAGAGTAAGGCTAAATCACAGAGATTTATGGATTTTCTAGAAAAGATTAGATTTTTCAATGCACAAACAATTTCCTTTCACCTCCACTGTGCTGGAGTGGAAGCAGAAATCTCGGAGAGAGATAGGGTTATTTGTGTGAACTGACCTTTGATGAAAACCACGAGGCTTCATAAATTGTTTACTGCACATGAGGGGGCTCAATTATGCTCCCATGTTTCAGTACATATACTCCCCAGTAAACAGATACATTGAAGACAAAGAAATATATAGATGAAGGAAGCTGCAAAGACACCTAGCATCTCAATAGACTTGTTGAAGGGACTATTTTTGGCACGAGTAATATTATTTTTCACTCTGCACGAGATAGGAAGTCAGTCCTGATAAGTGTTTGTGAAACCCATTTGCAGTTCATGCGGGAGATGGTCCATGCAGAGGGAAAACACACAGCCCACACATACGCACACATACACAGACGCACAGTTGCAGAAAATGCACACAACTGTATTTGTGTCAGTCGATAAGACAGTGCTGAGAGACAGCGAGAGACGGAGTGGGGGAGGCGTACAGAGGGGGAGACAGTGAGACAGAGAGAGGGGGGTGAGGGAGAGAGAGAGAGATGAACTGAGAGATTAGAGAGGGAGAGCAATGGAGGGAGGCAGAGGGCTGATCGAGAAGCGCTCCCCACCGGCTCACTAAAATCATCGCCGGCCCAATTTCACAGGAAGCACTAAACCCGTCCATTATCTCCTGGCTCGCTGGCTGTCAGACACAGGCTCATCTACACCCTGACAGATGATGGTCTGTCTGTCTGCGTCTGTCCTTAACACACACACACACACACCCCCGCACATACACAAAAACACCAGACATGCACACACACACGTGGAGTAACCTCCCAGCTCGTTACATAATTCATGCACTGTGTACCTGTGCCCCCGGGAATGTATAGTTGATATGAGGGTAAGGAGAGGTTGCGTGTGTCTGTATCTCTGTATGTGTGTGCATGTGCGCGTTTCTCACCAGACTTGTCTCTCGTTTCTCCTCTGCCAGCCCTTTAATATCATTCAGCTCTTACTCTTACATAATCAGCTCACAGTAGTCTCGCTTTGAAAAAGCCACTAATAACAGAGAGCAAGTTTTTAGGCAACAGTGCTGAGGGAAGTGCCTCTGTTCTGGCGCTTTAATGACACAAGAACAACTTCTTGTAAGGAAACATTTG
This sequence comes from Micropterus salmoides, assembly GCF_014851395.1. Lineage (NCBI taxonomy): Eukaryota > Metazoa > Chordata > Actinopteri > Centrarchiformes > Centrarchidae > Micropterus > Micropterus salmoides. Next base: position 9,282,112 of record NW_024040928.1, read on the forward strand.
AATTCAAATACATTTCTGACCCTGTCTTTCTCTTTGATGTCTGCTGCTCTGAGTGTTGCCTGCAGCAACAGTATGCCACCATTTGAGATAATAATTCTCTTTTTTAAAAGCATCATTTGGGCAGCCCTTCGCCCTGAGAATCCATAATGTGCCAACATCTAAAATGGGGTAATCCAGCATCAAATAAAGTTTTAATTGTGTGGAAAATGTATTTAAAATGACTATAAACACAGATTTTCTTTTTGGTTTGAAAACTTTATTTCAGAAATAGTTCCGACATTTTGGGAAATACACTAATTTTCTTTCACACAGAGAATTACATAAGAAGACTGATACCACTCTACCACACATATATGTCTGTTAAATATAACACAGTCAGCAGCTGGTTCGCTTAGCTTAGGATAAAAACTGGAATAAGGATGAAACAGCTAGCTTGGTTCCACCTGAAGGTAACAAAATATGCCCATCAGCACCTCCAATTGTATTTCTTTTTTAATAATCAGTACAAACACTGAAGTGTAAAAATGACAGTTAGCCATTTTACTGGTGGTTATGTGCTGGACTATTTCTTGGCTTGGATCAGTAACTTCCTGGAGTCTCCACTGGTCAAATGTAAAATTGTTGTTTTTATGCTTTGGATTTTGTGCAAACAAACAAGGCCTAATGTGTTATTCAGAGAGCTTAAGAGGTGCCAGTAGGTGGATATTGTTACCTTTGGATCTAGTCAGGCTAGCTATTTACCCTTGTTTCAGTCTTATGTGCTAAATTAAGCTAACCATCTGAAGGCTTTGGCTTATATTTAATACACACAGAGTGGTATTTAATACACACAGAGTGGTATCAATATTCTTATCTAACGTCTCCCAGAGAGTGAACTGTTACTTTAATGCAAGGAATTTTGTGGGTTGTGTTTAAATTTCACATATATGTACATGTATGTTAAAGTATTTTCCAGAGCCAAATGTTAAACAAAAAGACTATGTTCAAATCAATGGCAATCATCCCTGTGCTGCACCTTTCAAGGGTATTTTGTTGTGAAAAAACCTGCCTGTGGATAAGATCTTTGCACTGGGAGCACAGCTGTTAGTGTTTTGAATCACGCAGAGTTGTACTCTGTGTGTTTTCCCTGCTACCTTAGAGTTATGGCAGCTTGGTTAAAGTGTTTTTTCTGTTGTTGCGTCCTTCACAGGTCCCTGGTGGGTCCGCCTGAAATGTTTCTGCAGGTTTGTACGGTGAATAACTACAGAGTTTGGCCAATAACATGTCAGAAGCTATGGTTGGACCCACCCATCATTTCAGCTATGGTCGGCTCATTATAATGATAGAGCAATAACTTGGGGTGGGGGGGAATGGAAAATACTGAGTAGGACGGTAATAATGATAAGGAGAAAACAACAGGAATGGAAAAGGTCATATACTGACCACTGAATTTTCTGTTGCCATGGGTGTAGGTCAACATTTTCACAGAAATAAACTATTATTGAAGACTAAAATCACATTTGTTTCGTTTCCCTCCATTTCCATTTTCAGATTTAATGTGTTTCATGTCTTCAACTGAGAAGAGCCATGAGATATCAAGCAGTTGGCTTTCATTTTCACTTGGGCCCACATGAGACATTGAAATAAACTGCAATATATAAGATTGACCAACATATCAAAATGGGATGTCCACACTTACACTGCAGGGGAAATACTCAGCCTCATGCAATCATCTACTGTATGAAAATACGGTAAATGGAAAATGGATTGTACTTATACCGTCCATTTAAACGTAGCACCTTGATAGTCTTCCTTTGAGTAATCTTCCAACCACTCAAAGCACATTACACTACATGTTGTATGCTGCCTTCAAATGGTGATAAGGAGTTCATGGTTTCCACAGGAGAAGTCGAGCATATGATATGGGTGGTGTTCATGTGGGTAGAGTTGTGAGAACACTGTTGCTAGGCAACCGGGTAACCATAATGGAGGCCCAAAGACTCCGAGTTGCTCTCAGACGATGACCAAAGATTAAAGGAATGCATGCGTCTAATGGTTACAGTAATGTCGTTGCAATCTGCGCCTTTCCTAGTTTTGGTGTTACATTACTAATAAATAGCAAACATTAATATTCATGTCTGGAAGGAGAATAATTTAGCTGGTGAGTGGGTAATTCTCTTTAAAATGGGGAAGTGCAAAAGCATAATAAGGAAAGAGAAACCACACACACCACAACTTGGTAGACACTGGTTTAAAAAGGAAACAACAGCTCTGTCATAATACAAAAGGTGATGGTAACAATGGCAACATGTCCCCTGAGGACACTGTGTTGAAGCTTGCGTGTGAAAGAAAGTGCTTGTGAAACCACATCTGTGACAAAGACTGCAAATGTTGTCTCCTGTCTTACCTATCATGGGTGATTCAATGAAGCTCCAGGTGTTGCTCTGTGGTACATAGGACTGGAGGACACCCGCCGAGCGCCCGGCCTCGTTCACACCTCCGAACACGTAGACCTTCCCTCCGCATACCGTGGCTGCCGCAGAGTGGACCGGCTTAGGAAGAGGAGAAACCGTCTCCCACTGGTTGGTGATAGTGTCGTACCTGGAGAGAAAAAAGAGAGATGTTTAGATGTTTTGCATCTGTGTACACCATTAACTAACTTAAACCTTGGAGGTTAACCTTGAAAAAACCCCAAAAGACGTCAAGAGAAAGTAGAAGAGATGCAGGACAAGGTTCAAACTTTAACACTGATAAGTAAAGTCATAAGCCCACTTCCATTAAACAGATTCACAGTGGGGAGTCTCTAAATTACTTACAAAATCTCTAATGATTCAAAAACTCTGCAGTTAGTCATTTACACCGACACCCACACCAATAGTACAGAAACAGTCTGATTTCAAAGTTCCCACAGCTCTGAATTCACTATGAAACACTCATTTTGGCTGCAGGGCTGACAGATATAATTAGCAGAATGCCTACACCACCAGGGAAGATGAAAAAGACCAACCATTACGTACAATGACAGCAATTAAAGCAATTACACAAAGCAACATATGTTGGGAGCTACAAGCCATTAGTCTCTAGAGTTGGGCTGTGTGTCAGCGCTTTGGACCTTTCTCACTGAGCCCTCTTTGGCAGAGACATCAACGCCGAGCCTAAAACTCAGCCGACCCAATCCGCCACAAACAGATGAAAGGGCCTGACACAATGGGCTGCATCTGAACAAGACACTGTCTTGTGGTATTGTGCGCGTTTATATGTATATTTCTTAAACTTGCGTGTGTGTGTTTAGACATGTTTGTGTGTGTGTTTTTTGCCCCGTGGTTCTATTAGCGTGGTGTGTTAGCAGTGTAATCCCGTGTCCATGGGCCACTGATCAAAGCAGCCGCGCCGACAGCCTTCCAGCTGGAGTAGGCCTCATTAAAGAGCCGCAAACAGGTCCAGGATCTGTGATTAAAACATACATCCATTTAGACTACAGCAAGCCTCCTTGATCAAGGGTGTGTCTTTGTTATAAAAGAAAAACACCTTTTCTCCAAGGACAACAAACCTCACATATTAAACACTCGAGAAATGCTTTACTGCTCAAAAAGTAGGCCCCCATACTGTCACTTCAAAGCTTCAAAACTTTAAAGTATGATTTTTTTTTCAGTGGGTTCTATGACCTTCATTAGGCACTTTGCCTAATGTTAGGTGAGCAAACAGGTGTTTACTTCCTTTACTTTTCTTTTACTTTCCCATCTGACATAACAAAGACAGGCGAAGGTATTTTTTTTCAGTCTACGGATGCTTTACTCGTTCAACTCCTGTTTCACTTAAAGTGAGGCTGAATTTAAATGAAACCTGGAAGCACTGGTTGCATACAGTTTCCTTTGAGAAGGCAGTTAGATAAAGTGCGAGAGGAGATGGGTGAATTAGCCTTTGGGAATATTCTCTTAGGGGGTCTGATAATGTTCCTGGCAACAGCTGCTGAGGGGATTGGTTTAAATCCACCAGCAGTCTGAGAAAGTGGTGACAGAAGACACTCTGGGAAAGGTGGACTCGAAACACACAGAGTGCCAATTAGCACTGTTTAAACAGGGACACGCACACCAGCATCATGTTGAGTAACTGAGCCCTGCTGAGACAGAAGGACTAACACGTGTCTTATTCTCTAGCAGATGTAATTACCCCTCGGACCACACTGGGGGAGGTTCATAAATTTAAGGGTCAGACACTGCTGAGTGAAGCTGATTACGAAATAGACAAAAGGCCAACAGGACTACTGCAAACAGCTGGTCATGATGAGAAAAGATAAAAGAAAACAATCCTAAACACTCAATTCTGCACAGCAAATCCAGCCTGCTTACTGTTAAAGTTAGCTTGAAAATGAGACAGATATAATGTCTTGCTGTTTTTCTGGCTATTACTCATCCTCAAATTTGGTTTCAGTTGTTAGTTGTTTTTTTTACACATATTTGTGACTAAATAAGCAACAAAGTTATAGCTGCACTAATCAATATTTTGACTAGTGAACATAGTGGAGCATTTAGCAGATAAAGAGCCAGATATTTCCCTCAGGAGTTTATAGAGACCAAAAACTAAAGCTACAACTATAATTATAAAATAACTGATTATTAAATAATTGCTTATGCTACTCCTTGTCAGCTGACCAAAGAGGCCACTGTTTGCTAACAACTTCATAAGCTGATAATATGTAAATGTTGTGTTTACAGGTTGTTTCTGCTGCCCTAGAGTGGTAAAAAAAACACACAACTATTATCATCACTTTAGCTTCAAAAAAGGTTAACAAAACATCTTATTTATATATTTTACCCTCAAAAACCAAGCTTATCTTACAGCAGGGTGTAGTTTGATCAAATGATCAGATTCTGATTGCTATATTTTTAAATTCTGACAGGTGTGTGGGAATACTTGACATCACATTTTTCTAACACAGTCTTCAAAAGCAGTGATAAAAGCACAGACATAAGACAAAAACAGAAATCTGTCATAATCACCAGTATCATCATAACTTTGATAAAAGTGTGCATATGTTAGACCCTTATCATCTCTTTTAGTAGGAAGCAGATCAAGAAAATAGGTTTTAAAGGGCCACTAATGTAAACACGGCACAGCTATCATGCTGTCAAAAGGGTCACAAGTTCTGATAAAGAGGAACACGAGCAGGTCAGAAGAAACTCTGTGTCTCAGACAGCCTCTGAGGTCACGCATCAGATTGAATTCATTACACGTGTGATTCACCATCAAACATTTCATATGAGCCGTGACATTAGGACTGACACTAAAAAGATTCTCAGAGTGGGTGTATATGGTTCGATTATATCTCCAAGACAGAGGAGATGGAGAAAGGAAAGAGACGGAGAGAAAAAAAGCCCACTTCATTACAAAAACAAAGACTATAGGCTTCTCTCCTTGTCTTTCCTCTGAAGCTCTCTGTCAGACAGAAAAGGCAGACAGAGCTTTTTCATTGTCAACTAAGACACTATAGGAGTTTATCCATCAACATGTGGCATTGCATCGATTGTTTTTTTTTTTTTTTTTTTAAAGTGCTTATACACAAAGACTGATCACCACATGAAGCCGTGTAATCGCTTGTAGCTCATGACAAGGCTCGTTTCATCACACAGGGAAAATCATCTCGAAAATACGGCTGCGGGGGTTACAACAGAATGAACAATGTAGGTTTGTGTTCTTTTATGTGGGGAGAGAGACGGAAAGAAAGACAGCTAGGAAGGCTAGACAGAGATTGTGAATGAAAGAAAGAGGCCAGACCTTCAACTAGATATGCCTCTAAAAATGTAATCTGGATAAAGAGAAACACGTTAATGCTCCCAGCCCGCACTGCTACTGACACGTCAACAAATGAGAATCATAATTAGATGTCAGCCAGGTGTAAAAGCGGCCCACTGATATGTGTTGGTAAAAGAGTACGAGCCAATGTTTCTCTGTCCTCCGTTTTCCACTGACCCGTCTTGCTAAGAACCATAATGTTTGATAACAACAGGTGAAATTGGACAGTTGCAGTGGAAATGTACAGTCACACCTGCCATGTTTGTTTATGTTGACAGCAGACGGATTTGCCATCTCCCCACCTGCTTGCTTGCTTTGCATAGTGCACATGCAGAATTACATCCAACCTTAATATGCCAGTCTGCAACCTACATAATGAAGAAAGTATATACACAAATACCAGGTGTTAAATACAAGGGTGGGAATGGATTGGGCATTATGTGAGTGGCATATTTACACATGAACCAAATATTTATTCATTATGGGGGGTGATCTGCCCCAGCAAGACTTACTGGATCAAAAAGGTGAAAGTATATAACCACATTTTTTTTTTTACATATCTACTTTGGTTCTAATGTATGTATCTATTCTCTGTTTTAGAGTTGTTGTTGTTTTAACAATTGCCTTTATAAGTGGTGTTATCCTTTTTTTAAACTGTCACCAAATCCCAGAAAACAACCAAAACCAACTATGTGGTAGGCCATCTCTCAATAGTGGAACTTCCCTGCCCCGGCTGATGCACTCAGCCACAAGCCCTTTCAATCAAACCGACATTAATTTTAAAGGAATGAGTCATGAATGTATAGTTTCATTTGTTTTATCCCTAAATAATTTTCTTGAATAACTGGGCACTGCAGTTTTTAAGTAACATTACTTAAACGGGAGCATTTGATGGTAACTAGTTTAGGTGGCAGATTAATGAATGTGCCACTCAAAATTAACTCCAGTGCCCATGTTGATTGTAATGAAGTAACATGTCATCCACCTCACTGATGTGTTCTTAACAGTTTTTGAACAACAGTGGAGCTCTATAAGCCAAATCAGGCTTTGACTACACGGGTAATATTTGTTAGTAGGATATATTAAATCAGTTTAGCTCTTTTTATGGTTTTTGTTGACAAAAATGTCGAATATGGCTAGCCTTATCCTTTAAAGCCAAAGTTGATCTGGCTCCTGACTATTTCCAACCTGCCTGAGTGTAGGTCTCCATTAGTAGTTTGCAGGTGAGGCTAAAAACCAGAGGAGACTGGGCGTTGCAATGGCCTATTTTTTTTTATTTTTTAGCCTTTATTTATTCAGGGAGCTTCACTGAGAGCATCCTCTCATTTGCAGGAAAGCCCTGATCACATTCACATCTGGAAGCTGCCCAGCACAAACTGTTCTGCAGGCCACTGAGCAGCTCCACTGGAGCCGTTGGATATGGGCCTTGCTCAAGGGCACCTCAGTGGTGGTAAATGAGGGAGGGCAAGCACCGTGTGTTTTACTTTCCACACCCAGATTTTATCCTGCCGGTCCAGGGATTGAACTGGCGACCTCACAGTCACAAGCTCGCTTCTCTAACCTCTGGGGCCTTTGGGCCACCACTGCCCCCAACGGATGTTCTAAAATCCATTTCTGTCCTCTTCAAGGAACTGGAACATGTGTCTGGGCGTGGGCTTCACTAGCTAAGAATATGTCACTCAGTGATGATGTCATCACAGGAGCACGGAGAAAATGTGGCACATAAGAAACAGATATTGCCCCTTGGGCCCTCGCTTTGTAACTAGGAAACCTACATCTGAGTCACAGACCATGAAAATGAATGGATGCAGTAAAATGTCAGTTGTTACGCAGCCTTCTATTAGATTTGCTTGGTGGCTTGGTAACGCATCTCAAAGCCTTTTGTGAGCCATCTTGTTTATCTCTGACTATGGAGCAGCATCAAAATTCTACGGAAGGAGGAATAAATATAGAAAGCATGAATCACTAAGTGTGATATAATGTGATATGGGAAGTCAAGATAGATAAACATATGGCTGCACTTTGTTGCTATACATTGGTGACTCAAGAGATTGAACTCATACAGTAGGCAATGACAAATTTACAAGTAGTTGACCCATGCCTGCCTCTTGACGCTGACCACATACCCTCCATTTTCGACCATCTACATAATACACAGAGTAGCTATCTGTATCTATCGCTTACTAAAACCATCTTATCATGTAGAAGGCGCCTGAGGCTTCACAGCCAATTCACTAATGTGGTTACCTGCAGGGCAGTGAGGATGATGAACCACGCTTCAATCCATCCTTCTTTTTCTCTCTCTTTCACACACAAACACACACATGACACACTATAATAGATGGGCTGCCAGTCTTTGAGATACTGACATGTATCCATTTCCCCTGAGATACAAACTATAGCATATATAGAGTGAGAAACGAGAGCGGGGACATAGAAGGAGGAATTAAAAAAATGCCTTGCTCAGATAATAACACCGCTTGGACTCTATACACCTCAAAATTGACAAAAGATTCATTAAGAAGCAGAATAATGCATCATGCTACAGTTAAAACCACACAGGAATGGCATGTAAACACTGGCTACATAACAATAGTTATACAGTATCCCCCACACTAGCTATTAAAAGCCAAACAGCTCGTAGTGGCAGATGATGCACAAACAGGAAAGACACACTAACAAGACCTGCTTTCATTCAAGTTGTCAAATACACTTACAACACACAGGTCTGCAACAACAGCAGTGGAACCTTTAGAAACTGAGTCTGTGCACTGGAATACAATGGAAGTTGGTAAAAAGAAAAAAAGAAATGCATTAATCGCCTGCAGAGAGGAGCTGATGCTCCAGATTCTATCAAGCAGCAACTCATGCCCTTAAGTTACAAATTCACATTAATCCCAGCAACAGCCCAGCTATCTATCTGGCTGGCTCGCATGAACACTATCTCTCTGTCTATCTTGCATTCTCTTCCTGCTGCCCACATGCAGCCTCAGATGCACTTGTACATATCAACATGGGATACCTCTGTGTTAGTCGTGTGGGTAAATTTGCATTTTTTGCAAAACATAAAGTGATTGTGCTACCACAACAAAGTGTCACATTTGGTTTTGATCACCACAGATCTGTTCACTGCACTGATTGTATTTTTTAGCATTGTGGTTTGAGACAATGTCAGTTGGTTGGTAGATCCACCACTTTAGCCCAGACTACATCTCAACAACCACCAAGTGGTGGTGATGGCGCAATGGATAAGACTATGCCTTTGGTGTGAGCGACCCGGGTTCCATCCCCCACTGTGACCCAGAGGCGTGCGACCTCTGACATGTATAGCAATTGTAAGTCGCTTTGGATAAAAGCATCAGCTAAATGAATAAATGTCAATGTAAACCACTGAATTAAATACCAATTGTAAGTGTGGTAATCGCTCGACTTTTCATCATATAACAGCACGATCAGGTCAAACTTTTAATTTGTCCGAAACTTATATTTATGAACAAATGCTTGCAATGACATTCCCTTCAGCCTCAGCTGCACTTAAAGTTCAGTGCTTTTTAGAAAATGTTAGTATGCTAACGTGCTACACTACAATGGTGAAAACAGTAAACAAACCTGCTAAACATCTGCATGTTAACATTGCCATTGTGAGGATGTTAGCATGCTGATGTCAGCTGTGCCTCACAGCGGCATGTCTGTAGACTTTTAGTCTTGCTGTATGTGTGTTCCTTAGGCTATTTATGTATTCAGTTTATACTGAGTTTTTCTTTCCTCTTTTGATTTCAAAGATTAATCATGTGAGCCTTGACTTACTGACTTTGTGAAGAGATTTGTGCATTAAGTTGACTCAGGGACTATACAGACACTTGACTGACTGTTTTATTTTAACCCCCTAGTCTGCAAGCTCCCCCATCTGGTGTCAAATGTCATTAAACCAGACGATCTTAATATAAGACATTTGCATGCATCCACATGTTTGACAATAGTTTGATTTGGTTTCTATACTGCCATTGGAACAGGCACAAGAGGGAGGGAGTGCAAGTGTATGTGAGTGCATCAATTCCTCATAGCCCTCTGTTTCCTGTCAGGAGTAATGAACTGAGAGGTTGTGATTTGGCTTGAGGAAAAAAGGGCTACTGTGTGAATCAGCTCTGGCCTGGAGGGCATTCAAAACAATTTGCACACAAACATAATTTGCTTACATTAACATTTTGCACGTTTGCCCATGGATGTTCATTAGTAGTTAGGTGGGGGAGATCTCGACAATGTGGCATAAACTATTCTATAGAGTCCTAGTAAGAAGAAAATGCAGTTGAAATTGTCTGCTGAACTGTCATTTTAAAGCAAATTTTGCAGCACATTTGTACGTGCATGCAGGCTGTTTTGACAAAGGAAGCTGCTGATAGGGACTGTGGATGTTCATTTGAAATCATTCAACTGTGTCTTCCTGCTTCTTTGCATATTTGCTAGTATCTCATCCAAAATGCTTTACTCACACCTGGGCGAGATCACTGTGTGGATGAGGACGACAGAAGGAAAGGGGTAAAGAAGGGAAATGTGAAGGAAAGGGGGTGGGGGTGGGGGGGTGAAGAAGAGGAAATGAAAACCAGGAAAGGAGAGTTGTGATAATATTTTTTTGCATTAATTTGAATGTCTATCAAGTCAGACAAAAGATAGACGTGCATAAAGGCGAACAGGAGAGAGGACATCCATTTTGGAGGAGGAGGAGAATAGTGAGAGAGGGTGCGAGAGGACACAGTTAGAGTCGGTCTGTGTTGTGTCAGCTGCCATCTGTGTGTCAGAGCACATCACAGAAACTGTGAGGCCTGTGCCCACACCTCCACTATCACCCTGCTGTCTGCTGGGCACCAACACTGGCAAATACGCATGTTTTTTTCAACTGAGACCCCATTTGGTTGAAAAATCAGTATCTCTGCATTTTCTACAAGGAATTTGTCCTTCCTTGATTGAATAGATTTATTTCTGAAGGACTGAAACCAAAACCATTGGTATTTTAATGTCCTGTACTCAAACTCTAATGTAGCTGCACTGGAATAACCTCTTTGAATGTGAAGTCATCTGCGTCTGGCCACTTAACCTTGAAAATAAAATACAAGACAGAGTTCCAAAATGGGCCCAGAAATCGAGGTATTTATCTAATAGCTTTTTATAGCAAGATACTATAATGCAAAGTGATTCTATTTAGTTGCTAAGAGACATGTTTCCTGTCATTATGGCCTTGGTTGCAGTGTTTATTGCATCAAGGTACCGAACTGGAGATCATTTTATGATCTCAACATTTAATCTAATATGCAATTTGACTTTTGTACTGATGTTTTTAGGACACACAGAAGTCGTCAAATGTGGCGGGAGTTACACACACGCCCTCGCCTTTTGCTATGCTCTATTTCACAAACGACAGCTTTGAGCAAATTGTCAGAGATGAAAACAAAAACAGCAGCTTTGTGACAACTAATTTGAACTTGTTTGTATGCACCTCTGTTCCCTTTGTTGATTCTCTCTGCATGTGACAGCTGTTTGGACCTGTGTTCTTTGTCTCGAGGTTGCTAATCAATGTCTGATGGTGAAATCTACTGCCTTGTAGAGGAAGGACTCAAGAGCTGCTCAGACATGTTAATGTTGTGGGTATTTGCATCCTATAGGAAGCGTATCAATTTGCTGACATACTTGCAGCTTCACCTGGAGAACTGTAAGGAAGACACAACAGTAGTCATATTTAACACATCACATCTATGACTAGTGCTGTACTGTCCATGGCTCTCAACTAAAAACTGCTTAAGGTGTTCCACCAACCCCCTTGTTTCTAAATGAGGGTGCATTGGCTAATTGTTTGTTTGTCCTTCTAAGTTATAAGAAGCTACTAGCTAGTTGCAAACTGGGCAATTACTAAATTGAGTTGCACCATTAAAACTTAGGGAATGTCTTATCTAGTAAAGACTTTAGCACCACAAGCTAACTGCCAAAATAACAGTAAACTTTCAATCTTTTGTAAATATAGTGTTAGACCTCAACTTGAGAGAACAAAGAGAGAGGCCTACACAGAAAAGAAAAACCCTGCCATGGAAACAAAGGACAATGCACCAAACAGCATAATGGATCTCCATACCTGCAGAAGAAGAACAAACCATTCTTTTACTGAGAGAAGGTAACCCTCTCTCTCCATACATTAAGTCGACTCCACTGTTCCCTCTCACTGCCTTTGAGGGATCAGTTGCGCCGCTGGAACTGTGACAAGAGCAGGGCCCCGGCGAATTGTCAGAACCGAGCCGAGAGAAAACTCCACTCCACTTATAGAATTTCCTATAATGACTGATGCAAGAGGCTTTTGTATGTCTGGGCAGAAGATGATAGATCTATAACTGTGTTATTGTAATTTGTATAAGCTTCATGTGGGAAATTTTCAGTGAAAAGTATTCTGTGGGATATATAAGGCGTCCTGTTTTTGTGAACTTCCGTGCATTGATATTGTACCACTACCATGCAGCTGGGTCATGAAAGCTTTGTTCAAATTAATGAGCGTGTAACTAATAACAGCACTTTATCAAGACCGAAGTCCGAGAACACGGTTGCTGAATTAAAGTTTACAGCCAGTTTCTGTGTGATAAAGTGGCAGTTATCGTGCTTTACCACAGAAGTTAGGATTAGTATATTTTTCTGGTGTTAGTTCTTGCAATAGGAGCGCAAAGACAATAGCAAATTCTATCTAAACAAAGCCAGTACCCGCTGGGGAATACAGAATTCACTGCTGGTGGCTTTATGTTAGAGTGGCATTATGTACCTGACTGTGGCAACCAGGATCACATATACCTTTTTCTCTTGCTTCCTTTCTGTACTAACCCACACGCACACACATGCTTTCACGCTTTGCGCTCATCCACACTGAGACCCACAATTGTAGGAAAATTTCAGCTGTGCACTCCGCCATTTTGGGTGAGGGCAAAAAGAGTTTATTCTCCATTTTGGGTCAAGGCCTACCTGCCATTTTGGATTATGATGTGAACATCCATGTGGGCCACCATTTTCCTCACTCTTAACCCCTCCTCCATTGTCACACATACCCACCTACACTTATGCACACACATGCCTGCTTATTGTTGTATGCTTGTTTTTTGTATCTCATGTTGTTTAGAATAGATGGTAGTGATTTATTTACTTAAGCTGATGATCGTTGATCTATGCTAAAGTTAAATTTAAAGGAGTTGTTGCCTGTGGTTATTTGTGTATAGTATTGTAGTAACAGTTTGTTATTACAGCCAGTGTACTGTTTCACCCTTCACTGTCCCTCCTTATTTATGTAATAGTGTTTCATTATTGCCATTTATAGGTGGACCAACCTTTTTGATACTGTTTTCACATTCAGTTATTGGTCCCTGATTCCATGGTGGTGCCCTGTAATTACTAATATTTAAGAATACTTTTTAATATTAATAACTTTATCAATATTTCTAAAATATATGATATTTAGCTAACAACCAAACCTGCCCCTACTTTGATCCCCGACAATAGGTAAAACAGTAATCATGTACATGTCTAAAATGAAAATGAAATATCTGATTGTGCTAACCTAGCTGACGCTATTCTAGTTCTTTTTTTAATGATTTTTTTCCAAGTTGAGATTATTAAACATCCATTATTAAACATTAAACAGTTTTTTAAATGTGTCAGACAATTTTCCTTCTTTTAAAAATCTAAATGAGTCATATTACCCAGCTTGTATTAGTTTTGTCTGTTGCAGTTACTGGGTGTAAAGATTCAGTACTAATTTCTACATAAGAATTAGTTTGTGTGACTCACAGATCAGAGTACAACTCATGGATAGTAATAGATTCCAATATGACGTAGCAATGGAGTCTAAACATCAGATACATGTGTTGTTCTATGTTTTGGAGTTGGCATTTGACGTGTTTACATGTTATGTGCTGGCTCTGTATCTCCTCGGGCTCAATAAACCATGCTGTGCAAGTCTTCATCAGTCTCTGAAATTTCTTCCCACCTGAACCTGGCTCACATTATTTCTTCAACAGTATATTATGACTAGGCTACATTTACGCTTTCAAAGAGCTGTTCTCCGCACATTCTTGTCACAGGCATGGCCATGGTATAGACAGGAGACCTGGTAACATTTTATATTTGTTTCATTTTTAAGGATTTTCAGACATGAAGATGTAAAAGATTTATCCCTGTAATCAACCTGTGACTCAGATTTATCTCGGGGTGTCAGATTAATTTCGGGGCCCTTTGAAGGATCCTGACCCCCACAGGGTTGGAAGCCACTGATTTAACCTTTGACACACTTTCATTTATGAACTCCCAAATCTCTCTCATTCACCTCAAGGGCAGAGCCGTTTTCCTTGTTATTTGCTCATGATACACACATTTGACAGTTTGAGTACGATGACATCTGGTGATCTGATGGAGTCTTGCTCTCTGTACGGATGGCCTCGGAGTGAGTTCAACTGACTGACCGAAGTCAAGGTCAGCCAGAAGATACACACACAAAACACAGCCCACTGCAATCACTGCAGGAGACCACACACGTGTACACACACACACACACACACACACACACACACCCCTCATTAACTCTGATGGATTACAGGACATTTCAGGCTAATAACACAGACATACGTGTACAGGCCATGAAAAAATTTGCACAAGCACAAATACACAAATCCTAACCCTAAAGCAGGTATTTCCCCTGAAATGTAACGATTTACGTTACGGGAACTTCCATTTTGTCTCGAAAAGGAATGCGAGTCCCTACAATGTAACCGCATAAACAGATTTATGTCCCCACAACATGTGTAATACAAGTCCACATACACACATAGACTACACTGTGGCAGTATATACAAATACAGATGGACACAGACCTGTCACCTCAGTGTCACCTTCAGCTAATCCTTGCGAGACAGAGAGCATTCCATCCACTGGCCACACAGATTTACCCATAATCCCTGTGAATGAACTCATTCAGAGCAGAAGTGTGCTTCCTCAGTGTGTGAGCACACAATCTGCTCATGGACTGTATGTGTCCACACACACATTTTCTGTACGTAAATAAACTGCAGATATGCTATACGACACTTGTGTAAACTTAAAAAGGCACCTTGAAAGACTATCCGGAAGAGAATTTAGGGAGCCATGATAATAGGGAGTGTGTGCTCTTGTAGTGCCTCTGTGTGTGTGTGCGTGTGTAGACAGAGATTTAATTGGATGGGAATGTCACGTAGGACAGGGGACATGAGTGCTGCCGGTGGTGTAGGTCGTACACCAATTACTGCTCCGCGCTCTTCAAAACTAGACGGGAGATGGAAGACTGAGACCCCACTTCATTACCAAAGTAAGCCCCTGTGTTGATAGCAGCCATGTAGGGCAGCACTGTGGGGTGTAGGGTGGTGGGTAGTTGGGGTTCAAATTAAAATTGGCACCCAAATTGCTGGGGAGAAAGTGGCTGTAGCCAAAGCCTGAGGTTTAATTGCTAGTTGTGGTTTTTTTTGTGTTTTTAGGATGGTACAAACTGTGCCATGTAACTGGTGTCTATTGCAAAAAAGTGGTATAAGTCACTGCTGGAAAGTATGTCAACAGTGACACTCAATGAAATGGTTTAATTAAGAATGGTTCCATATAAGTTTGGGTTGTAAGAAATTAGAGTCTACAGCCGTGCTAGCAACTCTGTCAAGCTGCACACAGCTCACATAGTAGTACTAAATGCTAATGTCAGCATGCTAACATGCTCAAAATGACACGCTGATGTTAAGCAAGTATGATGTTTACCATGTTAACCATCTTAGTTGAGTATGTTAATGTACCAAAATTTTGCTCTGAACAAAGTATAGCTGAGGTCAACCGACATCTGTAAGGCATGGCTAAAATATTTAAATATCACTTACGTAGGAATAAACTTGAGCTTGTGTTCATATAGTACATACTGGCATGTTCATTGATACACACAGTGTGTATATGAGTACAATAAATTGAAATGTTTAAATTTTAAAAAGACAAAAGGGGAAAACAGAAGAAATAAACGAAGAAAACACACAAACAGCAGGTTATTAGGGAAGGCTGAGCTTAATCAAGGACACAATAATGGATTTTTAAAAAGGAGGGGAAGGTGCTCTCATCAAGATGCAAGCCCCCTCACCTTGTGCCAACACACACACAGACACATTCACATGAGCACAGGACGAATATATATAACAGCTAACCCTCCCACCACTGGTGTCGATCCCTCCCTAGGTGTCTGCGAGGTGTGGTGTCTGGATATTGCAATGGCTTGCCAGGCCTATGCGTTCTAAAAGGTCAGCCGTTGCTTCCTCCTGTGGGATGGCGGCGAACTGACTGCCAACACCTCGGCGGCATCTGTCAAATCCTAACCACTGATAATTAGCCAGCAACACACTGCTGCAGCCTGACTGACTGCATGAACGACGGGGTGACTGGGTGGCAGCATGATATGAGAGACAAAAAGGGGTATATACAATGGGTACACGTATTTAATATGTGTGTTTTTGACAGTGAGAGATGGAAGGTGACAAAAAGAAAAAGAGGATAAAAGAGGAAAAGATACAGAAGCAGAAAGAAGGCGAGAGAAAAACGACTTGCCTGTTGGTAAAGGCTGGAAATTGTCTGAATTGCCAGACCATCGTTTATCAACAAGGCGGAAGAACATACAGCTTGTACTACTCATTACCTTCAGCCTCTCTCTGCCTTTCCCTAATACCATCCTCGGGCACACCTGCCGCTGCTCGCCAATGTTTCTCTATAACTGTCACGCACACACACACACACACACAGACACTCGTGCACACACGCACGCTCTTTGCGTCATCTACCTCAGTGTCTCCGAGACCTCAGCGCCCCATTAGAAGACAATGAAGAGGAGACACTGTCTTTGCTGGAGCATGTCAGACAGATTCCACATCGCCGGCCTCACAGGCCCCAAATACACCCATCATCTCCTGCCCACCTAATCAGCGCTGTGCAGTGATGGAGGGAGCAATGGGACAGAAGGTGGAGGAGAGGTTGGAGAAATGTGGTTAAAAGAGGAAACCGGGGGGAGGATAGAGGGAGGCGAGGTGGAAAGAGGGGAACATGAGAGAGATGTGATGATCTGCCTGATTTGGACCCACTCTCTTTCTGTGGTGCCTCAAAATCACTGTGAGACACGGTGGCTGGAGCTGGGAAATGACTGTGCATGTGGATACAGTACACAATAAATGAGTCTTAACAGACGCACATAGGTAGAATAAGTTCTAAATGAACTACTCTGGTTGTTTTAATCAGGCTAATAACTAATGACTGCCCGGGTAAAGAGACCAGAGTGATCTTGAAATCTGCATTATTTTTTATTTTGCAGCCACCAATTATTTTCATGATCCATTTGTCTCTATATTTTTTCTACAATAAATCAATTAATTCTTTAGTCTATAAAATTTCTGAAAAAAGCAGCAACATAACACAAAAGAGACATTTCAAAGAAATTGAGAAAAGCAGCTAATCCTCAGATTTGAGATGGAATCAACAAATGACTATTAATTGTTATCAAAATTACTGGTGATTAATGTTCTGTTGATCAATAAAATGATTAAATGACTAATCCTGCAGCACTAGTGCTGATTAATTGTTCCAGACCATTACCTGATAACTGTAATGTAACTTGATAAAAAAAAATAATGCAGCTCTGATGTTCACTGTGATGGATTACACAACACAAACATATTTCAACAGTTGGCTAATACATTTTCATATTGTGGTGAAACGAAAGGAAACCAATGGATGCTTGGTAGGAAAAATAAATTAAAATTTCTAAAACTCAGCAGCATGGTTTGAAAAATGCTTAGCTGTGATGTAGAGTAAACAGGATTACTAATAAATTAACTATAACATGGAAAGGAAAAAAGTGAGCAGGACTGAGAGAGAGTGAGAGAGAGACGGAAACAGAGACAGCAGTAGAGAAAATCAACACTGACATTTCAGAAGGAAGAGGGGTACCATGGAGGGGTAAATGAGGGTGTATCTGAGTGTGAATGCAGAGGAGGGATGGTTGGTGGAGGGTGGTGGTGGCTGGGGTAGAGTTGGAGGGTGAAATGGTGCCTTGATAGCACAGTAGGGGCCAGCGCTGTGAAGTTGGTTAATCCCGAGGAGCAGGGGATTAGCTCGGCAGGGGGGAACCGCCTCAGCAGGGGGGCTCTGGGAGCCCGTTGTCCATGACCACAGTGCCATGCTGCGGGGCTACCAGGGTCGGCTGTCCAACCCCTCCACCCCTTAACCCCCTCCAAAACTAGCCCCAGGCACTGTCTGACCTAGTACGTGGAAATTGATCTACACAGTAACACACACATAGACATATAAAAGACATGCACAGCAGCTCATCTGTTCATTAATGCTGTAGAGAGGCTGGAGGGGCTGGGAGAGAAGAGTGAGGGTGTCTTCACATGAGCCCTGTGGCTCCAGTGTGACTGATTGTGCTGAGCTCACAGGCCCACCTGGGGGCTGCTGCGTCTACATACTCCTCTCATCTTCTCCGTCGCTCTTCTTCTCTCTCCTTCCCTCTTTCTCGACTCTTCTGCTGCAGGGTCCCGAACACCTGGGGCTGCCGAGCAGCGGGGCGCTCCGTTGTTATTAGCATCATCGCCCTGTTAATTATTTCCACACTGTCTCCAAAAGAAATGGGCAGGAACGACCTCCATCCCCAGGTCATATTGTATGTGTGAGAGAGCTGCGTATGCAATGAGAGAGAGAGTGTGTGTGTGTTTAAAATGCATTTGCATTCAGGGAGTAAGATCTAGAGGTGGATGGCATTATGTGTGAGCTAAGTTAGTTTGACTGGTCAGGACCAGCCGTGATCTCCTCTTTCTGGTTGCATGATAGCTTCTTTTTGCCAGCAGACAAAGTAGCAGGTCCCGTCAGAAGGCGCTCATACGGGGACCTAGGAGGCAAGCCATGTCTCACCACAACTGAAAGAACAGCTGTAGCCTCTTTCTTTTATGAGTGTGGCATGGGGTCTCTCCCACCCCTGGTGTCCCACAGAAGGGGACCTTTCTCTGGGTGACTGGCAACCCAGCATGCACACCACCCGCAGACATCAAGTACTTAAGGACTTGTCAGTTCACGGCGCAGCCCACAGAAGACTTTAACTGTGTGCAGCTTGAGGCATGATGAAACATCCCACTGGAATCTCCATCTTGTTGTATGTTTTAGGTCATGGTTGAGATGATGAAATTTCCCAGGAGCCATTCAATGCTCCTCCACAAGGTCTTTCAGGCATAACGATTCACCTCCTGCATCAGGCTAAGCCAATATTCTTGAAACGGCCCATTATGCTGGTCGAAAGTATAACTCCACTTAATGGAAAAAGCAAAATTCAAAACATAGATGGAGCAGAGTTGTGTTAAGAGTAGGATAAAGGCATTGGTTAAATGAGAGCAAGCTGACCACGCTGGAGGGGCTCAACGACCTTCACGGAGTTGGAAAAACAACAGTTCTGTAAATCAGCACTAGATGACGGAAAATACTACTGAATAACTATACACAGTAGTAAAGTGCAGGGATGCTTAAACAACAACAAATGTGCCAGTTAATCAACATGAACAATGGAGCTTTCTCCACAGATTTTACGGGCACATTGTGCTTTTATGTACAGCGATCTAGAAGGTCATTTTAGTCTGAAAAGACATAAAAAGCCAGAGAACATGATCTTTGCAAATTGCTCTTCTCTCCTCCAGACTTGTCAGCCAAACAACACAACATCCCTGATGAGAAAAGCTAGTTGCTGTACTCAGTGTCATGTTGCTAACAGTCTTCATGCAATATTAACTTGCAATAGAACTTGGAGGACGCACAAACCTGTGCATAGCGCGCAATAAATAAAACAAAACCATCTGTGATTGACACATCATTAGACACCCATGAATTATTCAATATCTGCAATCATATTGGTTTGCCAAAGGATCAACATGCTGAGAAGCATGCAGGCCCAGGGTACCTGATTGCAAGTTAAAAGCCTCCCGAACTCGACTGCTCCCATCCCTAGAAATCTGTC
The DNA here is from genome assembly GCF_014851395.1 of Micropterus salmoides. Lineage (NCBI taxonomy): Eukaryota > Metazoa > Chordata > Actinopteri > Centrarchiformes > Centrarchidae > Micropterus > Micropterus salmoides. The sequence goes on from NW_024040928.1 coordinate 9,301,943, forward strand.
AGTCATTAGTGTAGAAAATGGAGACAGGAACAAGCATGCTCGGTCCTCTGAGTGTTGATTTGGACCCCCTGCCGTTCCCAAAGAAAGGCTGCGTCCTACTAGCTTTGAGATGGCTCTGATTGAAGACATAATTGTGAATGTTGGTGAATTTCACGGTTAGGAGCGTGAAACCCTCAGTGAGATGGATGGAGAGATGGGGAGTGAGGGAGGTAGGAAGGACTGTAAATTAGGAGTCAGCTGGAAGGTAGAAACCTTGGCTGAGGCCGGCTGATATATGCAGACACACAGACGGACACACCAACAAACACATAGTGTATGCACAGCGGCATACATGTGCACATATGCTGAAGGAACAATGATTATGGGAACATACAAGTGCGAATAGAAATGCAGATGCATACACAATGAAGACGACTGGCTGCGTGTGTAAACAATCCGCATCAATCACTCTATGAGCGAAGCAAATCAACTCAGTGCTGTTGCACCGTTGCATGACGTTCCCCAGCCTTCAGATACAATCCCCACCAGCCATCTGCATATCAAACACGGCAGCCACAGCATACATTGACTAATTATTTCTGAATGTTATTAGCTCTCCATATTACAACTGCACTTCAGACCTGTGCAGTTCTTCCTATTTGTGCGGAGGCGACAAAAAAGGCTTGAGTAACAGTTCCCTTATCTCCACTGGTCAGGGTTTAGTCCTGCTGTGGACTGGCTGCCTCCCTGTTAGAGTCTCTATCTTTAGAGTTTTGGCCCAACAATACTGAGATGCAGTTGAGCCAACTGTGTCTCAGAGCAGAGCCACACCTGCCAAATCTGGTGGTTAGCTACAAAATAAAGGATCAGCAGTAAATGGAGCTCATTTATCAAAACAGATATGAACAAATGCCTGAAGAAATGGCCAGAAAGTGATCTGTATGATCGTAACCCGTTTTTTTAAAGCTATGCTTTATTTATAAAAGAATTCATATCTAGATTTTATGATCAGTTAAAATATGAAATTTTAAGATAAGAAAATATGCATTGTATACAGAAGCAAACAAGGCACTTGTGAATAGGAGATGATATGATATATATGTATGATTCCACCAAATATACATTGTTTGTACTTATTAATGAAGGATTCAGGATGATTACCATGTAAAGATAGAATATTATACAGTATAGCCGTGTTTGTGTTTTCTCCTTGCATTTTTAGATACTAAGCTTCTCTATGAGCTGTAGGTGAAATTCACGCTCCAAATAGGTTGTTTGCAATCACACGATTCCAATGATGCCTGAAATTCAGAATGAGGCAGGCTATTGTTTACAATTCAGTCTTAAGTTTTGAGGTCAAAGTGAACTTTAAGTCAAAAGTGTCACCAATTCATCGTCCGACCAACTGTGAAATATGGTCATCAGTTCTTGAGTTATAGCCAAAAACGTGTTTTGTGAGGTTGCAGTGTCTTTGAAATTTGACCACTAAATTTTCCAGTTCCTTGTGTCCATGTAGAAGTTTGTGTGAAATTTGAAGAAATTCCTTCCTGACATATTACATTCACAAGAACGGGTTGTACGGATAACCCGAAAATACAATTCTGGCGCAGAGACATAAAAATCAAGATGATGATACATCAGTTTTTACTTGCAAAATAGTTCTCAAGTGGGGTTGGATTTTCAGACAAATAATCTGTCTAATCGTGCTTTTGTTTGGTATCTTGTTCCAAAAAAACTAATTTGAGTAAATAAATAAACTCCTGTTTATGAGTCTTATGAAATAAGCTCCTGTTGTTAATCTGTCAAGCTCTGTTGAAATTGTGTATGATTTATTGCACCTGTCTTCTGAGTTGATTTAACAGACCAGCTGCAAGCTGCCTGTCACAAACCTCCAGTAGTGTCACAAATCCTCCTTAAGCTTTGAAAGTCCTCATTCTTCCTTCACAAAACAAACATGCATATTCAGGTGCAAAACCTGCCCCGTAAGGTTTCCTTTACATTGTTTAAATATTTAATCTTGGAATACATTATCATCAAGAACCTAGTCTGTAAGTTTCAAAATAAATCCAGTGGGGGCCATGGTATCTGTTACCAGAACAGATACGCCTTACCAATTTCTGATAACGCATTCAAACCCGTGTGGCATAAGTGATGTAACTTGCTGTGAATATTTCAGTGTCTACATCTGGCAACTACAGGTGCTGGTCATATAATAGATATTAGATATATATATATAATAGATATATGAGAATATCCATTCAAAAAGTGAAACTTGTATAATGTATACATTCATTCCACACAGACTGATATATTTCAAGTGTTCATTCCTTTTAATTTTGATGATTATAACTGACAACTAATGAAAACCCCAAAATCAGTATCTCAGAAAATTAGAATATTGTGAAAAGGTTCAATATTGAAGACACCTGGTGCCACACTTTAATCAGCTAATTAACTCAAATCACCTGCAGAGGCCTTTAAATTGTCTCTCAGTCTAGTTCTGTAGACTACACAATCATGGTGAAGAAAGGATCTGTAACAATCTGCACAAGGAGTGCAAGACACAAAAGGTCATTGCTAAAGAGGATGGCTGTTCACAGAGCTCTGTGTCCAAGCACATTAATAGAGAGGCGAAGGGAAGGAAAAGGTGTGGTAGAAAAAAGTGTACAAGCACAAGGGGATAACCACACCCTGGAGAGGATTGTGAAACAAAACCCATTCAAAAATGTGGGGGAGATTCACAAAGAGTGGACTGCAGCTGGAGTCAGTGCTTCAAGAACCACCACGCACAGACGTATGCAAGACATTGGTTTCAGCTGTCGCATTCCTTGTGTCAAGCCACTCTTGAACAAGACACGCAACCTGGGCTCTCATAACACCCGAGCAGTGCCACAGACTGATGGACTCCATGCCACGCTGCATTGCTGCAGTAATTCAGGGAAAAGGAGCCCCAACTAAGTATCGAGTGCTGTACATGCTCATACTTTTCATGTTCATACTTTTCAGTTGGCCAACATTTCTAAAAATCCTTTTTTTGTAATGATCTTAAGTAATATTCTAATTTTCTGAGATACTGATTTGGGGTTTTAGTTAGTTGTCAGTTTTAATCCTCACAATTAAATGAAATAAACATTTTAAATATATCAGTCTGTGTGCAATGAATGAATATAATATCCAAGTTTCACTTTTTGAATGGAATTACTGAAATAAATCAACTTTTTGATGATATTCTAATCATATGACCAGCACCTGTATGTCAAAATGGTAAATACTAAAACATAGTGCAACAATACATGTTAAAAAGAGTCAAAAGGTTAGCAAACTGACTCAGTAATGTTACATATAAATATCTGTCTAAAGTTTGCTAACATTAACTACTTTGAGCTACTGGTCATGCCAGACCAAGAAAGGCTGGAGATAAATTCAAATTTTCATTTGTATGAGAAAACAATCATTTAAAAAGTCAAGTATTCTTTTAAAAAGTTATTTCTTCTTCTAAGTTGTTGTTTTTAACCCTTTGCCATTCCAGTAAAATTTGCCTACAGTTGAAGGCGGTTCTTCAACCATTTGGGGTCAATGCATGGTTTTGGGCTTCTCTGAAAGATAACACTCTGAAGTGCTAACCAAACAGTCCGGTTAGTCTTACTGGAATTTAATAATATATGATTTAACACACTGAAAGTGGGTGGCACGGTGGTGCTGTGGTTAGCACTGTTGCCTCACAGCAAGAATTTCACGGGTTCAAACCCTGGTTGTCCCAGGTTGACGATGGATGGACACTAAAAGTGAAAAGTTTTTCATTATCGTTGAAAATGTATGCATTTAAATAGCTGGGACTTATTAGCTGGAAAACAGTGTGGGACCACAGCATGAAGCCTTACATAGTCCAAGTTATTTTATTTTATTTAAGTAAATTTTATAGCAATACCACAGAAAATGAATATTTTACACAGGTTTTTCTAAGGGTATGTCTAAGCGCTGGGGCTGCTGCTGCATCACTCCATGTTAGCCGGTAGCTTTAAACAGATGTTTTTTGGCCAGTAGATCATGAACTTCATAGTTGAAGCTAGATATTGTTATTTTCAGAATTTTACTGGCTACACAAAGAGTTCAGAGTTTAGAGTTCAGCAGCCATTTTGAAATCAATATATCACAATTGTTTACATCAAAACCGGAGTTATTACGTATGAAACATTAGGCTCGTCTGTTGGTAAATATGAAATGATGCCGCAGCAGTCCCTAGGAATTTATTGATGGAATAATGTGTTTTGGACTCATTGGATCATCTGGACTGTTGACAATGTAAGAAGACTCTTTTTGTCGGATTATTACAATTTTGATTGTAAGTGGGTGGTCTGACAGAGGCGCTGATTGTTCCCACTGTTGTGATTGTATCTTGAAATGGTTTGCATTGGGCAAATCAGGATTTTAGCTTTCCAACGATGTATCATATGAGTAGGAACTTAAACAGCAGTTGTGTGCACATACCGAAAGCTCCCACCAGGGCGGGCCTTCAGAATGTTAAGAGGTTATGTTATACAACCTTCATCCTTATCTTATTTCGCATGGGTGTGAGGTATTTCTCAAGGATTTATGACTCTGGTAAGTGGGATTAATCAGCTGCCAGTGAGGCTCAGTGATGTACTTTTTAAGTCCATGACAAGACATCTTTGTTGTCACCTAATTCCTTCATTGTTTTTTTTACATTACAACAGAGATAAATTAAAGTTAAGGAGTGCTGTAGTATTTCTGAACAGCTCTTCTACCACAATGTTTTAGAAGTGGTGGAATATTGCTCAAAGGTGTAAATGTGCATATCGGGTTGAACATGGGTATTTATGCTTGTGGAACATTTGGCCATAATGTCATTCAATACTAAAGAACACCATATTTTTAAAAAAAGTTTGAGGTAGACAGCTCTGATCATAGTAGTAAATTCTTCACAAAACTTTTATGGTAAATGTTGTGTAACCTGCCACATTAGCTTTGATTCACAAACTCAAAGAAAAGATGTACTTTCTCTCTAGAGGCATACGGACTGACATCTGAATGTTGATTGAGACCGAATACTTTAATCCATAACAGTAATATCTGTAGATGGAGAGGATACAATTTCCTCTGGCCAACCTAAACTTTAGGGCGAAGTCCTTTCACAGAGAATACTTCAGACACCAAACAGAAATCCACAGGACACAAAATCTGTCAAATCTTTACAGTATCGTTCCAAGTCTCCAGTAACAGCTGTCACCTTCTTCGCATTAAATATCGTTTAATGTTCTGGTCTCCACAAAGGAGCATGCAGTTCACACTGCTAGTGTTTGCCACTTGAATAATCTACAATTCACACCAGGTCAACACAATTATCCAAATAAGACATTATTAATGGAAATCTGAACTAATGAATAATGGATTTGTGAATAAAATTAAATAAAATCTTTCAATACAATGCTTTAGCAGGCATCACCATCTGACTCAGTTTTGACTCCTGCTCCAGAAAGCAGTTTCTGAAAAAGACAAAATAAAAGCCTGGGTTGCTTAGAAACAAGCCTGTTGACTGCTCTGACAATTTTCCCAAACAGCTTGAGACCTGTTCGCTATTACATGATAAGGCCGGCGTATTCGACCCTGACCCCGTGTTACAAATGGTTTGCTTCAGCCCGAGCACCATGCATTTTCTTCCTAACTATTAAGAGTTCAGCTATTTTGTTCGGTGTGTGGGTTACTTCTCTCTGGCCCTTGCAACCTTCAGAAGTATATCACTAGGGCAGTGATGCCAAGCAGAAGAGGCCTCTGGCAGATCTTGGATAGAGGCAAAGTAGGTTAAAGTTTTACGGTGCTGATAATTGAGTCCAGTTGCTGAGGGCCTCGATGAAGCTTCATGATTGCACAAAAATGCACACAAGGGCACACATACAAACACATCACACGGCGCAACGCTGATTTCTTTGGAGCTGAGAATGCCCTAGATGCATCGGCAGCTCTCAAATTAAGCAGCTCAGAGACAGAGGAATCAAATGCGTTTCCATTATGGGGCAAATATTCCATCTACCCCCTGTCATAACGGCACTGTATGGCAGCATTATGGGGAAATATCAAATTAGGCTGTTTCATTTGGAGGACTGTTGTGCATTGCGAACAGCTTTGGAGATCAATTGAGCTGCTAGGTAATGAGCAGCAGCGGCCTGCTCTAATATACTCAGTAATGTTCTTTTGATTGCTTTTGGTTAATCTCGCTCTGCCGTGTAGGGGAGGTAGCCCCCTCTGTCTGCTGAAACTCACTCCTCAGCCCAGGTTAGAGGGAAAAATAAGAAATGGGGAGCAGTGTTACAAAAGTCAGACAATATGAATCAGATTATTACATCTGGACAATCTCTATTCATGTTTTATGCCATCCGGAATTCATTATACTCCATGAAGATCTGCTTATATTCCTAAGGGTACAAAAAAAACAGAAAAATTAAGAAGACCCAGCTGAATAGGCCACAGTGGACGACCTTCAAATGAAGTGTCAGTGATGTGTCGACGCTGAAGTGGATGGAATCAGACACAGTACATCACTCTGCTCTCTGAAAGCAAATCCTCTCACTCATGCACCACTCACAAACAAGTAAGAGGTGCTCTGTCGCTCCACAACAACACTCACAGCTGTGACCATTTAATATGCTACCGCTCAGATTCATTCCTCTGCACCTTTTGCTCTCACAGAAAATGCTAACAAACCTGTCCAACCACTTTTGCAATATGCTGCACCACACTAGTGCATGCCACGCCATCTGCCACGTTTTGCTGCTCAGTGTGAATATTTATTTGCTCAAACTGGATTGCTCAGCATCCACCCACTTTTGCAGAATCGTCCACACACGGCCTCTGGGATGGCTGTTAGATTAGGGTTAGAGCTGTATGGGAATGTGCAGTCACCAGCTGGGAGCCACTGGAGGTGACTGCTGCTTGAAGACAGGCTGCTGTTGATTTCGTGTGACTCTTACCTCTCAACGTGGTCCAGGTTCCCTGACACACCCAGTCCTCCAATGGTGTAGAGTTTGCCGTCATATACTAGGCTATTGTGTCTGCAGCGAGCCACGGTCATCCGGGAGACCAGATTCCAGTTGTCCAGCAGGGACATGTAGCACCATACATCAGCCACCATCACACCAGACTCTGTGCCGCCTGAAATATATAGAATATAGGAACTTTACCTGGGTTTTGACTGGAGAAAACTAACTACATTGAGTTCCTGCTAGCTCGCTTGAAGCTAACAGGAAAAGGGATAACTTCAAGTGAAAAGGGGAAGTACTTTCCAATGGTTCAGGAATAGGGTAGAGTATTTCGGACTGAACATTGCTGTGTTTGGTCACACACACACACTGATTCACATTGTGTATTGCTTCAAAATAAGGAAGTACTGGGTGACTTTCATATCAGTATTAAGACGAAGGGTGGACATTTCTTATAATGTTTATTAAAGTTAAAATAATTCATATTATTGGCTTCTCCATAGCGGATACTTTTATCCTGATTAGGGATGCAGCGATTACCGGATTTCACTATTAACCGCGTTTTAAAACGTCACGGTTAATTAATCGTAAAGGCTCCTCTACACCGAGCAGTTTTGTTGCACACATAGCAGATGTAACCTTTCAGACCCACTGCAGCAACAGTCCTGCTGCGCTATGAAGCCCATTATTTTCAACGGCTTGGTTTGTTGCTGCGTCGAGCAACGTGAACCGCACGGTGAGCTTGCGCGCATGCTGCGGTCAAAGTAGTTGAACTTTAGTGCTGAGCAGCTTCCATGCAGTGCAAATGACTTCTTTTCTGAAAGGGCCTTTATGGAAGAACGTAGTCCCCTCAAGACCTTCTGAACATTTAACGTTACATCATGTTGTCTTCTCCTGTCTGTGGTGAAAAAATGTTGCCAGGTGTAAAACACTGACATACATCAGGAGCTTATAGACTTTCAGGACTATAGGCTACCAATTCACTGCATTTCAGTTAACACTGCACTCAATTTCTTTCTATCATTTTCACTAAAACATGTATGGATGAGAGTTGATGACAGTAACAGTACAGTTTATTCTCCTTTGTACCAATTTCCCCTCTGTGGATAAAAGTTAATATTCCTCTTACATTAATAATACTTACATATTATAGAAATATAATTGTTAATGTCATTAAATATTAAAAATAAAGTCATTACTAGTGTTGTGAAATTAATTAATGCATAATAATCGTGAAACCGTAATTTGAAAAGTAATTTAAATCTTCTAGTTCCTGTACCTCTTTAGTATCTGGAGCTATTAGGTTGAAAGCGGAAGAAATGTGGTAGCATAATGATAACATTTTTTCCCATTCAATACTGAAATCTCCAATCCCACATATAGTATGTTTAAAATGTGAGACTTGGACTCCTTTAACTGACTGAAAGTTGTTTGCTGCTGTGTTGACTAGTCAACCAGCCAACCATAAAAACTGTACTTGTTTCAGCTCTCTTCAAAGCAGCCCTGTTAGCTGTGTAGTTTGACATGTGACACCAGCCATGATTCAGTGACCCTGCTCCGAGTGTGAGGAAGGTTACAGACCAGAGCCTGTTGATTGGCTAGCTAGAACACCTCTGATTTCACCACTGGCTGTCTGACTCCCAGCGGACACATGCAGACCTGTTCCAATGCCCAAACACAAATTTACATTTATATGAAAAAAGGGAGAGGAAAGGTACACGCAGGACAAATCCTGCTGCATTTCCACGGAGCAATGTCAAGGTCTGAGTACCGTGCAGGATTCTCGCACAAATGGACTGTGGAGGGAGAAATTCAGTCTACCTCTGGAGAAGCAACTTAAAGGTGCCTCATAGAGGGAGTCACAGAGTGCACAGTGTGCCACTACGGAACAAAATAAACTGCAGAACACTGCGCCGACTGTAAAGCCAGACAGAGGAAAAAAGGTCAAATTCAAAAAATGCTCCACAGAAGATAAATAGGAGAGACATTCTATACAAAAAGGACTCTACTGAAAAGGAAGACATTAAAGTTGTCTGCTGTGTTGGGCAGATCCAAGTCTTCAAAGCAACAGATGAGTAAGCTTTGAGGGCAGCCACCCTTTTTCAGTATTTAACTGTTTCACAAAGGTAGGTAGGTAACTACAGTATATATATGTAACTATGTTATATAACCATTTATATTGTGACATTTTATTGTCACAATATAACAGGTTATATAATGAAATTGAGCTTTGTAACTTGCTTCTGCTACATAGTAGACAATATACATTAATACAGAAACAGAAATAAACAGTATTCAATGAACAATGGAGCAGTGCTGAGGATGAATTGAGTTCAAAAGTCTGATAGCTTGGGGGAAAAAGCTGCTTTGCAGTCTGGTGGTGCGGAAACTGAAACTTCTATATCTTTTCCCAGAAGGCAGCAGGGTGAACAGGCTGTGGCTGGGGTGGGTGCTGTCCTTTAGTATCCTTCAGGCCCTGCAGTCTCATGCCAGTTTGTGATGTTTCCAGTCAGGATGGTTTCTACTGCTCCTCTGTAAAAGCTGACAAGAACTTGGCACGGGAAGTTGGCCTTCTTAAGGTCCTCAAGAAATACAAGCGTTTTTTACCAGCGCGGAGATGTGAGACAACTATGTCAGGTTCTCTGTGATGCTGATTCCCAGGAACCTGAAATTGTTCACTTGCTCGATGTCAGCACCACTGATGTAGACAGGATTGTGTGTCTTTATCTCCTGTTTCCTGAAATCAATGATCAGCTCCTTAGTTTTGCTGACGTTGAGCAGTAGGCTGTTCTCTGTACACCACTCTGCAAGATTATCCTCCCGATATGAAGTCTCATCGTTGTTTGAAATCCGGCCGATGATGGTGGTGTCGTCCGCAAACTTCAGTTCTCTCCATGTCGGGGGATGCAATCGTGGGTGTACAGCGTGAACAGCAAGGGAGATGGCCATTGCCAACTCACAATGAGTTGGCAATGGCCTTGGCAGCTTCACTTTGCCAAATCATATCTGTCGTAGAGTGAAAATGTCCTCACTAAGAGATCATAAATGTCAAGGAGACCTTTGTCAGGACTCATTATGATGAAAGGGTTCCATGGTTAGCTTTTATTGATCTAAAACCATAATGTATTTTTACCTTCAGAAAATGTTTTCTTGATAAAAGTAAGAGGAAATCACCAGTTCATGTTGATGTTTTGCAGATATAATGTTTTCCATTTCAGCAAGCTAATAATTCCTAATTAGAAAACACAAGTACAGCTGTGGCTTGTGTCATTAGTTTTTGCAAGAATTTGACCTAATGGCGGCACTAGATGAAAAATCAGTGGATCCCCAAAGTTATTATAATTTATCCTGAGGGGGACATGAAAGTGTGTACCAAATTTCATGGCAATCCATTCAACAGTTCTTGAAACACTTCACTAAAATCCATGAAGGTCAACTTCATGGTGGTGCTAGATGAAAAGTCAGGGGATCACAAACGTCAGTGGAATTCATCATAATCAGCTTGATGTATAACAAAAACTTAAATTTTGATGGTCAATTTGTGTTTTTACAGTATTAATTTGAACCAATCATATGATGATTTACTGAATTTGCATATAAATTTTATTTTTTATTCCAAAGTTATGTTCCTGGATGCAGGGATAACCTTTCACTACTGCAGTGTCATAAACTGATGGCATCTACTGCCCTCTTCCTTTGTGCTACTAAATTACTGCAACAGGGAAGCTACAATTGTGCTGCTGGAGTGGGCGATTTAGCTCACCTGACAGGTAGATGTTGTCTCCCGCCGAGATGACACTGAAGAACTCACGGTCGTAGAAGGGCAGGCTGGCCAGCGGGTACCACTTACTGTTCTGGGGGTTAAAACAGGTGACTGCTGTCAGAGAACGCTGGTTCATCCCAATTGCCTGACGCCCTCCCACCAGAACTATCACCTCCGCTACACCTAGAGGACAAAGGAACAGGAGGAGGATGGAGGAAGAGGACGATGGGGGTGGACAAAGAAGAAAAGAGATGGGAGAAAGCAGGCCATTAGGGAAGGTTTCCACCAGTAAATAAGGGCTAAGATCGAATCAAAGCCTCTATTGAGACGCCCCAGTGATGCAGTAACTAACAGGCATGATGTTCTGTGGCATGTTGCCTGATGTTTAAGTATTTATACGTGGCTTTCATTTTTATACATTTAATGATGGAACCATTAAGAAAAACCTTTTGAACCTTTTCATTATTACAAGAACCTTGATAAGCAGCATGAAAACTGACAGATTACAAGTCTGCTGTTTTGAATTTAGCAGGCCTTGGCTGTCCCTGAGTCAATAAGCGGGAAATGCAAAACAAAATGCAAAGCAGGAAAGTTTCCTCTTGGTCTTGGTCACAGGAAACTACTGAGTTAAGTGGAAAAGTATAACTCAATTACCAAGACTGATGGGCCTGCCTTTCATTTGGTTGCTGCCCAGCTCTTTTATTCTCCCCTCCAGCACATAATACAAGCACTAACCTACACAATCACGTGTACACACACACACACTGTGAAACAAACCCTGTTTGAGCATGGGGTAAGAAAAAATCAATAGGTAGGAATCAATGTGTGTACATTTGTACGTGGAGATGTCTTGTCTCATATATGGTACACAAACACACGCTGAGGACCATGTGTGATTAAGAAGATACTTGAAACACATTCAGCACTCAACCCTATTACTCCCTCACCCTATCTTTGCTCTCAGACATGCATGCACACACACAGAGCTGCTGGATAAAGACACCAGTGATCCAAAACACACAAACAGGTTGGCAGGCTGCCATATTCGTGTCTCAGGTCCTCTCAGTCTTCAGCAGCAGGCTCCAGTGAGCAGGCAAGACGACCAGCCGCCAGAAAGAAATGAGCTGTGTGTTTGTAAGCAGCAGGCAGGCGGGCAGAGAGAGGGGAGCCAGGGAGGGAGAGGAGGGTGATAGGGAGAGATACAGAAAGTGTGAGAAGAGAGAGAGTGGGATTGAAAGAGAGAAAGTGGCAGGGGAGGAAAAGCTAATCTTCATATACTCCAAACCAAGGCTAACCGCTGGTTCATCTGCTTGGATCAATACCTTTCCACACAGGCACATCCATAGGTGGCTGTCTTCTCCTTCTGCTTCTTTCTGTTAAAAAACGATCCCCCTTTTTTCCCTTAAACTTCTCTTTTAAAGCTGGTAAAACAGAAAGCTTTTCTCTAGGAAGAGGGAAAAGGGTAAAAGAGGAGAAAGATACAAAAACTACAATTGGCTTTTCTGAGGCTGAGCAAACAGACAGAGCAGTAAGCACTGCCTCAGACATATCGTGGACATACAGCTTAGACTTAGTGGACAGCTTAAAGCTGGCTGGCTCTTTTCCTCTGTGAGATTTTAAGAATGTGTTCCTCTGCATAGGACGAAAAAAGAAATTGATGGCTTAAGGAGAAACTGTGACAGTGTCACTACGAAGACGAAGGTTCGGTACACGAGCTAAAAAAAGGACAATCATGACAAAATGCGGAAGGCGTAGGGGTCGTGCACGTCACCGCCCTTTCTGGCACCGTGTAAAAGATGTGTGAACTTGGAACGCTGCTAAAAAAGATTTGAGTTGAATATGTTCCCATCATGGGCCAGTTTTCACAGCTTCATGGCATCACGCCCCCAGATTGCGAGCCTCAAACGGCCCCAAAGACCTCCAGTAGACCTTGGATATGCAGCTAATAAATGGGAGTGTAGTTTTATAGGACAGTCGGTGCTACAGCGGCTGTTCTTTGAGAAAAAATTAAGTGAAAACAGGCTCTTTGTCTTCCCTCTTATAAGCCTCCAACCATACCTACACACACACATTAATTATATTGATGCTGTTCTGCTATTGTTCTTCCTCGTGATTAGTTTGCTGCTATTGCTGTATGCTTTTGTACTCCATTTCTCTTTATCACATGCTATTTTTCAACTTTACTGTATTTTAAAAGTATGACTGTTTTTATGCCTTTATAGGATTATATTTTTCATCTCCTTTTCTTTCATCCTATTAGCTGTTTCAATTTGTTTATATTGACTGCCTCAATTGACTTGGCAAAGTTCCTGTGTCTACGTCTGAGTCAAGCTGATATGAAATTTTCTTTTTTACCATTACATCAATCAATGTTCTACTGTTCAAAGTTTTAAAGCTGTAGTGGGTTCATATTGTTCAAAAATAAATCAAATTCAATTCCATCTTAAGACACGACGGTGTGTTAATACTACATTTCCTGATGCCGCAGGTTTGCTGGATTTTTTGACTGCAGTCCAACAATGTAAAAAGACTGATTAAAAAAACTCTAATTTCTTTTTTTCCCACATAGAATTTCTCCTCTACCAAACCAACTTGATCCCCCACAGTGTCTAATTAGGCCAACTTAAGCAATTGCACATGCTGCTTCAACGTGCCGAATTGTACTTCTGTACACATGCAGGTCTTTATTATCACCTAGTGCACATGTGCAGGGTTGTTCTCAGTGCTTTCCGCTTGGCCAGACACGTCAGGGAGAGTCCACATCTGGGCGTTGAGGCTGCTGCGCTGCTCTGACCCCTGAAGCCCTGAACACATTCACAACCTAACACAACCCAACATCGGCCTGTCAGAACACAACAAAACAGGAGAGCTGCACCGCTGACGGGGGAGTCACGGCATCGGATCAGATAGCGGCGTGGGTGTGTATGTGTGCATATGTGTGGGTTTTTCATCCGAAAACGAAGCCTCAAAGGGACGGCTGTCAGTCAGTTGGAGGTTTGATGGGACTGGGTAGAGGGATGAAGGGATGGAGGATAGAAGGATCGAGTCGAGCGGTTGGGGATGAAGGGATAACCAAGTCTTGACAGCTCTTGTGTTTTTTTCCTGATAGAGTTTATCCTCATGGCAGTTTGGGGAGAAAATGTCTCCGTCTCCTGATTGTTACTGACCTTTTGTTAAATTTGTGGTATATTCTAAACTTGTCTACATTCAGAAAAATAATCCCCTGAGCACAAGCTTTGAGCAGCACCCTGCTTAAAAGAAACATATATAACCAAATTCATAAATTCTTAGGTGGATGCTACCTTGTACAACAACAGTCTTTTACTTCTGGCTGCCCTACAGGCTAGGTATTTGAAATTTTGTGACTGTTAAATGCTTTTAATTCGTTATGCCATTAAACTTGACAGATTTTTTTCCTGTCGAAACACGCTATTAAGCCAGCACTGACATATTACCACCTTTTAGGTTGATATTGCTAAATGGCTATACTATATATTATGGCTACTGGCTACACAGAAAGCCGCAAAACATTGGTCATTTCCCCCAGAGGCTAAATCGTCACCAGACGATAGCTGCATAAATACACTGAACAAAATTATAAACGCAACACTTTTGTTTTTTCCCCCCATTCATCATGAGCTGAACTCAAAGATCTAAGACTTTCTCTATGTACACAAAAGGCCTATTTCTCTCAAATATTGTTCACAAATCTGTCAAAATCTGTGTTAGTGAGCACTTCTCCTTTGCCGAGATAATCCATCCACCTCACAGGTGTGGCATATCAAGATGCTGATCAGACAGCATGGGTATTGCACAGGTGTGCCTTAGCTGGCCACAATAAAGGGCCACTCGAAAATGTGCAGTTGCATCACACAGCACAATGCCACAGATGTCGCAAGTTTTGAGGGAGCGTGCAATTGGCATGCCGATTGCAGGAAAGTGTTGCGTTTATAATTTTGTTCAGTGCATGTTCTATAGCTAGTCTCTAACTTTGTCTGTCTGCTATTTTGGTGCTGTGCAGTTAGTGTCCACTGTCCAGTTTAGAGTTTTTTCACTGAAAAAGCTGCCTTCTGCGACTTAATATGATACTGATAACAGCGGTGAGAGTTAAACAAAACAGTTGTAGGCTGTAAAACCACATTAAAAACAACAGCTGGAAGACACAAAGACCTACCGTAGATCTGAGCTGAACTGCAGAGTTGGGTGATAAAGCTCTGAGGGTTCGTCACGACACGCAATACTTTTCACATACACATTAGAACAGCAACAACCAAGTCTTCAGTGTGACAGGAGAAGTGAAGCAGTATTGCAGCATGCATTAAGCGTAAACAGAGACTACAATGGTAACATCTGGACAGAGCCCAGCATCAAATCTCTCAGAAGGAGGTTTCAGTTATCACATGCTGTGAATTGTGTTGCCAAAAAAAAAAAAACTCCCAAAAGGTATGTGTTCTGATGGAGCACAGGCTTGTGTAAGAGCTGAATCTCAAATTGAAGTTGATGCCCACCCACAGAGCGCGCACACACACACACCTGAAAACACCCCCTGATAGTTTCTGCGTATTGCTTCCACACAACTCAACTACAAGCAAATGAAACCTATCTGTGACAGGAGCACGCCGCCCATGCTTTAACCCATGCAGGATCCCCACGAGCTGGATCCTCACCGTGGCCATATAACACAATCACACATACAGGCATACAGTCACTCCAGAAGAAGAGAGGTTGATGGAGAGACGAAGACAGAACGGAAAGATTGTGTCATCTCCTCTTCCCTGTGTCCACACTGGGTCTTATCTCACCTTGTTATGTGTCTCCTTGCTCTCTGCCCCGTGCTGTGACCCTGCTTTTCTTATTCCTCTTCTCTTTTACCCTGCGGCTAAAACCTCTCTCTTTCTCAAACCGCAAGAGACTTTACCTCTCTCTATATCTTTCTCTGTCTTCAAGTCATTCTCTCTCAAACACCAGGAGTCTCTTTTTTTTCTTTTAATATACTCTCCATTACATCTTCCTTCACTGCATCCTGTTCTTTCACCCCATGCACCTTTCACCCAAGCGGTTCAGCCTTTTGTGACTTTTGTGGTACTTTAACCAGCCACATTTTGCTGCAGGTACAGTTAAAGGGACATTGTGGGGTTGAGTTGGGTGAAGTTGCACAGACAAATACACTGACACAAGGTTGAACTTGAGAGTTAGTGCTAAAAATGCCTTCCTTTATGTGACTAACATCTTTACTGTGCAGTAGACAGAAAGCACAAAATATTAGTGGTATCTAAATTCCAGCTTGCTTTGTGCAACTTGCATCACAAATAGTCTCAGAGTTGAAAAGTCCTCCAACTTCTCGGTTTACCTTTATTTACTGCACATATCCTTCTTTATGACTAGTACAGATTTAAACAGAGAAATCCGCAAGGGATTTAATGCAACAGTGTAAATTATGAAGGAGTACATCACTCAAATAATTGTTCATACAGTCAGATTATGAGGGACTGAGCTCCACTTTTCATTAGTCTTTACCTTTATTATTATCCTGGAGGGAATTTGGTTGGTTTGTAGTCAAGTATTAAACACATAAATCACAGGAACACACAGATGACGATGAAAAACAACAATCTTGTCTAGTCTGATGAGAAACAATGTGTCTGTGAGTAAATAAACGTGACACATATATAAATATATATGTGTAAATATAGCCATATAGTGTATAACTGGGGAAAATTGGAAATGTGCAGGTTTTTACTCACTGGGTATCACAGCCACAGAGGCAGTCTCTCTCTCAGGGCTGAGAGCCATTTATATCTCACTACCGGTCCATAACCATTTTCCCTTATCTCAGCCGCTTCTCTTTAATCTCTCTCTTTTGCTTTTTTCCCTTCCTAATCCTATGATTTTTCTCCCAGGGTGTTAATTTGTTATGGTGAGTATCAGGGGGCAAAAGGCTCCCAAATAATGTCAAGCTACAATATGTATGTAGGTGCGCGATTTGAAGAGTGCGTGCATGTGTGCATTTTTGGATGTTTGTTATTTCTCTGTTGGGCAAAAATCTGCACTCCAGTGATTGGCTTGTATTCTTGGCAGTGAAGACAGAGCCTTTTCATGGCCTAAAGTGTCCCCAAACTAAGTTAGGGGTCAGTTCACTGAAATTACCGACATACCTTTCATATCTTGCCATGTAGCAATAGCGTCCCCAATACGGAGGATGATCCACATACTTTGCTGAGAACAGTTTTTGGTGGAACTACTTTCTGTTAAAGAAATATAAGTTGTTAAAGGTTTGTTATGTGAATTTTCCAGAGTAACTGGGACAGTGTCACTGAAAAGAGATGTTCCTGGTGATTTTTTTAATGTAAGTTTTCATTGCTTTCAGCGCACATGAAATTTCATTTACCCTCCATGTACTGCATTGGGACGACAACACAAATCTGATGACAGATACCTCAAAACCTTGGCAAATAAAACCAAAACTATGAGTACAGCTAGATGTAACTACTGGAAAGTGAGGGAATGTGTTCTTTCTTTGACCCACTAACCTTTCAGTATTTAAATCTAATACATTATAAATTGATGGATGCAAGCACACATGCACCCACAGTCCAAACAACCAAATCTGCACCATCAGCACAACCAATGATACATCTCTAACCAGGTTCGCTCTGTCTGTTGAATATTGGATGAGGCTGAAGCAGCCTTCCAGCTTTTCAGCAGGTAGAGCAGGTCAAAGTGCCAGATGTGGCATGAGCGATCCTGAGGCTGATCCATGTTCCTGTAAATGCTGCTGGCTTTGGGTCTGAGCACGAACTGCAGCTCTAGGAACGGAATGAGTCAAGTTTTCTGCCAACTGCCGAGACGATTGTTCACCCGCCCCCCCCCTCCCTTTCTCCCTTTCTCCCTTTCTCCCTTGCACCTCGGTAGCTCAGGCTGACAGAAGTCACTAGTCAAAAGGTCAAGCGGACGAAACCTTTATTTTGGCTGCAGCCCCTGCAGATATTTAGACCAGAGGTTATCTAATCTGGATTTACTGCCTCCATGTTACATTTATGAGCCAAGATAGATGTGTTTGCTCGAAATCTCACTGATAAGCCGCAGGAATATCAAAAACTCATACTCCAATTCTCCAGTGAATAGCTGCATCCAACTTTCTCTCGCTTCTGCTCACTCTGTTTCTTTCTCCCTCCCTCAAATACCATGTCAGACTCCAGAAATAAAATCGGAAGAGGATCCGCTGAAGGGCACTCTTCACATAGAGCGATTAAGACATTTCTGGCACACTCTCCTGCATCCTGGTTTTCTAGTATGAGAGGTGCAACAGAGTAATCTCACGCTGCATTGGCTCTAAAAGACAAACCAGGCTGAATAATTACACAGAGCAGGACAATAATCAACAGAGTCCTGACATGAAAAAAAAAAAGCGCAAAGCTTATAATTGTCTTTCCAAAATGCTGACAGCTTCCCCCGTCACGATCGCCTTGCTTAATGGTTAGAGTTGAGGCTGCACAGCCAGAGAGAAAGATGACAAATAAATTCAATTATTCCATGAAAAAGATCTACTGTCTGTATTGACAAGGAACAGTTGTGGAAATGTTGAGACAATCAGCGAGAGACAGCATGTTAATCGTGCTTGAGTCAGAAGCAGTAGGTGGCAGACTTCAGAGAAAAGTCATCTGATGATCTTTTATACTCGCCTTACAAGGTATGAATCATATTCTCCTTTCTTAACAGTGGTAGCATGCTACTGTCACTCTCCAAGGAGCTGCTGGCTAGTTGAAGTGTGAATGAGTAGATGAATGTCACGCCTACGGGCTTTGGACCTCACAGAACAGCCTGGTTTTATTGTCTCCAAACTGAGGGTGCAAGCCAAGCTATTGAAATACTGATCTAATGAGATCCAGCCATTTTAGACCAACCAGCACACGGTGTTTTATTTGGCATGGCTTATGCTGCAGAAAAGAAAAATGGTTAATGACATTTAATATTTACATTTTTATACTTTAAATAGAGTAATCTAGTACACTAAAAGATCACGTAGATAAAACACTTTTGCAGAAATGCTGGAGTGAACCTGCTGCATGCTCAAACTCTTATCTCAGTTGCCCCTGCTGCTTTGTGTGTTACTGTAGTTCTTTACTTCTACGCCTTTAAACACATGAATGCTTGATTATAGATGATGAAGTGGACAGAGAGAAAGATACGCTGAGAAAGAGTGGAGCTACAGTTTAAGGATTCCCTCCTACAGCGAATAGATTTAAAGGTTTAACAATGTGTGTGTGTGTGTGAGCAAGACAGAGAAACAGTGTGAGCCGAGCAGGACCCCTGCATCTCCTAGTCATTACAGCTCATTTGTCTGAGTGCTATTCCACTTGGCTGGGTTGAGTTAACAGTTTGTCCTGGCGCTCTCCACCCTCCTCTGAGCCCAGCACAGCGTCACATGTGGAGAAGGAAATGGGAACATAATGTATGGTTTTTGTTGGAGGGCGTGCACCAACACACCGCATGTTTACCAAAGTAAACTTTTACTGCTCCTTAATGAATCACAAATGCATCAATATGAGTAACAAATCAGAGTACATCTTATGACTTAAGACAAAACGGTTTGTGAGAGAGCTCCCAGCACCAGCGGCTGTTTAATCCCCCTGATCCCCTGGAAAGTCTAATGACAGCTAATCAGATGCACATCCGTACTCTAATTAACCAATTAGCAGCTAATGGATACACATACAGTAAGCAAAACACCGTGGATTCATTATAAGACACTCATAGTTTTCACTTCACCCAAGACTTTTTTCTGGTCAAATATATAAGACAGGAAGCTGTTAACAAAAATCAGCTACATGCCCCTGCCTTCCTGAAAGATTCACTGCTGCAGCAGGAAACTCAGTTACAGTAAGAAAGACATGAGGTGAAAATAAGTATCGCTAGAATTAGTGCACACATTATGTAAAAATAAAAAATAAGGATACAATAACGCCATCTGCACACCCACATTCCAACAAAAAAATATGAAGCATACTAAGCTTCTCTTTATGTTTAAAATTCTTATATCGAAAGATCGCAGACAGCCAATTTCTATGCTGTGTATCTTTTTGGCTCCTTAATTAGCATCTAATAAAATTAATGGGCAGAGAATCCACTCAATACAACGCCCCAGAATGCAAAATAGGTGCAAAGCAAGACAGAGGACTTTCTCATTTTCAGTCACTGAGGCAACTCAAATATAAACTTCATGCCACGGTGGTTATTCCGAATTTTATGACTCTCGCCTTGTCGTAATTCTGACAGAAAAACAGCTTTGTCCAAATGTTGTCCAGCATTGTTATACATCATTTTTCTTTCAAACCAGTTCTATTAACTCTGCACAGGAGCACACAGAGTCAAACAATACAGCAACGTGACAGGACCTGTCAGAGTGACTGATATAAAAATTTACCATCAATAAAAACTGGGCTATTGAGTAAAGGCATACATTACAACAATGTACCACAGCAGGACTCTATATAAAGAAAAACATTGGAAAACAAGACAATTAAAGGGTGTTTGGAAACCATCTGTCTGGTTCTATTCAGCTGCAATAGAGGGACTTTTTTTTTAGAATTCACAGCTAATGGAGCAAGTACTCATTAAGATGTCGGCCTTTTTGTTAAATTCAAAAGGTTCATGCTATTCCATCTTATGAACACATCGCAGAGTCTATCTTCATAGTCCATTAATATTCACATTAATGGTTTTCTTATTCTTGACATGATATATGAGTTTAATTTGGAGACAACATGAAACTGGTAAACAAGGTACATAAGAGATTTTGCAAGTACATCTTTTGTTACCAGATTTTTACCATTATAAAAAAGTGTAATATTTAAAGCTTTACTTTAATCAATATTTTCAATATTAACAATGGATAAAATATGATTTATTCTTACTGCTCCTTCATCGGTAATGCCAACTTTGCTCTCTTTGCTGGATGTGTAAATAAGCCATGTTATCTAGCACCTTCACCACAACTTGAGGTGATAATATGTCAATGTTGTCTTTACAGTTTGTTGAGCTGCCTATTTTAGCTCATCACAGATACAGTCTATTGGTATAGTTGCATATGTTGGAAGAGAAATTACAACACAGAACAATACTGTACTATATATATACCGTATAAGGTAATTTAGAAACAGTCTCTATTGTCCACCAGAGAGAACTGACAAGTTTACTTTTCAAAAGTGCCACACAGTTTGAGCACAACTTCTTATTCCTTCTTAATCCTTATTCCTTTAATGGACATTTTGGGAAATACTCTTTTTCGCTTTCTGGAGTATTTGGAGTTATGAGAAGATTGATGCAACACTCATATCTGTCTGTTAAATACAAAGCTATAGCCAGCATACGGTTAGCTTAGCTTTGAAAGATTACTGAAGTGTAAAAACACCAATAAGCATTGACATCCTAATTTATCGGCCTCAATAATCCAATATTGGTTGGTCTCTACTAATGAATGGTAAGAGAACACCTGCACTGTGAAAGGATGTTCATTAAAAATATGTCTCAAAAGAAAAAAACATTATTCAACTCAAATTTATCACTAGTAAAAAGACTGAATGTGAAAGGCCCAGCCATGTACCCATACGCGTGCGCGACCACACACACACACACACACACACACAGTATAAATGCAAACGCACGCACTGTAATACACCCACATATGCACGAGACTCACAAGTTCACAGATTGACTGCGCTCAGCAAGAAGTGCTTCACGGATGGCAGTTTTCCTTTCTTTTTTCCGCTTGACAGACTTATCAACCGAGCTCAGGTGGTGCCCCATCTGCTTGCGCACATTTAAAATACACACACACACACACACACTCTCTCACTTACTGCTTACACAAGTAGACACATGCTCAAGGAATAAACTCAATCAAATGTCTGCCCTTCAAATTTCATTTCTGATCCCCCTGGCTCCTTCTCTCCCTCCCCCTCTCTGACCACATCCCGACCTCTCCTCCTGTTCCCCCATGTCTCTTCACATTCTTGTCCTCCGTGTGCCAACCACAATCCCCAACAACCTCAAACTCTCCTTCCAGTCTTTTCTTTATCTCTCTCGCTGTCCTGCATGTACACATGCTAGTCCATCCTGCAATCCGAGTGACCACGCACCCTGCTGTGCAGAGCCCAACATGTCCGATGTAGCAGATGGCTGAGCAACACATGCATGCACACAAACAATCATGACGACTGACACGCACATGCTCAGGCATAAAAAACTCAGGCCGACAAGAATACACACACAACTACACAAAATGTCAAGGTACATTCATATTTATCCGTACACGCGTATATGATCAGTTTTCACACTTTCTGAAACCAATACACACAGAACTTCATAGGAGTTAAAAACTTGATCGGGAGAACTTACATATATTTCTCATTTGCAGAGCCATCGAGGTATAATGCATCATGAATGTATTCATCCCGGCAGCATTTATGCATTTATATAATTCTGTTGTACAGAGCTACAAGCTGCTGTGAATCAACACACACTTCAGCCTGCATAATGGGGCTGTAGGACGCATAAGATATGCACATACCAAACACTATAAAATGGGCCTTGACAGAAAATATTTCAAGAAACTGCTGAGAACAAAGAGAAACTACTGGATCGAGGATGAGTAATGGGACGATGCTGAGTGCATATAATGCCACAAATGTCTTTTCTCAATAGGCAAATGATTCTTTATAAAGCCTCATGCGACTGCATTACAGGCAATTAAAGATGCAAAAATATTAACCTAACGCAAGTCCCCCACTGTTTGTTTACTGGCAAATAAACACTGGCTGGACAACAGTATTGGCTAGTAAACTGATCTCCCCATAAAGTGCCATTTGTTAGGCAATTATCTTTATCCTACCAAGCAGAAAATAACTTGTGCCGAATGGTAAGGTGTGCTGGTGCGAAGCTCATAATACCATGCAGACACTATAATTAGGCAGCTCTTTACAGGGGGAAAGAGTGGGGTCCTGGCCGACCTGAGGGAAAAATCTAACGGCCAAAAGCAATTTGCAGGCACCTTCCAATTTCCATGAATGATTCTTTGATTTTAACGATGTAAACAAACACGGTCTTCAATGGCTTGGACATCGGCGGAGGTCTGACAGTGAATGGTTGGCTGGTTGCTTAGAAAGCAAGGACAGACCTGACTGTGCCTAGCTGGTGTTAAAAAGTTGTTAAGAGATGTTTATGTGTTGGGTTTGCTGTAAAACAGCCTGGGTGTAGTAGCCCGCAAAACCCTGGGAAGCCGTTATGGTTGGACACTTTCAACTTTTCATGGTAACCTCAATCAGGTTTGGCTCCAGTAGTCATTTGTTTGATTGTGGAAAGAAAAGCCTGTGCTGACATTAGGAAATATGACCTGCTGCCTGTGTATACTTTTAAGTATTTACAGTAGTTGTGGAAAACATTATAGAGCTCTAAATGATTGCTTTCCAGTCGTGGGTAAAATCAATACATTGCAGTGGAGATATCCTTGTGGAGACCCTGACCTCATGTCATTTTGTTACAGTGAAATATGAATAGTAGACATTTGTGTGGGTGCGTGAATAGATCCTGGCAATGTGTTCTGGGCCATTTACACTGGTGGGCAGCAAGTCATGTACTGTAACTGCCACCTTGTTCTCAGATCATGCAGGCCAAAGAGGATGCACATCAATATTTGCGTACCAGCAGAGAGCCTCGGCCGAGTCCTGGGCGTCTGCATCTCTTGCCGTGCGTGGGGCAGCATGTGATAGCGTTTTGACTCGTTGACCAGATCACGACATGCCTCGGACGACTTGATCAGCTCCTCGTTGTCCACCACGTTCAGCAGGTAGGACGGGTGGATAAAGGGAAGACGCACCACCGCCAACAGCTCTGACAGATTCTGAGAAGACAGATGGAAAGGAAAAAGAGAACGAAGAATTAGAGGTTGAAGGCTGCAATTCAGTGAGTGATGCTTAAATAACATAATGGAGGCTAAAATAAAGACACAAAAGAAAACAGTAATAAAACAGTGTGTGCAGACAGTGAAACTGCCAGGGATGATCAAAGAGGTTTCATATGAACGACATTAAACAAATAGCACACTAAAACACATAGTGGATCACAGCCAGTACGCTCACATCTTTCACAAACAGTTGGATTAACTCCCAACCTCATTATAAATATTTTGTTTGCTGTAAAAATAAATAAATACACTTAATATCATAAAAAAGAAAGACGAAATATGGGATAATTTTCCTGGGCTGTAAGAGTGAGGAAACCTTGCAGTTACGAGTCCATTAGATCAGTTACTGTCAGTGTTTAAGACCCCATACTTGTGCAGGACAAAATTGCCCAGTCAAGGATGAAAGGACACCAAGAAACAAATCTCCCTATTTTTTATATATGCACAATGGTAATTCAATTTTGTACATTTCCAAACATAACTAAAAACAACTATAGAGACTTCTAATTCAGTCATTAAAAGTTATTCATCATTGAACAAGAAGGTACAAGATAACATCTTGCAAAGTTTTCAGTACGATCTGCCCACCAGCTCACTTTCATATGTGCTTTTGATTATTCTGCGAGAGCCCAAACGAGGTGACAGGGTACCGGTATCTCACCGCTTCCGTTTCAGATTTTTCCGTCTTTAAATTAAATCTTTAAACAGACAGCTAATGTTCTTCTGCAGCTAAATTAAGACCCAGTTCTGGTTAATTATAACCCATTCAAGCCAAAAGATGATCCACAGCAACACCATAAGTACCAAAAGCTCATGTTTTAAGGGTCGACCCACAAAATAAAAACACACTAACCGCTTATAATTGTCTCCTTTTCCTTTAAGAGGTCTTTTGAGGTGAGGACTTGAGCGTGTTTAAGCTTTTAAGAGATTTAATGTTGTGGAGTGAACCGAAATGCTAATAAATCCTCAACTCTGGCAACACAAATATTTGTTTTGTGTACATGTTTGCTCCAATGCTGGGTGTGCATACACTTATGAGTGCCTATACTGTATAGGTGTTTAGACGCAGAGGCAGGACACACAGTTGCCATGGCAACCTTGTCTATAACTCTGGCTGCCGCATGTTTTTTTTGTGTGTGTTTAAGTGTATGTGTGCCGGTCTGTACCCCCATGGGGGTCTCATCTACGTTGACAGTAAAAGCTGTAAACAAGCTTGGATGGAGCGACAGAGCTGGGTGGAGATTGACCCCGTTGACCCTTCAGCTCAGAGCGACGTGACTGAGACGCGCGGGGAGAGTGACAAAACAACAGACTCAGAGAAAGATCATTCAGGAGAGAACAAATAATAAGCTGACCCTCTGCCTAAGCATCTCCCTCTCCCACCTGAGGCCTTTTTGCTCTGGCATGTGTCCCATTTGTTTTCTGTCCTGAGACCAGAAAGGAGGAAATAAGACAGCAGAGAAAGGGACATCGTGGAGGAGAGGAGAGAATGGCATGAGAAGGAGGGGATAGGACAAGTGAGAGGAGGAACGGAGAAAGAACAATAGGATGAGAAAAGATAAAAAACAAGATGAAGTAAACTGAAGAGATAAGACAGGAGAGAGGATGTGACGGTTCCACGGCAGTCAGAGAAATCTGCTGATGACATTTCCTCTCTGCGAGCATGCTCCGAGCGAAACGCTGTCCTGCAGATGGGACTTTTTCCCTCCTCCACCAACATACACAGCTAACTCAACAGTTTATCAAACAAACCGCTCAATATGCACATAAACACTGGCAGTCGCTCCCAGCACCTCAGCTCAAACACAGCAAGAAGGTAAAGTCAAAGCAAGCTACTTAGCATACTGAGATATTCTCACTAGCTTGGGAAAAGCTGCAACTTCCAATTAAAGTGCCCCCATAGTGGGAGATTTGCCCCAGTAGTTACTGAGTCATGTCACACTCAAATAGAGGTGACTTAAGCTTCAGGCTTACTGCTCTGCTTTTCTATTACAAGCTACTTTTCTCAAGGTCTGCCACAACCTCTCCTACTTTGGTGTTATGACACTGTATCATTAATGCCAGTAATTGGATGTTGGCAAATTTTAAAAACAAATATTTGACAGTAAATTCTTTTAAAACAAATATCCTTTAAATTAATACAATCTGAGGAGGACTGAACTTGATGTTGTTGTATTTTAAGTTAGATTTGGCTCATGAGATCATGCATGTGCATCTGCAGGTCCGAAATGGGTCCACAGCTGACCGTTCTGACCCTCAGAGCTAAATTAAAGCCGTATATGGGGCAGTTTCAGCCAGGTGGTGCCCTTAGTGGCACAGCAGAAATAAATGTGCTAAATTGTCTGCGGGTGCATGTGGAAATCTTGCCGCTATTTGGAACAGCAGGTGGACGGCCTCGAATTTTGTCTTCTCTGGTGTTTTCATGTTGAGTGTGCTTCATCCAAATATTCCTGTGTCCTCTACGGTCCAAAAACATGCAGCTCAGGTGGGCTGGAGACTCTGCCCGTAACTGTGAAGGCATCTGTGTATAACTATGCAACACAGTCCTGACCTGTCGCAGGTGTTTCTCCGCCTCTCATGCAATGGAGGCTGGGATAGATACCAAGATCTTCCTGATCTTGAATAGGAAGAAGCGAGTGTAGAAAATCAGTTATCTAGGTGCCATTTCAGAAAACGCAAGTGAATTCAGAGCAAGTAGCAGTCTGCAAGTAGAGCGTTCAAGACATGATAGACAAATTAAACCACATCTGAGCTCCATACACACGTTTTCTCATTAGCAGTATTGTCTTGGCACTCGGTAACCCCCCCCTACACACACACACACACGCCAAGTTTTCTTTACCAAAGTAAAGAAAAACAAGCATCTTACTGCACCATCTGCAAATCTTAGTCCCACAAAAAACCACATCTGTTGTAGCCTCTTTTCACTTGCCAAAAATCTTTAAAACGGCAGTAAAACTATCTCAAAAGAGACACCGTCTGGTCTCTGCAAAAAGGTAAGGACTGCTACCACATGAAGATCTACCCAAAAACACACCCACATAGATTTGCACATGTGAATGCAGAAAGAGGCAGATGGCTACACTTCAGCACAGCAGTAAGGTCTGCAGAATGACGATCATGTACTATCTTATAATCATGTGTTGTTTGTGGTCATAGTTGTTAATCTGGTCAGCGCATTCATTCCGAAGGTTGATTTGACAGCAAATCTTGTTGAAGAGATTAAGACAATGTAAAGTCAATGAGGCTGACCTCTGATTAAATAAACAACCATGGATTCAATTGTAGAGTGGGAAACCTGTGTGTGTCTGTGTGTGTGTGTGTGTGTGGGGGGGGGGGGATCTCTATGGTGGAGAGTGGTAAGGATAATGCTTGGCTGTTTGTCTCTATTTTAATTCAGCACCCGCCCTCCATCTCTGCCTCTGTCCCTATATTTCTGAGAAAACAAAGAAGAAAAAGAAAGAAATACTATCCATCTCTACTTCTAACTAACTCACTATCGCTCCCACTTCTTTTTCACTTTCTGTCTCTCTCCGCACCTCCATTCCCGCTCCCCGCTCTTCCTCCCACACACGCATATATCGGCATGGAAATGAGGGAGTGTTGTACACTTGCTGCTAATATTCAAATCCAAAGTGTCAGACCCCTCGAAAAAAAGGAGGCCTGCTTCGTGCCAGCCATTGAAACTACTCAAGCAGGAATTACTGCAGATACTGTTAACTCAAAGTTCTTGTTTGTCTTTTGAAATAAAGTGTTTGTTTATTTTAAGAAACAAAGAAAAGCTTTGTTGTCACCTATGCAGTTATGTCTTCACTTGAGTTGTTCTTCATTTTATGTGATGTGATGAACTTGATAACCTTCATTTCCATCTTCATTTTCAGTTTTTCACACTGCAGGATGTCATACTGTACCTTGTGGTCAGTGACTCATTCGTTGACTTGTGGAGATTTTGGTTAGTGTGTGTCCTATACACACCATACATCTGGCTTAATTACATGCTTTTATGCAAATCTAATTCCAGTGTGGTTCATGTATGCTGTTGTATTGGGCAGTTCACTGGATTTATTCATTGTGTTGCTAATTACTAAGGTGTCTTCTTTTCAATCACTTGCCACTTAGTAAATACACTTACATTATTCACTTGGGGAAGCATTAATTCCATTTTTGCTATGCACGGCTTTTAACTGCCATGTGTACCTGTGCCTCTACGAATCAATTTATGAATTGTAGTGCAAAAAGACAAAGGCCTCATTCTTATGTAACAAGTCTGTTAGGCATGCTAGCAACAAGGCTCTAGTGATGGCAATGTTCGTCAGTCAGCCGTGGAAGTTTCGTCCAGACTAAAATACCTCAACAACTATTGGATAGATTGCCATAATAGTTTATACAGACATGACTTGTACAGATATGCTAATTAGCAATGTTAGCGTGCATACAAGCTAAGCTAAAATAGTGAACATGGTTAACAGTGTATCTGCTAAACAGCAGTTAGTGACAGTAAGCCATTGTAAACACGTTAGTACGCCAAGGCATACTAAGCATTTAGCTCAAAGTACTGCTGTGCTTACAGTAGCCTAGAGCCTCATAGAGCTCCTAGCACATAGACTCTTCCCATCTAAAACCTTTAAACAAAGTAAAAGCAACAACACAGACCTGTTTCGAAAGAGTGAAATAATAAGTAATTCATTCCTTTGGGTTAAACTTTCATTTAAAGAGGCATATCCTTCAGGAGAAATTACCAACATAGCTGCACATTTAGGACTGGAGATGCTTTACTCCAATCATTTTGTTGTGATACACTAGTATTGTGATAAAAATCTACAAACAGCTAAACGGTTTAGTCTTTTAATTCCCACATCTTCTCCACCTATCTGAACCTTTTTCTATCAAAACCCATACTGCCAAAATTATTTTCACCCATTATATTTGAGGATGAAGTCTTCCCTTTTTGTG
Organism: Micropterus salmoides; assembly: GCF_014851395.1. NCBI lineage: Eukaryota > Metazoa > Chordata > Actinopteri > Centrarchiformes > Centrarchidae > Micropterus > Micropterus salmoides. The sequence goes on from NW_024040928.1 coordinate 9,330,594, forward strand.
GCAGATATACTGACAGGATTGTACTAATACTGCCAATACATGAATTCCTGGTGAACTGAGGCTTAATTCTTCGGTGCAGATAATTTAATGGCCGTGTGCTTGTGCTTTATGTCCCCAGATATTGTCAAGATTTTTTACATGTCTGAAATTGTGTTGAAGGCTGATCTCACAAGTGAATCCAACATTCAGACCAATGAGTGACGTGCTTGTACTCAGCAGATGAGGAGGTGGCATCTATCAGACTGCATTTTTCTTCATCCCCAACAACCTATCGAGCAATCATTCTCTCATGCACAGGCACGTAGAGTGAATGTGAGCTGTCCCTCCAGACAAATGGTGTGACCTGCCATTTCCATCTTCTTGCCTGCTCATGCAAGCAATCCTTGTATGCTTTTAAAGAGAGATGGCATCTAATGGCTGCAAATCATAATAGCTACCATGGAAACTAAAGATACAGATCCTACTGTGCATTTAAAGACAACATGGCATGATCTTTTCACATTCTTAATAAGTTCAGTATTTTTTTTACCATGTGGAACATATGGAGAGTATCCACAGGAGTCTGAGGACATATGGAGACCCTGCTTTTAGCTTGTCCGCCCACACACAGACTTTTTTTCCCTCTTCCATTTTCCTTGGACGAGGATCATTTATGAGGAGTCCATATGCTTATTCACTTGTATCCTGATGTTCAACACAGAAAACACCTTGTGACTTTATCTCTCTAATGGTCTCTATCTTGCACACTGTCCCAATGCACAAACACACCAGGTCAATGTTCTCAGTGGAAGAGGGTGCACATGCTATGCATCCCCATCAGAATTCATCTACTACTGAGCTTGCAAAGAAAATGCTACTACACAGCCCCACTCCAAAAGAACTCACTTCTTATTCACACACACACACACACACACACACTCTGACACACATATTCATGCAGGTGCACAGAGGATGTGAATGGGTTGAGCCCGGTGAAAGGCACGGATAATGTGTCTAACAGGGAGCCACTCAGATCTGTCAGAGGCAGCAGAGAAGCAGCCGGGAAGCCGCCATCCGCTAACACAGATGACAAATGTCCACTGAGCATTCCCCATTCCACTACTGTCAGCAAGGACTAACACCTCTTACTGTATGTGTGTATCAGTGTGTGTGTGTGTGTGTGTGTGAGAAATGATTCAGTGCCATAGTGGCGTCAAATAAATGACACATGAACAGTCATATCTATTTGCTTTGCTCTGAGCAGATAGGAGTATGCTTCTGCTTTAGTGTGAAGAATGGACAACCCTTTTCAGCTTTGTCTGAAAAAAACAAACAAAACAAAACCCACACTCACGCTCAACGACAGTGTGTGTTCAATAGAGTGCATACCCATGTTTAACCTCACAGCACTAACAAACCCACTCAGCTGAAATGACCACAGCTCAGTGTCCTTTTGAGTGTGTGCAGGTTTATGTGTGAAAACACACTTGTGTGCTTTACTTCTGGTAACACATAATGGATAAGTAAAATATGCTCTTGCAAATGGCACTTCATTTGGGTTCAAGAGGTGCTTTGCTGAACGCGTTTGTGTGTTTTTTGCGTTTGCATAACTATGTGTGCATATCAACCGGACGGATGGATGGGGGGATGGAGAGAGATGTAGCGGACGACAGACGCTGTCTGCTGCCCTGAGCAACTACTGACAGGTGCAATGTGTTCTCCTCTGAGGCCTATTTCAGCATGACTTCATTCAAAAAAAAAAAAAAAAGCTTTCTTTGGCTCATTTAATTCAAAACATATTCATATGAATGACTGCTTGCTGTATATTAACATAAAACTTTCTAGCTTGTTTCTCAACTTAACTCTTGGGAAAAAAGAAGATTGCTTCCTTTGAACAAACAGCGTAATTTGTTTGCTCTCTATGCGTATCACTCATGTAACTCTTGTATGTTTATAAGATAGCCCAGTGGAAATGGAGATGCCTTTCACTTGCTCTGGATATTCAGCCGCCGTGGTTGAGTGACTGCGCTTCAACTGGCTGCACACATCAGGACCGAGCACGCTCTGGGACGATAAAGGACACAGATGAGATTGGAGGTCCGGAGTTCAGTGGCTTGCATCAGATCCTGTCCACTCTCTAATACGCAAGTCACACTAGGGCCTATATAGTGATTCTCAGTCTTGTGTGAATGTCTAAGCACAGGGATATGAACAATGACATCCTGTGCAATTTGTGTAAATCCCTATGTGTGTTTGTGTGATTTGGCCAGAAAGAGAAAAAGAGGAGAGAAGCCAGATAGGAAGAAGCAAAGATTTCCCGCTGCATCAACCTCCATTGCCTAGCTACGTCTCGTCAAGAGAGCGTATTTGTCACAGATCATGCTGGAAATGGCCTACATGTTCACTCGGCACACTCTACAACAGTTTCTTCTTCAAGGATTGTTGTGACGTCTCATCTCTAAAAACACAATTAACCTTTTCTTAAGAGGTGTAGGGTGATGAAAAGTTTCCATTTTGAATTTGGAGCTTTAAAAGAGAATCACTAAATTAAAAGTGATGCTTGTGGTAAAAGGGTCATTTGTGGTTTTGAAGGTAAACGAATCATAATACTGTTATGGAAACTCAGTTTATATCCCTACACAGCCTCAAAGTATTTTTGTCCTTTGATAATGTTATACTCTGACTACATAATGATAGCATCATTTGTTCAGGGAAAAGGATTTTTTTTCTTATTAATGAGTGCTGGAAGCAAAAAAAACAAACAAACAAACAAAAAAACACATTACCAGTAAATTGTACAAAACCCCTCAAATAAAAACTAGTAACGTATAAGCATATAGAGTAATACCTTTAACTATATTAATTTGGCTTGGGAACTGTAAATTTTAGGGCAGGCCATTGTTATTTCTGATGAGAGGACAGCAGGTCCTTGCTAATGGCAAGGCTGGCCTTTTTATCACAAAAATACACCATTAACTGTCCTTTTTAGCTTACATTAGTTGGCCACTTTCCAAAGAGCCAATTAATCAGCCTCTTTTGTCAGGTTGAGTCACCTGGCATGATAGGATCCTTTATAAAATATGTTGAAGTGCGGCGTAATGGAGGTCCTATTCAGGGATTTGGCAGAACCTGGCCTGTTATAATTGGAGCCATGTGTCTGTGGTCGCCTCACAAAAGACTGCTGGGTGAAAGGAAGGACAGGTCTCTCTCTGTCAGCACCTTCACAGAGAAAACACGACGCAGGACACCTTTTTTCCAGCCTTTTGTTTATGTAACTGATGGAACCAGCGTCTCGCAGACTTAATGCGTGTTTTGTCTGACCAACAGGTCAAAACCCCAAAATATTCAAAGTGGCAAATCCTCAAAAACAAAAGGCAGGAAATAGCTAATGTTTGATATTTTTGCTCAACAAATGCATCATGAATAATTTGACATTTTGGTAAATAAATTTTCTTGATGAGAGTTAAATATACAGATTCATACCACTCTTATTTCTGTCCTTTAAATATTACTAGGAGATGGCTATCTTAATCTAACAAAAACTGGAAACAGGGGGAAACAGCAAGGCTGGCTCTTTCCAAAATTAAAAAACAAACAAAAAAAACATTCAGAGATGTACATATGCTTATAGGGAGGCACACCTTTAGTGATACTCAATCAAAGAAAACTGAAACAGCTCTCTTCTTTCATTCAGCGGCTTTGTGTCTCATAGGAAACCATTATTAACGCTCAAATGCTCTCCCTCTGTCTCTAAGCGATGTCCGGGTCTCGTTTCCTGGTGCCATCAGATGTTAGTGACAGCATAGCGATGAGAGAAAATTGCATATTATTTACCCAGCGCCTTCAATATGCCACTCTTCCACTCTGTAGCCTGCAGCTTACAACCCACAGCACATGCACAGACACACATACACGCACTCAAATGAATGCAAACACACACAAAACTTAGCTCAAGGCTTAAAGCTTTTCCTTCTCCCATGCCTGAGTTTTCAGCAGTGCTCTGACATTCTGCCCTGACATGTCATTAAAAGTGTCACAGGTTCTGGGGGAGTGATTCCGCTGCTCTCTGCCTCCAAATGGGCAGAAGGGACGGAGGCAAGGGAGGGTGGGAATGATGAGCTGGTGCTGGACCACGCGTGTAAACTCAGCCCTCAGGGTCACATAACCTTCTCCTGTGGCATGATGGAAGCAGCCTGTTCTCTCTCTGCTCTCCTCCTCTGCTGTCCTCTCCGCAGGCACCAGGCTTGCTAGTTGTTTTTTCGGTCACACATGGGAAGGAGATTTGAGCTTGACCGAGAGCTCAATCACATTGCCGCTGCCTGGATGTCATGGCTGTGTGCAGAGGCACAAACCGTTGGATATCAGATTAGAACACAGGGGCTCTTTTTCCATTCCCCTTTCTTCATTTCTCACCATCTCTTTCTCTTTTCTCAACCATTCCTCACCAGTTACTGTCTTGCTCTGCTTCTTTCTCTCGCTCCAACTCTCTTGCCGCCCTCAGTCTTTTCTTACTCTCTCTCTGGAGACGGGGTGACCCGGGTGTCTCGTCTCAGGAACCAGTGCGGTGGGTTGTTCAGACAACCGGGAAAATGTTCAGTTTCTTTTTTTTTTCTACTTCATCTGAGTAACTCACCTCTGCACCTCTCCATTAGAGTGTGAGATTGCAGGAGTCCGCCGCACTGAGCTGGCTGGAGGTTTTTCATGCCGATGACAATGATTGTGTGTTCTCCTAAAATAATCAGCCTTGTTGTGGCTCCGTGTGAATTTCCTATCAGTCACCACACAAATTCGAATTTTAGTGGTTAGTATAGTTATTTATCAGTAGGGGTGTTTGATATCCTTGTCATAAAAACATCTTCAATATTATTTCTTTTTTATTTCAATCGTAGCACCTATGTGAACAACTACAGAGCATCGCCATCTGCTTTCAATGGTCCCTATGCTTTGCGTTGCACTCAATACTCTAAAATCCTCTGCTACAAAATGCTCAGTAAGCTTGATAGATTTCACCATAATCTCAGAGTGCCACATATCAAAAGATAAATGCTAAATGTTTAATCCAAAAGGTTAAAAATTCAAATATTGACGTATGTTCCTCATAAAAGCAGGTGCCAATAAAGTAACATTGATTACGGAGGTCTGCACTGAATCAGATCCACCTCTTATAAGGCAGTTGGTCTTGCTGAATTGATGAGAAGACATTACTCTGAATGAATGACTCTTCCACTGATGGACTGGTGTAATTTATCTGATAATAATCTCACCTCCATTTTTAAACAGCTATAAAATACTTTAAAATGATCAGTTTTAAATTCATGGCTTTGTGACTGAATCCATAAAAATTTCCTGCTGGATGGATATGATATCTGTCTACAGTGCAGTCCATTTACCTTTTCATGTATGTGAGCTGACACTCTGACCTTGAGGCTTATCGATTCCACGTTTGTTAAAATTTGACCTGCTGTACTTCACTGTCAATAACTCTCTAGGAGATATGCCCTTGGATTATGATTAACAGCCTCTAGGAATAAATCAAACACCTGTTAGGCATGCAGAAAAAGGACTGCGGCTGTCAGAGTTTTTGTTGTTTTTTTTTAATGCAGTACAGTGTCTTACAAACAAATGAAGTGTAACTAAGAATAGAACACATTCTGAGGGCAAAGCACTCCTGGGATTGTGAACAACTGCTGTGTTAGGCTGCATCTGAAGCACAAAGTTGATGAACACTACCAAGAGAGAACAAGGAGACAATTGTCTGTTTTTTATGCTGTGTATCTCTCGGAACAGACAGGGATAGTCGATAAAACAACCACACTAATTCGGCCCTGCAGACATCCAGTATCTCTACTGTCAGGGGTAACGAAGGTTTTATCTCGCTTTTTTTATTTCATGATACACGTGTGCTCATTTTGGTAAAGTGCGCTGTAACGTCAGACACACACTTCCCAAACACACTCATCAGCTCTCTTTTTTATTACCTGCACTCTGGAGTTGGGGTCTTGTTTGATCCATTTGATGACTGTCTCGTAGACCAGCTCTTCAGCCTTGGTGTTGAGACTGTCGTTTGACAGATAGGCCACCAGATCCTCCTTGGACACGCTCAAAATCTCCTCCTGTCCTGCCACCTGAAGAGTTATGAAATAATCAATCTCCTCTTAGGGCACATCAATGGTATGCAAGCATATCCAAAAGCAGATTTGATCATCTGTCAGTATATTTGATTTTTAGATTACTGGACAGGCAATCAAAATAAGCAAAACTTCTAGATCCACCTAACTAAATTATTAAGAGTCATTCTGATGGTAGTATTGTTATTCTAAAGAAATTAGACCCATGTTGAGACTGAAAGTGAAAAGATCAAAAACCTAATGGTTCCTGACTGTATATCTAATTTGATTAGCCATGTTTTCTTATTTCTCTCAGACATAAGAGGGCCACTGATCTCTCATCTACAGTTACTCTCAGCATAATATGCTTATTGGCTTTTGCCACAGGAAAAGAATATTTCCCAAAATATAGAACTATTCCTTGAACACTTCATAATTGGTTCTTGACTTGTCACAGTTGAACGTTAACTAGAAAGTTTTTCTGTCTAGTTTCTTCTTTAATAGCTAATAATTATGCTGTGGCATCAGTGACAAAGGTGAGGTCAGAAAAGCAACATACTTTCAAACCCTAAAGTGAAGCAAATATATTTTCTATCCTATGTGATTTTGTGTGATTCGTCTTCTCCTTAAGCTACAAGAAAGCTGAGATTGCGTTTCTCAATTTCTCATGTTTTTTTTGGGTTTCAAAAATAATGTTCATATTTTACATTAAGATATCTAACAGCTGCTTGGTAACGAGCACATAGTACAGTACATCATGTAAATTGCATCCTATATGTTAAAAGCCTAAATGAGGTAGAAAGTTTTAATGTTATACTGGAATAACACTACACATGATATGTGGTAGTTTAAACAACAAAATGCATCACTTTTAATTGGCTCCATGAATGTTTTAAATCTAAGATCTTAATCTCAACCTACTAACTACAGCAGAAAATACAATTTCCCTCTTTGCAATGTAAAGGTAAGTCTCAAGTAAAGTTAAATAATTTATTAATTTACTGACTGCTATGGGTATTCACTTTATTACAGTAGTGATTTCAATTAGATTTGATTGCTGTTTGCAAATACTTTTATTTGTTTTCATTTTCTCTGAACTAGCGTGTAACTTTGTTTCCCAGGAATCAATGAATGGTTTTGAAAGATGATAAATCTCTACACACCTCTGGGAAGTTCTGCAGTGCAAAAGCTTTGGCCATGTTGTGGAGTTCCGTGCAACTCATGGCTTCAGCCATAGCCAGCACTCCCAGACAGTTAGCTGCAGTCAACTGTTTCTCTGGAGTCAATTAACGAAGTCAGAGATATGTGGAGACAGGCAGAAAAACAGAGGGAGGGGACAGAGAAACCAAACAAGAGAGAAACAAAAACACAGGCAGATTGATTAAGACAGAGAAAAAACATTATTAACACGATAAAAGGATCACAGACCTAGAACGCTACAGGAACAAAAAAAGCGGCTGCAGGTAGCACAGAACCATAGCCTATCGGGCGTGTATCTGCCTGAGACTAAGGGAGAACAAGTATAATAACTCAAAACAGCTCCGGGGACAAACAACGAGGGAAATCGATCGCTCACAGCCCAGGCAGGAGGTGCTGGATGGCAAGGAGCGGGATTTGGGATTAGCTGGGCCACTTTAAAGAAGTCCTGTCAGATCTCGAGGTCTACCACACACACACACACACACACACACACACAAAGCTGAGAATATATGAAACTATCCTGATAGCCAGGCCAGCGGGGAGAAGGCTTATTCTACTGTCTGTGATCTCTTGTAAGGGTGCAGCATTTAAGGTGGTGTGTCTGTAATTCAAGTTTTTTAAGACACACTGCCATTTATCATGAGAGAAATTTGTTGGCAGTGTAGTGCACACACACAGGCAGGCAAACCAATGGATTGACTGGGTCAGTGGCCAGTAAAAGAGGGCTGGTTAAACAATAGCTATCAAGGGGAAGCACCGCCAGGCCTTTTATCACCAAAGACAGAGTCCGAAAGTCTTTCCTAAACAAATATCAGCCAATAAAGGTCACCTAAGTCACAACTAAATAAAAACCAAACCAATGACCAAATAAAAGTGAGCTCCATGCAGTATCAAAGTGGGGGTTAGGAGCTAATCAAAAGGCAGTCTGAAAATGAAAGTTATTTCACTGTGTATGCTTGTACACTCACAACATTATGTTGCATAATCATTTCATCAGTTTCTTCAATGCTCGACAGCCAGATTTCCAGTTTAATTTGTTGCATAAACGTGTGCTACAAAATCAGTTATAGCTGAAGCCCCCCCATTGTGGCAGATAAAGTAATGACTGTTGAAACTCGGAGCACGTTGCCATTTCACTTCAAATCCTCTGATAATAAAATGGAGTAGCAGGAACACAATAAATGACTTAGTTTTCATTAGCTTGAATATGAAGTTCTGAATAAAAGTCAAAGTGGTATAAGTAGGTCGAGGAGCCATTTCTCCTGAGTGTATTTGTTACAAACTTCAATAATATGTGACACAGTATCAATTTCTTTTTGCTCAAGGACACACGCTTGTGCCTGTATTTTCTCTCCTTCAAATGTTCTGAAATGTCATGAATCTTGTCGAGGAAGAATGGATTGATGGTTTACTGGCAATGAAGTCTACAAATGGCTTCCCTGTTTTCCCCGGTTTTTTTTTTTCCCCCCCAAATGGAGAAAAACAAATCAATAATGTGGACTGCTGGTTCTCGTTTACTTTCACTCCTTTGCTGCCGCTGACCTTTTTGCAAAAATGCACTTCCCTTGTATTACCGATACTCAAAACAATTTATTAAATGGAATGCAAAACTTGACATTTGCAGCTTTTTGGCTGGTTACCTGCTAAAATCTGGAACATGCCATTTGCTTTTCACGTGACCCTTTGGGCTCCCGAAAGCCCCTCCTCTCCTTTGCACCGCTATCCATACCATGTCTAAGTGTCAATCTGTTTTGCTATTTTTCGATTCTATCATGGTTCAAGCCAGAGGATTTGACATTTAAGTGACAATTGTTCCCTGACCTTTTTAGAAATCTGCCCCCATGCTTGGTCCTACCGACTGGGACAGGATCAGAGGCACCATGCCCAACTGAAAGCATTAGCAGGCAGAATTCTCACACAGCTGCTAGCTTTGGAAACATGACTAAAAGGAGCGTACATGTAGATACATGTATAGCAGGAAAGATCACATAGGAATATCTGATGCAATAAGCATGCACACTTGCTGATATAAACACATAACACTTGAGCGCACACACACAAACACACACACACACACACACATAACCCCCTCCTGTTTTCTGAGTAGTTCCTACCTAGGAAGGAGACACAGACTTTACAGAAGGTGTTGAACTGGAACTTGTTGGCGGCCTCCAGCAGCGTCTTGGCGTTGGCCGAGTCGATGACCAGCGAGCCCGTGTAGACGAACTCGAGCAGCAGCTCCAGCACGTCGGCGCTGATGTTGCTCATGTTCAGCTCCAGCACCTCCCCACTCCTCGTCTCCCCCGATGACCTGATCAACCAATCACGGCAGAGAGAGGCGAGTTAGGGACACTCCGAGAGGAAAAGCGAAGAAACAAAACAAAAAGAAGAAACGGACACAGATACGTGTATGCTACGCACGACACCCATTACACACCTGGGCCAGTACGAGAGTAGGGAGAAAATAAGAGAATCATTACACAATAAGATAAAAACATAAAGTGAAAAAGGGACAGAAACAGAACTTTGGGTGGTTTCTACTTTTCTATGGGGCTAGCAGATTTGCAACTATATTGCTGCATCTGAAACAAAATGTCCTCTCTGAACAAAGATTAGGCAAACAAAAGTTATTGCTTTGTTTCAACAGGCATGCGTATCACATGTGTGTTTTCATGTATGCATAGTTTTAGAGGTAGACATGCATACATGGCAGGGTACATATGAGCTATCAGACAGAAAACAAAGAGAAAGAAAGTGACAGCACAGTTCATACACTGACATATGACAGAATGTTAAGTATGCTGGTTAGAGTATGTTGTACTGGAGAGCTCTCGCTGTTCGTGAGCTTATACCGCTCCCGTGTGCGTGTTGGATATCAAAGCAGAGTATCCACTCCTACTGGCATGGTGTAAGAGGTTCCAGGGAGTGCTTGGATGAGCAAATTAAATAGAATATGATATCCCTTCGTAATGCAGAGCCTGAGATGTGTGGGGAGTTGAGGGCTGCTTTTCAGAACAGGGCCACGTTGTGACTTCACCGGGATCAAATGGCAGAGTTTAGTTCACATGCTGAATCCCCCCAGAGAGGCATGAGAGAGTTAAATAACACCTCGCCAACAGTGTTTAATGTCCCATGTGAAACAATAATCCACTCAAGGGCAAAATAAATGGAATAAAAGCCCTGCAGGAGGCATGCCCCAACTACTATGTCTCTCTTCCGGTGGCTACATCAACAATATGAAAAGTAGCCTACATTAAGATGGATGGAGGCTGTTTGCTTCTGTCACTCATGGTAGCAAAATGATAACACTCTGTCTGTTTGTCATTGTGTGTGTGTGTGTGTGTGTGTGTGTGTGTGTGTGTGTGTGTGTGTGCGCGTTTGTTCTTTCTTTTTCTGTTGGAACCATTTTGTTGGATTAGCACTCATGACAAACAGTCAGCATTTAGTGCGACACAGACAGCAAAACAAACAAGATGAGACAGGTAGACAAAATGGTTAGAGTGAAGATGGGAGAGGGGGGCGATGAGGAGGAAGCAAAAGGAAGGGAGGCAGGGTGAGACGGTTCTTCCACAGGGAGCCAGCAGCCATCCTTCTGAGGGAGGGGTTGGGTTGTTCCATGACTGTGCCTTGGTCTTTTAAATAAGAGATTTCCCCGCCCACCCCCAAAAAAAATCCACCATCACACCTAAACAGAGCCTTTGTCCCCGCTGCAATAATCATCAGTAGCCTGTAGTGTATGAACTGAGACATTAGTCGTCATTTAAAGCGCACTCAGGAGGTGAGAGGGGAGAAGGACATCCAAAAATAAAATAAAAGACAATGGCATTTGTCTCTGGATGGACATTGGCTGGAAAAACCAAGGTAGTTACTCTTTTTCCTCCTGCAAAGCAAAAAGCCACATAGTGTTATTGCCCTTTTTCCACGCAAAGCCCTGCAGTGGGGGCAGGTAGTAAGACAGAAAGAAGGGAAGGGGAGTGTTGTTCAGGGTTAAAGTGATGGAGGGAGGTGGGGAAGAAAAGGGAGGAAAAAAGAGCTTAAAATAAAAGAAGAGCATGCTCATCAACCTGCTCAATTAGTGCAATAGAAACCAGCTCAAGTGGCAGTTTGTTTTGTCTGAGCACTTATGTTATGGAAATGACTTATCCAGAGCTTCTAAAAGAGGTGGATATTTATGCTGCGTCTGATTGCAGACTTGAATTTAAATAGTGAAAGAGGGAGGCAGGGAGGACAGGAGAGACAGAGGAGGAGAGATCTGGCGAGGGGGGTAAAAGATGGGCACACTCAGGCAAAGAAATTTGTTTGTGAAAAATGCACCACTTATTCAAGAGGAAGTCTTAAAATCAGCAGAGACTGTCAAAATGGTGGTGAGCGAAGGCGGAGGGGAAGGAGGGGAGCTGCAACACACACACACACACACACACACACACACACCCTAATACATCCTTCAGCCTAAAAAGACCCCCTATTTTACAGGGAATACATTTAGCTTGTTCTTATAAGACCATCTATTCTGTGGTAGTACATACACTACTAAGATATGTTAGGATAGAAACATGTTCACATGCAAAGCCCGCACTGTCTGGGCTAAAAATGGCTTTCATTTACATGTTCTGTCATAACATAAATCAAGAATGTATTATAAAAATAAATAAACGTAATGTGGTAGCTTTATCAGTGGTGGGATTCGTGTTTTGCTTGCGTTTACTTTGTGGTTTTGAGGCCACGGTATTCTATCCATAACATCAGGTATAATAAGGGAGACTTCAAGGCTATCTGGCAGGAACAAGTCCAGTTTGTGTCGGATGCTCTAAAGGACAAAAAGGACACAGTGACAGGTGGAGAGTTTAAAAGCCTAAACCTCCGTCCAAGTGTGAACACATAGCCACTGGCATGAGGGAAAAAACTCAACATGGACATTGGATTGACAGAACTTTACACAAACTTAACTTAACTTAAAAATAGAAGTTTATTTTGAGGAGCGATGAAAGAAAGTGCGAGTGCCAAATAATTTACAGTGAGTGCTGCTAGAACACTTTTGATATGTCAATGCAAGGCTTGCAGCTTCATGATCAGAGTTCGGCTTACTGAAATAAAGAAGTAATTTTCTTACCCACAGTTAGTGGTATCTAGTTGTGCTACGTTTGCAAGGGTTTTATAAATCCAGCTCAGGGTTATAAATTTCATTTGTGGTGCTCACAGCATTACATTTTTAAAAACTCCACAGAAACATCTATTTCCAGATATAACATCCTTGTTACTCTGGGTAATCCACGTACTTCACCATTATTAGTTTTTATCAAAAAAACTTTTCTACCAAAAACATTTGTTCTAAAGTTGCACATACAACTGATTTAAGACAACTTCTTCACAAGGGTTTGACTTACAATTAATTATAATGTCTTAATTCGATGTGACTTTGGAGTTAAAAAATCTAACCAAATTTAACTAAAATGAAAAAAAGTGTATGTGTACTCAGTGTAAAATTTGTTATCTTTCTGTCTGAAATCAGATTTCTCAAAACCCAAGCTATCTGCATGGCTAGATAATACCGGAGGTAAGTGAGAGTAACTGACCCTTTAAATACAGCAAGCCAGAACAACGTTGCTAATTGAAATTTGAATATTGAGTAATACAGTGTCCTGTCTTCCCCTCAGGCGGAGCAGCAGAGGTCTGAACGGTGCACTCAGGGCTCAGCTGCAGTGTTCACACGGGGCCGACACTGTAATGGGCTTTAACACAGCTCTCTACCCATCTCATGGTCATAACACTCTGACTCACAAGCATAGAAAACTCATGGGTAGACAGAGAGAAAAGAAGAGCAAGAAATAAATGGCATGAAAGCATGTGTCAGGTCCGCTCAAAGATTCTGGAGCTTTTTACATTGCTGTGGTGCGGAGATGCAGTGGCCATAAATTAAATGCCTGCAGAGCACACTTATTGGAAAATCCTGAGGGGTAAAATGGAATTACCGGAGATGATCTGTCTCCTTGCTCTGTGCATCGGCCCTTTAAAGGGTAGGGTAATAGGTTTTTTGGTGGGGGCGTGGGGCAGACGTGTGCGTACATTTTGGAGTAGCATTACATCCTTCAGGTATCATGGGGTAAGATGGCAGGTTGAATGTAATAAGACACACTGTGGGAAAGGACTGAATACTTGAGATGAGGGCGGGCAGTGGAGGAGCACACTAAAAAGAGGAGGACATACATTTTAGAATTGGAAAAGATTTGAAATTTGCAGGACAGAATATTTTAATCATCTATGAAAACACATGCCTAACGTGGAGACTGAGAAGCATCTCCCAAAAATATAATTTCCAAATTTTTCAAACAAATTTTTTTTAACTTTATAATTATGCTCCATGCTGTTAAATGTCGGCTCGTTTCCAATTAAGCCTTCAATTTCTTAAGTGAGTCATTGGGTTTGTGTGTGTGAGTGTGTGTGTGTGTGTGGGGGGGGGGGGGGGGGCAGGAAAAACAAGTGCGATGTGCACTCCCTCACCCTCCAGCAATACATCTCTACTTTCTCTTTCTGACTAATGGCAGCCTGCCTGGATAACACACAAGAATTATGTCCTTGCATCTTACGCCCACGCGTGCGCGCACACACACACACACACACACACACAGTAAAACGCATGTGCACACATTTCATGTCAAGTGCATTTGCGCACACATACACATTTTAACAATTTTAAGCACATACTGCACACACACACACACACACACACACACACACACACACACACACACACACACACACACACACACACACACACACACACACACACACACACACACACACACACACACACACACACACACACACCACAGTGGTTTATAGCGAGCTGACAGGTTGTCTGAACGACAGTGAATGACTCCTGAATGAGATGGGCAAGGGAGGCTGGACGGGACACAGAGCATATAAGCAGATGAAGTCTCTCTTTTATTTGACCTCATAAAGATGTGGACAGTTGTGAGCCACGTGTAGCCTCAGCATAATTTCAGCTGCACTAAGAAAGTGACCTGAGCCGCACATGGGAGGTTGTAACTCAATGACAGACAGGCCTTTGGCTCTCTTTGCTCCTCTCTGACCAAGCTTGCTACACTATGTCTGGCTGCAAACACCTCACACCTATGACCAAAATGGTCTCCTTCTCTCCCTTCATACTGCCTGATCTCACTTGTATTCATTTGCTTTTACTCCCTTTCTGCCCTTCTCTTGCCAACGCTTCACTGCTGTCCTGGTCTCATGCAGCTCTCATTTCCATAAAGTCAAGGTACCACATGCCTTTTAAAACAGCAGTGACAGCAATTGCTGTTGACGGTGTCGTGTTAGCATAATGCTGATGATCATGACTTCATTGCATCAAACCACAGACGTCTTACAAAATTAACAATTAGTATAACCAATTCAGATATTCTCCAGTGTGAAGTTAAATGAGAAGATTTCTATTTTAGACTTAATCTTGTAAAAAAAATTACAGTGTTATGACAGTAAATCAAAGTAGTTTTACAATTAATTAACCAATTAATGAGAATTTGCTCTATTAAACTGTCAAATTAGACATGAAAAATCTGACAATGTAGGCAGAAGCAGGCATGAGGAGGAGCTTGATGAAATTCAGCCCGCTCCTCTGGGAGCCCCGGTGTCTTTCAGGGGCCCTGTCTTTACGCATAAATGATCTAGCTTTGTCGCGGATAACAGGCACAGACGAGACAATCTGATAGACAGGTTGACCAGCATGGGGGCTAAAGTTCTATCCAAAGTCACTTCAGCCTCTCAGGAGGAATCTTTGCTATTGTCAAGGTCAAAGGAAGCCTCAGCATCTCTTTTTTTATTCATGGGGCGTATACGAGTGTAGCTGTAGAGATGAGTGGTCCTACTACAGACGGAGCTCTGTGGCTTTCCTACCTCTGTTCTCTCTCTGGTCTTCTTCACTCCCATTCAGAAGGAACAGTGATGACTAAGTGAGGAGGCCACAGCGGCTGATAAGCAGCTCTCCACTCTCCGATGAGCTTCCAGTGGACGCAGCATGGCTGCGAGGCAAAGTGGCAAACTTCCCTAAGACATTCTAGCTACTGCAAGTGACTGTGTGTGTCTTCCTTTTCTGCCTTTGTCTTTGCTCAGCACTTCATCCCTAGCTATGCAAGTGAGAACAAACACACACTCTCACACACACACACACACACACACACACCACCAAGGCGGGGCAAAATAACTTTGGGTCCAGGGGACTCTCAATCAAGCTGAAAACACCTGCAAGGATTCGAAGTATGGATGAGGACATTAGGGAATTTTGGTATTCACTCCCCGGAAAACAAGGCAGATAAAAAAAGACATACTTGCGCTATCAGACTTTACACACTCATGCGTGTGCACACACATCTAGAGACACTTAAAAGGTCTGTAGCTGACACACACACACACACACACACACCCTGGCACAGGCACCCACGTAAACATAACAACCCGGGAAGACAAAAAATATGGAGTATGAAGGGCAGAATACTAGGGGAATACTTAGATCCACATCAAGTGAATACATTAGTGAAGGGTGGTGTTAACCTGTGAAAGTGGTGGTTCAGTAAGCTGTCTTAGATGTGCTTTTCTTTTGCCCTTTGTTTATGACTCTGAAATGTCTTTTTTATTACACTAACCAAGATTTATTTGCATATGAAAAAGCTGTTTTGCATCAAAAAAAATAATTAACAACAGAAAAATATGGCAACTCTGGAGACAAAAATCCCTCTGCCCACAGAAGACAGTGTGGCTTTTGCGAATTAACACCCAGAGTGTAGAATGTATGATTCTTTTGTTTTGGCCCTTTGGTGAGTTTTAGAACATCCCCAGTCATGGAACATTTTCACTGCTCATTAAAATGGAAATGTGGTTAAATTGCCCTACATGGGGAGGAAAGGTAATGACGAGGGTTGACCTTTTTTCTCCAGTCATAGATACATTCATTTGAGTGGGAAGAGGAAGGAATGGCTGCTGGCCCTGTGCTAGGAACCAAAGTCTTCACACACCTGCAAGAGAGAGAGGGGAAGGGAAAAAAAAGCGACACAAATGCGCCCTATGAAAAGAACAGATTGGATCAACAGCTGGTGGGAGGGGAAGCGAAGGCAAACCTTTTCACCAGGTCCTTGAAATACAAGCTGCAGGAAGCTAGAACATTTTGGTGGACTTCAAACTCTTTGCCTTCAACAATAATTTTCAGGTCTGTAAACTCTTTCGCTCTGCGCTGTTGGTTCAACTCCTTCAACATCTCTGTAGAACAAGAAAAAGAAACAGACAATGCCACATTTGGGTTTAGAATTTTCTCTCCTCCAAACATACATGAACAACAATAGCATGACAACAAGAAACATAACAAAATGTGGTAAAGTGCAGACTGTAAAACACAATATTGTTGGCCAGTCTAAAGAAACAATGTCCATTATATGATAGAAAAGAAGGGACATGTACAGATTTGATCAAATATTTTAGCAAAAGCAAAATGAGATGTGGGGGTGTGTGTGTGTGAAAAAAGTAAATAATTAGCTCTCATATCCTACGCTGTGCTACTAGTATGCAATACCCAAAGCATGCTAGTGAATAACATAGGACTTGGAATGAGATCAAAAACTAGGATTATTATGAGAAAAGACACTTGTTTAACTGTATTTGACCTTTACACTGTAGCACTAGAACTTCAACCAAAAGGAAGCTGAATGAGATTAAAAAGCATCTAAAAGAGATGTGGGCTGAAAACAGAGACACGGTCAATGCATTATTCATATTGAAATAAAATTCTTTGGCTTCTCAAGTGCCCTACTCGGCGAAGAGCTGACCTTCAAATGTCGCTCAATGAGAAAACAACTGCTTATCCCCAAATCCAAACACCCGCTTCTCTCTCTCTCTCTCTCTCTCTCTCTCACTCTCTCTCTCTCTGAAAAATACCCCCCAACCCCATCTTCCAAAAAAACCCAAAAAATAAAAGAAACAAAACAGGGAGGAAACACAATCTGAGAAAACATGCTCGAAGCAAACCAATATGCTGTTGAAGGCCTTGGTACACAGTGAGTTGTATGATGTGGTGTTGCAGCACCATGTTAGGCCTGGCCTTACTGTAGTGCTGGGTCGGAGGCGCTTGTTTCTCTGTGTCTTAATGAGGCACCATGAGGAGATGCTGAGAGTGAAAATCAGCGGGAGACTAGCAACTTATTCTACAGCCTTAGGAACACTGCAGCTTTGTTAATCTCCCATCAAGAATGCCACTAAAAGAGAACACTAGGAGACTCAAATGGTGAGCTACAGACACGATAATGTGGGGCATTATGATTATAGAGGGAGCCAGGTTCATCTTAGAATTAACAGAGCATTTCATAGAAACTGTAGGATGTGAGGCATAGCGAGTGTTTATTTGGCACAAGGCGCTGTTTAAAGGCACATATTCTATGCTGGGGAAAGATAAGCAGTAGCCATGTTACTTTTTTTGAAACTTGTCTGGACACTACCTTCACAGTTCTTGCTTAAACATGGCAATGGCAAATAGTCATTTGTTGTCATGTGTTAACAAGCAAGCTGTACGTGTGTATGGATGAATCATAGACTGTAGGGATGAATATGTGCTTTGCACAGCCCGGCTTATCATTAAATGTGGGGAAACTGATCAGACTTGTGATTGTACTGGCGACACCCAAGCTGAAATCAAGGAGTAGGTCTTTATCATCCTGAAAGAGGTCTGTGTTCATGCCAGACTCAAAGTAGGGATTTAATTAACCTGGAATGACACTCGCCCCTCTATTTGGCTGGAATATCCACTCATTTAGCTCCTTCCATTCTTCTGACTGACACTGGGAGCTCAGCTCTGAATAAATTTGGTAGATGAAATTATACAGTATAAAGACACATGACAAATAAGGTGCAATTCAGAAGCGCACTTTGGTAAAAGCCTTTTCTCTGAGCGGCGCATCCTTAAGGGTTATCGCATCAAGGAATTAATTGCCAGAAAGAAAATGACCTGGTTATTAAACATGCTGAATACAAAATGGGGGGGGGCAATATGTCCGTTGTACTTAGACTAGATGCACAGCTGCATGGTTAGAGTGAGCCATACACATGCACACGCAAACACAAAGGCTGGCATTTGCCTCGTCTTTCATGCATCTCTCCACATTCCACTCCATTGCTGCTTGTCAGTTGGCCAGCTATCTGATAACTGTGTGGGCATGGACTGTGAATAGTGAATACACAGTAGTTTTGAGTTTGCATTAGTGAATCTCCAGCGACCGATATGGCTTTCACCTTCAATCAGCCACACCGCATACCACCCATTTGCCCCGAGAATAAAGAAAGTGAGAGGGGGAGACAGAGAACTCCACTTGCCAGCAAACAATGGTCGCCTCCCTCGGAGCCATGCAGACGCACCTGAATGCCTGATGGAAAAGCTAATTATGGCTTCCTGGGTGTGGATTGGTGAGCCCCCCAGAACACCTCATCACCATCGGGGACCATGAAACTGCACATGGCATCCCCATTCTCAGGTTTGGCATGGAGTGTGGTGAGGCACAGACATGTTCAATGGGACCACAGCAGCTTTGAAACAGAATACGTCTCAATACTCTTAAAGGAAATATCTCTTGAGGACCGCCAATATAGTGGTTTTGTGGGAAGTACACAGAAATCCTCATAGGGGTATATTGTGCTGCAGTTGCTGGCGTATATCATGGACTGCAAACAGTGATGAAATAGCATAGTTTTCTGCCTCTAAGCCATTTACAATAATTACAACGCCCTAAGCTAGCTCTTCATGATTGGTTGACACACTGCACAGGGGGTATGAAAACAGTTCCAACTCTGCTGTTCAGCCTAGTAACCCTACTGTCAAACATGTGTGAGCATTGTAGCCAATGGGCTCCTCGGTACGATTTCTGGTAACCTATCAGCGCGCACAGTGCCTCCCTACTATAAGGTGTAGTAAGTCGCTCAACGAGCTACGATTGGCTGCTGTAGAAGGCTGATGCTTCACACCATTGGTTGCTGAACTTGGAGCCATTTTAGGGTTCTACATGTATTTTACATGTGCCTCGTAGACCCTCCATTTTGTGTTTACACACAAATCTAAACTTTGAGATACATCTTCAAATAAACAATGTTTTCTGTATTTTTTGTGGGGGTAACTCGCCAAATTGCAGAGCTGCAAAATGGTATAAAGAAGGTCAGTCATTATGTGACGTTTTCCACACCTTTTTACCACCATGATTTTGTCTGAAATGGTTTCTGAAATTTAAAATTCAGCTCACGACCATAAATACGAATTTCTGGCAAAAGATTGGATGGAGCTGTCAGATATTTAGCTCTTAAAAGGATAGGTTTGGAAAGAAAGCAAGAAATGTGTTAAAAATGTGGAGAAGTAAAAGAAAATTAAACAATATACACATTTTTTAAAACAATTATTTCAGAGCAAGTAGATGAAGAGGATATGATAGAGAAAGTTGTTTCTCAAGACAGGCGAGATAGGACAACCAGTGAAGCACCGAATATACAATAAATACAGCAAAAAGTCCTTTTGACAACTTTGAAACCATTAAAGAATTATTTATCTTATCTTACTCTTGTTTACCTTCTTATCTTTTCTGATAAATCTTGTGTTTCTACAGCACAAGTAAACATGTAATCATCCACATATCTCATCCAACTGGATGACATTCTATGCTGTGCAGCAGATAGGACACTGATGTGTTCCCCCACTGACCTTTTTGTTCTGTTTTTGTTCTCTGTTAAACTTTCAACGATCAATTCCCACCAACACTCGCAGTTTAATTATCCAGAACAAACCATGCTAGCTGATCAATAATTCAATGTACAACCCTGCCATAATGGGTTTTCTTAAGCTTGTAAAAAAACTTTAGAATGACACATTTCTTACTGAAGCAGTGCATTATCATTTTCCACACCACATATGAAAATTAAATTAAATTACTTTTTATCTTCAAGGCGACTAGATGATAAAGCTATAAAGCAGTTCTTTCATTAATAATTTCTGACAATGTCTTATGCTCTATGAGCTAGAAAAAATCCTTTTTTAATTTCAAATTAATAAAAATGAATAAAATTATATTTTGTTGATTTTTGTTTTCTTTAATGATTATTTTCTAGTAATACATGCTGTGTCTGTATTTTCTTCAAAACGATAATATATTTGATAACCCAATCACATTAAATGTTAAAAAGAATTAAATACAGTTAATATTCCATTTACATTATAAGGAATGCTACCATGATCAAAATTATTGTATAAATGAATATTTGACAATGATTAAATATAAAATCACAAAAAGATAAAATGATCAATTTCCTCAATCAGTAGGTTAAACTAACAATTGTTTGCAATTTTAATTAATTAATAATTTAATAATATAATTAATAATTTTTAAGATTACTTTTAACTATATTAGATAAAATTTTGCTCAACTCAAAATAAATTAAAAGTAGTCTGCTTATAGCTTATTTTACAGTATGCAGCAGCAGCACTGTTGCAGGACTGAAGCAGATTGGACTGAGGGAGTCAGATCAAAATAGGCTTCCTTTTACAGAAGCATTTTGATAAGTAGGGACATTTGAGAAATTCCATTTCAAAGAAGAACTTGCAACAGACTAAGAAGAGCGGCCTAAGAGCGTAATTCATAGTAAAAGCAGCACACAAAAGAAGTTATGGGCTCAACAAAAAATGTCTTTCCACTGCAGAGAACAGAGGGCCTGAAACGCAGCAGTAAAACACTACAGGATAATGTCAGGAGGATTTATGAGGGGTATTCCCATGTGAAGTGTTACACTAATAATAAGAGAGGATTAGGGTAAATAAATGATCTGATATTAATTATGGGTTAACTTGTTTTTGTCACAGAATCCAAAACATTATAGTGTAAATCTGAACAGTAGACTGATGGATGTTTGGAAGAAGCTGCTTTACCACTGCAAGGCAAACACTTGAAATACTGTCCCTGTTTCTGACTGCACACCCAAACAAAACACACAAATTAAAACACACCCACGTGCAGCATTTACAGGCACAGAGATGGTCAAAGTTCACTATCAGCACAAGCTGTTGGATAATGCAATCTCTTTCATTCTGCAACCTCAGGTCCAAAGTTCAACAAACGAGTCAGTATCAGCTCTAATGCCAAGGAGCCGTTTGCACAAAATTCTTGACTTATTTATGTATATATGATTTTTTTATTTTCCTTTCTCTGTGCAGCTAAACCATGCTTATTTAAAATCAGGTCATATGATCCGAAGATCATAATTTAAAAAAGGAAATAAAGATTTCTGGATGCCAAATAACAGAGGCTTTTGAGAGCAAGCTTGCAAAAAAAAACAACAACAACAAACAAATAAAATGGAGCTGTTCAATAAAAATAACACTTCTTTACTTTTTGTACATGTTTACTTTAGGAAAATATTTAGTCAGAATAAGAAGGCAAAATATGTATTTTTGTTGAGTATAATTACATGCTGTACAGGTGTAAGTCAATTATTTCAGAATGACATTAGTATGCATTTTGTTATGCTCCAAAGTTGTCTGTGTAATCCAAGAGAAACAGAAGGAGGGCAAATTTATGGAAAATAAGAAGAAATCTGAATTCTATTACATTTAATTAGCATATTTAAATCTACCCACTTCTCTTCTTCATCTACCTCAAATCTGTATAATGACAAAAAAAAAGTTCAAAATGTAATATGTTTATCTGTATATTAAATTTATTATTACTTTACATACAGTAGGTGGCTTACATAATTCATTTAATTAATACATTGTTCTTGCTAACAGACAAAAAAGTTTATGTCCACTTCAATATATCTCCTCTTGCAAAGTCATACAATCTAAATGCTTGTAGCAAATAAAATAAACCAAAGTGTCCACATTTTTCATTAAATTTTGTGTAACCCCCCCCTCTCTGGAAATAGCATTTTTTTTATGTTAAATTACTCTACCTGTTTTAGATCCCTGGTGCCTGAATAACAAACTATAAATGTATGCAAAATTCAAAGCATAAGAAATGTAATAGTAATATCTTTACTTTTACTTCAAATTGGCAATTGAGTAGATTTTAATAAACAAGACTATATTTGAAATATAATGTTTTCTTATTTCAAAGAATGAGACAGTACATTATAAAATCACACTGAATTATGCCTAATTTCCTACAAAAGGTAAAAAGGTCAAAAGAAACATTCCACAAGCCATTATTTTCAAACACCAAAAGCCATGGTGGCTAAATGTCAGGCTTTAACAGGTGCAAAATGTCATGAACACTATCAGGCCACTCATCTAGATACCATCTTCTGAACAAATGATGCTCTACATAGATAAAAGCCTACAGATACCACGTGTTACAAAATCTAGCCTGGGTCTCGTTCAAGGCACAATGACTCTAAACAGCCTTTAAAACATACCTCTAACAATCACCGCCACATTCAATTCTGGAGACGTTGCAACAGTTTGTGACTACTCCCAGCAAATCAGCTCATGGAAGGCATCAGAGATCCTCGAGACCCCTTGAGTCTCTAGCTGTCCTGATTTCAGTCTGTAAGAGAGCAGTGGCACCATATAGCCTTAGAGAATAGTCCATGATGAGGACGTTTTATATTTTCCTCTGCTCGAATCTGTTGAACTGAGCTGCTTTAGCCTCAGCACTGCTGTCAACGAGACTGGACTGAGCCAGAGGGTGGGGGAGGGTGACACTATGACAGAGAAAAGGAACAAGAAAAGAGAAAGATAGGACCTTGTGCCCCTCAAAGACACCGACTGGGCCTTTGTTGTCTTCTCCAATAGGCATGCAAGACAAGACCTGGAGTAGCAAAAACCACAGCTCTGCTCTGTCCTGTCCTGCACAAACCTCTACATATACCCTCTGGTCCAAGGTCAGACATGTACACACACACGCAAACAAACAATTGGCTCTAGTAGAACAATGCCGAAGCAAAAACAAGAACAGGCTCAGAGGAGGAAGAACATAAACAAATAGAGCCCTGGGAGCATACGTTGGCCTGCTGCAACAGTGTGACAGGATGTCATGCAATGTTCTCTTGTTCTTTGTGTTTGTGTGTAGTAAGAAGAGGAGAAAGTCTCTGGTCCTGGCTGGTGCAGTGGCTTCCTCATTAGCCAGGAAAGGGGGATAGTAGATGACATGCGGCCATACTCCCTAAAACAGGTTTTAACAAGAGGATACTCCTGTGGCTAGCAAACAAGAGCACTGTCATATCTTCCTTCCTTCAGGCGCTGCAACGTCTGGTCAGTTTGAAAAAAAGAAAATGCTGCAGACTCTTTAAATGTGTACTGGAATGGCAAACAGTGACTATGATTGTCTTCCGAAGACAGCAAGTAGAAATATGTACTGTACTAGGGATGCACCGAAATGAAAATTCTTGGCCGAAGCCAAAACCAAATATAATGAAAAGATTTTCCGAATACCGAACACCAAACATGTACATTCACATTTTTTCCATTTATTTTGCCTTTTTTACCATAGCATAAATTAAATAGTCTAAATGTGTTTTTTACTCAGTGTTTCCCACAGGATTTGGAGAGACTATGGTGTGTGGGTCCGAGGCCCAAGACGGTCCGGTAAAGTAAATCACACGTGTCCATTTACTTTTAATGGACACATGTAATACGTTTTATACTTTCTGTGAATATAATCCAATTAATCTCATTTCCATACTGTATAGACATCTCATTTTGAAAACCGGACGTTGTCACATGTGTGCTAAATTGATCAAGTTCGACCCAATTTGATAAATAAAGTTGTATGTGGTTCTCGCATCGCGCAACATGAAGACTTCAAAGCCTCTCTTCAGGTAGGACTCTCATACGGCAACACTTGTCAACAACTGACAGAAACTGACAAGATAAAGTCACTAACCTGCCTGTCAGCTCGCTCTGGTCCGTTTCAGTCGATTCAGCATAAAGGCTTGAATACGTGTGCACTCCAAATTTAGGTTCGGCTAGCTTAATAGCCTTCTCAGAAACGAGTGACAGAAACACTCAAAGTGAGTCAGACCGTTTGCTGCCTTTTCTAAGAAGTCAGCCACAGATGGAGTGGATGTGCTAGGAGATAATTCAGCAGAACAGTGTCTGCAAACGGTGATTGTTGTGTTTTTCTCAGACACTTTAAAATACTTCCACACTGCCAACATGTGAACGTAATTGTTCGGTAAAATTTATGCGGTCTTTTGATGTTTAAAGCCGAACACCGAAAGTGATCGCTATTTTCGGCCGATTCATTTCGGTGGCCGAACATTCGGTGCACCCCTATAATGTACGCATATAGTGAAGGTTACAAGTCAGGCTTGGTTGCAGCTCACAGGAAGTTAAAATTTACATTCAGTGCTGCAATTACGATGTTACAGTTTCCTGGCTGATGTAGCTATTTTAAACAGCAGTTCATAAGGAAAAAGAAAATTACTGTAGAAGAGTCGCTACTCCTTAAAGTAACAAAATTTAAAAGACAGGAAGGAGGGGGGTTTTGTTTTGGAAAATGGCCGCCTAAGAAACTTTACAGTAAGCCTTACTCTTTAAAAAAAATGTTTTTCAAAAATTCCCTATGACGTTAACATCAATAAGCAAATACATTTTTTAAAAACAGGTACTCTTTCAAAAAAATGTGGCCATTTACAGTATCTTTCTATCAGCGAGTATTAATGTCAGTATAAAGTAAATCACAGTTTCTCTGGGGCAGAAATAGTATAAACAAGATTAAGTTTCACAACTATATGTATCACAATGTACAATATAATCATGCTTTTTTACTTTATAATATCACTGCTGGTGTTAAACATTTAAATTTATTTTGGAGTTTTAAAAAATTCATGCATTTTATTTCTTTTGAAACCCATATGAAAACTGGTCACCAAAGTATCTGAGCTAAAGACAATCAGATTCAATATGTTCAAATGAATGTCTGCAATGATAGTTTCGTTTCTTTTATATTTTTCTACATTTCACCCTGGTAAACGACAAAAATAAAAAAGGAAAGTGTGCACATCTCTTCTCTTTGCAATCAATGTCGAGTGAGTCTAACCTACAACAGATACACCACAGGAATAACTCTACCACAAGAATAACTAGGACATGACTTCTGTTCCAAAATAACTCAAAGGAGAAGTGTAGAGTTTATTCCAGCTGAAAGCGTTTTATACTTAAAAAAAACTAAACAAATCAAGTCATGATGCCTGTTTTCACTTGCAATTAAAATGTTCCAAGAGAATCAGAGGTGCTCCAAAGTCTTTATGGCTCCATGGCAAGAAACTAAAAGTAGGTCTTAATTGGGGTGTACCGAGGTAGTACTGGTTGTACCTGTCACCCGGCCGGGTAAGTCAAGTACACTTAAAGGGACCACG
Source organism: Micropterus salmoides (assembly GCF_014851395.1). Classification (NCBI taxonomy): domain Eukaryota; kingdom Metazoa; phylum Chordata; class Actinopteri; order Centrarchiformes; family Centrarchidae; genus Micropterus; species Micropterus salmoides. The sequence continues at coordinate 9,356,264 of NW_024040928.1, forward strand.
AAAGCATAAAAGGAATAGGTGTAATTGTATAGATTTCAATGCTAGCACGATCCAACGACACATGATCAAATCTTTCTTTATGTGTGTGTGTCCCTTTAAAGGTTTCTGACACGTCATTATTAGCGCAGCACCCCTCCATGACTGTTTTTAAGTCTGTTTTTGGACCTGCTTGAAATGTGAAAGTCAATACGGTGCAAACCTGCTAACGTGACAGTCATGAATAACTATATTAACATACCAACCATACTTGTAGTTTTTCCATCAAACATCACTGAAATAAAATACCCATTCAAACATTCAGAGATGCACAAATGGAAATGCTGTTTTCATGTTTAATAATAGCTCAGTGCTCACCACCTGTTTTGCCTGTGATGAGAACCAACATCTTAACCCAAGTATCTCTTGGGACACTCCAATATTTTCCACAGTTCTTCCCATATAGGGGGACAGCTTCCCATGAAGAAGTTGCCCAGCAACCTGTTTAGACTCATCATGATTGTTATTCTTAGAGGCTGAGAAAGTGATGACAACATTGTCATGCTCTGTGTCATAAATGTCACATCTCCAAATCCTGGGCATCACAGAAAATTTCTCTGACTTATTCACCCGCTCGCTCATATGATTCATGTAATCTGACCTAAACCTTCTAATGTTTCCGACAGCACCTTGAAGGCAGCTTAATGTTAATTTGTTAGGTTGATGGGATCACATTTATTTACAATTCAGTCTGTCGGTTTGGTTTTGTCAGCATTGCTAATATAGAAAAAGGTAAAATAGCACAAAATAAAGTCAGTGGGGCAGGAAGATGGACTAATGAGATGTGATGAACACTGAATTAACTATTAATTATAAACCAAATTGTTAAATGAACTGCTCCGATGATAAGTAATCGCTTTTCTGTTTTTCTGTCACTGACAGATAAAAGTGTGCAGTGGGGATGAAGGTTCTGATTGGTCGATTGAGAGCCAATTGCAATGACAGCCAATCACACAACACAAAACTAGAATTTATAGCACAAAAAAGAACCACATATGCCTTAACCAAAATATAGTGTGCCACTAGTGGGTTGCTAATTAAATGTATTCAATGTTGCTCCCGACTTGTTTCTGTGGCGTATTTACATTTAGACACTAGCCAAACTGTTCCATAGCAACAGCCTCTGATTGGACAAGTTATGCCTCATCTATCACTCTGAGCATTGTGCAAAGTGCTTGTTGAAAAGAAGCAAGTCAGCTACACAAATGACTAGGAATTCTTCCAAAACTAATGATGGATTTAGATAAATGTGTTGATAACCACACTGATTAATCATCTATTAATAAATCCCAATTACTCTTAAATGCCTTGTTATTGCGATGCCGACTCCTTACTGTGGCATTTATTTTTCTATGCAAGAAATTATAAGTTGGTTTGAGAAGCTTTATGGTAGCAAAATCCAAGAACTTCTAAGAACTGTTTTCTGGAGCTGAGATAAAATGCTTTAGGAATATGGGCCTGTATGCTTAAAGAAGTCCACTTTTTACTACTCAGGCCAAGTTTAAGCCTCGAATTTGCGAATTGGCTTATTTGTCATAGTGCCAACATGCATTTTAGTTGTTTTTTTTTTTTTAACAGTATGCCACATGAAGCTGTGAAAGTGAACTGCGCCCCATCACAGATAAGCAAACATTCTGCTTAAGCGTTATGGAGGACGTCATCGTCAAAATCAGCTTGGGTTTGAGTAATTCATCCACCTCACAACAGACGACGTTATCATTGTACAAAAACTCACAAGCGCTAATGCAAAGAGACACACGTGCAGCCATGCATATGCAGAACCAAAACATGTGCAAATGTACCTACACACACACACACACACACACACACACACACACGCGCAACTATGACTAAGACAATGTCATAAGAGAATAATCCTAATAGCAATGTACTCATGAAGAGTCGCTGGCTAGTGTAGATAACATACTGTATGCTTTGAGGGGATTTGCATAGAACTGAGTGGGTGTGCAAAACTTCTCCATATTCCCTTTTAATTAAATTGCTAAGTTACTATTTTATATAAATTACTACAAGGACCAGAGTTCTGTCTAACACACATTAGAAACCCCGGTGGAAAAACAAGGCTAATTGACTGAAATGAATCATCTGGACACAGGTCTTGTGTATCAGTATGAATGCAACCTTTCAGAAAACATCTGTGCCAACCATGTTTCATTTGTAATTCACCTTGAGAGGGTTGACTGAGCATCCAAGTTCTTTTGGAGCATCCAGTTGTGCATGTGACCAACTAAGAGTGAGTCACACTTACTCACATGGAGAAATGAGAGCTGCTCAGTACAAACAAATGTAGGTTTCTGTCAGATTTACTGGATCACTTTTGTTCCAAGCACTAATCGAGCCTTGACATCAAACCACAACATCATGACTATAACAAATATCAAACTTGTTCCCAGGCCCACAGTCAGGTAGCCTGTACACGCTGGCATTTCACCATCCAAAGTCTGAGTTTTCACCTGACTGGCTTGTATCACCTCAGGCAGTGGGAGAAAACACTCCCAACAAACCATGTTTAAAACTCTCCACGCAAAACTAAACTTAAGTAACAATCATATTTAAGCTGTCTGTTGTTCTTATACAATACAATTTACATTGACTGAGCAAGGACACTTCCATGGTAGGACACATGGTTGTTGAAGGGAGCTGAGACAGTGATTAGAGAGGCATTGTCAACATGCCATGGTATTAGGTGGTGTACTGTGGGGCAGCAGAGTATGCCACTGCCATTACAGCAATACTCCAGGTTAGGGATGGGGATCGTTCATTTTTATTTATATTAAAACCCTTTTTGAGAGTGCTTAACGTTACGATTCTTTATCGATACCACTATCGATACTTCACTATTATTTGGTGACGGTTATTTGGTAGGACCAGACCCAACGGGCATGAGGTAGGCCTGCACAATATGAGGAAAATATTCAATGTGCAATTACGTTGTTATAAACTGAGATGACATATGACTTGCGATAAATAAACATAATCTTGTGTGCATAGCTGCCTGGTTGTTTTACAATTAAATACAGGATTGAAATTTAATATTTTAAATACAGCTAAATATTGTTTCTAGAGCAGCAACATTAATGTTTACAACAGCAAAGTCACTATATAAAGTCAATATCTGACATCACAATAGTGAGTGACATTTAGAAATCAGTCTGTATCAGTCCCTCCTCCTCCTCATCTCTGCTGTTATTCACTGCCTGCAGGTAATGTTACCTGGTGGAAGGAGGAGCGGCTGGTTTGTCTCAGCCAGCAGCTGAGTTTTTAAGACTACAGACCAGTCTATGCTCCAAACAGACAGCTTTCTACTGTTTGTAACATTTGGCTAATTGCCAAGCTAACGTTGGCAGTGCTTGCATAAAACATACAGGACGACAGACTGAGGACAGAGCAGTTTAAAATGAACCCTTTCTACATGTTTACCTTACAGACAGGTGTACTGATAAAGTATTGTCTTTTTAATACCGCGTTTCGGTGCATCAATAAATAAACATTAGTTTTCTTATGCATCGCGTTTCAAGTTAAATCAGATTTGACGCTCAAGACATAATTACATTATAGGACTAGCTAGTCTCGATAGCATTATCGATAAGCTCGGGACCTTATGATTTTCGGGTTTTGAGAAATGTTGGAACCGGGTCCTTTTAGAACTGGGTCTCGGGTGAAGCCAGATGACTGCAACTTGGTTCCAAAGGTCAAAAATTTAGTAATTCAGACATTCTGACAATATTTTTGTCTGTCCACACAGCACAAAGTAGCTATATTCCTCAAGGTCTCTTAACATAGTCACTATAAAAATTAATATCACATAAAAAGGAGTGTACTTGAACATACAATTAGCTGTATTTACAGCTTTTAACTCAGAAGTGCAAACTGACAAAGAGTGCTTTGGGTGATCAAAGGTTTGGAAGAGCGAAAAATAACCCAGACACTACATTTGTTGTGGAGGATGAAATGAAGATGTGCCAACTCTGCAGGTTATATTGGCATAAAAAAACACACTTTTTTTCACGACAGTGAGACCATAAATACAACAAAGTTTTAAAGTTGTGGTTGAACTACTAGCAAAGGTGCCGTTAGGGAAATAAAGTACGGTTGCCTTAAATGTTGAAAATACTCTATGGAAATGATGTGCGTGTCCGTTTAAGAATAAAAACAAGTGCAACAAAACAAAGTAAAAACAACTATGGCTATATAAAGTACATGGCTGCTTGATGGCAAAACTCATAATCACGATTATTTTGATAAATATTGAGATCACAATTATGGTATATATATTTGTTAAACTTTTTAAAAATAAAAGTCTTTTAACTGTGGATTTCCTTGAAATTTAAATATAATTAAAAACCATTAAAAAATAATGGAAAAGAATAACAAAATGATATATATGATATAATAAATATAAAGACCTATTTATTATAAGTAATATAATGTAATTTTTATGTATATGAACATAACGTGAGAAAGAATTGCTCAACTGATAAGCATCACGGCTGGCTGACCAAGTTTTCACAAACAATGGCTCACTTGACCGCAGTGAGATGAACTAAACATGCCACAGCCTGGCTGAGAGCAAGTTTGGACTTTTAGGGAGGTGCAAAAGAGCTGTGCTGTAAAGGAAAGAGTTGCACTGAATATAAGTTATCCTTTACTGATATTGAAAATAAAATCACCCACTCTACTTAAGTACTATTGCTGCTTTAAACTGCAGCCTGGAACCAACACCCTCAATTGCTTAGGACCCAGGCACATACTAGTGGTCGAGCACAGATGCCATTGTATGTGTGAGAGAATGTAGATATGCTCCCCAGCTTGTCTTACACCTCGGGCTGTGTTTATGACTTTGGTTTGTGTACATTGTGTACAAGCTTTGCACGTGGGTGATACTTGCCTCTGTAGGCTACATTTCTACCAAGTTGACCCTAAACGGCAGGACAACACAACTACACACACCAAAACACACACAGAAAAACAACCCCAAAAAGAATATACCCATGTCACCAGTGCAGCTTAAGATAAATGTCACATCTCTCCCTGAAGACAATGTGTGTTTACTGGGTTACTTTGTGAAAGTCATAGCAGCCCAAGCAGAAAGGTTAGTGGTGGGGTTAGGTTGTATGTGGGAGTCTTCTCAGCAGACTGCACACCCGAGATGAGCTCCCAGAGCCTACAGTGGAGTCAGGCGCGTAATCTTTGCAATTCATCAGATTTCTTTCTCTCTCCTTTCTTTCATTCCTCCTCCTCTCCTCCTTTCCATCGGATTCTCTCTTTCTCTATCTCTCTCCAGGGATAGAAAACAATCTATTAGACGACTGGACTGACCCACAAATTCTCATTGTGTCTAGCATGCTCCAATGCTTATGTATTATGCTTGCCGATGTGTCCTTGTAAAGTTGTAATATAAGTTTAACTCTCTAATACAATACTTTTCATCCTGCACTCCAGCAAGCAGCATTACATAAGAAAACAATGTCTGTATCTGAAAGAGAAGAGTGGCTACAATGACTACTGTAGCAGAATTATGATAATAATCAGCACTATAATTCAGAGCTGCAGCCTCTAGCTACAAAACACATTCTGTAAACTTAATAGGGCAATGGCATTTTGCTGTTTCGGCATCTCATCGCATTCTGTCTTACTGCTAAGGAAGACTTTAAGTGTTTCAGGCTTACAGAGTGCACCACTAGCCTACAAAGATCTCTTGATTGCAATTCAGGCCATTATCATTTGTCTAAGTCAAAGAAGAATTATACTGTATATCTTCAGATGCTAAGGCTGTTGCTCTGCTCTAACCCTGTGGAATAATGAGACAGGGAGGGGAGCCATTCTTACTCATGTCTGGTCCTTAGTCATTAGTATTTATTAGATGCCCTGCATGCATTTTAAAGTTTCTGGGTGTGGAAAAAGTTTTACCATCCACTCAGAGAAGTGAGCACACTGTGAACATTAGTGAGCTAATACCACTGAACTTCTTCTGCATTTTTTTGTTGAGACGTTGCAGCGCATCTGCTGCTGTTTTGGATACCGAGTTCCCTCCCTCTTGCAATTACGTCTTCTCATTAGAGAGAGACATCCGCTATTGACTGGCTTCCTGGTAACATCTGCTGTGTTTACACTTGGTCTCATTGATAATGCATTACCGCCTATTTCATGGCTGATTTGTAGAATAACACATCGACATTTGACTTGTGGTCATTAATACCGTCTTATCAGATAGTCTGACACTGGGTGCTTGTGATTCAGACCAATTTGAGGTGTAACCTCCATTCACTTTGCCACTACTTTACAAACAAATCAATGTTCTCCCACATAACTGACAGCAGTGGACATTTCATGAAGGCAAATAGCACTGTTCAAATCAAAGACCTCTCCTGAATACTCAATGCATGATGCTACAGCTCTGAGCAACTTCATCACAAATCCAGGCAACATATTTATTCTGTGTGTGTATTTCATTATTTGGGATGGCACCCAGAAAAACATGAAAACATTTGAGCTACCGACCTTGTTTGTTTGACGTATGCCCGCAGCCCTATCACATGTACCCTATCTCAAGCACCCCTGGATTAACAAACATTTGAAGTGATTTTAAACTGGATGTTACTTAAAACTAATAATTATATAAAATTTATATTTGTTATATATATATAATATTTTTCTGTCCATGTGTAGGTCGAGTTGGTGTGTAGTCATAACATTTGGAGTGGCAGAAGCTGGACACTTCAACCATTATTTTTAACTAACTGTTTACATTTTTCTGCATACTAGCTAACTAGTTTTCAAGCACTCAATTGCCCACACATAATGTTTAGATGTATAGATGACGCAATATACTTGTTACTTTAAGTACACTTTGCTGATAATACTTCGGGACACAAGTAAAATTTTAAGTGCAGGACTTTTACTTGTAATGGAGTGTTTGGGATTGGCTCCAGCCCTCGCAACCCTGCAGTTAGGATGGATAGATGGATAATTACTTTTACTAAAAAGTAAAGGACCTGAATACTTCCGACGACAAACTAGCAGACGCAACATAAGCTAAAAATTTGTCTCTCCAGAAAAAGTAGACTACTGCTGGCTCAGCCTAAGCAAACAGTCATCATACAAAGAAAAAAAAAATCACAATTAAATATATTAAAGATTCTTTTAGAAAACATTTAGCACAGTGACAGACCATTTCTGATTTAGCCATACAACCGTGTCAGTGCCACAGCTATTCAACTTAATAAAAACTACACCATGTTTTTTGTATTTGCTTATTATTTTGTAATTTAATATAGTGTAAGAAAGTGTCACAGAGAGAAAAAAATGTATTGAATGAAACTGTAGAAAGAAACTGACCTTATCTTGTAACCCCTACCTGCCACTACAACAGAGACAAATAACTGTGAGCATAGACTTGATAATGACTAAAATGAAACTACTGAAATTCAATCCTCCAGTGTTGAGATGTTCCTTTTTAAAACATATACAGCACTTCATCGATTGCAGAGCTACGATTCCGTTTATTTAATGAACAAAAAAATGAAAACTGAAAGAAACTGTTCTTTTCTTTTCTGTTCATCTTACCTTTGACAGACAAATTATGGGACCTTGGATGTCCTGTGCATGCTCACCTTAAACATTATAGATGATTTAAATGAAGAGTCATAAAGATTTTCTTATGTCTTTTGCTTACAATTCTCAACCAGCCTGCTCTGGACAGAACGTGCAGACTTTTTGTGAAAGTAATAGTGCAAAAGAGACCGTTTGATTGGGCATTTCAGATGAAATAGCCATCTGAAACTTGGTTCAGTTGTCAGAGGCAAATGAGCAATCTGGCGGTGACGGGATTGTTTTCTTTTTCTCTTTAATCCTGTCTTTTCTTAAATTTTGCTCTGCCACTTTGCTAACCATTACCGGCATTACCGGGCTAAAAAAATAGGCAATTTGAAATCTCTAACAACTCTAGCATCAATTGAGTAGAGAAAGCAGGGAGGCAAAGAGAAAAGTTAGAGAAGCATGGAACAGGTGGCAGGTATGGTGAGGAAGGCATATACAGAAGACAAGAGAGGAAAAAAGAAGAGAGGTGGATGACAGGAAAAGAGAGGAAAGGAAATGGGTGAGGGGGGGCTGGAAAGGATGCTGAGAGACAACAGCATGGGAGGGGTTATGCAGGGAATGGGAGTGGAGCTGAGGGAAAGAGACAGACAATTGCAGTGAAGAGGACAGGTGGGGAGGAGGGGAGGAGGAGAGTAGGTTGAGAAGAGGATAGAGGAGGGAGGGAGGCGTGGATCCGGTGCCCCCTCTAGCCTGGCCAGGCGGCTGCTCCTTGACTGCACTGCATCTGTGATTATACATGTAGGAGCCGGGCTGTCAGGCTCCGGGTCCTGCAACTGTGCCGCCACTGAGCTTTATCTTGAAATCCCGGTGATTAATGAAGCCAGTGCCGCGTTGTGCATGGAGGAGGTGGATGAGGAATGATCAATCTTAATGAGCTATCCGCCGTCCCTATATTAACTGTGGGGAGATATAATGTATGGGGCTTCTGGCGGGGCTCCTCGCCTTTAAAATACGATAACGAGGGAGAGAAAGAACGAGGGCGAGCAGCTTTCCTTCCTCCGTTTATGACACACGGATGCTGCTTACCTCACGTTTCCTCTCCTCCCACTTCTTTTTGCTATCTCCTGAGAGTCGGAGCTGTACTAAAAGCAGTTAGACATCTCAATGGAAGCCATTGTTAAGGAGACAGTGTCAGTTAGCAGCTCAGCTACATCTGCATAGAAGCAGTGGTCTCCAGACCGCTCCTGCTGTTCTAAAATGAGATGTTTGAATCAATATCATTAATATGTAGGCCACCAAGGTTACTCATAAGCATGTCACTGTGGTACTGCATACGCATTCATTTAGGAGAATTACCTGCTCATGAAGTGATTGGAATAAATTTCAACCTTATTAATAATTTGCCACATTCCCAGCTCTTGTGAATTCCATTTCGGTTTCCAGTAGAGGTACATAGAATTAAGAAATGCTATGAGAGAGATAGAAAAAAAACAACTTAAAAATCCGTGCATTTCATGTTTCAAGTTAAGCCTGTGTTGGAATCATAATAACCCTAGTTCTGCTTTAGCTAATCCTGGCGTGGATAGCTTTAAGATAATCGCCCAGCACAACACCGCAGTGATTTTAATTAATTTACCACTGCTTCATCTGCAGACACTGATCCTAGTCAGCATATTGGAAATAGAAAATTAAAATAAATAAAAAAACTACAACAACATACAACTCTTACACCAGATCGGTATTACATCTGTGTCAGTGAAAAGGTGTACTTTTGTATAATTTGCAGTGACGATGTAGTCAAGATCCTCTGCACTCTATCAAGTAAAAGAGAGACAGAGACAGGGAAAGAGAAAAAAGGGGAGGGTTTAATGAATGTGCCTGCTATGATTAATGGTCTCAGTGTGGCTATCACAAACTGGCTGTGTTTTTAATAACGGCTTTGCACAGCCTGTCATGCGGGCAGTAAATTCTTGTGGTTGAATCAAAATTAATATTTATGCACCTCTAATAATACTGACTGCACTGCTTTATTTCTACTTAATAGCGGCAGCTACATATATCTACATAGAAAGATCTGCACAACACATTCAGAAATGAAATGTCAATATCAAATCCAGGAACATAATAAACCAGAACAAGGTAAAACAACCCAATAAAATAGCATGTCTATTCCAATATAACCTTTTATTATATATGATCAAATAGGCACCTATCTCCCTTTAATAAACAGCTCCAGCACACACAGCCTGTAAACAGTCATTATTTTACTGGTTTGGTGATCTGTAATTTCCTCACTTAGAGGTAATATTGTAGCAATAATGTACAGAGAACCAATATGCAAGTGGACAGTAATGTCGCAGTGCCAATATGCTTGGTCCAAAAGTAAACACAAAATGAATACATAATTAAAATCTTATTGAGGCTAAAGTTTGAATAAGGTAGATAAGGGCCCCATGTGGTCACAGCAGAGAAAAGGTGAGCCGGTGCTGGATGTGAGGATGCGCCGTAGAAAGTAAAACACTGATCTTAACTCAGCAAGGCATCTTAATTGCATTCACTAGCAGCTCCAGAGCTGCTTGGTCCCCAGGTGATGGCTGATGTGAGCTGACTGGAAGATGAACTCTCTGGGCGGAGAGGAGGCTGGGCGTCACTGAATGTGTGCGACAGTGGCAGACTACATTTACGTGTGTCCCTCTTTTATGGTGGTTTGTGTGTGTTTGTGTGTGCCCCTCCACATAACTGTGTGTGTGAGAGAGAGAGACAGAAGAGAATGGGACCGGTAAAGGCCAGTGAGGTGGAAGGAAGCGTTAAAATGATGTTTGACATGAGAAAAGAGGCGAGGAGCCGTGGCACATGCTCAGTACGGCAGCAGGTGGCCCGGCAGATCTGTCTGTGACCCCAAACCTCAATCTCAACGAAAGTTTTCAATGTGCTTGATCTGCTCCTTATTTTTAGGCATTTGCCAACAAAAAAAAACCCATTGCCTTCAACATCACAGTATACTGCGTGGCTAACATTTTGGACACAATTAGAGTCACTGGCATAGATAACATTGGTAACCTTACAAACAGGCTCAGATATGTGGAAATAATAACTTCCTTTTGATACTAATGTGTTTTTCAGACGTGAGCTGCTTTTAAATTGTGCTCAATCGCGTTTGCAGTCAGCGAGTCTGTCCCTGCTGAGCTCGGCACTAGCTTCCCCTGGCTGATATTCATCAGGACAGCCATCGATTTTAATGACTTGGTCAATAGACACACACCAACTCCGCTCACAGCATCTCCCTCGCTCTCATGCTCACCCTCTCTCAGTTTCTATCTTTTATTCTCTTGCCTCTCCCTGTGTCCCACTCTTTATTGTCCTTTTTAACAACAATGTCAGTCATCCTGTATTCCCAAATTTCACTAAATGTGCTGACAGTTGTGATTGCTGTGACTCCAGCTACAGATTTGAAAAGATTAATTAAGCGAACAAAAGAGAGGATAATAAATAAAAAAATGACGTAGGAGTGGGTGGTGTGAAAGAAATTAACAATCTGGAAGAAGGTGTGGAGTTTGATTTGTACACTTTGACAGGCAGCTATTATCAAAAGCCCTGCTGTGGATGGGGAAAACCAGGTAGGCAGATCACAGCCTGGTGACTGGCATATCTCAGTAGGTGATGAGGTTAAAGCTGCCTTCAAGCTGCTCTGTGTGAATCTTCACAGACACTCAGGCACACAAACATATGGCATTTCCACACATATACATATTTAATGTACAAACACACGTACTATATACTGTAAACAGAAATACAGACAAATACATAGACAGACACACATACAGACACATACACACCCACAGAGAGAGGAGCACACAGTTGTTGATGTGCCCACTGATGCAGAGCGAAGACAAATTGCTCCCTTTGAAGGCAAAGCCAAATCAAACACGGAGTGTGATTTCTGTCACTGTGGTGTTTGGCTTTAAGGCTGTGAGGCTGACATCTGACAAAACATCTATGCAGTCACACCCAAGAAGTTGTGCGCGCGTGCAACCGCACACACATTTGTACACACACAAACACACAGCGGACTGCCTGTGCAGCTGGATTAAGGAGCAGGAACTCCGTCAGCTCCTCCAAGATCCAGGCCTTTGCCATCAAAAAGCCACAAAATCTCCTCTGCACGTCAGCACTTAGTTTCATTGCGTCCAGAAGCTCATGCTTTTTTTTTAATGCAGTGCCACAATTGCTTAAGCAGTCCGTTGATACGCTTTTGAAACTCTATGACGTAAGATGCATGACCAGGATTGACCGCTGCACTGCACAAACTAAAATCTAAGTAAGATTAATTATCTTAATTAAAGGCAAAATATACTTTTTTTGTCTGACAAGATATTTTTTCTTACCAGGTGGCTTTTCTGTTCTGTAGGCAGATAATTTTGCTTATTTTAAGTAATATTTCCCCCATTTTAATTCTTTTCCCCTTTGTTTTGAGAGCTCACTTTTTGCAGTGTGTAAATAAATATCACAGCCTGGTCTCTCTCAATTTAAATGACCACCAGAATAGTGAACAAATTCTGCAAGTTAAAATAATTTTTTGGACCTCTGTCAGTCTCCCACATATCATTCAGTGGCAAAGTGTGCGTTTTAGGCTTTTAACCCCGATGCCCTGATTATGTTCACCTTATATGAGTGACTTGGTGTCCAGTTTGTGTGTGTTCACTTTACCAATATACATTTCTTGAAGACAAAATAAAATGTGTGCGTGTGTGTGTGTGTGTGTGTGTGTGTGTGTGAGAAGCAAAAGAACAAGAAATAAAGCATGTCTGTCAGAGTGGATGCTGTGACTTTAGGTCGTGGTGGCATTGTTGTTATCACTGCCACAAAGTTAAGTGTTCCTGTTAGTGGAGAGGTCTGCCATACCACTCAGGAGGCTGCTGAAGAGGCGTCACAGCCACTAATTTACTGGTGCTCAACATTTTACCTACTTCCACTGTTCAATGCCAAGCAGGGATGAAAAAACTGCTAAAATGGTTGAGGAGATGCAAGATTCAAGTGCCTCTATATGCAGACAGACCTTCATAGGGGCCTACACAAGCACTTAAGAAATTGACAGTGGTGTTTTCCCTGCTGCCTTTGAAATACAGCAGCTGACAAACAATAACCATACAACCTGTATGTATGAACTTTATCATAATGTGAATCACAGTAACTGTTTCCACTACTGATTTCAAACAATCCTATGGTATTTTCCTTCCCTATAAAATTGATCTGTATATAAACTGTAATTCCAATTAAACTAGCTTCCTTGGCCTGTTAGAAGGTCAATAAATTTTGACATGTACATGGTTAATGGCTCGCGACAGTCTATTCAACACAGAAGCCAAAAAGCTCTCATTCGATAGAGACCGGACCAAGCTGACGAGCCTATCTAATTATCCATTTCCAATTCTACCTGCAGTCTCATTTCAATGTATCGCAGGCAGCCCCCAAAATAATTGCTTTTTTGCAATCTACAAGTTCATTTGCACACATTTTATTGATCAAAATGAGTCAGGAAAAAGAAAACAATCTAAACCTAAATTAAAAGCTTCATTAAATGTGAAAATTGGTCGGGGAATTGCGAACATCTGTTTCTAGCACCCAGCGTCATAAACTCCAAGGTTAAACCAAACACCAATTTACAGCTTTGCAGACTCAGGCATGAGTCGGAGCTGTGAAGCACCTTCACAAACACAGCACAAGTCAACAAGGCTTCAAACAATTTCGAGAGAGATGTGAGGGCCGGGACTGAAAACTCTTCCTGTCTTGTGTAGGCCTTCTGAAAATTGCAACTAAGAGCAGTGAAAAGATAAACCTGACACACTTTTAACCAATTTCAGTGCACAACAATACAGATGCTGCTGCTGTATAGTAGTTTGAGATCAACAGCATTAAAGGTTTTTAGACATAGCCATATCAGTGCTTCTTTAGGTGCACCTCTGTTCTCTGCGACCTTGGAGCAGCTTTGAAGTGAATTGGCTCTGGTTGCAAGCTGTATTTTAACAACCCCTTGAGTGTTTGCGGCCTTGTTTATGACTGTTGGCATCCGAAACCGCTCTGGTATACAGACAGAGGGCAGAGGCCTATGCGTTTCATTCCGGCACGGCCCACATAAGGGAAGGTCACAAGGAATTGAGAGCGAAGAGTACATTGATTTAATACCTAACACTTCCCTGGCTTGGATTCACTTCTCAGTTTAGGTTGCCAGCTGAACAGCTTTGATTTAGCCTTTCAAAGTTAGTCATAACAAGTTTTATATCTGGAAAAGAGTGATTGTAAAAAACCTTTAAAAAATAAAATCGGCCTGTGCAGAGTGCATCAGCTAAGGCTGTCTGTGCTTACCTTTAGGATGTCCTGGGTCACTGAACTCGTACTTTCCCATCCCGACTGTCCGCAGCATTTGCAGCCCTTTAGGACCATCCTGATTGTCTACAGCTGTGAGCTGAGCCTGTGCTGCTGCCTGTCCATTGGTCAGAGGCAGTGCGGGGGGCTGGATAAGGTGAGAGGTTAAGTGGCCATTGCCCATCACATTGTGTGGGTTTGGATGAACCACCTGGTTGGCTTGGGCAGTGAGGGCGGACGGTGGAACTGTGGGCTGAGCGGAGGGGTATGGAGACTGGCTGGGCATGCTCAGGACCATAGAGGGCGGCTGCTGGGTCGACTGTGGTGTCAGCTGGAAGTGGGCGGTCATCAGAGGGTGTTGCGGGGGTACTGGCGTCTGGATGGAAGGGGTTACGCCTATGATGGGTGACTGCGCAGTCACGCTGTGGCTGTAGGAGGGCGGCTGGGGGAGGGCATAGGTGTGGGGCAAGAGGCTGGGCTGGCTCACTGCTGCTACTGGTGCAGCCCAGGTCGGACCTATAGACAAACAAACAGACAGAAGAGCAAAAAGAAAGAGATTAAGCTTTTAAACCGCGTGGAAGTTGAGGTAAATGTATTTCTATACAGTAGACTGATACGTGGTATTTTGGTAAGCCGTAGACAAAGCCAAAAAACAAGGGCAGAGTACTGATTTTAAGTCTGGAATTAGACGATCAAATAGAGATAGGAAACAGCATGAGAAGACAGATTCAAGCTTGAGTATGTTCCTCTCCACAACACAACTGTCAGTGTGCTGCTCCGCTTCAGTCCAAGTTTGTTTTTGACTTGAGACTTAATATCAATCACAAATTATTTCAAGCGATGTACAGATCTGCGTCCAAGATCAACATTATAATAAGATTAAGAGATTTATTTAGCCACACGATGAACAAATGCCTTTCTGAATGTGGAAGCATACATGCTCAGTGCATGCCGCAGTTTACACTATTATCTGTGTAGGAGTCTGTGTTTACCCAGACACTCTGAGCCAATCATTTCTCTACCCTGAGGCGTTAGATGCAGAGGCTGTGCTAGGTAGACACAGCCGTGTTGGGCCTCAACGCTGCCTCCCTCCCTCACTCACTCATTCGCTCCTACTCTCTCATCTCCAGCTCCTCCTGCCACGGTCCAAGCTCCAAAAATAGCCTACCAGTCTGCCAAGGGGCCAAAGGCTAAATCACAGCATGCAAAAAGTTAAAGAAAGGAAAAAAGAAGAATTATTCATGATACTAGCCCGGCTGATATAATACTCCGGGCAGAAAGGGATGGAGACGGAGGGAGCGATAAAGACATTGAGAAGAAAAGAAAGAAAGAGGGGGGAACAGGAGACTCCAGAGGACAGGCCAATTTCAGCTAATCGGCACCAACACTGTATTTAATTTCCCTTCTTTTGTAGCTCATTTTGATAAAATTATTCTAATCAAATGGGTAAGTAAAATAATCCCACATTTTCTAAAGTTTCAGGGTTTTAATGCAGTGATGGCGGTGATAAGAATTTGAGATATATACTGTACACTGTATCTGTTCTCCGATTGTATGTTCTTGTCCTTTACTATTTCATAGGCCTTACCTGCAAGTATTACATTTATACAATGGTTGTCATTGCTGCCTTGTACTACAGAATTAATCCCTTGCCTTTTTTAAAATTTATTTATTCCACAATTTGCTTAAGTCTAAAGCATGTCTTCAAAAACTATTTTTGTACAAAGAAACTAAAGTTGAAACTAAACTTATTTTTCAAAGACAAACTTTCTTTAACAGACACAACAGTGAAGTTCCTGTTGAAAGAAACCGTTGATTAATTCTGGCACAGTTGGCAGAGAACTTTCTGGCAACACAGTTCAGTGAAGTGTGGAGAGGAGCTGGCTTCGCTGCAAACGCCAGTCACAGTTTGGAATCGCGCACACACGCAAATCAATATGCAACACTATGCTCGAATTTGAGTGTCATATGCGACAGTGTGCTAGGTCGGTGACATCTCACTCTCCTCACGCTTCACTCCAAGCTGTAGTGTGGGTGTGGGTGTGGGAGCTGCGGTGGTGGGAGGGGGGCACATACACACAATACTAAGCTGTTCAGAGCTTCATGGCCAATTCAGCCAGATCCTCAGTGTACATCAGGAGGCTGTGGTGGCACAGCAGGGGGTGCCTCACTGCAAGAAGCAAAAACAGAGCTCCATCCGCTCGCATTTTTCCATCATATAAGAACCTCATATGGATTCTAATACAGAAACATTCCTCTTGGCTAACTGATCAAACTGTTCAATAATGAATGCACAAACTAATCTATATGTAAGATATGCAAATTATAATTACGAAGCAAGTTGTACAGGCAGCAGCAGGGGCTGAAACATGTTTCGAGCAAGATGCTTTGCTACCACAGAGTAGCATCTGTCTACAATCTGGATTTGTTGAGCTGGAATTTCCACTGGAACAAGCTCTGTGCCAGTATTACTCTTAAATGAGACAAATTTGTGATGAGCAGGAGGCAGAGGCCAGCAGAGCAATGGAAGGAAATTAACTGCTCGAGGGCAGAGCCATTCTGGGTGAGTTCATTACAATAAGAGTAAAAAAAACTTCAACATTGGCTTAACTCGTTAATGTCGGGTCTGTGCACTGCGCTGCAATGGCACTATTGCTCTGCACACATTTTAAAGTGACTTGAATAGAATAAGGTCGACATCTAAATTAGACCTGGTGGAGATCATTTGGAGGACTTTCACAGTTTAGCTACATAGGTTTAATATAGACTAAATCAGCTTCAGTTAGTAACACAATAACATTAATAAAGACAATAAAATCAGAGCAGAGTGAAGGTGCAATATAGATTTATTCATATACAGATTTGTTTTTTATCCTGATATCACGATGATATTTCTATAATTATATACAAAATTAAGCTGGTTTATGTAAAGATGGTGTTTGCGGGTGTTAATTATGCATGATTGTATATGTATGCATGTTGTGGAGGCAAGCATGTATTTTATGTAGGGCAAGGGAGCAAAGACATCTCATTATCATTAGATGCTAGTGGAGATCGCTAGATCAGTAAGGGGTAAAGCATATAAGTGTGTACACAAGTGTGTGGACTGTGTACATGCATAGATCTGCTGTGTGCAGGCGTTCAGATAATGTAAACGCACATCAGGTGGAACCAGTGGATGTGTTAATGTCTCTGTCAGTACGTATGCATTTGTGTATGTAAATTCTGTGTGTGTGTGATTCATTACCGGTGGGCTCGCTGTCTCGATGTTGCTTGGCAGGGGGCTCATCTGTATCCCAGGGTGTGAGCTGGTTGATGGGCGTCTGTCCCCACCTCACCCCTGGAGCCAGCAGCAGTCCTGGGGTCTGGTTGTCTCCAGGAGACAGACCGGCAACCTGCAGCACATCAACAAAAAGACAACATCACTGATTAGAGAATCATATGAGAATGAATTAAAACCCCAAGAAATTTGCAAGAATTAGAACCAAACCACACTACACCCTCTTATCTATACAGCTTGTTTGTAACAACCCTAAAATAAATTGTATTAAACTATGTTATAAATAGAATATTTCATTTTATAGCTTAAATAAAAAATGCAACAAATCACAGCAATCAAACAGTGAGTAACAATGATGAAGCATGGAATATAATTAGCAGTGAGTAAGTGCTGATTACAGCCTATATATAAAAAGGGGAAAAATTGCGTCCATTGCCTCAAGAGTCTTTGCAGAAAGACCAACATTTTTCTTTTTATACACTAATAACAATTAACTTTCCAGAGTGGGCTACATTCAAATTCAGATCCCTCCCCCCGAGAATGTGTATATCTTAATTTTTCAATGAATTAAACATTGTGTTCAGTCAAGTGAGATAATAGAATTCTCAACACAAATACGACAAATAGAGTAAATAAAAAGAAATCCTTTTGCAGGGATGAGAGAAAAGAAAAATGTGATTTCAAAAAAGAAAATGAAAAGCCAGGTGACGATGTGTGTATATGTGTGTGTAAATCCAATGCAACTTTGCCAAACCAAACTAAGAATTCCCTAAGCCTTTCTTTATACCCACATCTCTAATATTTTGCTCTGGTAGGGGACTAAGAAATGTTATCAGGCAAGCCCAGGCTGATGAAAACACAGGGTCAATCACCACTGGACCCCTGAGCAATATTCGCCTCTCCCTATCTGCAGTTTGGACGCTTGGTCTAACAGCCAGGCAGGGAGAGGGCAGACCAAGTCTGATTCCCCTGCTCGCCCCAGCCAGCCCCCTGAGTTAATAGAAAAGACCTGGTCACCAGGCCCCTCCTGTGTCCTCCTGGCTGATCCCTCCATCCCTCAATTCCATTATCCTCCCTGACCCGGCGTCCACTTCATCAAGCACGCCATCATGCATTCCAACAGCTTTGTCGACAAACCCTGACAGAGCTTGGGCTGACCGTACCACGACAAAAATGCAATCCAAAAAAATCTGGTTCAGAGTGAAATGTGCAATTTTTACATATCAGATCGATCCCATTTCAGCAAAATTCACCCTCCATGCTTTACGATGGATTTATCACAGCTTTACAGGGCCTTTAACACTTAAAGACATTACATGGTATTGATGCAGCACAACATCTGCACTGTAATAAACAACTTCACAATAGCAGACAAGTTCAATGAGTGTCATTTAATTGATAAATCCATACTGAAAGTTATTTGACAGTTTGTAACTGCTGGGGGCAAAAGGGGGGAAAACAGCACAGGGAAACATCTCAAGGCAACATAGAAAACAGAGTGATGGAGTGAGAGAATGAAGCTGGGTTTGAGGGGCAGACAGGCTGTCAGGTCTTTTTGTCCAGCTCAACCTGTCGACTTCAGACAAGAGAAAACTGAAATGGTTTACTCAGAGAATGCCCTAAGCGCTCAATTTCATCTGAGAGCCCTGGAGACTTGGGGAGGGAAAATTCTGACCATTTTCAAGGTGAGGAGTTGCTTTCTACAGCCCACTATTTGTTTTAATGAGTTTTTCCTCCTCCGCTCTGTGTGCTTTACTGTATTCCTCTCCAGCCATGCTTTACCTTCCCCTCTATACAGCCAAGTCCTCATTAATGTGCAGCATTGACTCTTTTACTTTCCTTTAGCCATGCACCTGCCATGTTATATTCGCTCATTAATACCCCCACTCATTTACCAAAAACAGAGGGAAAAAAACAGGGAGAATCTCTTCTGCTGAAAGGCAATCCATCTGTCACAGTTTTAGTGCACCAGGAAAAAAGAAACAAAAAAAAAAAGGTTCTTAGTCAGCGCCATCATACTGACAGCATATCAGCTAGGCTCAGGAACAATTCTGACATGAAAGTGATCAAGGTTAGATCGGAAACACACACACACACACGATACAAAACACAAGCGTGTAAACACACACACAGCAGATGAAAATACATGTGCGCGCACACACACACACGCGCAGAAGCCAGGAAACATCAGACGGGATGTTTATTAAGACAGCACACTTGCTGCAGGTAGGCAGGAAGGTACTGCAGGTTCTGGGACAGCGCCTGCCATTTTCTCTCAATTTTATTTGCTCTTCCTATTTCCAGTCCCCTCCTCCCTGGCCGCCCATTATCACCGGGCAGCAGATGGTTTCCTCTGACTCGACAAATACCATGCTGGAGAAGAGGATTGGAGCCAGATAAATAATTTTTGAGTCGTGCCAAGCAATTCTGTGTTTGTTGTCAAGCTGGCTGGGGAAAGGTTATTTTGTACCGTAAGCAACATCCATGCATATGGACCACATACTGTAAGTGTGGACTGTGGCACTTATACACAGACACACCATAAAGGTGCAATCATGTTTGAGCATGCATACTTACTCACGTGACTGCATATAACTGCATGTACAAAAGAAAGATGTTCTTAACCAGCAGAACTTTATTTTTTTTGTTGTATGTATGCAGACACGCACACAAGCAACTATGTGTAGAATAAAAACGGTTTATTTTTTTTATTATCCGTTAATCTGTCAAATACTTTGTCGATAAATTGTTTGGTATATGAAATGTCTGAAAATAGTTAAAGATACCTGATACAAATTCCCAAAGCCAAAGATTCCAGATTTCAAGAAGAAAAAAAACAGCAAATAATTTTTGGCAATTTTTTCATGAAAAATAACTAAAATGATTGACAGATCATCAAAATTGTTGCAGATACATTTTTGGTCAATTTATTAATAAATAGATCATTTTACGTCTAGTGCAAAAAGGTCAGTTTCTATTAAGTTGACTAAAGATGCATTTTATATTTACAACATGATGGAAGTGATATGTCTCTATGTTAAACAGGAAATTGTGGGAAGTTTGTTTAAAACTGTTTTGAAGCAGCTATCCATCTGCTCCTCCTGCAAAATCACACATGCAGATACACTTAAGCACATGCATGCATGCACAGCAAAGCTAGAAGGATCTTTCTCTCTTCTCAAACCTCTGAATGTTGCAGACATGTCAGAATCGGTGTATCGAAGAGAGGAAGGTAAAACCAGGATGCATCAGGCCTAAATATATACTTGTCCTCCTCCGTCCGGGCAGTGGTGACAGCAGTCTGATTCTGGCTGGCATACTAGCTATTTTCTCAGACATGGCAAACACTGACATCTGTCATTATGTGCGCTCTATTATCTCGCAATAGTAGGCAGCATTAATGCGCCTACCAGAACCCTCTTGCCACTGGCCACCATCTGCTGTGGGCACATATAGGAGTAGCCTCGTGGTGATCCAGGGCTCCGGGCTTTGATTGCTTTGAGTCATCCACAGCATCCACATCCAAATAAACAGAAAGCGTTTGCTCACGGCTTTGCTTTGTGTTTGCCTCCGCATTTTGTTTGAGCCAGCCCTTGTCTGTGTGAGGTATTGCTCCGAATCAATCCCATAATAACACAGGGTAGGACACCAGGCTACCACAGAACGCTACCACCATGGATATTCTGCATAAGCTCCATCTCTTTGTACCTATTGTGCTCGTGGTATGGGCAAGTGTACCGAAGCCTGAACATATAGTACTACCATCCAGTTAAGAAATGGCTTTAGTTTCCCCAGAGAAATTACTTTATTGCTCAACTCGGGGAGAAATGGTGAGAGAGGGCAAGAGAGGGGGAGGGATGAGTATGTCTATAAGACCCGGGTCCCATTGGGATAAACAACGTTACAGCACACTGATCAAATCAACTAACTGCTATGAGATTTAATAACAGGTCTGGGTGAAAAGAAGAGGTGTAGTGAGAGCAAAGCTGGTTTTGGAGAAAAAAAGAAAGGAGGGTTGAGGGAGGGCTTGGGCCTTAAATGGAGAAAAGCACTCAGACAAACACACAAACACATACACAGAACAAGTCAGTAACAATACCACAGTGAAAAGCTAATCTAGTGAAATGTCATTAGCACAACTGCCAGACACAATGAGATGGCAATGTGGAGGGTACAGGCCAGTGCTACACCAGCTGATTATGTTCTACCTTTTAAGGTTCAGTGTTCCTCTGGTGGCAAAGCTCTTTACACACGAGGAAAATAACAGACCGCAGGCGAGGAGGTGGTTCACTGTTGTGTGACATCACTCAGCTGGCATTGGTAATCTTGTATTGATTGCACTTTTTTTGTTAACTTCCTTCCTAAGGTATTTACCCCATTGATGCCATACGTGCTATTAGCTCTTACTAGTATTTATTGCTGTCCTTACTAGTATGTATTGTCAGTTGTAGATCTCGTGCTGTATGCTGTTCCTCAAATGTAATTCGGTTTGGATAAAAGTGTCTGCCAAATGAGTAAATGTAAATGGTAATCAGGCCTGTTGATGTGCAGTTCTTTTCTTGATAGGTTTATCAGTTAATCTAATCCAAATGGATGGACCAGGAATGTTCCTGGATTTCGGGTCGTCCAGCATGGCGCTGCCATTATCATTTCATTTAAATGCGGCGTAGAAAATACACCTCCACAATCAGCCGGTTATCTCTGGGGACATGCATGTACACAAATTTAATTATAATCAAAATTTCAATAACGGCAGCTACTGTAGCGCCTTGCTATATTGTGTGAACCAGTAAAATAATTTCACATTGTAATTCCACACCATGAACAAATCATAGAAAACAGTATGAGCGGGAAAGGAAATGAAATTCAACTCCGATGGAATGGCTTTTTCTTCCCTTTGGCCAGGCATGGACAGATACAGTGAATTTGGCTGAAATGTGGAGGGTGATCGAAATAATGGCTTTCCTCAGAGAAAGAAACAGAAAGAATGGCAGCGACGGAAGGAGTGAAAGATTGAGAGGCAGAGTAAGACAAACCCATCCATCACATAGCCTTGTATCATTGCCTTTGACAGATCATTTTCAGTTCTTCTAAAATGGAGAGAGAAAAAAATCTCCTTTCCCCTCCTCTTGCTCCGACCAAAAGCTCCAATCAAGTGTGGTCCGACACTGACCAGGAGCACTAAGGAGTGTACAAAAGCAGTTTCTTTCCGAACATTATTCACTTACTGTATAGAGGTATCTCTTTTCCATGACAACGCGCTGACACCTAAATGTGAAGTGGATTGGTTCTGGGCTTCTGTCATAATGGTCCTGAATGCTGGAGCCGAACCATGGGGCGGCTGTGTCCAATCTATTAGACTGGAACATAGCAGAGTATCTCACGAGTAAACAAAGAGACTACCGCACCATTTTTGGCAGCCATCTTAAAATGGAGTGGTGCTCCAACATGCCGAATAGCGTGCTGGCACTGACGGAGGTGCATATTCAGTATAATCGCGGCATGCTGAAGAGACAGAGAGGAATCGAGGTAATATTTCTATTTAGTCCAAATGATCCATTGTATTACACCTAAAAATGCGAACTGATACTGCGACATATCCACTATATCATGGAAGGTATAAAATGTTGCATTTCTTGAGCATTAACTTGCTAATCATATGTGGTGTTTTAATACCTTACTGTGAAGTTGAGGAGCTCATATCTTAACTGACACTTCTGTAGCACAGCTCTAATCAAATCCCTCTTTGCTGATACCAGCTGGTAACTCATTTGAAAAATTCACTTCAATTCAAATTTATTTTGGACGAATACTTGCATTACATAATCAGTGTGTAACCTTGTGTTTTTACACTATTACTGTCCATAATTCCAAAAACCAAAGAACTCAAAATAAAGAAGGGTAATATCAAGGTGAAAGAAAATTGGCAGCTAATATATTTCAGTTATTAGACTTAAAAGCTCATCAGTTAAATCTGTTGACGATGATTCACTTTTTATTTTGTATTGAGTCTACTGAACAATGCTTGCCACCATTTAAAACACCTGCCTCTTTCTAAATGAAATAAAGCCGATTACAAACATGTCGTAAATGTGTGTCACCATCTGCACTGAATATCACTTTATACAAGAAAAATATCAGCCATCATTGGTGGTTGACTGTTCATGACTGGCAGTTTGTGCACTAAAAATCTAAAGTCCAAACACAGTGGATCCTTCCAGGTGCCAACACTTAACACTGACTACCAGCAACACGACAGACAAACATAATGAAAACACACAACACGAACGCCTGCTGGGTATATATGCTATTGATGTACCACAGAAAGGGCTATGAATACAGACTATAATTTCAAGCCCCGGGCCAAACGACTGAAGGGGAACGGACTTCACTTCCACTGAAATTCCAGCTAAGACACTCAGACAGCTCGGCAAGCTCCTGGCTCGACGCACACGTTCTAGAAAAGAGAAGCGTGATCGCAGGGGCGAGGCCGACAAGCTTCAGTGGAAAAGCAGAGCTGGAAACCCCGCCTAATATCCCATGAGTGCTCCGAGGTTGCAACGTTTGCCCTCCAAACCCTACCTCAGCCCCTCCTTTTTCTTGTGTTTTCTTTTCTCTTGCAGATAGTATAAGTGACTGTGGTGCTACTGCGCTGTGAACATGTTTTATATGTGGGACTAAGCAGCGGTGGTAAGGCTTCTTACAGAGGGTGACTAGTGCTTGGACATGTGAGCTGTGGAGACTTCCTTATGCCATGGTAACACCTCCCAGAGGAGCGTGTCAGAGACCATGTTGCCCTCCGTTGGCACTGGCCGGGACAGTGAGAGACATAGGTCTCCAGCAGGCCATGACCCTGCCTGATATGTGGTGAGTGTTTGGGGAACAAAATATCCACTGCCTGTCACAGTAGCAGCCTTGGAGGCAGCAGCTCTTGTCTATGGTTGGAACTGAGGAAAAATGACTGCTGTGTGTGTGTGTGTGTGTGTGTGTGTGTGTGTGTGTGTGTGTGTGTGTGTGTGTGTGTGCGTGCAAAGTGCATGTGTGGTTGTAATAAATGAGCATTCACTGGGCAAACAGCCATTTAGCGCTAAAGAATAAATTGAATTTATATTGATATTGCAATATAAAGGAAAACAATATCTATTTTGCCAAGAGTGCAGTGTAGGGAGTTCTTAAATCCATTTTTCAACGCATGCAATCTGCAAGCCAAATACTGGGATGTTTTGGCAAATAGGCCAAAAACCAGATGACCATATGGCAGGACTGGAAATCACGAGGAAAATGCAGTGGATGCTTATTGCACAGGTTCATACCAGCAGTTCAAGTTCGACAAAAACATTCATTACCACAGTATTCATACACTTTCATGGCTCTCTGACATACTGTGCTTCAACATTGCCTTGACATTAGCATGTTTTGTTTATATTGCCGTCTTTATTTATTCAGTAAACATTACAAAATGTACAGTATGCGTGAAAGGGTGAAAGGGTCTTAACAGGTTGGTATTGTCGCGGGTAAGTAGGTTTGAATAAATCTTTCACTTTTTACTGTCACGGACAAGTTAACTTCTGTGTTTGACAAATTCATGGAAATATTTACCTTCAGCTAAACACCTCAGTTAATATTGCTGTTCGCTTGACAATAATCTCACATCATCACATGTTCCTTGCAACTCCTCTGCAGGCAGGAGATGTTTCTCCTTAGAAACAATCCCTTCCCACAAGTTTCAAGAGTTCCCAAGAGTTTCAAACTGCATAGAATTCAGTAGCCCACATGTCCAATAAGAACAACTAAATGTTTGCAGATCACCTTTAATGACTATCTTTATAGGACTGCTGCTTGACTTGACACATTAATGATACAAAAAGTTATAAACTGTACAAGGGCGTGCAAGAACTAAGTTGGGTGAACACATCTTACATAAAAGAAAAGTGGGAAAAGTAAGGGAAACTTTGTAATATCAACGGAGAAGTGGGTAAATGTAATTGATAAACAATGGTAATCAAGTAACGCATGACTTGGAGCGAGTTCAACTGGAAAAATAAAACTAGATACTTTGTAACACCAACTTTTAAACAGTCCACGGGTCAGCTTGCTGGGAGGGGGTTGTAGGTCCATACAAGCAAACCATTATCATGTCTTTTGGGAATGTGCTGTGATCCATAGCTACTGGAAAAGAATCAAAGGTAGCATGGGAAAAGTTTTAAAAATTAAGATTCACTTTTCTTTTCAGGTCTTATATATTTATTTATTTACTTTTTTGTTTATCTGTTTGTTTGTTCATTGATTTTTATTTAAATACATTAACAGAAAATTCATACTACCTGGTTTCCAATAATAAAAAAATAATAATATAATGAGATAAAAAGATCTAATAATCGCATGGTCAAAATCTGGACTCTTGCAATTCTGACGCATGTTTCATGAGCTAAACGGATAATTTGATGCTCATTCTGTGATGCATGCATACACACAGATTATTAAACTGACAGAGCAGACAGGCAGTGGATGCTTCTATCCCATGGAGCCTCATATTGACTTTCGCTGGGCACCGAGCAATCTGGCAGACAAAGTAGCAGCTTTTGGTCAATAGTAGTCCCACAAGTACAGAACAGTCAGCTTTCTGGCCAACACCCATGCTGGTCTGACAAAATGCCCAAATATGAGCTCTGAAATAGCTCATTTCAAACCAGATGGAATTAAAGTAAACATGGCTGTATTTTGTTTAACTTCCCATCCACATCCATAGGATTTAATCTGCTGAAATGCACATGCTGAAGCATTTTACAGTGTTACATCACCTCAGCCCATGGAAGGCAAAGTATCTAATCAGACTACAAGTGTGAGTAATTAAACAAAAAAATTAAAAGGCACAGCCAATGGCAAGTATTTGCTGAAAATGTTCCTAATTAATGATGCAGTGTTGCAACATCTTGACAGCACAATGACAGAATATATCAGTTCCACTCAGATGAACTCTGGACATTGAATATGGCAGTTGGCTACAGAGTACCTATCACCTTTCATTCAGGTTCCTTTAAATAGCAGTCTTAAGTGAGGTACAGCAGAATCTGCATTACAGATCAGAAGCCCTTGCGACTCCACTAAGGTATATAATTACCAATGTGCCTACAACCTCTTGCTATCAGTTATTTGTGTTTTTTTCATTCACTAGAGCATTAACCAGTAAAATGGATAAAATATACTTAAATGGTTGACATTTCAGCCTCACAAGAAAACAAAAATGTGTTTGTATTCTACTTTATGTAAGTGGCATGACTAGCGCAGGGATGTGGACTTCTGCCTGACACTTTATCGGCCAAAAAGACCAGTCCATATAAAAGCAGTGCACGGGGAAGCCACATGTGTAACCTGTGGCCGTGTTCCAACCTTTCAGATTGCAGTCTTGGTGCTCCAGCACTGCTCCCCCAGGGTTTGAGACGAGACTGAAAGACTGGTCTCTCCCACAAGATGAAGTGGTCAGAGTAGCTCTGTGCTCCTGCAAGCACAGGAGGGAGTCCACACAGCGCACTGCTTGGGGTAAGTTATACACTGGAGAGACATGCTGGGATCATTAGAGACCCAAGACTCCTAAAGAAACTGAGAAATAGCCATGAACTACACTGCGGCAGGTGGATAAACAGACCTTCACTTGAATTATGGGAGGATTTTTTTAAGCGAAAGGCTTTCTGTTTGGTCTGTTTGGAGCCACCTTTCAACTGCCTGTGAATGAACTGCTCTTGATTTGGTCTAATGTTGTTGGTTTTTCAAATGCTAATGCTGTTCTATAGAGATGGCAAAAGTAATTTCAAGGTCCATATCCCTTGTCAAAAGTTACAATTGACAAGTAAAATTAGGGGCTTTTTGAAGATTGGTTGATGTCACCATGCTTTTTTGTTTCAAACAGCACACAACTTGGTAAAAAATAGTGTTCCAAGCCAACTCAAAATCTAGTTACAAAATTCAAGTCTGCATAAATATAGTTGAGGAAACAACACATTTTGTCTTCCATTCAAAAAATTGTATCATAATGGATCATGGACTATTTCACTTTTCAAATCAGTTTATACCAGCACAATAAAAAACTGCATCCTATATGTGCTTGGGAAGTCAGTGTTATTAAATGCTTTCCCTTTTCTATAAATACTGGAAAAACTCTGTCTAGTCTTTAAGTACATATTTCAAGAGGTAAAATTGATGCAGTGTGCCTGTCAATGTTGTAGTTCACACACATTCTCTATTTCCTTTGTTTTCTGTTTTAAAAGTGTCCGCCTCTCTTTGGCAGACTCAAATGGTGAAGTTATACTCCAGGCTAACAACAGCAATGTAGAAAATCAACGGTACAGTCAAGAAGAAATTCCTCTAGCTAGCTGGCATCTGTTTTGTCCTTCCTTTACCTTAAAACTTGTGAGAACAACATTTCAGAATCTATTTTATCAGTCCTGGTGCCAGTGAAATGATTTGCTTTGAGTCTTTGTTGCAGGTACATGCACACATCACATTTGTGAAAACTGGGGACTTCAAAAAACAAAACAAAACATTCTAGAAATGCATTTGTTAGGCCAATATTTAGTCCCTTTGGCATTTATAAAATTATTTATCTTGTTATTCAGTTTACTTGTTTGTTATGTGATAATGTGAGGGAAGTGTTTCTCTTTCTTGCAGCATGGACA
This sequence comes from Micropterus salmoides, assembly GCF_014851395.1. Lineage (NCBI taxonomy): Eukaryota > Metazoa > Chordata > Actinopteri > Centrarchiformes > Centrarchidae > Micropterus > Micropterus salmoides. The sequence goes on from NW_024040928.1 coordinate 9,384,176, forward strand.
CAGACAGACAACATTAATATTCATGAGTTACATGATTAATCACTTACATGGATGAGTCATGTTGCTAAAAACTGTTCCTGCAGCCAAATATAAAACTAGAATACCAATGAGCATGGAAGTGGGGTTTAATACTTGATGTGTCGTCTTTCTTATGTAAGAAGACGCATCACACACCCACTAATCAGTAAAATGCAAAAACAGAGGCCATTAGGAGTTTAAATGCTCCCTGAATATAACAGTTCTGGATATCTGCATTTTATCTATGCTATAGTTATGTTCAAAACACATCAGAAAATGTGCAACAGCAGCTAAAGCAGTTAGTTTTTGAGTAAAGTTTTCAGGGGACTTTATCGAAGGTCCCTCTTCTTGACGAGGAGTGCGCACAGCCCGTTTACTGTATCTGAATGGAGGTAATGATGCCGCTAGAGGCGGGCTTTAAAGACACCTCTGTTGTCAGCGGCAGCGCCTGTGCTGTACACAGATTCCTATTTCCCTTACACAACCCAGCACACTGGTTCACTGTGCACTTGTTGACAGGAGCTTGTAATCTGAAATAGTCTGCAGGGTTGAGCTGTTAAGTCCCTTGTAGGAATGGGATACAGTTATGGTGGGAAGAGGAGCACGAGGAGGAATAAGAGGGAACATCTTCCATCCAAAGCTTATTGAGCTGTCAGGTTTCATTCCCTATCGGAGAGCATTGATTTCCTGTCACATATCCCACTGTGTGTGCCTTTACATCCGTCTTTGACAAGAGCGCTTCGCATAATGGGCCTGCTTTGGTGGTTATGACTACAACAGGAAGCCCGTCCACATATTGATCTGTGTTGATGCCAAGCATAGTCCTTTATTTAAATTGATCCATAACAGAGTTGCCAAGTGGTGGTTTCACACTCTGATGTTTAATGGAAAGTATCAGACGGTACAATGAGCGAGACACAACCCCCACATCACAAGCTGTGACATGGGGGTGACACAGAGACAGCTAATAGTGCTAATATGTCTGGATGTGGAGATTTAACATTTCCCTTTCGCAATGTATTCTCTGTGAATTTTGAAGAGCTGACTTGAAATTATATTTTGGTATTAGCATTTCAGTGACCTTTCCAGTACTCAATTCAGCCGTCAAAAACTATACTGCTGGGAACCAACGAACCAAGAAGAGCGGATACACTTAAAACAATTGATGAAATGGATGTATTAGACTTTTTTTGACATTTATTAAACACAATATTTTTGTAACACAGAGTTGCATGAAAAATATATACAGCGCAAACATCTATTACAGAAAACCACAATGTAAAATGCCACAGGAAATGTAACCTGTAAACTGTAATCTTAAGCAATTAGAGAAGACAATAAATAGGTTGTGTTGTCCACAGAGACCAGACCTCATAATGGTGATATACAATGTGAATGCAGAGGACATTGCGTGTGAGAACAGTCACAATCTCCTGGCCATTCCCAGACATCAGTGAGAGTCATTAGGCTCATTTAAATGAGGTCGTTAAGCCGATGAAATGAGGCCGTATATTTGAGTGCAGAAACAAAAGAAAGAGCCCCTCATTTCTCATTGGTACGCAATCTCTTCTGAGTCAAGTACGCCATAACTCTTGCTGGAGGGAAGGGCCTGGGTGAAGCATTTTGGGAGGCCAGAAGTCACCAGCTCCAGACAGTTCACAACATCCTATCACTGTCAAATTAACTTTTAACACCAGCATTAACAGCAACAACAACTTCAACATGCTGTTAGTGTTGTATGCAGAACTTGATAAAGCCGCCATTAGGACGCTTTAATTAGACTGTTTTTTTTGCCCTAAAGCTGATATTATTTAACCTCGGGTGACTCATTAGAGCCAGAGAAGATCCTCTCTTACCTACAGCTCTCTGGCATACACAGTGTCTCTACACACACACACACACACACGCTTATAAAATAGATTTGATAAGACTAAAAATCCTCCAAACTGAATGACAAAATGCATATTTTGCCCTTCTGATCTGACTCCCCCATCGGCAGGACGACATCGTCTGTCAGTGCCTTCCAAAACCCTTCCAAATCACTGTTGCAACAATAAAACTGACCATTATGGTCAACAAAGATTACAGTTTGGGTTAAGGGGACCTTTGCCAGGGTTACAATAATATCCACTTACTTAATTGTGGTCATAGTTAAAAGTCCATACCATTACACTATTTTCTTATTTGCTCCAGAAGGACAACAGTCTTAATTCCTACAGCCACTAGAAGTCTTTTGTCACTTTGGGCATTTGCTGAAACGACTGATGCTGTTGATTTTCCTGGAAAGAACAGTCTCACCACTTATTAGTTATCTCTCCGTTTTATTTTAGAAAGCAGGAAAGTCGGTGCACGGTTAGCTCAGTTGGTAGAGTGCATGCCCAATGTACAAAGGCTGAGTCCTTGCTGCAGCAGGCCGGGTTCAGATCAAGCCTGTCGCCCTTTCTTGCATGTCATCCCCTATCTCTCTCCCTCTTTCCTCTCATTATCCACTGTCCTGTCGAAAAAAGCCCCCCCTGACAAAAAAAATAAAAGCTGGATGGTCAAAAGAAGGTTTGGAATGGGAAGAGGGACAAAAAAAGATGCGCACAAATAATGCCAAGATAATAAGAGCAATAGATGATAAAGACAGAGGGAGAGCTCATTGTTTATTTTTTATTTGTTCATTTATTGTAACACCTCTAATGTGAGGTGCGTAAACATGTTGAGAAGCTACAACAGAGACAAATCCCGCTTAAGTGCTGATCTAGGATTATGACTCTGATTAAAAACGGTGTTCCTTTTGTTGCTCAAGTCTGATGAATCAGTCAAGGGTGATACAGCCAGAAGATGTGCCCTGGAATTAATCACATCCCACCTCTTTGTTTTTGATCAAAGTGGGTTCTCTTTTCCTGTATTGCCTCATTTTCCGTGCAGAGTGCAAAACTGAGGAGGAGCGCACAAAGCATTCACAGCAAATGATCTCAAGATGAGATAGATGAATTATTAATTACCGGTGTCTTTGTAAACTGTAGAAAACAAAAAAATTAAAGTGTTCGTTGGCTATATGAGGTTTAAATATTTTTTCTCTTGCAGGTTTTCTCCCTTTTTTGCCCATTGCTGAAGCCGGCTTCGCTCCATTGAAAATCTGGCGTATGGTAAATAGCCCTTAAATTAGGTCCCTGGCCTTCCAGCTTCGTTATCTGTGATGATCGGAACAGTGTGTGCTGCTTGAAAAGACCCATTTTCCCTTTGGCACATCATTTACCATGTCTCATTTACCAGGAAAATATGCAGGTCACACACCAAGAGATTTCTGGTCACATCCTTAACTTGCTCTATACAAATTTAAAAGATTTGAATTAGAACAACTATTACATTTCTTTTTCTCCTTATGTTTCCACCTGATAAATATTAATGTTTTCTTTCACTTTGACCACAATAAATTTTAAGTAGGTGCCTTCAGCAGAAAGAGAAAAAAATTGCCGTTTTACTTGGTAATGATAGCTCAACCTAGATCTTTGAGGGGCAGATTAATATAAAATAAGGAACACTGGACACGGTAGAGGGAACATTATGCCAGGAAGTGAACAAGGAGGAGACAGAATCACTAAGTCAAGCTATTTCAAAATGTTAGCTTAGAACTGAAGGAGAGAAAAAACTGGAGTGCATCTGCTTTATAGACAGTGAGTAAAAGGTAATTTTAAAGTCACACACAAAGAACAAAGATGCTTTTCAGAGTCAAGAGCCACAACACCATTAAATGTATTCTCGTCATCTCTTTTACCCTGACGAAGGTCAAGATCAAAATGTCTAGGGGATAAAAGATTGCCCATAGGTTGATTTCTATAGTGTCACTTGCTGTATATGCCTGCCTGATATGGTTTGGAAACCCATGTATTGTACCTTTATTTAAAGCAGCTATAGTGAATATTCTTATAATAACAATGTATGAAATCATAATGTTAAAGGGGTTGCTGTTAGATATAGGAGCCTGATATCTCCCCCAGGAGGTGGTACAGGCCAAAAACAGAGCTTAAAGAGAGGGAATATTGCACATACATTCAACTGATGGCCAGAAATACACCTCCAAATGGATTGATAATGCTGCTCCGTCATATCAACTTAAAAGATAATGATATCACAATGTTACATTGTTTCCGCTGCTCCCGCAGGTTTGGTATAAGCACAGATCAATTTAAATACTGTTACAAGTAAAAGTTCTGTTTTCAGAATCTTACTTAAGTTAATCAACATATTATTGACAAAATGTATAAAAATTGAAATTGAATTTTAATGTTTCATTTACAGAACTGTATACTGATGAATTGTATTTTAAATGCTAATTAGGATTTAAAATCTCTATCTGCAAAGTAACTATAAACAGCTGTAAAACCAATGTAGTGGAGGAAAAAGTTATTAGTTAAGTATAAAGTTGCATCAAATACTTAAAGTACAATACTTATGTAACTGTAGCCGTGATGTTAGAGCAAACCCAACCCATATTTACCTTCATCAACTTACACAGTTCAGCTAGTGCCCGGGCCACAACGCCTACTTGAGGAGAACCAGGTGGCAGATGTTAACAGGTTAGAGCAGCACGCTGAGCAGCACGGCTCAGGAGTGGCTGCAGTGGTGCGTCATCTAGAACATGTCACCTTTTTTTTGTGTCTATGTGTGAAGCATGCGGTTGTAGGCAAAAATAGATAGTGAAAATTATCTGTTGATTGTTGTCATATTGACATCATACCAGCAACACTACACCTTTCAATTTCTGTAGAATGTCACAGACAAAGGGATTGCTGTATATATTTTGTTTATTTAGGCCTAGTATTATTATTATTTTTTTTATTATTTGTTTATTACAGTGGAGGACTGTAGCAGAGGGAGAGAACAGTCACCCCACCAGGATTCGAACCCGGGTCTACATGGTACCAAACATGCAACTTGACTATGCCAAAGAGCCAGGCTTTCTGGTACAGCAGTCAGAGCGCATTCTCAACCTTAGGGATGGTACTCACAAGGACACACCATTTAACGTTTTTTTGTCTAAGTTAAATATAAATGAAATTGAAACAAATTAAGCAAGGTAGTTGTGCACAGGCAGACGTAGGCAGTGTGGCCTGGGTGTAAGTCTTAAAATCCACTGGAATTTCTTATATTTTTTAAGCTTTTCGTGTGAATCAAAACATAGCTGCTTGAAACAGGGTTAGAGCACACATTGGTGAGAGTTCAATGCCATTTTACAGGGCAAATTGTGTGCATTGGAAATCCGGTATGGTTGAAGACATTCACTATTCAGCCTGCTATATTTCTATTTCTTTCTTTTGTGTGTTTGCATATTGAGAGTCATGATTTACTTCTGCGCTAAACTTACTTCTGTAAAACAATCCAGTGCAAGAATTTTGCAATCTTGTTGGAAAAGTAATTCACAAAGCTGTGGCGACCTTGCTGATCCTTGATGTTCTACTTTTCTATTTGTGTCAAGCCTGTATTGTGTTGGCATCACGGTTCAAAACCTCAGCTGTCATTCAGTGAATTGCAGATGGTTTATTCAACTGCACTTATTCATTTTTAACCTCGTCAAGGTAATCATTCTGCCCGGGAACACAGACACACCCACATGGTCTCCACTCTGCTTTTATTCTCCTACGAGAAAACAACTCACAAACCCACAAGGCTCAGCATAAAATACAGACTAAATTTGCAGTAACAAGACAATCATCCTTATTTTCAATAATCTCCATTGTGAATTCAAGATACAAAGCTCAAGATATTAATTCAGTCGATTTTCAATTGGATTGTTCTGGACATTCTGTGATTTAATGTGAAGCAGCCTTGACTGCCCTTCAAGAAGGAATTAGGAAATACTTGTTAAGACTTTTCATGGCTGGCTGCAAGTCAAAAACAGTACTACAAAGCATAATATACACTGAGCTCTTTGTGCCCTTGGTAAAAGTCAGCCCATATTCTCTGTCCGATTGGTATCTGACATTGGTGCTTTCTTGTTAAAATAGAAATTAAGGTTTTGCCCAGTGACTGAACAATACAAGTCCTTGATTGTGTCAAACTCAGAATTCCCTTTCAAGCAGCGATATTAACATCTGTTTCTTGTCATATCTGTGAGCCAAACTGAATCATGACATTCTAGGTCTAATAGTCTGATGATTTTTTTGTCTTAATGAAGGACATGATCTTGTCAAATACAGAATGCTCTTAATATTCTCTTCATTTCCCAGTTGCTGCCACTATTACATTAAAGTCATTTGTTGGTGTCCATATGCCATGAGTAGCAGATTCACACACCTGCCAGGAGCCGCATCCTTCATTTGAACAACATACAGTATTTGCATTTCAGTTGCTTATACATCCTATTAAACGTCCCTTTTACTGAAATTAAATGTTATGCTAATGACATTTTCACATACTACTTTTGTGATAGTTCTGAAACTCACTACCAAGTTTGTGAGCAGACTCATGAAATTAAGGGCAGAAAAGAGAAAACAATTAAATTATGATATCACTGGATGGTTGGTCATAGATATGCACCAGTTAACATTTAAACAGCGCTGCAAAAAGTTCACAATAAATCCCGGACCTAAAAATAACACATGCAAGCGCTGTATACTGACTGCGCTTGGCTTGCGTTTGACAATATTTATTGCCCTCTCAGATGCACAGCACTTCCCATAATGGCTCATGATGAAATTGTTCCAATTTCAATCTGACCTTGAGAGTCTTCTCTATATGCACTGTTCTGACATAAAGTGCATCACCAGGAGACACTCAAGATGTGGTGGGACTGCGGAAGCAGTCCCCTGAAATCCGATTTTTAATTGAGAGAGCAGCTGGAGAATTTCCAACAACAACAAAAACAACCTCAACACAGAAGGAAGGCTGTGGTGTAGGACAGAGACAACCTCTCCTTTTTGTTGAGCAAAACAGAAATATGACGCAAACTGGACTGACATTGAGGTTATAGCTCACAGTAATAGCATCAATAACAGATCAAATGAACAGTAGATGTTATAACGTAAGAGGGGAGCAGGCAGCAATACAACAATCATACCTTACGTTTTCATTTGTGTCCAATCACGACCCCCCGCACTGGAACAGAGACAACAACAGCAGAGATCATTGCATCTTAAGCAAGTCCCAGAAAACAAAAGAACTGTAATGCACTCCAGTACTGACGCTGGGTTGATGAGAGTCAGGACACACAAAGTTGCCTGCACACCTGTATAGTAATTTAAGACATAATCACCCCAGTATGTAAAGAAGCGCTCCACTTCAGCAGCAAGCAATTATAAAGTAATTACTTGTGATTTAATAAAGCTGTTACACTGACAATGATTGATTATAGTGAAATTAGTTTACTTCTAGTTTGTTGAAAATAACTTTATAGCGATAGAGTTTAAGAGTAAAATTCAATATAAACGAATGTTCATTTTAAGTGGCTCTTTCTCCAGAAAACAGAATGCTTGTTGTTCTGAGCGATATCATTTATAGAGAACAGCCACTATTCTGTCACCAGTGTCATTATATCACCAATGTGTTACCCAGATAGAGGTTTAGAAAAATTATTTTGTAAATGTATGTATTTTGTTACATATTACTAATATGTTACAGATTACCTCCTTAAAATTGTAAACCAGTAGTGTAATCCACCAGATTAATCATATTTAGTAATCATAATCTAATTGCTTTCAATTACTTTTGGATGGCTTTGCCTCTAGACTCGGTAAAATATTATGTTGAACAGACAATTTATTCCATTCCAATTTGCAGACTAATTTGAACAGGGATATTATCCTCCTCTTCAAACATTATCAACTGTTATTTCCCAGAAGAATCTAATCTGATTACGGTTGCAATATAGTTGGCGGTGCTGTTATTAGAGAAGAATTACAGAGGAATACCAACTGTGTGGCCTTTGATGACGAGTCACATTTTTGTGCATTTTGTGGCCGCAAAGACTTTCAAAACATGTGGCAGGGATTACGAGACTTAAAGTTGTAGGTAAGTCTGATGGCCAGCTGTTTATTTTAGCAGCAAGGAATGTGGAGACTGGATTCAGAGTACAGTGGAGCAACTGTTGTAGAACAGGGTTGGTGGATTGATGCTAAAGCAGTTGAGAGCTGTCTGATGTAGTCTTGAATTCATATCAGCAAAACATAATTCGTAACATAATTTATATAAGTTATCTTTATAACAAAATAACTACGGTAATTCTAAGATATTTGCTATACTTCTGTCCATTACTTGGATTGGTGGAATCTTTGGCTGTCTTTTTATGGAAAGACATCTTAAAATGTTTGTGCAAGACGCAGTAAATGTCCCCACTACGGTACACTGTCCAGATTTATTGTTGCAATAGTTTGTTTTTCATTATCATGAGTGGTGGAACAGTGGTTCAGTGGTTCCCACTGCTGCATCACAACAAGAAGGTCCTGCGTTTGAACCTGTATCTGCATGAGTCCAGACATGCAGGTGGGATGTCTCTGTGTGCTAGCTTACACATTGATTGGTGACCTGGTGGTATACCTTTCACTCGTCAGCCAGTGCATGCTGGGATACCCCTTGCAATGTTCAATAAGATAAGCAAGTAAAGAGGATGAATGGATGAGCACATGAATGAATGGACGTTATGATACTGAAAGTTGTTATGTTGGAACTTAAATTGTATTATATAGTTGTTTAAGTTCATCATGCTTTTTATAAGCTGCGAGTATCACCTGCCAGTAAAGCAATAGGCTACTGTTCCTCACTTTCCCTTCCACATTCCAGTGGTGACAGTACATTTACTCAAGTACTGTACTGTATAATTCAGTGCTAATTTTACTTTGAGTATTTATATTTTGTGTTACTTTATACTTCTACTATGGTACATTTTAGAGAGAAATATTGAACTTTTTACTCTACTAAAATTATTTTAGAAATGTAATATGTATCATCATGTATTATTTCCGTTCGTCTCTTTTTCTGTACGATGACATCTTATTTTTTTCAATCAATATCAATACTGATAATATTTCTGGACATTTACTTGTAATTGAATTGTTGTATTGATACTTTTACTGATCAGAATATTTATTATGCCACTGCCTAATTCTGATAAGCACCTGTAGTTATTACTAATCATCCCATCTGTCAGTTTAACGGAAAAACATTTATTTTTTAGAAACCTGCTGACAACAATAGCAACAGTGTCATTAGCCCTGTGTATTCTACTCTAATATTAGAGCTGTTCCTGATAATAGTGGATCATATAAACTGTTGTAAACTGATGAAAGTGATGCCATTTCATATAAAGTGTTACTCATGCCACTACACACTTAACCTGTGTGGCAGCACTAAGACTGTAAAAATTCACAACTACTAAACTGTGTTAGATGAAAGGAAAATATTTAAATGGTATATACAGTGGTTGTGGTTATGGCAGAGGAGCACTTGGCAGTGTGATGATGCGTGGAGCTCCTAATGAGAAACGCTGAGCTCCCAGTAATTTGTTAGCCTGAGTTAAGGTCAAAACACAAATGCTGCATGATTGAGTCACCCCCAAAGTCCCTATTAGAATTTGCATTTAAAATATATCTATTATTTATGTGTGTATTATTAAAATGTCTGACTGTGGATCCCCTGAGCACAGTGCACAGGGAAGGCCCACAGAAACTCGACCACAATAGTAGGGACCGACAATCAAATAATGGACAGGGAGAAATGGAAGAATAATGAGAGACAGATAAAAAGTGGTCTAGAATTCAAGAACAGCGTCTGTCATAATGAGAACCTTGTATTGTTTTTTTGTTTTTTTTTATTTAACAACTTCAAGCACTATGTAACCTTCTAAATCTTTTTTTGTGACAGAGTAAAACAGTTTGTTACATATGATGGGTGGTGACCAACAAAGTACAGTTGTGGCTGATGGGAATAATATTACTTTCACAGGTATTCTCGGTCATAAACCATAGTATTGGACTAATAAAATTTCTGACCAACTATCCTGCAAGATGAAATTAGCAAAGTCATCAGGATACGTCATTTGGGCATCATGAATGTCTGACCTTGAAAACTTCATGGCAATTCCTCCAATAGGTGTTCAGATATTTCAGTCTCAACCAAAGTGCTGGAGTGCTAAGAGACATTGCTCTCCCTACTGCCACACAGGCTAAAAAGCAAAAATTCATTCTCCTGTTCCACATACTCTGTACTTCAGGTTGTTGAGAATGGAGACATTCAAGCGAAATAAAACATGGCCAAGGTCCTTCCCAGATTTCTGATCGGGGGGTGGGGGGGTTAATTGGCTAATGATTTTTCCAAGTATTTTCAGGAAGCCTCTCTTAAGCCTTGCTTATTGTCTCTGTTGTGCACCCAACTGAAAACCTTACCAAGTCAAGCAAAGAAATTTTAAAGCAAAGATTGTCAATGCCTGTTTACAGACAAAGAAAGTGCAAGTACTTTAGTCCACCTTTCTCAAATAAAAGAATGAAAGAGTAAATGTCTTCATTTTATTCAGAGTCGAGATTCAGCCTCAGGCAACATCTAACTGTTTTTTGTAGCCACATTCATTTGCACAAATATATCCTGGGCAACGCACTAGCCAAACATGTAAAATCCTCATTGTCTTTTGCTGCATGTAACTGATGCCGAGAGCACCCGCTGAGAGCACCGCCTTAATACCATGGGTGTGAGACAAAGCTGACAGAAGTACCAGACATGCTGGAGAGAGATGTATTGTTTACCTGTGCATCTTAAATGCTACTCCGTCTGCCTCCTCAATGATATCTGATATTCTGCATGACATGACTGATGCTTTAAAAGCCTGCATTCACCATCACCTTTCGTACGGAGTTAGCCTTAAGGTGGCAGCACTTTGAATGTCAACCCCTCCACATGCGGACCTTTTTAAATGCCACCGCTCTTTATTCTGCAATCGTGGAACAAGACAGACAAAGGGAGAAGGGGTGGCTATGGAGGAAGGGGAAAGAGGCTGGCAGATGAGTATTTTTCCCCACCAGAGGAAAGCCAAATGACATACGATCAGCTAAGCTCAGCAGGGGGTCCATTTAACACTTGAAGGGGAATATGGGTACTAAGTGTAGGTCTTATAAGTGCCAGAGAGCTGATCTGCTCATTTGATGGTGCTCAATTACATAGATGGATGAATGGCAGCCTGAAACTAGAGAGTAGAGCATCCTTCTTTGGGTTCACTGTAGTCAACTGATTTATAAAAAGAAGCCTCTAAAATATGCAGCAAATACTTTTTATAGACCAAGGGGAAGGTGGTGTGTATCAACATTTTCCCCAGTTTTAGTGCTGCATAACATTAGCATATAGAGTACATTGCACTTCTCTATAAATATAGATTACACATGTAAACATCACAGGTACACTGGTGTAAATCGGAGATTATATGGCTGATTTAAAACTTGTTTTAGGCTACATCTCATTAAGGGGAAATACTTTGAGTTTCAAATACTTATCAAGCTCATTGTGCATTTCAATACTGGCTATAAAACATTTGTGAAAGAACAGCAGTTGTGGTCAGCTAGAATCCAGTCAAATCATCATAATATGAGTTTTGCTAATATATATACAAAAGACTGCCTGCACAGTATATATATATATATATAATTATTATTTCTCTCCCTCAACACATCGGAGACTGTACCTATGACGACCCATGTTCAAAGCATTAATCAAAACTATTTATTATTATTAACTGCTTGATAGCCATGAGGTAAATTTGTGTCTCACTTTCCCCTTTGACACAAACCTCTCACCCTCTGATAAAGAAGTGAAGGAGTTGGATGCAGTTGTGGCAGCGATGACAAATGATAATTGAAAATCTAAGACGACAGCCACTTCGAATTGCCCAGGGATCAACAATGACCCCTTGACACAGCGAATCGAGCAAATCTGACAACCTTTCACGTGCTGTGAAGTGCAATGTGCTTGACCACAGCCTTGTGTGTTTATGTTTGTTGTTCAGTGGTGTTCTTCTTTATGCTGTCATGAGATTTGTTGAGAGCATTTCCAGTCTTGAAGACACGAGGACTAGGAGTCAAGCATCATCTGTGATCCGTCTGTGTCCTGTAACAGCTGTCTGCGGCATCAGAACATGCGGTTGCCGCTATCCCATATTACATCTCTGCCACTCAGCGCCAACGGATCAGCAATCCAATTTCACACAAGCGCGCTCAGAGGGAGGCAACGCTGATGCAGGAATGAGGATCTATGCTTCAACAAAGACAAGAAGTTGTTTGAAGTGGCTGGTAGTTGGGGGGGAAGAGATGCACTGAAGAATTAGATAGAAACAGTATTGGAAGTGCGATGGAGGGAGATAAAAAAGCAGCGGCGATAACATGGGAAAGGGGTTTCTATGACTGTTACTTTCATCAATCTGGCTGCTGCAGAGAGCAGAATAAGCTCCTAATTTCCCAACCCATCTCTGAGCACAAAAGACAAAGCAATGGCAAGGACAGAAGGCAGACAGAAAGAGCAAGCCTCTGAGACAAATCTGCACTTTGTAAACACACCTTTGTTTGTGTAGTGACGTCCAACGCGCCAGTTTCAGCTCAGTCAAAGACCAGCAAGACAATGATCTTTGTGTACTGCTAGGAGAGCAAATGTACAGTATTGGGTGACAACACACTCCTCAGCCCTTTCCACATCACACACTCATATTGCATAGTCATTGTGACATAAATAGAGAAGGGGCTTGCATCTCGTCTTTCACAAAGCAGGAAAAGATCTGAATCTGATATCCAATGACTGCTTATTAGATCGAGCCATCAGGCTGTCAGTTTGGAGCCAGACTCATAAGGCAGCCGGTGTGTGAGGAGGCTGCTTTCCATTCCCACCCACCCACACACACACACACACACACACACACACACACACACACAAAACACAACAGAAAAAGAGGAGCGCAAGCCCCTTCTGGATCATCTTCTCTTCTCTTTCCAGAGCTGTGCAGGCAGTCTTTTGTAAAGCCTGCTGTAACCAGCACAAACACACTCAGGTCTCTTAGTTTGCAATATCAGTGGTTTTCAGAACAATACACTGTCTCTGCCTCCGTTTTATTTTCTCCAAGAGGATTAAAATCCAGAGGCAAAAAGAATAAGAACTTGGCCAGGTTTGCAGAATTGTGATAGGAATGACAGGCAGTTGGATGGATAAATGCGGCCCTCCATTGTTAGTACAAAAGGTCAGCTGGGATCCTACCCCTGTAGACAGAAAGACAGACGCAGGAGAACACACGAGAGGATACGGATTGGATGAAACCTGTGGAACACTGTGTTACAATGAGATTGACAAGACAAAGATAACACTTGCCTTTGCCTATTCTTTGACCTGTTGCATTGCTATCGCCCTACATCTGCCAACAGTTTCATTTTTATGTGGATTTTTGTCTTAAATCGAGAAGACCGCTGTCAATATTTTCAGTTGACAGTAAAAAAAACAAAAAAAACTGTGTGATGAGGGTGTGAGATTTCTGATAAATCTGTCATCAGATTCAAGACTCCCATTTTCCATCCATCCGATTTCACATGCTGATAACAAAAAAATGAAGTCTGACAGTTCCCTTTTTGTAGAGCCTTTCCTCTGACAGTTTGACAGTGTGCAGTGCTTATGACTGAGGTGTCTGTCAGTCTGTCTGCCTGGCTTTGTATCTCTGTCCTTGATTAGCAATCACTGCAGTGTAGCCTGGTCTGATTCCCAGTGGAAAGCTTTAATTCTCCCCACATGGTGCCGAGACATCCAGACCCTGGTGAAATTGCTCCTGGTAAACACACAATCACTGCTTCTCATTAAAAAGTTTCCATATATCATCTTAAGGAAAATCACTGCTTAATCCCCGCTTTGCTCCCTGGAGGTCCACTGTTTCTTAATGACTCTGTTGTAGACGCCTGCCAGTGGATTTGTTTGTCCACAAACTTAATGATGATGTTTGTGTTTATGGGAAAAAAGATTATAAAGAATTAATGCATGACTGATGGAAAGTAAAACAGCGGAGTGGGAAAATATGGATGTTAAGTTCATAAACTGTCAGACCAATAAAAATAAGGTGTTTGCATCTAACTACTCAAGCTATGAATTTGTTTCTTAGAAACAGTAGTCACACAAGGAATTCAAAACCTGTTTTCCCAGTGTTGAAAAATTAAATCAGAAAAAACTAAACAAAAGGAGTATATATTTAATATATTTAATACGCACTGAGGGCTATCTTTATCCAAATTGACATTTCGACAGTACAAGGCAGGAAGAGTTGATGGGTTCATCTCAGCTTTGTGTCAGACAAGCAGACCTTTAGCGCTAAAATATACTCTGACACATGCACCACTTAACCACTTACTAAGAACAAAATGTGCAACAGACCTCTGACTCCACATATTTAAAATTTCATAACTGTTCAAACACTGAAAGCCAGATCAAGAGACAGTTGACTCACCTACAAAAACGTCTTTAGGTATTACACACGGGCACATCGATAATAAATGAAAGCTAGGGTGGTGTAATAAAGTATTTCTAATCAATCAGTTTGGTCTACTTTTGAGTAATTGTATTCTGAGAGCAGGATATTGTGACATTTTCACTGTGAATGCAAATGGCACACAGCAAGTCTGTGACGCCACATACAGTAGAGGCTAATAAATCAAATCCAGGCAGCAGAGTGTGAAGATTGTTTACCCTCTCCTCAGAGAAAGATAAAGGCACCTTAGAAAGCCTCTGCTTAGGAAGAATTTCTAGTGTATAGTTTGAATTTTAATTTAAGTTAAGGAAAAAAACAACACAATAACCTTGATCCTTGGCAGTTATACATCAGCATTAAGATGTCTGGTTTGTTAAAAACATTCTGAATTATATAATCAGATTGGATGCATCATCAATATAAAGTAACAAAAGGCAGGCTGGATGACATAATTTCAAGTTGCGAAGCAGTGACTGTTCTTCCAGCTACGTTTAGTGTTATAAGGTAGCTGAGTTTTCTTTAAGACCCCATGGTGTGTCTGTCTGCTTTGGAAATGTAAAGTTTCATCTTTCCTGGATGATAAGAGTTTCACTATTTGATGGAACAGTTGTAGTTTCCTCTCCTATTTGAAGCTAATTCAAAAACAACTCTCTGCCACCCTGCCTCCCTCCCTTCCTTTCCCCATATATCTGTTCTGTCTCCCTCATCCAGCTCTCTCAGCGTGCGCCTTCTTAAACTTTAATCATCTCATATTCAATGCATTTCACAGCAACTCGTCACAAGGTTATCCCAGTTTTCAAAAGACGTCTTCCCCTTTTAACCTCAACGATTTCAGAATCTTCCAGTGTATTCATTACCAGGAGAGATGTTGACATAGAGTTTTTCGTGAGACAGTTTTAAAGGCAAAAGTAAAAAGCTAAAACATATAAGAATAAAAGCCAAACCACTGCTAATGCATGACAAAGGGTGATGCATGGTCATATCACACTGTCGATCCACATGCGGCTACTCAGTTGCCTTTAAAATGTCACATGTTTCAATCCTGAAAAAATTAATTCAGCATAATTTGTTCCCCTCTTCACTGTGAGGAAAATGACACATATGCCTCGATGTGGTTGCAGAAGAAAGAAATCACTCAGAAGAGGCATGCTTAGGGCACCCCGGTAGCTCACCCGGTAAAGCGAGGACTACAAATCAGCTTTACCACTGCAGCCCGGGTTTGAGTCTGGCCCAGGTCCTTCTGCATGTCAACCCCTCTCGCCCCCCCCGCCCTTATGCCTCTATCTACTGTCACAGGCAGTAAAGCGAAATGCCAAACAAAAAAACATAAAATAAGAGGAATGCTTTTAGTGAGTTTTCTTTCTTTTTCTGCTTATGCCAGAGTGAGGCCATGACACCTGCTGTTCTCTGGATACCATGTTGTGTTGGCCACAGTATGGGGTCTGCTTCCCTCCATTGGCTAGCTGACCTGGCTAAAATCAATGACCAAAAAGACACAATGTGTGATTTTGTTTCAAGACAAGCTCTATTGATTAGTGCTGTCAGTGCTTGGAAATGGGATTTGTTTTTTCATTACATTTACCAGTGCTAAAAGGAGAACATTTTAGTCCACTTTACAATACATACAATGCATTCAACATGAATACTACAAGCTAGCTTCGAAACGTAGGCATTGGGTAATGGAGTAACCACTTATTGTAAAAGATTCTCTGCCAGGTAGTGAAAACAGAGTCACCCTTTAATCAAAATGCGCACGACAAATAATCCAATCAAAAGAAAAGGACGTGTAGCGGTTTCTGTTGTGATATTTTTTTAGCAAAACAGAACGCTTCATTTAGCCTTGCTGCGGAAGAACCACTTTAATGGACTGCCAGCAGCAGGTACTGCACTCAATCCCCGTCAGCAGAAGATCAAACAGCAGTAGGTATCGTAGCTGAAACTAGAGTACCGCTCCTTCTTCAGGGTGACATTTAATAAATAGAACTAAAAGGTAAATATCAAATGTATCCATCCTTATTTTTTACCAAGCTGTTGGCTTGTGTTCTCCTTTCTTTTCCTTGAAGAAGTGCTATGGCCTTCCTATAGTCTTTGTAAAATGAATGAAATGTACTTCAACTACTAAGAACCTCGTCGTCGTAAAGCCAAAACGACAAACACACATAACAAAGCATAGCTTCATATATAAGAATAATGTCAAAATACAACATAATACACAGAATCTCTTCAAATATATCATACTGAACTTAATCTTGCGACTCCCTTTATTGCACCATAGTACTACCTGACCAGAATAACATATGCCCAATATCAGAAGAAATCTAACTTACTTAAGAGTTTGCTTCCAACAACATTAAACTAATGAGATGGCTACAGGGACAGGAATAGCTCAATCTGCTGGCTTGAAACTGCTCCATAGGTCTGAAACCAAATTCTATCAATACTAACAACAATTATTAGACTTAGTAACTCTGATGATCAAAATATAACTGTATATTATTGTATTTCAACTATAGATCCTGCATTTGTGTTAAATGAGGATTTTGTTGAAGAAATACCAATTCCAGGAGTGCTGCTATTAAATATCTCTATCTAAAAAATCCACATTAAGGGATTAGACCATGCAGGGTGGGTCCACATGTTTCAGCGAGCTGTACTTTCTGGCCTATTTTTAAATAAATAACAACAAATAACATTGATGTAAAGAGGGGGGGTGATGTAATAGTGGATAAAAAACATGCCTTTGGTGTGAGAGACCTGGGTTCAAATCCGCTAAGATACACTGTGTCCCTGAGCAAGACACCTAACCCCTAGTTGCTCCAGAGGCATGCGGCCTCTGACATATTTAACAATTGTAAGTTGATTTGGATAAAAGTGTCAGCTAAATTAATATATGTTGCTAAATGTAAAGTGTTTTTAACCCAGCATAAATCTTTCTTCTGAAAATAAATGTGATCCCAACTAATCTGAATGACAGTGCTCGGTCTTTAACATTCAGTCAGTCAAAAAGAAATTTTGGTGGCACAGATGACACCTAATTGTATTAGCCGTTTCAAAACAAAGGAAGTACAAGCATTAAGACAGCTTACAGGTTTGTCAAACGACAGTGGGGTTTTTCAATAAATAGGATGAAAACACTGTACAAAGATAGATTTTATAGTCCAATAATGTTTTTAGCCAACAACTAAAAACTGCCAACTGTTTACACACTGTCAGACACTTCCAAGTCTTTGTCTTCATGCCTCTGCCTGCCTATAATTAATATAAACAGCCATACCAATGGGATGGTAGAAAACACATGGTGAAAAGTTGGTTTACTTGACTGTAGATCTGTCTTGATAACTAACATCGGCTTGCTTAGCTGATACCATGCTTGCTAGAAAGCTAGATTAAAAGAGTTTTGCAAATCCAATAAGCTACAACATAAGCAATAACTTAATTTGAAAGGTAATAATTAAATGATTTTCTAACAAACTGAGTGGAATTGATATTCTAAGGATATGGTGTTATCACTTAAAAGAAGTAGAATATATAAAGTAGCATATAAAGTGAAACTGGACGTTCCTTTGAGTCCTGTTTATCAGCAGGACACATACATAGTTTTGGTTATTAAGAACATGGATTTAGTGTGTGCAATGACTATACATCCGTGACAACATAAAAAAATAATGAACGGCCTGGCAGGGGATAACAAAATATAGCTCTAAATTAACTATAGTCCACTGTTCCATGTGGTTAGCTTTACATCAGGATGGACAATATGACCAGATGGTACTTTTCAACTCTCAGCATTTATCCTACACACACCCACACATATGCACACATACGCACATGTGCATCCACACATACAGCAGCACTGTGCCAACTCTTTACTTTCATTTCACCTGAAGCAAACCACAAGAAAGAAATTTTATTTAAAACAGACCACTAACATCAAACTAACACTGAAACAATACACCTGTTCTGTGTCCCATTTTACATTAAGGGAAATGATTACTCCATTTATGGTTTTATTACACAGAGTCCTGTGTGCAATAGTATCACTTTCTCTCACACACACACACACACACACACACACACACACACACACACACACACACACACACGCACACACACACAATCCTGTACATGTCTAGCTATTGGATTTTGTCCCCCACTTGGGCCTCCATGTTTATGAAGAGAGAGTCTCCAAACAGTGGAGATCAATAACGGCCTGTCAGCTTTTTAGTGTAGCCATGGACAGAGCAGAGACACAGGGACCACGGAGAGAGAGCTGCATCCGTCCATCAGCCTCTTTGTGACCCCCAACAACTTTGATCGAAGATGACAGAAAGAGAGAGAGAGCAAGTGAGGACAGCAGACAGCTAGGAGGAAGATGGAAAGACAGGCTCATGCAGTATTGGCTGGCTCTTGAGGCCCCTGTATCTTTTCTAGGCCATAATTAAGCAGAGCCCAGACTCTGTGTATATCCCTTTTTAAATGTTGCTGGTCTCTATTGCCTGCCTTACAAAGGACTGTCAAAGGCAAGACAAAGTAGAAAGGTAAATCCCTGAATAAAGCTAACAGAGGGGCAGTAGGGATCTGCATTTATATCTGCTGCATATAAGCACACACATTCCCACATATACAGTACCTAAACAATTGTGCACTCACTTGCTAGGCAATGTACCTAATTGCTCTGGCAGCTATTGAATGATGACAATGGCCATGGTGGGAGTTGGCGAGACTTTGTCGGGATGTATGTAATTATTCAGCTGCACAAAAGGAGGGGCCGACGAGGTGCCAGAGCAGATTTACTGTGTCTGTGGTCAGTGCATTCAGCGGGGTATCTAATGATGTGCACTTACCGGCTAAATTACCTGAGCATTGTTTACCTCTGCTCTTAAGAGTGCAGGCCCCACTGAGAGCAAGAGCCCAAGAAGGTGCTGCAGGGGGAAAAAAAGCTCAAATAGATCTGCTGAAGTTCAAATTAAAGAAAATGATCTGATAGTGAGGAGGAGTGTTGAGAGAAGATGAATGGTATCCATGGAAGCAGAGGCAGGGGAGAGGCTGAAATGTCTAAATCTTTTTTGGTAAAGGCCCTTCACTTCACACGCTGCTGACAGCCAGCTAGCTAGCAAATCCCCGGACGAGGGGGTGGAGAACACAAACTGTACGGCTCTTGACTATACCACTCAGACACTGCCAAGCTGCAGTTTTCTGTATAAGGTTCAACTAACGATATAATATGCTAAATTAGGAATATATACACATAAGCCACATTCAAATTTTCATATTTCTGTCACTAGAGGCCTCATTAAAAGTTGGTTTATATCCTATTGTGGATCAGATATCATGGTCAATATATGGCCTTGTGATAGTTTTTACATAAGATATACCTACATTAAGAAAAGTGAAATGTGCAGCCATAACAGAAACATATTAACTCAGGGCTTGTACAATGATGTGGTCGCTTTGTTTGTTTACTTGTCAAAAAAAGCAAGGCCTAGTAACCATCACTTCTGACAGCAGCACCCATCTGAGACATTGTCAGAGGTCATTTACATAATGAAAGAAGAAAATTACCAAGGAGGCAAAGGCAGGACAAGCCGGCCATTTGGCAGCAAGAGAAAATGAAGATGGAAGGAAAATGGTTTGGCAAGAATGGGGCATTGGATAGAGAGAGTGCAGAGAGAGCAGCAAAACTGGCGTGAGGGATAAGGGTGGAGAGTGCAGGAGGCAGCCGTGACAGAGAGAGAGAGAGAGAGAGAGAGAGAGAGCAGAGGGGCTTGAAGAGCTGAGACAGTTGAACCATGAAGACAGGCATGCCAGTGAGCTGGACAGTGCAGAAACATGCAGAGTGAGACAACGAGAGAGACAGAAACTGGAAAGCCTCAAAAGCATGGAGAAAGTTTGAGATTATGTCCAGTTGGGGAGTCTTCATGGATTAAAAAGTTGACACAGGGAGGGATAAAGAATACTACTATAAAGAAACTTGACAGGGCAGGAGGAAACACTGAGTGGTTTCCAAGATATGTCAGAGGGAAGCAGGTGTTCTGGCATCCATTTGGCAAAGCTCTTACCTTGGCCGTTGCCGAAGTCACTGATCCTGCTGCCGTGATGCCTCGCTTGACCGCTATGTCGCTGCTCGATGTTGTCACGGCAACTGTAACTGGGGTGGGGAGGAGGGAGGGGATGACTGGCAGGGGAAGGAGTCCCGGACGGTTGTTGCCATTGACAACGGCAGAGGCACAGCTATGATTTGCTCCTCCATTGTGGAGGCCAGAAGGACGGATGTCTCTCCGCTCCCAGGGTCCCCGGTAGTCCCGCTCAAAGCGGTGGTGGTGGCGTGACATCACTTCCTCTTCCTCTCAGAGGGAACAACGGGGGCAGGCCTGCAGAAAATGGAAAGAAAGAGGGTGTAGGTCAGGCTCTTTTATTATATTTAGGAAAAGCAAAGTGAGAGATACAGTCACAGAGGCAGGGTTTAGAAAAAGATCGGACAAAGAAAGAGCGAGAAACCAAGAGGAATAAGGAGAGAACATGTTGACGTGATGGTGTAAATGCTCACAGCATCTGCTACCAGTGCACCTGACTGACATGAACACACTGCGGCTCATTTGTTGCTTCTCATTCCTATTCTCCCAGTCATTAACGAGGGCTGCGACATGAGGGAGAACAAAATGAGCACTGCTAAGCAGGTGTGTAAAAAACACCATCAGTGCCAACACCATAAGGAGCTAAATTTGTTACTTGGGGCATCTAGGCCCAACAACGAGAGGTTGAAACAATAACGACTGCGCGAGACGAAAACAGGTACATGCTCAGTCAAGTTTCCCGAGGACAGCGCAGCAGTATCATGACCTTGCGGTCAAAACTCATTCATCTGAACAGATAAATACTGCAATTACAGCTCATCTCATACATCTAATGGCTGGTTAATTCAATCAGATTGCCCTTGAGGTGCAGTTGAGGGTTTTCCCTTTTTCAAGCACAGCAGGCTGTGATAGGTTAAGAGGCGACAGTGAGCTGGAATTACATCAGTATGGGGTATGGCTATTGTGTAGCATGAGCAGCGTATCACTCTATATTATATCATAAATCAAAGCGGTACAGGATCTGAGTAGTGAAATCCATCACTGAGGGGATTGTAGCGCATTGTACTCCTCCTCACCAAAGGCAAGTTATGCTTCCCCAGCCCTTGATAACAGATTAAATAAATAAATAAGAATCTCAAACCAGGTTCAGCAAGCCCCATGCAAAATCCCCTGGTCTGTAAGGAGAGAATGACAGCGGATGATAGGTCTTTATTCCGCGTGCTGGGGTCTGTCACGCTGCTTCTTGCATCACAGAAGAGCGAACGCCTTGAAATGCCAGCTTTGCTGTGTGTATCTGTGTGTGTGTGTGTGTGTGTGTGTGAGAGTATATGAAAGCAGTATACACTACAAGTGAATGACTGCGTACGCACGTAATGTTTTGGCAGGATGTAATGAGAACACACATGTTCAAAACTCCAGTGTAGTATGTGAGAGTCTCTGAGCAGGCTGCTGGAAATGAAAGGTTCTCTACAAAGCTTTGATGCAAGCGATACACGATGCAGCCTGTGGTGGGTGCGCTGGCCCTTCTGTATCTTAAGCTGCTGTGATCATCCATTTATTTAGCAGCTGAAACATTCACACCTCTCTCTTCCTTTATGTCCTTCTCTGTTGTTGTCCCTTTCATTCTTTTTCTTCATGTATTTTATTTCCTCTCTCAGTCCCCCCTTTATTTCTCTCATACTAGGTCTGGGCTGTCCAAATACAGCAAGCTGATACACGGCGGTAGAGCCAGACGGAGCAACTAAAAGCTGTGGGAAAACACTCTCACACTCTCTTTCTCACTCATCCAGCAATAACCTTTCTCCCTCTCTGCAGTAACCCCTTTTAATAACCTCACATTTTACAATAGAATACGCATGTATTATCTCGAAAATATTTGAGATAGAGAGAATAACAAGGTGCTGGTCCAGTGGAACAATGGCAGAGGTAATGCCAGGTAATATTTTCTTATCACTCAAGCTCTACACATCAGCTGAGAAATAAGAGGCCAACCAGAAAATTCCTACACACAAAAAATAGGAAGAGAAAAACAAAATGAAAGGAACATTATCTCCACAAGAGTCAAAATTGAGTGCATTAGCATTCACAATTGTGTACAATTTTATCAAACCTTTTCAGATGTGAAAGAGGTATCTATCGCTGTGCATCAACTGTGCTCCCTAGTCTAGACAGTTTTCTGATTTACTGCAAAAAATAGCTAATATTTGTCTTCATGTAAAGCTCCAGCAACAAGGGCACACTGGAGAGCAAATCCATTAGATTATGCAGAAAAGCCATTGAACTAAATATGCAAAAGCCCACACAAGAGAGCTTTTTGGGATAACCTTCAGTATAACTGTAATATACAGCATAGAAAAAAGAATGTAAAGTAAGTAAATTACATAGTATTTCCACTAGAAATGTTTTAATTCAGGAGTGCCGTGGTGGCTTAATGGTCTAGGGCATGTGCCACGTATGAAAATGATCAGTCTTGGATTTAAATCCTGTACCAAACTACAGTGTTATTCCATTATCTCCCCCTCTTTCCTGTCTAATAAAGGACAAAGTTGAAAAAAACTTTGAGAGCAAATGAATGAAACTGTATATAAGTTAAGCAAGTATCTTGTGAAAGGGTTAATTTATGCTTTTAATATTGCTGCATAATTCAGTGAGCATTCATAATGAAAATTGCATTACCCAAGTTCTCAAAATGCCAAAGTAGGTAGGTCTAGTTGTTTTCTGATCTGGTACTGCTACAATGGTATGGTTAAGGATACGCAACTTAAACTATTTGCACCTCCAAAAGGTCAAGGCCATGGTTAAAGCTAAGGAATGTGTTAGCAGGAGATGAGACGTTAAACCCTTCTTGGTATAACTATACTATAATATATATAACTATGAAACAGTTGGCTGATGTAAACAGGAATGATGGCAATGTTTTGTCGAATCCACGGTATTAATGCCTGCGAAATCAATAGATTATGTAAGAGTTCGCTAAGCAAATGTTGGCATTTAGTACATTGTTTGTTATTACATGTTATATACTGTATGTTCTGATATTATTATGGTTCATCCAATATTTAATGTATATTTTTGTTGGACTATTCCTAAGATTATTAGTTATTTTTGCTATGTTCATTTTCTTCAAAGTGGTCATATTATGCTCATTGTCTGGTTCCTACATTTATTTAGAGGTTGTACCAGAACAGGTTTCATTTTCAAAAAACACCATATTTTTGTCGTACTGCACATTGCTGCAGCTCCTCTTTTCACCCTGTGTGTTGACCGTTCCGTTTTAGCTACTGAATAATGCATCTCACTTCTACAAGATCTTTGTTGGGAGTTGCACATACGCAGTACCTAATTAAGTACTACTAGCAAATCAGAAGCAGAGTAGGCCGGTTTAGCTGTACATGTTCCTAAACCAGCTTAGCAACATATCAACAAGAGTTTCAGAGTGGTAAGCTATTAATCTGTAACAAATTTATCTTTCATACATAAAGTTTTCACTATGTCTCTACATCACAAGTAACAACTTTATGTAATTTGACTGCCTGGAGGGTATCTAATGTTTGGAAGGAAGTGAGGGAGGCAGCAGGCGGATGTCTTGTCACTGTGCGTGCTGCAGGTCAGTGTGGTTTTCCACCTGTGTTTTTGAAGGGCATGTCTGACTTGTCTATTTCCAAACCGATTGTAATGGTACATCATACTTCTTCCTTTGGTACTGAGTGAAAATGTGGGTTGTTTTAAGTAGTTTATTTTGTACAATCGACAAATGTTGTTGTTTTTCTGGAGAGGAGCCTCTCACATTACCATGCTTCGAATTCCATCACTCACTTACCCAAGTAGCATATTCAGAATCTTGGCACTACACTACAATATGGGCACAATCCTGTAAGTCAATTCCTGTCATCCTTGCACTATGCATGTCAGTATGTACTGTGTAACCGGAGGCTGGCAACTGATCCCTGCAGAACAACTGTCACTGAGACAAATCCCACTACATTTATGGTCCTTGATAAACAGAAGGATTTAAGCTACTAATTACAGACACTTAAATTCCCATCACAAATATGTTTTTGCAACTCGTTTTAAGCCCATGTGTGCACTCGTATGTGTGTCAGTGTATGAGCTCACATCACCTTGAGGCTGAGAGTGTGTGTTTGTGAGGGTAAGTACAAGGAGGTGGTAAAAGAAATTTTGCTCTCAGAGGTGCCTGTGGAAACCAACACCCAACACACCTGTGGACCCTGCCAGACCAGATAAACAGTTAAATGCATCACATTTACAATGACACTTTGCTCTGTGCTGCACTGCTCTAGGGAGGAGGTGCCAATAAAGATTTGCCCATTTTCTTTCACATCCAATGAAGTCAATGTCAGCCCTGGACAAAACAGCGGTCTTTCAGAGTTGAGATGATAACCTTTGCGGCAAGACTTGCATGTGAAACCAACCTTTTTAAGAGCCTTTTGAATGTCATAAGAACCTAATGACAGCATTTCAGTCATACCCTACAGCAATTAATGAGGCTCTTCAGCTCCTGTAATCCTGTCAGCATGTTAATAATCTTACCTGAAGGTATAAGACTTTCCCACGCCAAATGTTATTTTTTGACTTTGGCTCCTACTTAAAATAACAGCTGATGACTGAGAATCCTTTGCTGGGAGATGAAAATCTAAACAAATGATTAAAATCGCTAATCCTCTGGAAGCCCAAATAGTAACAAAAAGGCTCTGGTTTCCAACACAAACAGAAGAGCTGAAAAAGAAAGTGAGAAATACCGTGTCAGCAACCAAACCTAATGAGCTGACTGACTGGCATCTCCATTGTCTTGTCAGTCACGTTGTGAGTTAAAAGCAGTCACATGCAGCGGAGGCAGAGTGATTGACGCTGGGCATTTTCGACTCATTTCAAAAAATGGCTATTCTAGCACTGCTCATGCGTCAGAATCGAAATTACACCCAGCATACAATATCCCAAATGCATATGCGACTGAGACAGACAAGTGAATTGGTGTGGGTGTGTACATAAGAAAGAGACGCAGTTAAGTAGTAGAAGAAGAGGAGCAATGAGATGTGTGTGTGTGTGTGTGTATATGTGTGGGTGTACGCCAATGTCTGCGTATGTGTGTGCAATGCCAGTTGTAGCTGACATCATCATGGCCTCATTGCTATCACCATAGAGATGACCTGCATGTTCCTGTGTGAGCGGTAAGTCCACGCAGCGCACATCAGGAGTCTTCGATAACTTCAGTTCCTGAGCAACAGCGGAGTGATTAGCCAAAATAAAAAAAAGTTGTCTGGCAGGTGGGAACGTGAGACACACACCCTAAAGAACAGCATCTGTCACTCCGAGGCGGCACGCAGCATGTCGGGTGTGTGTGACAGGGCTGCGTTAACAAAGCCATGTGGGAATAAGCAGGGAGCCGCAGATAGACGTGAGGAAAGAGGCAGCGTAACAGATGGACAGAACGTGGCAGCAACAGAGACACAGCGAGACAGTGTGAGGGAGTGAGCAAATGAGATATAACAGCAATAAAGTGTGTGTGTGTGTGTGTGTGTGTGTGTGTGTGCAGCCTGAAATAGAGAGAAAGGTGTTAAGGATGGGATCAGGGTTGGGTGGGATAGGTTGTGTGTCATACCTCTGCTCAAGGGTGTGATGTGTGCTTTGCTGGCACATTTTGCCCTGCGTTCAATACCCCCAGCTATTCCACTCGCTATAGATACTCCCCAAGAGAAAGGGCTCGATTTACAATCTGTAGTAATGTTTACTTCTATTGACCCAGTGACAGCCTAGCTTTCACCACACTCTCTCTCTCTCACACACACACACACACACACACACACAAGCACCTGCCACACTCACAAGTCTGTGCTAATGATCAATTCATCCATCAGCAAGTCTGGATGGTACAAATGAGGTATACTGTAACTTTACGAGGACAAGATATTGCGGTAAATGAGCTGTCCTATGGGAGACGCATATAGACAACCGCTAACACACACACACACACACACACACACACACACTCTAGAACTGTCACAGGCACACACACTTGCTCACACGCATGTCACATATACACCACTACAACTGCACACCAATAAATGTGTTGACAGTTCCTCCAGTACAACAGAGGTATTCATCCGGATATTTAAATAATGGGAGAGACTGTTGGTACAGGAATAGCCCGGAGCAACATGGGCCAGAGTCTCAGGCTTTTTACATTATCCTCCTCAGCTAAAGTCCGCACTGTCTAAGACACACCAGATGATGAAGACACAAATCTCAAAAGATGGTACATCTATCATACCTATGCATAGTGTACATGCCTGCTATATATGCAAGTATACACACAAAGGCCCTTGTACAAACACTAAAGGTGACATCAATTAATTTGTACTGGTACACTGAAACATTCTAAATTGAATGGTACAAGATAAATACTTCCTATAGTCAGATATTTTGATTCCCAACATCTTTAGGACTCCCCCCCAAAGTATTGATTGATAAAGCAAACTGATCTGCCAGAAAAAGACCAGGGCTTCCAGAGTATTTTTAGATATCCCCCATAAGGACGTGATACAGAAGAAACCCAATTGATGTTCCAGAAGAAAGAAAAAAACACAAGATCAACAGAGCAGAAGCTACAGAAAAGGCAAACGGAGGAAAGGAAAAATGAAGTTGAGTGTCTGTCTTATGAGCTCAGACACCATTTGTGTGCTTGTATGTGTGTGGAAGTGAGGTGTGGGGGTTTTAAAGAGGAAGAGAAAGGGCCATCTTCAAGGAAATAAATGCAGCTACCTGCTGGCATGGAAACAAACATGCCTATTGTTGAGACTGATTCTTAGCATTAGTAGGTTCAATTAATTCCAGCGGTTTGAGGGGAATTAGCACTTTGCTACAATTCGTACACCTCATTAGTGGTCTGAGTGGAATCCAGAGAGACAGTGCAGTCAGAAGTGTATCAAAAAACACAAAGGATGTGTCAAAACAGCACTGACCAGCTTAGGCACCATTCAGATTCAGAATCAAAAATAGCTTCTGTTTCAGCAGATTATTAAAGGCATATAAGCTGGTTTTACTTAAATAGCTATAGCTACAACTGGGAAGATTATGACATGTAAATAAACCACGGTCACCAGTCATTCAAAGCAGATCTAGCATTAATCTGAATCCAGCACCTCACATTGCCTTATCTCATTTGTCTATTAGGATTTCCACAGAGGTTTATGAGGAGATGATGGTGAGAGATGGCACTTTGTACATTAATCTGACACCTTGAGGGATGAAACACTGGTGGGTGACATGCACACACTGCCTCATTTTGCCAGAGACAGACACTTCCTGATCATCTTCTCTTTGATAAAGCATGCAAGCAAAGGCCAAATCATTCTAAGCGGATAGAAAAGGGATTAAGTGTATTAGGTAGACAGAGAGAGAAGAAATCATAAGGAACTGAAGCCAAAGGTTATTTTTTCTTAAGATTTAGAAATATTGCATATACTGTACCTGCACCACTGACAGCAAATTTTCCCCTGAGTGTGCATCAGCACAATTCTTTTAGCGGAGCATTAATAAGTAAAACTTTCTTCCAATCTGGAAAAAGGGCAGCTGAGTTTGTATGCGTGTGCACTGCATATGTGTTTTTGTAGGAGATACGACATGACGCAAGTGTTCCGAAGCCACTTGTTTACTGTAGTTTGAGCAAACTACATGTGCATGATGAAAACAGCGTGGGTCAACCGTCATTTTCCTGTCCAAAAATGTCAGCTCTCACTGACACTAGGGCCGACAGGAATGGCCATGGTGTTATGAAATATTGCAATGACCGAGTTAGTAACACCCTGCCAGTGTTTGGTTGTCAGTATCCCAGGCATGTCATTAAGCCTGTGGAACAGAAAGGCACCGCTACCTCCACCACTGCACGCTGCTGCTCAGTTAATTAAAACACTGACTTTCAACAAAACACCACATTATCACAACGGCAAGACACAAAGCTGGAGAAAACCCTGGGGCTAGTGTGCACGCTTTCCTACCCAGCCTTTCTGCATGCTTTTTCTACAGGGTGTGGGAGCGATTTCCAGACGCCAATCATGCAGTTTGTTTATGTGCGTATATATGTATGTATGTATGTATGTGCGTGTGCGTGTGTGTGTATTCTCTGCGGCCCATGGCAGCTGTCGCCTTTTCTCTCCCCGCCGCATCCCTTTGCAAATTTCTCTGTTCTCTAAATAAAAACCAACAACGGCACCAAAACAAACAGCTCTCACTGCTGATGCCACACACACACACACACACTCACACACACACACACACACACACAAACACAGGGCAGTTGGAGCAGAAAAACTGACACGTTCTTTGGGCTGCTGCTTTATTGCAACTACTGTGACATGTGTGTGTTATATATTAATATGCATGTGGGCATGTGTATGCGTATGTGCGTAGTTCAGTTTTGGTAGCGGGACACGAGGCAAGTGCAAGAATAGTGACTTAATTATCTAAATGGCTGCAGCGGAGATTACTGAGGGCAGTGAGCATCCATCTCTTTCAACACCACCGGCTTAGAGTCTACGGCCAAGCTAGAGGAGAGATCAAGCGATACAGACATCAATAACAGAGACAGAGTGGCTATGAGAGAGTGAAAAAGAGACCAAGAGAATTAAATGAGAGCAAGAGAAGGGAGACAATGTGGAGGACAGCCAGAGGAGTGCAGACAGTGATTTACAATGGAGAAGTTTGCGAGCTGATTGGCCTTCACTATAAAAAGCTGCCATGGCATCTGGTTGCATCCTCAGATTCAGAGAGTTTGCCGGCAACGGGGTTCACGACATCAACTCTGTCGCCATGGAGATGCTCATCTTGGATTTAGATTTTCCCGTCATTACCACAGAGATGCTCCGGAGCTGGACTGTATCTTGACCCCCTGGTGAAGCAACAAAGGCTCTACATTTAGGTCTATCCTCACTTACATTAGCACGCGTGTTTGACTTTTGCATAGCCAAGAGGTTGCAAAGGTCATCCTCAGACTGTAGGGCCAAAGGTTTGATCCCCTTGTGTGCATGTAATGCTCCAAGAGCCCTTGAGCAAGATATTTAACCCCCATCTACTATAGAGGCCCCAGTCCTGCTTGTTGACTCTGTACCCCAACCAAAGGGCAGGAAGATAATTTCCATCTCGGAGGATAAAGTATCCTTTATTAAAATAAAACGATTTATATTGTGAGCATGTAAATGTGAAGCACCACCAATATTTTAGTACTAAAAGGCGATTTAACAAAAAACAAGACACCACCACCACCCAAGACTCCTGGTTCCTTAGCAGAAATTAAATGCCTTCATTGAATATTCTTGTTAAGTCTATGTTTAGAGGAAATGAGTCAGATATGACAGCTTAAACAGCCAACATTTCCCTTGTTATAATTTTAAGCCATGCTTCCTGACAGCAGGAACAGTGTAGAGAAAGTGTGCTTTTGACTGGAAAGCTCACTGGTTTGAATCCCCAGACTGTCTGAGGAAACAGTGATTCAACAAATAACACTCTCTGCCTTCAACAACTACTGTCAATGCACTACCGAACTAGATATACTGTACTACAACTTTCCTAGTTCATACTTACTTGTCTCTCTTAGCTTGGCCCCATCCAAGTTCAAGGCCAGTGATTTAGTGCTTTGCTCAAAAACACCTCAGCAGTGTGAATCTTTGTCAGTATGGAAATAGAACCCAGGTCCTCCGGGTGAGGGATGGTCTGCACATTCACTGCCTAACTTTCCCCAAGTGACAACAGTGACACCCTGGTTACTGTTCAACTCCCTGATGAGAACATTAATTCAACCTTCTATCTGAAAAGCAACTTAAATAAAATGATTCGCTGATAACAGATGGACAGACTGAAACTTGTGGAATGCCATAGTAATACTGATTTATTCATGCATGTAATTATACACAAATGAATTTGTATTGTTTTTCCCCTGAGTGATGAAATTAGAAGGGGATGTTCTCACTTCACCTAAAAAATAAATAAATAGATCAAATAATTATTTAAAGACATGCAGAGGAATACTGTTTTAGATTAGAGAGGTGTTTTGAGTACTTAGCTGGATAAACAGGTCCGTTTATAGATTTAAGTCAAAATGGCATAGTACAAGGAAATACCTAATAAATCAAAGGCCGACGTTTCTTTCTTAGAGAGTCAATTACATTAAAGCTAAAGCAAAACAGAGTTCAGATGCTCTGCGCACCAAATTCCTAACTCAGTCAGCTCTAATACTTTCCATCATGGTAAATGACAGAGCCTGGAGTCAGGCAGTATTTACTGCCAAGTTTGCTGCATCTTTTCATTCCTTTTTCTTACACAAGCGCAGACACAAAAGCATCAGTGCAATATATGCATTTATGGAGTAAACACACAAAAATTCCCTTACTCCAAGTCACACAGACACTATCGCAAACTCAGGTACACACACACCAATGAACACCCAGGACAGCGCTCTCTCCCTGATTAAGCCAGGCCATCTGCTCGAGTCCCCCGTCACCACTGACGGCTGCTGCATGTCCAGGCCGGCTCCAGGCGAGCCAGAAATCCCCCAGTGTGATCCAACGGCATATTAATCTCCTCAAATCTCAACCTTTTCTAAAGGGCAGACGCCACACTAACCTCAGTGCAGTTGTTCAGGGCAACATCATCTCACTCTCTCAAATACACGATTCTGTCACTTCTGCCTTAGATGGCATGAAAAGTGAAGGAGGGGCAAATGCATTTTCCTTTCTCCTCGTATCCTTCTTTTTCTCTCCACTTATCTCATGTCTCTGGTGCTTTCCGTAAAAGCCATTCTCTGTCTATGTCCGTCGTTTCATATCTGTATGAACACAGTGGCCTTTCAGAGCGCACAGTGAGTGGCGCCGCAGCCCGGTCTGGCCCAGAGGAGTGGTTGGAGCGGTATAGATTAATGGCCCAGGAGACAGCCTAGGCAAGTGGAATGAACAAATAGAGAGGCCACTGGAATGGCCAAAAAGAAAAAAAAGGGAAAGAGAGGTAATGATAAGGAGAATGAGGCGTACACTAAATTGTAGGAAAGGCACCGAGTGGGGGAATGTGTTCTGTCACAGTATAGTTTTATACTCCTGTCACACTGACAGAGTGAATTAAAATTGAATGGGTCGATGTGCATGATCCAACATGGATTTGCAACCTTCCTCCCACCTATGTAGGATGAAGGTCGGACACTGCCCAGATTTAGTGAACAGCTGTCTGTTTTAAGGATGGGAACTTCATTTAATGCAACCGTGGTTAAAATTATATTCATGAACATTTACTTTCTACCCGACTAGTCAAAAAAAATGTGACATAAAAAGAAGAACGAGAGAAAAAAACATGAGAGAAGGGAAGAGGAACGTTTGGTACTTTCACTCACCAGCCACTTTAATAGATACACCTTGTTGGTACCGGGTTGGACTCCCTTTTGCCTTCAGAACTGCCTTAATTCTTTGTGGCATAGTTTCAACAAGTTGTTGGAAACTTTCCTCAGAGACTTTGGTCCATATTGACCTGATAGCATCACGTAGTTGCTGCAGATTTGTCGGCTGCACAGCCATGATGTGAATCTCCCGTTCCACCACATCCCAAAGGTGCTCTATTGGATTGAGATCTGGTGACTGTGGAGGCCTTTGGAGTACAGTGAACTCACTGTCATGTTCAAGAAACCAGATTGAGATGATTGGAGCTTTGTGACATGATGGTGCATTATCCTGCTGGAAGTAGCCATCAGAAGATGGTACACTGTGGTCATAAAGGGATGGACATGATCAGCAACAATACTCAGGTAGGCTTCTGCGTTTAAATAATGCTCAATTGGTACTAAGGGGCCCAAAGTGTGCCAAGAAAATATCCCCCACACCATTACACCACCAGCCTGAACCATTGATAAAAGGCAGGATGGATCCATGCTTTCATGTTGTTTACGCCAAATTCTGAACCTAGCATCTGAATGTCACAGCTGAAATCGAGACTCATCAGACCAGGCAACGTTTTTCCAATCTTCTATTGTCCAATTTTGGTGAGCCTGTGTGAATTGTAGCCTCAGTTTTCTGTTCTTAGGTGACAGGAGAGACACCCGGGGTGATCTTCTCCGGCTGTAGCCCATCTGCTTCAAGGTTCGATATGTTGTATGTTCAGAGATGGTTTTCTGCATACCCTATAACGGGTTATTTGGGTTGCTGTTGTCTTTCTGTCATCTCGAACTAGTCTGCCCATTCTCCTCTGACCTCTGACATTAACAAGGCATTTTTATCCACACAACTGCCGCTTACTGGACATTTTCTCTTTTTTGGACCACTCCCTCTGTAAACCCTACAGATGGTTGTGCGTGAAAATCCCTTGTTTTGTTTAGGTTTTTTTAGTAGTAGTAGAGTAAATTCAAAAATAACCCATAGATTGACTGATAATAAAAATAGTTATTAGCGGCAGCCCTTAACTTGACTTCATTATTCTGTAAAGCCCATCATACATGGCTCTATAACAGGGAAGTTGGTGGGGGTATGTGTAGTCTTATTTCTGAATTCTCCTTGAGATTCTTGAAAAATTATGTGTAGTAAGAGAACTGAAGAATTTTAAATGAGCCACAAACCTGTACTGCCTGCATTTTGTGCTTGTGATTATTTGAATGAATGAATTGTGCTGCAGCTACTGTAGATAGAATTACAGTGGGAAAGGGTTTTTTTCTTTCTTGTTCTCCCTTTGTCTCTCTTATTTTCACTCTCCTGTTCCCTTCCTCCCTCCCCTCCTTACCCGTGTCTCAGCTGTATTGTAACACACACACAATCAGCCACATGAGTCCAGGGCCAACACAGATGAGAGACAGAGAGATGGGGAAGTGGTGGAAGTTGTTGGGCAACATCAGAGATACCAGAAGTCAAGTGAGAGATAAAAGGAGGATAAAAAGCAGAGAAGGAGAAGCGAGAGGAAGAGGAAAGGCAATGACAAGAGAGGGAGAATGAGAAAGCCAAGGGAGATGGAGAAAAGGTGAAACACACACATTCTTTAATCAATATGGTGGGAATGTGGCCCCATGGTAAATCACTTTTCAGGCAATAACAGCGAGCAGCCACTATCCCTCTTTTTAATATGTTGCCAGAGTGTCAGTGGGTGATACACAGCAATATATAGCGTGGAAGAAGGGAGAGAGAGAGAAGACAGAAAGTGGGGAGGGGGTCATGGCGTGTGTGTGTGTGTATGTATTGGGGGAGCTGTGATGTATAGGTCTGGACATTTGGTCTACACTCAGATAAAAGAGGGGAATCATGATTAGGTTTGGTAAAGTGTCCATGCTGGCCTATCCACACACACACACACACACACACACACACACCAGCCTGGCTGGTTTGAAATCCTGTCCTGTCTCTCTCCCCTTATCGTGTGTCCTTTCTCATGAGCTCTCAATGCATCAAAACCTGCCCTCCTAAAAATAAGGATCCATTATAAAATGAGAGGGGCAAAGAAAAAATCATTACAGGGGCAAAAACTATCCCTCTCCTCCTCTGGTCACATCGATTTAGGGGATATTGAAGGCGAGGCAACTTTCCCACCTCGGCGTTACGAATCTGTCTGCCTGTCACCGTCCAGAGAGCCACCAGATTACACAATGCCCTGGCAGGTTGACCTTCACTTAACTATCTGACCACAGGGTACATCATCCTCATGTCTTTTATTGACTTGATTCCATCTCACACAATCTCATCTTTGCTCGCTGTGTTTGAGACCGCTCGGCAAATGTTGTTACTGTAAATGAGAGCGGCTTCTCGATTGACTTGGGTCCCCTTTAAAGTGGTGCTAAATAAGTAATGGGGCGTCTCATCTGCTTCGGCTAGCCAGTAGCTGGATGGGTTACAGTAAAGGGAGATTAATGGATGGGCAAATGGAGATAAATGTATGAGCTAAATGGAAGCGCCCGACCGGCCTATGATGAGACCCAGTGACATATAGTGTCAATGCACAACTGGACAGCTGTCAAAGTGTATGTCGATTCTAGGCGGGGTGCAAGATACAGGTAGACTGATCATCCTTTCACTAATAATCATGCACTTGTTTTAAGACTTGACAAATGTCACCATATCAGCTAAATCAAAGACTGAATACAATTTGCAGAATTGACAAAGAAATGAGTAATGACCACCTGGAAAAACAGTTTCTCAGAAGAAAGTGCCTGTTCTTGTAGGTAGCTAAAATGTAGAGGGTCTAAAACACCCAAGACCTGGCTTCCTCTTCAGGGTCAGTGCAAAGTGATGAGAAAGGTTGAATGTCTTATTAACCAACAGGCTAATCCCAAACACAACAGTAACATGTCTCCTTCGGATTTTAAGTCCAAGGTTTACATTAATGGTCTCTTTAACGAAGCTCTCCATCACTACTAGCATCAGTAACCAGAAAAAAAACTAATTACAGCTAAAATGATCAATTAATCAATTAGTTGAATGACAGAAAATGAACTGCCAACTATTCTGATCACCTTTCAAGGAAAATATCAAACATTCTGTAGTTATTGGTTCTTAAATATGAAGATTCGTGTCTTTCTGTTGCAATCTGTGATTGTATACTAGGGTTGGGTGTCCTTTAAAATTTTTACGACACCAGTACCAAAACCAGTCCCCTTAAAGTGATACTGATACCAATAGAGTACTTCATTCGATACCTTGCATAAATGCCACCTGTTGAAGCCACAGTAGTTGATTGGTAGCCTATTATTTTTATTGTTGTAATGGACAAGCAAGGTTGGCAATTTTATTTTTTTCTTGTTTTAAAAAAGTGTTACATAAAAGTATTGGGAAATTGTATCAGATCGCTTTTCATCCTAATTTGTTCGGTAGTATTATAAGGGGAAAGACTACAGCTTGCAAATTTAGTTATATTTGAATGAGAGAGGAGGAGTGAAATAGTTTAGTGACCAATAAGTTGTGGGAAATGAATTTAAGGTAATTTTTTGATACGTGTGTTGAACGTAGACACCAGAAATTTATTTTGTTAACTTTCGATCAATAAACTGAAGTGAAAGATCTCCATGAGTGCTTTGTCCTTTACTGGTGAATTGCAAACCTCCTCCAAAAACGACAGTCACAAGTATAAAACAAGTAAGGAGACTGTTTAAACAAGTCACTTAACTACTCTAAAGACTCACAAACAGAGGAAAAAAGTGAGGCTGCACGTCCAGACGATCAAAGCAACTACACCTGAAGCAGCCGCAGCCGCAGGCTCCGTGAGTAAAATCAGCTGATTTTCACAAAACTGATGTGATGGGACGCAGTGATCGATCAGTGACAAGTGATGTGAATGGCAGATAAAAATGTACAGAGAAGTGTTAAGTGATACCAGAAGATGAAGGGGCTGTTAAAATCACGCATGGACTTGGCGCATGCAGGCCTTTTTAATACAATTTACGGTGCAGGCACATAAGGAAAAATAAAAGGCGTGCTCTTCTCTTTCTTTCGGTGTGTTGTTTGCGTGTTTGGCTGCAAGCAAAACGATACAAATAGTCATTTTTTGCCGCGATCTGGTCTCCAAAAAGTATCGATTGGTTTGCCTGGAGACATTTTGATTCTACTCGATACTGGGCTGTTTCGGTCGATACCATAAAAAGGTATCAAGTAGCAATACCCATCCCTATTGTATCTCTTTGATTTTGTACCATTATTTGGACAAAAAGGTAATTCAGAGAGCCTTTTTAGGACTTGGAAAATATAATAGGCATTTTACTGACAGTGAAAGAAAAAAATTGATAATCTAATAATTTAACATTGATGAGGACTGTGCTGTCGTGGTTTGTGTCTCTCTGGGTGGACTCTTGTACGCTAAAAGTCACCCAGATAGGCAGAGTCAGGTGGCTAAGACTAGCATCATAGCAAAACCATATACAAAACAAAAGCACAGTTCAGCTGATAAATGACAGATGAGGAAAAAGACACTACAAATATTGTGGTTGCTTGTGATTTGTTGTGAAATGAACAAGTACAACTGAAGTTCCTCAGTTTCAGCACCGGTTTTCTTTTTGAGAAGGGTGTCAAAAGGGTGTGTTTGGGAGGGTATTTTGGTCTCTCCATAAGTCCTCCACCAGACCTATTTCCCAACCTCATACCATTCTGTTGTTCTGCAGCCTACAATATTCACACAATAAAACAATAACTATCGCAATATAATTTTTTTTCAATAACAATATAAAAAATGTTCAATAAACATTCAATAAATGTTTGATTTTATTCACTTGAATCATACACAAATTAGGACTTTTGTGTTTGTTAAGATGTTGATTTTGTTGAGGAAACAGGACTGAAAAAAGATTTTATTTAATTTTACTCATGCATATTTGTTGACAAAGATTTTGTCAAAATTGTTTTGAATGTTCTACCTCAGATTTGTGAAGTGATCCAGTTTGGCCTCAAATATTACCATAAAGAGGAGTTTAAACCACAATTAGCCATCAGATTTCTTCCACTTCCCGTCAGCAACAAAAATCAACCTTTAAACTCGAAAGAAATAACGATTTGATACTTATCAATATCGAAAGATATAAAACTTTTTACTGTGATAACATTTTTGGCCATATCGTCCAGACCCCATTCACACATTTCAATCATAATTGCATTTCATACAATATTGATACTTCTGACTTCAATAATGTGAGTTTACTTTTGCAAATAGTTTATTCATTTTGAAGGAAAAAACTGCTTCTTTTGCTTACGATTGGGATGTCTGACACATTGGTCAGGTTCGAGACACATACACTCTGGATGGTAGATATGACTGCATGTAATTAATGTTAATACAGAAAGCTGGGTTCTGCGTCTGACAAAGCAGATGATGAGTTGTTCTCTTGCTGACAGACCAAGGCTGCTCTTATCTCTCCTTTGTTCTTCTACTTCTTCTCTGGCAGTGCTGTTGCCAACCATAGCACAGGCCCTGCTACAATCAATTCACTCAATTTAATCTTAATTAGCTAACCACAAAGAGCTGCACATTACTACTGATGCAGATGAGGAGTCTTATTTTCCCTCGATCCGTGTCTCTCTTTAAAGACATTTTTATGTTGGTCGAATTTCACACTGCACATTTTAATGACACGTGGGTCTAATGATGTGTGTTAAGTCCTAGCCTGTGACAAACCCATGACACAAGACTAGCCACTTTGCTTCCATTTTATCTGCATCAAATGAGAGACGGCTTATCTTCTGATTGGCATCAAAGGAATTGCCATGGACAGCACATGATCTGTCAATGCTCCTTGTAACCAGGCTTTTAACCAGCTGTCTCTCATTTCCATTGAGAGAAATAAACAGATTTAACCCTGCTTTTTCATACTCCACAGATGAAATATGAGCTATGGTATAGTGCTGGTGTAATCCACAATGCCCCTGGGTCCTGAATGAAGAAATGTGCTTAAATCAGAAGGGCTCCCAGTAAAAACAGTTTGGGATTCTATGACGCTCCCCTACTAGTTGCTACACTGGGGCTTTGTAAAAACTGAAGATAATGGATGTCTCTATGGGCACATGTTCATAAATAAAACAAGCCAGGCTACTCGCCTGGTATTAACTGCACTTTTCACGTAGAATGGGGAATTGATGCTAATGGAACACATGCAAAGCAAATAGGGACAGTTATGCAGCCTTTTGACCTCCAGTGGCAACAAACATGTCCGTGCATGTAGAGAGCAAATTCGGGGAGAAACCGGCATCCAGAGAGTAATAAATATGTGGATAATATTCCATGCTCTCAGCAAGGTCGGTAAAAAAAGCTGTGAAATGTAGAATTTGATATGCTATAAGGGTCAGCCCTAGGTTCTTTTGGAGAGGTGGAAAAGCAGATGAGCCAGAAATGGAAGGGATGGAGTAAGTTTGTATACAGCAGGCAAAAAAACCCCATCAGGCTCTACTATGAATTCATACACTATGTATGGCTGGACTGATACCTGACTATGACAGCAGCAGAATGAAAAAAACATATTAAACACAAAAAATACACACCCACTGCTCATGTGGTTGCATACTGTAGAGCTAAACGTTAAAGGCAGCTTGAAGACAGATACGTGATTTGTGCTACATGAAGAAAGTTAAGGAAACAAAGAGGGATGAGACAGCGGGGGGGAAAGTGGCAGGGATGGGGGGGCTTCAGAGCAGAGCCATAATTTACAGGTATTGTAAAAGCAGGGCTGGCAGGGACGTCAGTAAAACAAAAATGCCAAACCGCTCTCTGGAGGGAGTGCAGTTTTATACATTTCAACAGATATTTTTCATCAGAGGAGAGTGAACACTTTCTCAAGTAGTCCCTCCAGAACATTCAAGTAGGGCAAAGTGTTTTCTTTGGAGGCATTTTTTAATTGCCCTGTAAAGTTGAATCCAAACGATAACAAGGAGCAGTGATGGAAATATCTGACTTGTAAAGACATGTAACCTTCAAAACGTATTATTATGCACAGTTCAACTCTTCACCTATAATGATGATCTATTAATTGCACAAGACTGTTAGAATTTTGCATCTTTTTCTCTCATTGATGCAGCTGACACTGGTTCACACTTTCCACCCCTCTACACCTCATTCTCTCTGAAGCCCGAGCACAGAGCGATGGGTTAGGGGGCCGCTATTTCATGCACTCCCTCAGGCCCCTTCACTTTGATAAAGGTTGCATACCTCCGGGCATTTTTGTGAACATTTCCCACTCTCTCGTGACACTTCCACCTTGCAACCCCTGTCCCCTCTCAGCATGCCCTTTCCCTCCGGCACAGTGCAGTTTACTGACCGTGACACACCGCGCCGGCTGGATAATCCCAGCGAGACCGAAGCGCTATTAGGAACAGGAGGCCGCTA
Source organism: Micropterus salmoides (assembly GCF_014851395.1). Taxonomy (NCBI): domain Eukaryota; kingdom Metazoa; phylum Chordata; class Actinopteri; order Centrarchiformes; family Centrarchidae; genus Micropterus; species Micropterus salmoides. Next base: position 9,423,548 of record NW_024040928.1, read on the forward strand.
AAATGCCAAACCATATTATCAACCCCTCCTCCTCCTGCTTCTCTACTGGGTTCCTTCACTGTCTCTTTCTCACAGAGGGCACCTGGTACTGCATCTCTTCATTAATGCATGAAGGCAGGGGGAGCGTCTCACACAGAGACACACAACTTCTCATTCCACCACACAGCTACTTATCTATGGTGAAAAGCATGACTACATTGCAAGTGCCCTCTGACAATGGGGGCCAGGGAGGGAAGGATGTGTGTGTGTGTGTGTGTGTGTGTGTGTGTGTGTGTGTGTGTGTGTGTGTGTGAGAGACCTCAAAGCAACAATCTAGTTTAGAGCTAATCACGCTGAAGCTACCTAGAGACAGTGTCAGCCTGCAAGGTTAATGGAACACCTGTATGCACACTATGTCAGAAACAAGAGAGCGAGAGGCATGATTGTGACTGTGTGTTTTTGCAAACTCATGTGGCTTTTGCATGTGACTGTGAATGTGTACATTATTCGATGGAAGTGCTGTGAGCCCTGAGACACCACAGCTCAAAAGGAAACAGTAAAAGAGATGCCACCGAGCGCTGCCACCACTCATATCTGTCAGCATCACAGAAGACGAAGAAACCCTTATCCCTCGAACACATGAGCGCATTTTCGAAGGAAAGAGTGGGTGTGTATGAATACTGTAGCAAAACCCTGAAGGTGAGACAAATCAGCGAGGTACAAAAACTTGACAAGTTAACATGTCAGAAGAGAAGAACTCCAAAAATTAAACATTAAACCTTCTGTATAGCAGATCAATTTAGTTTCTTTGAAATCAATGGCATTTTAGAGGCATATTTCTGTAATTCTTGCACCAATCTCTAAACAAATATTCAAATCTGATCAAACAAGTCATTATGTTTGACAGCTTTCAATTCCATTCAATGACAGAAGCGTCTGCAGGCAACCTTTGAGGGGGAGAAAGCAGGAAGCTAAATTATGCAAATGTCTGTCAATTTAACGAATCAGAGGCACAGAATTAGCAGGCTGTTAGTCTCTCTTAGCCCTGCAAATGCCGCTAATACAGATGAAGGGCTGGAGCTTGATTTCATTATCGCTACTCTGAAAAAGAGAGGAAGGGGGAAGCGAAATGGAGAGAGGGAATGAGAGAGAAATGAGAGATCGAGAGATGGAGACAAATGTGTGTGAAAACACAAGCCTCTATTCAGAGCCCTATCAACTCCAAATATCAAATTAGCCAAATGAATGGTACAAGATAAAGGACAGCACGGGGAGGAGAGCGAGCGAGCCCGGCAGACGGGCAAATGAAAGGAGCAGAGAGAGGGGAGAAGCTGCGAGGGCGTATTAAGAATGGAAGGGATCGGAGAGTATTTCAATAATCGATAGAGCGTGAAGTGAAGAGAGTGAGACAGAAAGAGAGAGAGCGACCCAGGATATCACAGTTCATTAGTCATTGCTGGTGACAACTAGAGACTGTAGCAAGAAGATTGTTACTGGGTCTTAATCAGATGAGAAACGATGGAATGCCAGTCGTTAATTCCAACGGCATTATAGCGTCTATTGTCTGCCTCTGAAGGGGCTTATCGCAATCTCTCTACCTCCGACTGCTGCTGCTCCTCCTGCTGCTACGCCAGCAAACAAGCTGCCAGCAAACTCACCAGGGAAACTCTAAAGAGCTGGGGAGAAACTAAACTCTCCCTTTCTGCAAAGGCTCACTCTCTCATACACTTTTTCTCACACAACTCCTGTCTCCCACACACACAAACACAGGAACTGAAAAACATGTAATGCTACAGTAGCCCTTGGTGCTACACGGAAGCATCTCTGAGGCAGAAACCAGGAAATCAATTCTCTCTTTTTAAGCAACCCATTAAAAGGCGCCAAGGCGAGTTAAAGCACTTGCTCAAGACATACCATTATAGTATATTGTATATTCTGTTACAAGGCAAACCCTAACGAATGCACACCATTACACACTGCTGCAAAGAAGCTACTTTATGCATGTAGATTGCACACAAACACACACGTTGTACATATACACACACAGTTAGATTCCATGCATACAGTATACCAGCAGAAACTGCAAACACACAGACATAATAAAATGTCATATTCTCTCTATTCTTCCCACATTGGCTTGTACACAGACACCAATAAATACTGCAACATCCTCCTTAAAATGCACATCTCCACCATGTATTCCTCTCCCAGGGTCTGTTCCTGTCAGAACCATGGCCCAAAACTCTCAGTCAGCCAGCTCAGCTGGGAACGGCCTCTCCGACTCAAACAACTTCCTTGCCTGGCTGGAAATGTGTTTACAGTATTTGTACCACTACGCTGCACTGCCTGCCTCATTCACCACGACCAAACAAAAAGTACGGCAGTCATGCAGCTACAGTGTGTGAGCCCTGTGTAAATTCTGTTTGCAGCTCAGTTTGGGGTGTGCGCTGGTGTGCATCCTTCGGCCTGTTGCTGTACAGGGGGTAGAGAAAAAGTTACATCTTTCACGAAAGAGGAGTAACTTTACGGGCATAACAAAAGGCGGGTCATGTGAGGTTGCATGACTACCACGAGACTCATTTTCAATCAATCAATCAATCATTTCAGCACTAATGCAGTTGTCTGTGTTTGACATATAGTGTTGTTAATAGGGGTGTGCAGAGATCTTGTGCCACGAGATCTAACGATATTAAAACGTGACAATACTTCTCATCGAGTGAAAAGCTGTCTCACGAGACTCCCAATTGGCACTTTTCACTGTTTAGTGAAAAACAAATGTCTAACTGATAACGTCAACTCGCTTCTCAATTAATTTCCACCCAAGCTGATGATACCGGCGTACATCGTGATAGTAATCAAGTGAATCCCTTCTTGCGCTGTGAGTCGCATACAGTTTGTGACAGAGTGGTAATGTAACTAGTAGAGTTTTGTGTAGATTTGTTCAGAATGCTCAGAATTTTCAAATAATTCGGCATTGAAGATTCCTTACAAATAGTGTTAAAATCTTGTCTTGTCTCAAAGTCGTGAACCCAATATTGTGGAAAGTCTGTTGAACTAAGGGTATCATCACACCCCTAGTTAAAGAATTTTTACTTGACATTAAATCATTTTGCAAGTAGTTTTGACCAACACATAATATGATAATGTGGTTAATTTAAAAACATAACAATTGCATCGCCTGGCAACAATCTCCGCAGTCATGATCACTGAAAAGTCTGGGCGTGACACCCCTTTTAAATTTGCATCAGTTACCACCAACTTTCTATAGACACTAATAATTTCACTCTACCTGTGTGTGGCTATTAGTGATGGTGTTTGTGAATAGTCTTTTTTGCAATGAGGCTCATTTGCATAGAAAGGGGACAATTTTGCTGCAAACGTATGCATATTACCTAATTCAAATACGTGCACCAGAGCACTGAGATGCTATTTGCTTGGCAGTTCCGTTAGGGGAGCATTTCATCCTTTGCGAGTGCTTTAAGAATTACATGATTTCTTTTCATCTCATTTGTGCAGGTTACAGACAAGTCATCAGTTACAACTCAGCCATGCCTCTCAATTTACACGTTATTTGAGATTTTTATTTGAGAAGTTATTTTAGATTATTTTACACATTTACAAATCTGATTACACACACACACACACACACAGATTAAGATACAGTTACACAACTCTCCACTCATATTTGTGGATAGTTCTGCAACAATAATGGCCCCGTACTTCAGTTATGTGTTTCACTTGGCTGAAAAGACATGTCAGGAGGGACCAAAGTACCTCCTCCCTGATGACACACTTTTCTCACTGCACTCTGACTGACCTCACACCACACACACACACACACACACACACACAGAAAAGCACCTGCAGATAGAAACATGTATACATGAAACACACTTGAATGCACAGACAAGGACACAGTATTACAAACACAAAGACTCAAATACAGGGTACACACATATACACCTCAGACCATCCATACGCGAACACATGTAAGCACACATAGCACGTATGAACGCATGTCTGCACATGGAAGGACACACATACAGTGCAGGTATAGCTCTGTGTTCTGTATCTAAAGCTTCTGCAGCTACTGTATCCAAGGAACTGCCGTGGGTTTGATCTGGCTGGATTCAAAGTGAGCATTGATGTTCAACAAACCATAATAAATGGCCACAGCTGTGGACCTCGGTGCTTGAATTGTGTGTGTGGTTGTGTGTGTATTGATATGACTTTGTGTGGTCTTCTGTAGGTTTTTGTGTTTGCTCATCCTTCATCCAAGTATTAAACTAGCCCACTCACTAGTACCCAAATTCATCTAGATTTAGTCTCTTAAACTCCATACTCTCCCTTTCCTTTGTCCTCTTTAGTCCTAATTTTCTTTCTCATTTGTTTTCTCCTCTGTATCGATCATAGAATAAAGAATGATCGTATGTCTGAGCAATTATTTTATACAAGAGCTTTGGAGTTCAAGTTAGGACTGTATACTCAGCATTGGAAACGAAATTCGCTCTGAGAGGATATTTTCATTTCAATTCATATTCAGTCAGTACCCACATAGAGCAGAATACTGTTTCATTTCAAAATGCTATGTAATTGTTTTATAGACAAATAATTTCCTGATGTTCACTGACTGGACTTGCATGGGTTCTCAATCAACACTATCCAAGGTTAAAATCAAGCACAACTGGACTTAAGATACCTGGAGAAGTTTCGCCTCTCATCCAAGTACTGAAGAAGCCCCTTGGATGAGAGGCTAAATGTCTTCAGGTATTTTCAACCAAGTTCAGTAGCCCTTGATTTTAACCTTCCTTGGATAAATATGACCTGGATGACTGAGAATCTTCACAGACATCAATCAACACTTGGCTGGGGCCTTGAAAAGCAGACCAGTGTTAGAGCCATCTGCTCTATAGATGGGAAGTAGAACATTTAAGGAGCTTATCTGTTATATAATAACATATGTCTGGGATATTATGAAATGTATGAAAACTATTAGAAAACGCTAAAAATCTACTTTAAAATTAATCATTCACTAAGCCCCACCCCATGTTGCTATGCCTTGATAAGCTTTCTGTTTTCACATCACACATATGCAGTTTACAATCATAATGGTGGCAGATTTACCACTCGAAATTCCTAGTAATTTTTTAAACAATGGGTCCTTGTTTTCAGGCAGAGATAGATAAAAGTAGGCTCCTCATTACTAGCTGGTGACAACTGATTTGTCGGCTGAGATGGCAACTGTCGCTGGCAGATTTTATTAACTGTAGCTAGCTAATTATGCCAACCTTAGCACCACCGTTGTTTTTTGATGTTTTTGGCTTACTTATTTTAAAACAAAACCCTGTAAAAGGTGTCTTGCTATAAATATGCACTTGAAGGGTACATACTAGGGCTGAAACGATTCATCGATTAAATCGATCACTAAAATGCATGCTTTGTTTAATCCATATATCCATAAGTATACAGCATACTGTTTCGCACGGACATTTATTACTGTCGCACATCGCGCTTAGGCTGTGAACACGAGGTGATTATAATGGCGCTGTTTGCAGCGAGGGACAAAGAAGAAAGTGTCCAAAGCATGGGATTATTTCAAGCTAAAACAAAACAGTTAATGTTACAGTCCGTCCACCGTAAAACGAAACTTATGTCGCCTCGGCAACAGCACGACAGAACCTGATCAGAAATCAGCCAGTGTTCTGCCAGCGGACCACAGACAAGGTAACGGTAACAGCGACTTTAGCATTTAAATGAAATCATGATTGTTTGTTGAGTTGAAGGCTAGCCAAAGTGAGCCGCAGACCTCAGCTGAAAATGTACACATGCGTTTGTTGTTCTCCTTTTTGGGCTGTGAGTTGTAACCTCACAGTCAAGAGTTAACTGGGTGTCGATGAGCTGCACCTTTTTACTCACCCCCAGTTCTCTCTGTAGCTCAGACAATCCCTGCTATCTGCGTGTGCTAATCCATCCTTTGACCCATATTCTTTGTCTTTATAATTGCTATCTTTATAATAACAAACAACAGCTGTTTCGTGTGCAGGATCGCTCATTTCCCGTTTCACATTGGACGTGTTTCTTAACAAAACGTGGTTTGGAGGCCAGCGTCGGGTGACACAGCCACGTTCAGCTCGTGTAGTGTGTGACCCCCTGTCACCGATCAGTCATGTAGTGTGAACGGCACAACGACTTCAAGACTCCCGCCACAAGAGGGCAGATTGTGTAGTGTGAACGGCACGGCGTTCGGCTGGCCCTGAAAGTCGTTTAGTCTGCACGAGCCTTTAGTATAACTTGTATAGCACTCGGGTGATGTTTGTTTTTGTAAAGCAGCTGTCTAGTTGCTGGTCTGATGTTTGCTGTATGACTCACTATGAATTTCCGAAAGGACCAATAAATATCTATCACCTATAAACGTGCACAGCTGATCCCGTTACGGGAGCAAAAGTACTTCTTAAACAACGCATCGATGAATCGTTGAAATAATCTATAGAACCTTTTAATACTAAAATCGTCGTTAGCTGCAGCCCTAGTTCATAGATATTATTCTAAAAGACTGAAGCTAAAGTCAGCATCCTCAATAGATGATAATCCATGTAGAAATAAATAAGCAGTATTCTGTTATTGCAGTGTAGAGAAAGTTAGTCCTAGTATTCTACGTATGCTAAGAATCTGATTGTTATTAACGTTTAGCTTATTTAATTGAAACATAACCGGTTTGGGTGCTTAGCTACAGGTTTGATTTATGCTTTATTGGTTGTTTTTCAAGTCCGGCATCCAGATAGCGTGAAAATACTACACAGTGGATGTGCAATGGCGATCAGAGCTTTTATGTAATATAACTTGCAACCGCACAAAATGTAGTATCCTAATGAAATGCTCTTTAGCTTCTTCAAAATAACACTGGGGTAAGTTACTAGGTACTACTAGATAGTAAGCTAGTTAGCTGGGCATGCTAACATTTGCAGCTTACGTTAACATTATAGCAGATAAACACACAGTTTGATCAATTATTTACAGTTTTGCGATTTTGTTTCTGGTTTTTCAAAGGCCAAATAAAAAACACTAAAATTCTTAAATTGTCATTTATGCAAGTATCTAAGAAACGCTAACAGTTTTATTCAAAGATTCACAGAGGTTATCAGTTAGTCAAAGTGGCCATTACAATTTAAAATGATTTATCCAGAATTGGTAATGTGAAAAAACTCTTGGCAGGGTAACTGCAGCAATCACACTCAAACATTGTAATAATAGTAATAATAATACATTCAGCACTTTAAACAGGGAGAGGAAATGATACAAACAATGTTTCCCATGTTGCTTCATCAGATTCGCTCTGCCACATACAGTGAATCTGATGAAGCAACATGTGAAACGCGTAGTTCACTCGGTTTTTATGTAATCTGTTAATAATAGAGTGTCAATCCTAGTATCCTGGTGTGCTGGGATATTTGGTTTTGGTTTACTGTGGTTTGCTCTGCACCACCTGGCACCCAGGAGAGAAGCACCGCTGTGCACACGATATCTTCAGCCTTTTAGACAAAGTTATCTGTTAGACAAATCCATCGGCATTAGCAGCTTTGAAATTAATTTTTATCTCCAAAATGACTGATGTGCATTTGGATGAGAAGGACTGCACAATTAGGAATACGTGTTAAATTTATTAATATATGCTCCAAACTCTCCCATCAAAAACAAGGGGGAGACTGAATTGACAATGTTTTCCCAGAGAGCAAAATGCAAAAAGCTGTGTATGACATACAAAACAAAAAGTTAAATAAAAAAGATTGTATGCTTGACAAGGACTTCACTAAATAATTCTCTTATTTCCAGAGAGGGGTCCATTCTGTCTACATACAACTCACGGCCACAGCTGAAAAGGTCACCCTCCATGCCATTGTTGAGTCTAATTAACATGTATTAAATAGCTCAACCCCTCTTCATTTGCATCCACCTTTGTTCTTCCCCTGCCGTAAAGATCACACTGTGCAATGGATGTGTGGCTCTCTAATGGGTGATGAGTTCATGAGACAGTTTGTTACCACGGATTGTTTCCAATGCAGATGTGTTGCATTGAATTGGAGACCATAATGTATGCACGAACTACAGTGAGTACTGTTTTGACTAGTGTTTTGAGCTGTACCAAAAAGGTACGAAGAAATACAACCAAAAACCATACCTCAGATGACTTTGTGTATTTTACTGCAAGGGGGTTAGGGTTTGAGGGTCAACCTGAATCTTTCCATTCAAGTCCAGAGAGGAAATGTCAAAATCTAAAATAGTTCCCCATTCTGTTTGAGTCAGCTCTGTGTGAGTTGGAGGCGTCAGTCAAAATAATAAACATCCTCATAATAGCTCTGCTCACTTGTAATGAACACTTTGGCATCACTTATGAGTAATGTTGCATTGCTAATCCTTCCCAAGTACCTGCAATACAAGCAATTAGAATATTTATTTATATAGTGAAGGCTATTGAGATTGATTGCATGTTCATTGTTTGAAGATTAAAGACATTTTTGGAGTTGTTCAATGTGACATGTGATTGATCTGTTTGCTACTTCACTTTACTTCACTCTGATATTACCAAACACAGACCATAGACAAAACAACCTGCGTCAGCACCATCAGCTACTAAAACAATTAGTTTATTCAACCAATTATGTCCAAACTGCTGATACAGGTTGAAACACGGTGAGGGGTGGAGCCATGGGGACGAGGTCGAGGTAGAGAGGGTTAGCTAGTATAATAAAGTGCATATTCACACAGCACATCACATAGCCAAGAGCCATCATCAGGGCAATAATGAGGAAATTCAATCAGCTGTGCTGGCAGTGTCTGAACTACATGAGTGTTACTCATCTGATATGATAGGGGAGCCTTTCAGTGGCATTTTTCCCCCTACGTAGTACTATAAAGGAAAATACACATTTTAGAACAACTTGTCCAGCTTGCATAACAAATCTAAACTGAGTCCAGAAGTACAGTAATCATTTTAAAAGTATTCATAGCGACACTGCACAACACAGTTGCTCTGTTGAGGCCACTTAAGCGGCCCAATGTCTCTTATTGTTCAGAGAGCTGAATATGGGCTTTGATCGAGCAAAACTCTGAGGCTGGCACTGACGCCAGAACAGCGAAGTGGAAATTAGAATCCCAGAATCACTGTGACCAAATGAAAATACTCACAGTGTTCTACATTATTACTTGTCGCACGGAAGCAATAAGTGGGAGAGATTTACAATAGGCAGAGTAATACCTGCTAATATACTTGCGTTCCATGGGGTCTTTAGTCTGGAAATCTTCCCATAAAAGAGCCTCTACATTTTCAAATGACTGCAGTATGAGCAGTTAGTGGAGCATATTGGATTTAATCAACCATAGAGTAGAGGTGTGGGTGAAACACTGACAACTCTGCATTTGAATATAAGTGAGAAAGACATACAAGTTTAAGATCTCATAACCTGGTGTTAGTTTTGTTTTAATGGCATTCTGACGTTTATTCTCTGTTTTGGAAACCCTGACGTTCAAATGGGTTTTTCTTATAATCAAAGAACACAGTCCTGAGGTAGTGCAAGGTTAATCAGAAAAATGCACAGTGTGTGTTAGGCTACACTGGCAGGTTGGATAACCTCAGGCTATTCAACTTTTTTTCTCCCCAACTCAGGCTTCTCATGGTCATTTCTCTAAATGACAGTGAAATATTATCATGGGCCCAGGAATTTACGTTACCTCTGAATACTGAACCCTATCAGCTTTTTGCAGTTACAGCCTGGCTCTCTAGCATATTCCTGGGAAACACTCATTTTTCCTGGCAGAATTGAACTCCTGCAACATACTGACATTTAAAAGCTGCACATATTAGCGTTGCTTTGCAAGCTCATTATTTTCCTCCCTGATTTACAAGGGTAAGCAAAAAACAGTAAAATACTAGAAAACGCTACAATTTCTCTTCCGTCTGTCTAGCCTCAAAGGGATCTTTGTGTTAATTAAAACTGTTATGGCGGCTGCTCTGAGGCTGGACAGCAACTATTGTGGCTGCTTTGTGGCCACAAAGATTGTAAATGAAGAAGAAGAGGGCATTTTTTGTGTACCACACAAAAAAGGCAGTCTGACAAACGGGGGTTCACAGCGTCCATTATTTTTGTTAAGGTTTATGAATATCTCAGGAGATAAAAGAAATAAGGCTTGAGGGAGTAGCAGATGGAAAAACTCCATCATATCTGAAGAGGTACAAACACAGACTCTCTCTCGCACACTCACACATTGAAGTACACAAGCCGTGCACAGACGCAGATACACACAGGATTTTTCAATTTGCAATCAGACCCAGCATGGTGAACTCTCCATGTTCGCCTCGACTGTCCTTTGTATTTGGCATCAAAGTTCCGCCCCGCCATAAAAGCCAAATTCTCTATGACATAGTGGAGATTGCTCTGTCGAAAATGCAATCAGCCAAAGCCGCCTCAAGTGCTGATGAATTACTGTGGCTTAGGAAAAGACAATGACTTGTCAGTTTTGCAGTTTGGCTCCGTCAAGGGACAGGCCCATAAGGGACCAGAAGAAGTCACAATATAGCCCTGCATCCTCCAAATCTGAATGGATCAACTTTCTTGAATGTCAAGTTAGCTGTGCCGTAAAACTCATCAGAAAACACACTTTCTGCTAAGGTAATATTATGTCTATCCAGATACTTTATTTCTGTTATATTAATACTGAGGAATAGGGATGCACCGAATGTGCGGCCACCGAAATTAATCAGCCGGAAATAGCAAATACGGTGTCGGCCTAATACGTCAAAAGACGATAAATTTTACCGATGCGTTCACATGTTGGCAGTGTGGAAGCATTTTAAAGTGTCTGAGAAAGATGCAAAAATCGCCGTTTGCAGACACTGTTCTGCTGAATTGTCTCCTAGCACATCCACTCCATCTGTGGCTGACTTCTCAGAAAAGGCAACAAAGGGTCTGAACTGCTTTGAGTGTTTCTGTCACTCGTTTCTGAGAAGGCGATAAAGCTAGCCGCACCTAGATTTGGAGTTCACACGTATTCCAGCCTTTATGGTAAATCCACTGAAATGGACCAGAGCGAGCTGACAGGCAGGTTAGCGACTTTATCCTGTCAGTTTATCTCTTTACAAAGACAAGTGCTGCAGTATGAGAGTCCTACCTGAAGAGAGACTGTGAAGTCTTCATGTTACGCAATATGAGAATCACATACAACATTATTTAGCAAACTGGATTGGACTTGATGAATTTAGCGCGAGGATACACATGTGACAACGTCCGGTTTTCAAAATAAGGTGTCTATACAGTATGGAAATAAGATTAATTGGATTAGAAGAAAGTATAAAACATATTACATGTGTCCATTAAAAGTAAATGGACACATGTAATTTACTTTACCGGACCCTCTTGGGCCTCGGACCCACACTTCATAGTCTCTCCAAATCCTATGGAACACCGAGTAAAAAGCACACTTTGACCATTTAATTTGTGCTATGATTTAAAAAAGGCAAAACAAATAGATATATTTATTATTTATTTATTATATATTTTTTCATTATATTCAGGCTCGGCTTCGGCCCCTTCTGAGGAAAGTAATTTGCTTATGAAAACATTTGTTTTATTACCATTTTATAACCTCAACAGCTGCCAATGAGGCAGAAGTGCTCTCATGTTGTGGTGATTTCATCTTAAGGACAATTTCTCATAAAATATGATTTCCTCAATTTCTTTACTGCTGTATGATTTTTTGCCATACTTCGCTGTTCCCATGCGTCTTAGTTGTTTCTCAAAATAACCGCTATGTTAATATTAAAATGTACTTCTAGTGAGCAAGACAATCACAATTTTAAACATTACTTGGTTTTAATTTTATAGACACTAATGAATAAACGCTTCTTCCTCTGGTTTGTCTGTTGCTGCAAATGATTGTACATGATGGCAGATGGCTCCTGAAGTCTAACAGTAACAACATGAATTCATGCATATTGATACACAACGAAACTTCCCTATCATGATTGCTACTTTGAATATTGCAATGCTCACTTTTGATGTTTCTATGCCAAAGTCAATGGAAGTTAATTTGCCTAAGGAAATGGCTTAAGTTATTATAAAATGTTTATACACTGTCCTGATTACACTAAAAAAAAAAATATGAAAATGAGGAAACTTAACAGATCAGGATGAAAATGTCTTTAAAGTGCAAGTAAAATCAGAAATATGGAAATCTAACAAAAATATATCTAATTAAATCATCAAAATGAGCAACTTACAATCAGAACTTCGATTTGGGTATGGTGTGATTCACTGACTAACCACACCCTGCTCAGCACTTCCCTATCCACTAACTCTATCCTTCTCTGATCCATTTTTTTTTTTTTTTTTTTTTTTACCTATTCACTTTACATCTCTCAGTCACCTAAAAAAAACGTTGCTACAGGCAAGGGTAATTGAAAGTGTGTAGTTGTCCACATAAAATGCAGCCTGAAGAGTAACAAAGGGCCACATGAAAATATGGCGCATTAAATGTCACAGAGTCAGTCGACTCGGCCTAAAGCATGAAACACTTGTCCCATAGCTGCGTCAAACGCGATTACTGTTCACTCTCTGCCAATGCACTGTCAATACTGTTGTAATAATGGATTTTACTGGCTATGGGGAGCTTTCTAAAAATACGTTTTGAAAATAGAAAACATAATGGTAACAGGAAATTGCCTCTCCACATCGAGGCAAAGGTAGATTAACACCACTGTTCAGTTTATCAATTTTCAGCAACTTGAAAATGAAATTTAATCACAGCACACAAGAGTGTGCCTTAAACTGAATTTAGCTATTTAAGACCATAATGCTGCCGAAATATTTTTTCAATGCCAAAGTACATCAGTTATTTACATGATGAAGAAAGACATAAGTAGACAGACTGTTTCAAAAGGGGGCGCCATACAACAAGTACAGACTGGACTCAGTCTTATACAATGTCCAGACATATTAATACACTCATAGCCATGGCAACATTAAAAATCCAAGATGGCCATTTTAGCCATGCTAAAGGAGATAATTGTGAAATCCCTTTCTTAATGTTCAACTTCCGTGATTACAACAGACAACCTGTTCTGGTGAACACTCATAAATAGAAACGCTGTTAGCGATGAACAACTCTTTTTAAAACTGGATCTTTTGCTGTTAAATCCTATTAAAAATGGAAGAGGGAGGGGGTCACCAGGAGTTGGTTTTGTTTCAAAGCACCATTCAACATCAGCTGGAAACTGAAAATAGACTAATCTACACAGAGAAATAGAAGAAACCTAAGTGTATTGTGACCTCTGATTTCCCCTCAGAAGAGTAAAATCACATAGCATAACCTGCCCATGTTGCCTCTGTCAACATTCATCCATGTTAATTCACAGGTGTATGGGTTCATTCTTTGTAGCTGAAGAAAACGCATAGTAGCTGAGAGGAGGTGTGTTTCCAGGCCTGGTAATGGTCATTAAATAGTCATGGGTCCCTGTGCGGAGTTGTGCCATGCCTGTCTGGGCTGTGCTAGGCAGCTTCAGCCTTTGTGCTCATGTTATGCTCATCACTGCGGGGGTCAGGTAGAGTGCTAAGCTGCTCTTCAGTTACAGGACCAGTTCATCGTCACAACATGCGAGCCTCAGCACACACCACACTAAGAACACACACGTTCACCTCACTTTAACCCCGCTGGCTTGTCTGCATGGAGTAAGGTCACATCACGGTCAGTGAGCGGTTTGACGCGTCACAGAAACACAGGATGGGCTCTTGCTATTTTTTTGGCAAACGCTGACTATCTGTTCTTTTTTCACATGCAGTACATGCTTCTGTCTGAGTGTGCGTATGTAAGCTGGTTATGTGAAGGTCACCAAGCAAAGCACATGAAAGGGGAAGCAATCTTTGAGCTCTTATCGGGTGACAAGGGTGCCGTGTGTGTGTTTGGTCAATCACAATGGAGCAGCCCTTTGCAGTGCTCAAGTGTGGAAGCCAATGCGACACGTTTGTGAAGTGGCATGGCTTAAGAGATCTGTTCTTGATGTTTGGTTTCCCTCAGCACTTTTTTTTCCTGCAGACTTTACAATGGAAAGCACACATTTTATAGCATGTCATGGAATGGTGCCTTTTTCCTCCACAGCGTGGGGGTGGGAATAGTTTAGGTCTTTCTGTCACATCACAAAAGAGCAAAACCCAGCAAGTTAACTTGTGTCTTTGTGCTTATAAAATATCTAGTTGAGCTGTAACCATATTGGTGAAATACTAAAGATCCAATAATGGATATTTCTGGCCTTAAAGATGAGATTTTACAATTTTAAATTACAGATTTTATTACAGATTACAGATTTTAAATAACTTGGTTAGTTGTTTTTTTTCTTAATGGCTTTGTGTTGATTATATATATATGTCCACATTATCACAAAATATTTAGAAAACTATGGACATCCTTATCAGCCTCAGCTATACTTTGTGTTACGTTCTAATTAGCCAATGTTAGCATGCTAACATGCCAAACTTAGCAGCATAGCATGCTGACTTTAACATTTCACTCAAATCACTGCTGTGTACATCCTCACAGAGCTAGCATGGCTATAGACTAGATTAGTTTATTTTCTTAAGTTTCTTTGTCTTCTTCAGACAATAGAATAGAATGACAAATAAAATGTCAAAAATGGTGAAAAGAGTCACCCCCTATTTAGGACAGCCCAAGTTGGCATCTTTAATTAGTTTTTATTTGTTTCTCCAGCATAAAAAAACTAACAATAATGATGTAGACTAAAGAAAGTGAGAAATCCTTAGATTTTAGAGATTAACCAGATAATGTTTGGTGTTATTGCTTAATAAAGGGCAAAATAATTAGTCAATTATTAACACTAGTAAAAAAAAAAAAAAATTGTTAAGAAGAAAGACCCTCACTCATTACTCTGATGTGTTTCATTGCACTAAATGCACCTTCCTAGCACTGCCTTCGGGTACCATGGCAGGCATCTTGCACACGCAACATATAACTGGTGAGGACTGAATCCGTGGAGTGATGAATGACTTCCAACACACTGTGGACTCAGCAAATGTTAAATATTCTCATTAGCTGGTTGAGAGATCACACACACTCTGGCAGCACTGCTACCGCCCTTATCGGCCTGAGCCTGAGGCGGTCCAAAACAACCCCCCACCCCCACGCTTTCTTCTCCTCCTGCCTTCATCACCCTTCTCTTTTTCTGTCTCGATCCATCGGTTGTGGGGCTTCAGGCTTCAGGCACTGGAGCGACAGGCAATACCGGCATCTGAGCTGTCATACATGTCTGTCAAGGCAGAAGAATCAGGGCACTGGAGATGGACAGACACCTGATCTGTTGTAAATGTTCCACCCGTTTGGGACGACTGATCCGGGTTGTTAGCACGAGCGTCAAGATTAACAGAACCAGCTGCCCTTACAAAATGCTGTGACATGACTTCTGCTCTATCCTTGACTTCTGCTGTATCGCCTATCACTACAAGACGACTCAAATAAGTCTTGGAACAAACAACAAATTTTACTTCACCTTACTATACAAATTAGCTTTAGTTTTTTCCTAAGATTTTTGCCTTCTCCTACCCTTAAAAGAACAGGTATCGAGACATTTTTGGCTCCATTTTTTGCAGTACCGAGCTGCCAACAATGGGTCTGTTTAGGAGGAGGGTCTGGTATAAAGAGTAAAGAGGAGCAGGAGAGACGAGCAAAGCACAGAACTCAGGGCAGAGGTGGCTCCTGGCCATCCATCTCTGGTTTCAGGATTCAGAGAGTGCTGACAGGTCTGGGTCCCCCGGCGCAGGCCTCTGGGCTGTAACCACGGATACCCAGACAAACCAAGAGCTGTCACTCAAGCAGTACCAGCTAGACAGAGTCACAGGAGATGGGAAAACAGGATAGCGAGACACCAGTGATGTGTGTACGTGCTTATACCTGTGTGTGTGTGTGTGTGTGTGTGTGTGTGTGTGTGTGTGTGTGTGTGTGTGTGTGTGTGTGTGTGTGTGTGTGTGTGTTACAGAATACAAGACAGGAAATGCAGAAGCTGCGAGTGCAGACATTCGCGGGTCTAGTGAGATATCATCAGTCACTCTTGAGACACACACACATACAGAGGACACAGGAAAAACAAATTTTTGATACTGAAGGTTTGGGGATACTCCAGGCTTCGACAAACACAGACATGCTGATAATAGCAAACTGCCACCTCATGAATTTTGCAGCTGTCTAAATCTCCTTGACATTTTTACTGTGCTCTTCCTTTGGCAAGCACCACCACACTTCTTTTAAGACAAATAAAGAAGACTGTAAGGTGGGGAGAGTAAAACAAAAAGCGGCGGTAATGGGAATTGGTTCAAAAGTGTGAATGATCAGGTTCAATATCAGGGTGCACAGGTAGAGCAGTATGAAAGCATATAAACAAAACTTTCAAGATACTGTTCACGTATCTTTTGCTCATTTTTCCAAAGGCAATGATGGATTTGTATGCTACAATATACATCAACTTTTGAAAGGTTTTCAAAGTACACTCATCACAGATTTTATCTAGTGGATCAGAACAAGCAAAACACACAAAAACAAAAAGCATTTTGTACCCCCATAACGTCTGCACTTCGATGTTGAATTGTCTACAGCTGAAAAATAATAACAAATAAATTATTTAAATCTCTGCCTTGGTGAAGTCAGAGGGGGCTTTCTCTTTGTTCTACACCCTGGCATTGATTTCTCCCAGTGGCCAGGAGTGGGATGTCTGAAGGTTAGACACACACACACACACTATGTAGATAAATGACTCCTGAGCTCTGGAGTTTGATCCAAATGAAGCAATGATGTAGCTCACTGGCCCGGGCCCACATTGAAGTAAAGTGTGTGTGCGCTCTGGTAAAATGCGCCCTTGGTGAGTCATAATGTGTGTGTGTGTGTGTGTGTGTGTGTGCGCAAACATGTGAGTACTATACTCCCACCAGTATGGTAGAGGTGAGACAGAGAGAAAACAAGAGAGAGACAATCTGCAGGCTTGGTATGAGGTTTACATGTTGTAATGGACAGATCCATTACACTTTAGCAGAATACTACTCGGCAATTACACATGAAAAAGGAAAAAAACGCTTGTGAATGTGCCTCAGCAGACACTCATATGCTGTGGTTCTCGTAGCCAAATTATTCTACTATTCTACTAAATTCTACTGACGCATGAAGTCAGTAGTAAACAACTGACGCACCGCTAACATGTGTATGTATTTTTTGTATGTGTGTCAGGCTGTGCCTCTGAATCCATGTGTGTAATTATGTTGGTGTTCATACTTTCCATACTTTTCACTCCTAACGCTGAATGCATGTCAGATTGCCTGTGTGTACATGCATGCAATGGTAGTAATGTTTATGTCTTTCTCTTCTCTCAAGCCAATGCCCAGCGGTGTTCCTGACTGTGCAGCGCAGCAAAATTGGCCTGAGAGGTTTCAGAACATTTCCCCCATACAAACAGGGGCAAATCAATAA
This sequence comes from Micropterus salmoides, assembly GCF_014851395.1. Lineage (NCBI taxonomy): Eukaryota > Metazoa > Chordata > Actinopteri > Centrarchiformes > Centrarchidae > Micropterus > Micropterus salmoides. The sequence goes on from NW_024040928.1 coordinate 9,441,038, forward strand.
CGTCTCGGTTGGGGGAGCCACTCTCCATATGAAGGTGAGCTGACTCAGCAGTCCCTGCAGCCGAAGGGAGGGAGAGAGAGGGAAGTGGGGATGGAAATGATTGCTTTACAAGCGGTAAAATGCACGGTGGTGTTGAGAACCCTCTGTGGACACCACGCTACACGCCTTCTCAATCCTCTAGTGGAGGTGCGGAATGGAGGGGAGAGGAGAGCACATGCACACACGCTTGGCTTGTAAATACAATAGGCTGCTCTCTCTTGAGCTGCGAGTGCAATCGAGCTCTATTGGTTTCTCTTTTTCTTACTCATACTCTCTGTCAATCTACTCCAATACAGCAGCCTGGCAAGCAATGATTTAGCTTTTGCCAAGTCAATCACAGCTCTACGGTAGCACGATGGAGCCAGCGACCACAAGAAAATTCTTATCTTTACCTTTCTTTAGTCTATTTATTCTTTCAGGTCTCAGCAGCTATCACTGCACTGATTAAATGTGGGTGTTTGCTAATTACAGGGTGGTCAGGCAGGAGGATGGGTGAGGAGAGGGTGGACATCGCAGGGTGCTCTAACGTCCTTCAGGCACGGTAGGGAATCAGCAGCAGCTGTTGGCAGTGGAGAGGAAAAGACTGTACTATCTCTCATTAGACGTCCTGAAGGGCTGAATCATCTCTCAACATCACCTACAAGTACCATCGACTTTCGGTCATCTCTTTGTTTCCTGTTTCTTTGTTTCTTCAAGCTTGAATTCACATATTGTAGTTCATTCAGGAATTGCTTTCTTGACTAAAATATAAAAATATGCAAAGTCTGTATCCCCACCTATCTTACATACAAGGATCGTACTGGTGATTAAGCATGTTTTATCCCACACTGATTTTCTATTTTCCAGGGAGCCATTGGTTTATATTTAGATAGAAATTGGTTTTTTTTTGGCAAAGCTACTCTATTGTTGTGTGATAATGCAGTTTACAGCAAGGATAACCCAAAGGAGTAACAAGCACAGGACATTGTATGAAATACAAAAAATACAATGTTACATTAAAAAACACACACCAGACAAACCATCTATGGCCCCGGCCTTTGATTAACATAAACAGTCGACCACTACCATACTGTTGCTGGTGGAGGAAGCAGTGCAGTGCATGGAGCTAACTGGGTTAATAAATGTAATTGTCTCCCATGTACGTAAGTGAGATGAGTGGCAGCTAGCATAGGATAAAAGAGTAAAGCAGTGTATGAATGGATAGGAGTCCTAAGGCATAGCTGAGAGAGAGTAATAAATGAAGGAGTAGGGCAGAGAAAGTAAAGTTGTAACTTACGAAAACTAAAGGCGATGAAATGTTCACTGTGATGGATTACTTATTTCAAGCAAAGTTTAAGGCTCTGCGAATTGATTCTCAAATCTGAAATGAAAGGAAACCAATGGCTCCCCAGATGGAGGGTAATAAATCCAAAACTATGCTTTGTTTTGTAAAAGTATACATGAAGGTTCAAGGGCTATGCTGCAGCATAAGGAATCCAGTGCACCTCTGCAGCTGAAGGCGAGTGGGTGTTTTCCTCTCCCACAGTTGTAGGAGATGGTTGTGCGGCACTCTGTGCTACACAGAAACAGTAAATAAAACTTCTGCTATCAGGCTCCCATATCATCACTGTGAAAATGGCAGCAGTTGCCATTTTGTCATCTAATACAGCATGAGGAACAGAAAATATTAAGCAATGCTCTTTGTGACAAGCTGAATGTGGTAACGCATCCCTGTCCATCATTTGAATGAAATGTTAAATGACATGTGCATTGCAATATGTCAGAAAGTAATAGCCTACTGTCACATCTCTGTCGCATTCTGGTGTGGGTTAAAGCAGGACTAACGTGGTGCAGTGCGAGAAAAAAGGAGAAAAAACACCACACAAATGTGATGGTGTGAAAATACTTTGTGTATATTATACATGAGATAAAAACAACAAAAAAAAAACACATAGCCACAGTTCTAAAAAAAGCATGAGCCCGGCATTGCTGGCTTTTCACTCCATTCTGGGGTGATAAAATCATGCAGCCCGGTTACAGCAAGTTGTTGACAGTGTGAGAATACTTGGTGCACATAGCCTTTATAGCAGCTGTCTGCTCTGGTGAGGGGCTAGATGAGCCAGCCGAGGTGAATATATTAGTCAGTGAATGTCACAAACGCCATTTCCAACTGCTGAATGTCACAGAGACTGTTGGGGTAACTGCTAGCGCTGTGGAGCGCCATGATGTCTATATTCCCGCTGTTAACATCCTGTATCCCTGCTTTTTAAATATCAAACAAAATCACACTTGCTATGAGCCAAGTAAATATCAATAAGCCAAAAAGACTGTAGGCGATTGGTTGGTGTGTTCTTGCTGATTACAGCTGGAACTTATGGCACCACTGCTCGATTGCAAATAGTGCCTTTTCAACTGAATGAGAGGCTTTGATATAGATTGTTTTCCTTCCAAACCAAGCACAAATAATATTAGTGTGGGAATCTAAAGCTTTATTACTGTTAAAAAAACCTTACAGGAATAGCTTCAGCTACAGTCTGGAATATTATTTGGTGGCGGAGAGGCAGCCATTTTTAACGATCCCTTTGGCTGCTAAAGCCTCGCAGGCTCAGGAATGTGTAAAAAAAAGAGAACACCAAAAAGATAAGAAACTGAAACACATCCTTCTAACACACTCCCCATCGTCAGTGAAGCTCATTGTTTGCAGCGCAGTGATGAGGGCATGCTGCTCAGTGCTGGGAGCCGATGCCGATTATTTCCCACATCTTCAGAGATAAATGTTTGATGCCAAGGTCATTCTCCTCCAGCTATCCATATCTCTCATTCTGCGGTCACTCATTACTGCTATATTGTACACATCTCGCTCACATTCTCCACTCCTAATACCTCTTGATTTAATAAGATGAAACACTAATTTCAGCTACCAGAGGATGGGAGTGACCAACTACGACCTTGCTTTATTGCAAAATGATTTGCTTAATTAGGAAATATCTTAAACCTGACAGAGAGAGCATCCAGATTAAACTCGTCAGTGTTTGTTTGGATTCAAGACTGATTAAATATTTTTCCCCATAAAACTCTTTTTAATTAAAAGGTTCTTATCAATCTGAATAACCTGCATAATTGGCTGAATTATTTTGGGTAAGTGTTAAAGTCACACCGACAGCATATAAACCACAACAATACAGCAGCTAAAAAAAAGAATAGTGTTTACGTTTATTTAGGCTCTAAAAATATGTATTCCTAACTCAACCCAACTCTGCAACAAGACGTAGTGAATAAAAGGCAACTATGATGGCCAGTTGTGTTCAACATAAGACAATAAACCATAGTATAAAATAAAAATTCTTTCTGAACATTTGAAGATTACACACAGCTGAGACAACTAATTTCATGCAACTTCTATTTTCTCATAAACCTGTGCTTGCTAAGTCAAATCATGCTTGTCTTCAAGCTTTGTGCATCTGTCAAGTAAGAAAACAGGACACTAACTTTCCAAGAAGAAAGGGGGCACTACGCCGACCAGCGTGTGCAACAAAAGAAAAACAATCTCCAGTAATTGCCTGCCATCTAACAGAACTGGGATTCAAAATGCAGGATAGATGGAGGGTATGGCAGCGCATATTGCAAACTAGTCAAGGACGTTAGAACCATCCATCTTCCAATCTCAGAGCAAATCAAAAAGGAGAAGCAGGGCTGCTGGTTGTGGTGGTGGTAGTGATGAGGTGTGCCCAGTCAAGTCAGATCATTAGAGCTGGACATGTCACGCAATAAACAATGTGGAGTTCGAAGACTAGGCTGCCTCTGACCTTTTGAAGGTAAAAAGTGGGGCAGTGCGCACCGGCAGAGTGGCGCAGAAGTGTATTGATTTCAGACAGTTTATCTGTATCACAGGCAGCAGCCCACACAGACTGCGTGAACACTTTCACCCATCAGGATTAGGTCTGTAAAGCCAAGCTGACAGAGACAAGACTAGCTGGATGTAAACATGGACACACAGATCTGATACATCCATCTATATGTAGGTGGATTAAAGCAAGTCACCAGTGCTTCGGTGTAAGATAACTAATGATGAACAAATATATACTAAAGTCTGTTTAGGTGTCCACAGCCATCTTCTGTTTGCTGAAGAGGTGTATTTTTATGCAACACATTTAACCATTAACAACACTACTGTATACCTTAGAGCAATGTGATTTCCCAATGTGTACTACATATCTGGTCTAAAGCCCGACAAATATGATTTTATTAAGTCCGATGCAGATTTCGATATTTGAGGATTTTAAAATCCGATATGGCGATATATCGGCCAATATTCTCGTTCCCCCTTATTTTAAGAAACGCATAACATAAACAAAGATTATCCCTAATATTTGTTATGTTGAGACCATACCAAGATACCATGACATAATGCAGTATAACAAGAAAATTTTTATTGTTAGGAGGAATAGGAGAATAGGAGAAGTAATGAGGGCTATTTTTATTATTATTTAAGTTATGTAATTGATGTGACAAATGACTAACTCACTGGGAACATTGAGTGTGAGAGCTACCAGGAGCTACTCAACGTGGTTCCGGAAGACTGCGGTCAGCTGAGGTTTTGTTCTGTGGTGCTGCAGTGTTGTTAACAGAGGAGCTGCAGAGCGCCCTCTGGTGGGCAAACTATGCAACACTCATGACATAAGGGAAGGATCCGACTCTCTTTCAGAGGATCTACGACTCAAGAATTGTTGATTTACATAAAGCTGGCAAAGGTTACAAAGCGATTACAAGGACTTTAGAAATTCACCAGTCTACAGTTAGGCAAACATTCTACAAATGGAGACACTTTGAGACTGTTGCTACTCTACCAAGAAGTGGGCTCCCAGTCTAAATGACACCAAGAGCACAGCGAAGACTCATCGATGAGGTAAAGAAACAAGCTCGAATGACAGCCAAAGATTTGTAAGCATCATTGGAATTGGCTAACATCTCTGTTCATGAGTCTACAATATGTAAAACATTGAACAAGCAGGGCATCTACGGCAGGACACCATGAAGGAAGCCACTGCTTACTAAAAAGAACATTGCTGCACGCCTGAAGTTTGCGAAAGACATTGACACTCTACAGCGGTATTGGCAAGTTTGGCATGTTTTGTGGACTGATGAAACTAAGATTGAACTATCTGGACGAACCACACAGCATTAGATGTGGTGTACAAAGGGCACGGCATATCATCATGAAAACATCATCCCAACCGTAAAGTATGGCGGAGGAAGCATCATGATTTGGGCCTGCTTTGCTGCATCAGGGCCTGGCCAGCTTGCAATCACTGAAGGGAAAATTATTTCCCAAGTACATCAGACAATTCTTCAGGACAATGCGGGAATGTCTGTACGTCAGCTGAAACTGTGTAGAAGTTGGGTAATGCAACAGGACAATGACCCAAAACACCGGAGCAAGTCCATAACAGAATGGCTTCAGAAAAACAAAATCCGCCTTTTGAAGTCAGAGACCAGACCTCAACCCAATACAGATGCTATGGAATGATTCGAAGAGAGCCATACGCATGAGACGTCCAAAGAACATTACAGAGCTAAAGTAGTTCTGCCAGGAAAAATGGGCTAAATTCCTCCTGAACGATGTGCAGGTCTGATCCACAGTAACAGGAACAGCCTGGTTGAGGTTATTGGGGGGGATCAACCAGTTATTGATTATAAGTGTTTTTCCACAGCCATTTTGAATATTGAATGAGTGTGTTCAATAAAAGCATGAGGGATCAGAATTTATTTTGTGTTATTATTTTAGACACATTATATTTGTCAATACCCTTGACTAAGAAGAAGATTAGATTTCAAATTTATGCAGAAAACCATGAAATTCCAAAAGGTTCACATTCTTTTTCTTGCCACTGTATGTGTGAGTGTTGGAAGGGTAAACCATCCACCTCCCTATGCACAATTACCAGAAGTAAATCCAAACCAAAAACCAAACGCCTCTGAAACGCCTCTGACAATGCAGCATGCTGCTGAGATTCTGGAGACCAAAGCAGCAATCACAGCTCTCTTATCTCCCTGCTCTTCATGAAAGGTTAAAAAAGGGTCTGAGACTAGTTCATGAAATAATTAAAAGGCTGATGCGATTAAAAGACAAGACGAGAAAAGAAAGAGAGTTCAGAGCTTTGCCCGGAGCACGCTACCCTCCTCATTCTTTCAGTGGAAATTGGGTTTGGGGCCGGAGAGGCACGTCAGGGCCTTCTCCACAGATCAAGGATCATCACACCTGTGTGCTCAATCCGAACCTCAGCCAATAGCAGAACAGAAACACATCGTCATCACAGGCGCCCTGGATCAGCGGCCAAGGGCAGTTTCTGTCAAGTGTTGCTCATATAAAAAGGGTACTGTACTGCTCTGGTGAACAATCCTGGATGTACACGTTCAGCCACTGACCGGCGGCTCAAATACTCTCCAGCAATGATTCATAGACATTGGTTAATCTTATCAGGGACTGCCTGGACACAACAGTAATAAACTGGAAATTGTCTAGTGAATCTCATATCAAATCACAACCATGGGGAAACTAAAGCAACACAGCAGCTTCAAGCAAGAGCGGACAAGTCTATGGACTGCTCTTGTCAAGACAAGCTATAATGTGATGGTGGTAATTAATTATGTGATAAACAAACATATTTTAGTAGAATTGCTAATTAGTTATTATAAACAGGCTCGCTGCTTTCCTTATTATATTTCCTTTATCTAATATTTAATCCAAATATATAAAAGAATGTAAAAATGATGTATACCCAAGCCTTTAAACAGCAATAAATGGCTTGGCTTTTTGATTCAACCTTCAGTTTAATCAGACACAAAAATGTAATATATTCATTCTTTGACCCTTTCTTATTGAAAACTGCCAGTGAGACCTTAAACTTAACTGAATCTAAAGGTTGTTTGCCTGGTTGCAAGCAGAAAATTAGATTTTGGTGAGGACTTGTGTAATGAAGGAAGCTGCTTGTCTTTCCACGGTGTGACTCTCTGCCTGTTCGTCTCAAAAGGAGGTAGTAAAGCCGCCAGCCACAGATATAAAAGATGACTGGCCACTTCAATTAGCCCAATCATAAAATTTCATTTGAGACACATCTAACATGATCTGAAGACTTTGGAAAAAGACCTGTCCTGTTGTTCTTTGATCAAATATCATGTACACTCAAGTTCTCTGTCTGGGTTGAAGGTGACACTGAAATATAGAATAGAGGTCCTTTTTTTTTTTTTTTTTAAACAATACCAGGCACAGTAAATCAAGATTTACACAAAACCTCGCTCTAACTGAGGTCCGATACTTTCATGGATGCGCTCCATTGACTCCAATGCAAAAAAGAATCGTTTTCTAGCTTTTTTTGGCTGTATTTTTTGAAGATATGGTCAAACTGTCTGCTTCTTTCTGAGATCGCTTTTTACAACAAATTTGATAGGGATGGGACGCTCGATACTGACGTGTCGACGCTGCTCCAAAGCGTGGTTCAAAACGTCAATGTCACGTGACCATAGTGAAGCGAGGCTTCGGTGTGTTTCACCCCTTTTTCGACAGGTGGCAGACCTACCGCTTCTACGCTTGATTCAGTGTTTGGAACAAACCGCACATCAGCTTTAAACTCATTTGACAGATCCAAGGAGACACAATCATTTGATTTATTGGAGCACCCTGCTGTAGTATATCCGCACCTGTAGGCCTATGATGGCAAAAAAAATATTTATCTTTGCCAGTAACAAATGTTCCATGTGACCAAATTTTTCCAAGGCTGGTGATCAGCCCCAATACAGCTGAATATTTCTGAATACAATTCTTGACATATAATAAATGTGAGACATTGTTCCACTTTTCATTTATCATTCTTGAAACAACTTAAAGCTTACTAAGTTACAGATTTTTAATCCATTACACCTCATCACTGCCAACACTCTACACTAGGGCCTATATCTTTCCTGCTAATTATCATGACACCTTTGTTAATAAGCTACTGTATAATACTGTAGATATCAACATTTATTATCATTTATTATTAGGCTATATTCTTATATTTGTATACTTTATTATATTCTCTACTCACTAACTTCAACTACCTATTATTTCTATTCCTTTTCCGTCTTGCGAGTATCTGCAACAAAGACTTCACCGTCGGAGATCAGGAAAGTATTCCGATTCTAAACATGAGCAAGTTGTCTCTATGGGGTCGTGGTTAAGACATGCCTTTGGTGCGAGAGACCTGGGTTCGATTCCCACTGTAATACATGTGTCCCTAAGCAAGACACTTTAACCCTAGTTAAAGTGCGTCCTCTGACATAGCAATTGGGATTTATTTTTGAGAAAAGCGTCGGCTAAATGAGTGACTACTTATGAAACAACACACAGATGTGTTTTATTTAAACACACTTTTATTGCAATCCCCATCTGCTGTCTCTGACAATCTGAAAACGTTTGTGTGTTTGTTGTATGGTGATTTCTCCGAAATCCTGTTGGTCATGTATTGATAAGGTGTTTAGAATTGTAAACGCAGGTCAGTCATTGTTTCAATGAACCCATTACCAAGATGTTTCGATATCAAAAGTGACCAGTAGGTGTCACAGTGGAGACGGGTGTCGAAGTGTGTCAAAGCCTCGACACAATTCCGACACAATTGCTTCAGACGTTTCAATGTTTTACAAAGCTTTGTTTTGCCCATCACTAAAATTTGACAATATTTCTGCGGGGAGTGCAGTAATAGACAGTGGCAGCGCCAACAGTTTGTCTGTAACTAAGAGAGGCGGGGCTTAGCGAAGGGTCAATTAGGTTTTGAGTTAAATGCTAACATCAGCAGGCTAACATGCTTACAGTGAAAATGTTCAGTGAGTTATCCAACTTAGCATGTTAGCATGCTAACATTTGTTAGTCAGCACTTAATATAGCTGACAGATAGATGGTCGTCCCAACGTTCATGGCAATCCATCCAATAGTTTAAGACATTTTAGTCTGTACTGTGGTAATAAGGTGGTGGAATCACCAACCAACATTGCCATCCCTGGAGCCAGACTGCTTGCATGGCAAAAATGTTTCATTGCACTTAACAAAATCAGACTCACATCATCTTAAAAATATGAAAAAAGACATGGAACATGCTGCGCTATCACTGCAGCTGAACATACAGTATATGTGAACCTTAACTATCAGTGATATGAAACAACAAAGCTCATCGTGATTCACAACATGAATGACCATTTTTTTCGTACGTTTCACTCTGGACACAGTTTGATATCCAGAGTGAAACCATTTTTGTGTCCCATTATCCAGCATGAACTAGATAGCATCTCACCTCCAGCTGTGCAATGTTTTGTGGATTACTACAATAGTTCAAGAGGGTTTACACCACACAGGCAGTCCTGCCAGCAGTGAAACCGACTCTGAATTTATTCTCCTTTTAAAATAAAGACCCAGAGATGAAGAAGGGTAATGCCGGAGTCCCTCTGTGTGTCAGGACTGATTTCAGGTGAACTATTCCATTCTATCTACTGTTTGCACACAGCTCTCCATATAAAAATGATCAAGTATTGATTGAAGCTATTTCTTTTTGCCTCTCATGCTTTTAGTATTTTTGAGCACAACATGGTCCTGAGTTTGACACGAGCCAGGGAACACAGAATTGCCTGAATAAGCACAAAATCTTTAAAGGTGTTGTTGGGTTGGTGTTTTTTACAAGAAAAATATGCCTCTTTCATTCCTCCACTTTTGTTGGTGAAGCGACTCCTATCTACAGACTGATGGGAGTCACTTTGCGATGTCAAAAGTGATAACTAGCTGTTCGCTGCAGATGCTATCCACAGTCCAATACAGGCTAGAGAAAATAAATGAAGCCATTTGAAAAGAAATGGAAAGACATCCTAATATAGCCTTGTCATCATCTTCACTCTTAGATACCACTGTTTATTTCCCACCATGAGGCTGTGGCCTTAAGAACACGCCACTCAACAAGCCCATCTTCAAAATCTGTTTACCAGGATGCAGGGTAGCAAAGGGGGAAATTTGACTCACAAATTCAACCACAGAGTGTTCATGTCAATGTCTTCCTATCTGATTGTTTTGGCATTCACATCTGAATGGGATTGGGAGTATGAGGCAAACACTGAGGCAGCGAGCTGCAGATGGTACTCCAGTGAGAAAGTGAGTGGCGAAAGTGCTGCTACCAGACACGCTTTGGCTAATCAACATGAGACCACAGCCAAGCTGAGCCTGTGTGCTGGATGGGCACAGAGTAGACAGTGATAAAACAATGTGTTGGAAGCACCTGCACAATTTCCTGGACTTCTGCTTTCTGCAGTCTTCTGGGTGCAACACTGTCTCGGTAAGTTTCATTACTGTTTTATTTCTCCTGAAAAATATTATACAGCTCAATACCAGAGCTGTAGATTAAAGACAAAGATTAAGACTTGAGAGTTGACTGGAATTTGACTGCTATGACACTTGATTTGCTTGATTTCTGACTGCCTAAAGACCCAAAGGCAAAACATTCAAGTCTCAAGCTTCGATCTAAACATTTTTTTTTAATCAATAATCAACAAATAAGATATAATTTGAAAGTTATAACCACGTGACTTGAAATTTTAATTGTTAGTCTTATACATTAAAAGGACTTGATCTCAGTTATTTAACATGACTGAGAGTCTATACAGTGATGCTTTGCGCTACACGCCAACACGCTCACATACTCACAATGACGAGGCTAACATGTTGATTTCAACTCTGTATAAAAAGTTTAACATGTTTACCATCTTAATTTTGTGTGTTAGCATGCTAAGTGTCACTTAAAACAAAGTACATCTGAGGTCGATGGGAATAGTATTGTTTTTTTGAAAAGTTAAGAGGTCATTCAAGTTAATATAATTTGTCCAGAGACCAAATTTCATGTCAATTCATACAATAGCTGTGGAGACACTTCACTCAAAACTACTCACCACAAAACTTTTGAGACTGATTCACCAAAGTCATTCGGATTCGTCCTCTGGGGACCACAAATTTCCATTGCAATCTATCCAATAATTCTAGACTAAAGTGATGGACCAACTGATCTTGCAATCTGTGGAGCCATACTTGAAAGGAAAAATGTTAAAGAGACATGCCCTTTAAATGTCAGTAGTCAGAGATCTGAAAGACTTGGCTCTAAACAATTTCCTTATGTAGCACTTTGAGACTTGCCCCAAAAGGCTAAACAACAGCTCTGTTCAATACTTTGACTGAATGTGTAACATTTCATTGTGGCCTCCAAAAGTGCACAAGCTAACATTTTATTACAGAGTTGACAAAGGAGGATACACAACTGACAGCAAAGATTGTGGACCAACGTAGCTAGAAAGCTCTTAAAATGCTTCATGCTTTCACTTGCTTTAAGTGGTATCACAGTTCAGCATATCTAAATATTTAATAAACGTGGTATTTGTAATGAAGTCAAAATTCTGATACTATGAGGACAGTGGGGCATGCGGTGAACAACAATGAAATTCAATGAAAGGAAGGTGGTTTGAAGAAAATGCAGGCGTAAAGCAAGCAGAAAAACTGTGAATGAGCGTCAAAAGCTCATTAGTACCAAGCCTGGATGTGGTTTGAACAGTGATACCACAGATCTGTGATATCTGGGCATTATTCCCACCAAAAGCAGTTCCAAAACAACAGGCCTTGTGCTATTCAAAGGGTCTGCTTCTATTCAGTTCCCAAGATTCTCCAAACCAAACAGTTTGGGTGACAGCTGGACTTTCATTCTTTACCATGAAGGGAGGCTTCATTTGGACTGTGTTTGGAATCTGCCACTGTGGGCCAATAGACACAAGATTATGGCCCACCAGGGGATGGAGATGCTGTAAAAAACCATTGCCTGGTCTCACAGGGAGGGATCAGCAGACTGTTAGCTATAGCTTCCAAATGCTCATTTACACTTGAAGATGTGAATGCTACACCTAAACATCAGTTGTGTATTTATTCTGAATTTCAACAATACAACTTTAGGTACAAAATTGGGTTATATGTATAGGCCATGAAAAGAGGTATCTTATTGTGGAAGCAAATGGAGGGCAGTGAGGCTGAAACGGCAACCTGCAGGAAGGGTCTTACACTAATGCTTTCCCCAGCTGCTCCACCTTAGGCTTATTGTTCCACTGTGCCTATCAGGGGAAAGACGGGAGGCCATTTGAACAGAGCCTAGGCTGGGGCCAGGGCAGCACACCTTGGCCCTCACATGCTCCATTAAACCGGGAGCAGTGGAAAGTATGAGGTCTTGACAGTTCCTGGCTCAGAGCCCTGCTACTGACACAATTACTAGCCCCTTGTCCCTCATCTGTGCTTTGCTAGTTTGTTTAAAATGGCCGCCTGTAGCCACAACTGAGTATGTAAACAACAGAGAAGCTGCAGCCAAGAGGGCTGTGCAATGACAAGAATTGTTGTTTTTTTTCCGACAGATCTCTCCGTTATTCATGCGTGACAGCATGAGGTTGGATTTCAAGTTTCTGGGCAATTTCTCAGATATGGTCCTATCCAGTCAAGATCCCAACACTACGCCCCTACTGTAATATTAAGGCTTATATCATTACAAAGTGTAAATAAATAAGGTTTAGTGCTAACTATTTGTAAAGGTGAAACAGGTATGCATAAATACAAGCTACCCTGCCAAAATCACAAAAGAATACTATTGCCATTTTCCCAAAGGCAGAAAACAGCTGGTCTGTGCTTCATCCCAAACACTCACATATATTCTCCCTCTCCCTAAGAAACACAGACTCCACTGTGCCTACTTTCTTTAGCCAGTGGACAGTTCGCCAAGTAAAGCTGGAAGGGAAAAATGAGTTTAACCTCAGAAAATGTTCTGTTATGTAAACTTGCTTGATAGTAAAACATAACTGAAGCACTGACTGATTTAAGACAGAACAATAACTAGGATGCAATTAGTTTTCCAGACTTCTTTTAGCTACTTTAAATGAGTTGATGAGAAAAGAAATTACATTTCTGGAAACTCAGACCTAAACAATTGTTACACCTTGAATTTATCCAAGATCCGACCCCACCTTAGGTTTGAATTAAGATTGACTTACACAACAATGATTTCAGGGCTTGACTGTGTTAGCTTTTCACTCGCATTTGGACTAAAAATAGGTGTGTGCGATATGGAAAATGTATTTTTGGGAATACATTTGCGAATAAAAAGTATTACAAAATTCAGCCCCTCAACGGCAAAACCAGTTCATCCTCCACCACCAGTAGGAAATACAATTTTAACCCGCAGTGGCAGAGAACATTCCCATGGCTCATTTTCAAGGACAACTACAAAGGGCAGAAGCAAGAGGGCAACTCGGCCTTTGTTACGAGCAAACCTCACCTTAAACAAGATACTGTACAGATACAGCAGGCTTTGCAAAGATGCTTAGAAAACAAATGCTCAGGCAGCTGTGAGAAGGCAGGCGCTGCTCTCCGAAGAGGTGAAGAGCAGACAATATTCACATGCTCATGGTAAGAAAGTTTTTTTTCTATTGAACATAATTTATGTGAGTGTAATATTTTAAAGTTATAAATGGTATTAAGAATTGAGTGTCAGTTTTGTTTTTTGATCATTATGGATTTTATGTTTTCCTTCAAGGGTTCTTGAATGCCACCATGACCGCATTTAAGGCAGCTTGCCCAGGGGATGACAGAAGGTGGATGAGAAAAAGTGTGTTTTCCGATGCAGATGGGGCCTCTGTCAGCATGGGCCCATGGAGGTGTGATTGCCCGCCTGCAGAGCAAGGCAGGGAGCCATATAATCCCAATCCACTATTTGCTACAAAGGTTTGTAATCACAACTAGTTATAATGCTTTCTCATCAAATTAGTAAAAAATGTTAGGAAACACAGTGTGTGCGTGAGGAAGTGAGAGAAAGTATATTGTGTAGGTAGATATTTACCTGTCTGCTTCTTGCACAGACTGAACTTGCAATACTCACCCTACAGAAGACAGAACCTAAGTGTCGGTAATCTATCTCCTGCATTTATTTTGGTAAACCTACAATCTCATTGGCAAGTAAAAACAAGCGCTCTCTGCTCTCTGACAAGAACTTGGAGCGGACCCAGCAGTGTCAAGGGATCTCAATGGATTCTCCACAAACACAGAGTTATGAAGGTGCTCTGGTTTTCTGGTGATGATCATTAGCCACAACTGGTAGATAAATAAACTAGGTTCAAGAGATTAAGAAATTCCATAATCTCTTGAACCTATTCATAAACAGCATCAAGACCTGGATTGAAGTCTGTCTCAGACCTGTCATTGGTCAAATAATTCCTATACTAATAATACATCACTTTGAAAAAGTAACAGCAAAGGAATAGATCATTTAAGATCATTTAAGTATTTAAGATTATTTAAGATCAGGAAGGCTCCTGGCCCAGACGGTGTGTCACCATCCTGCCTGAATATCTGTGCAGACCAGCCCCCATCTTCACACAGATCTTCAACAGATCACTGGAGCTGTGTGAAGTTCCCTCCTGCTTCAAATGCTCCACAATCATCCCGGTCCCAAAAAAACCCTCAATCTCTGGATTAAATGACTACAGGCCTGTTGCCCTGACATTTGTAGTCATGAAGACCTTTGAAAGACTGGTGCTGAGCCACCTGAAGGACATTACGCCCCTTGCTGGACCCCCTGCAGGACCCCCTGCAGTTTGCCTACAGGGCTAACAGGTCAGTGGATGATGCAGTCAACTTAGGACTACTTTACATCGAGCAACACCTTTACTCTCCAGGGACATTGACAAGGATCCTGTTTTTCAACTCGGCGTTCAACACCATCATCCCAGACATCTTCAGCACCAAACTCACCCAGCTCACTGGATCACAAACTTCCTGACTGACAGGAGTCAGCAGGTGAGGACTATTAGCACTGGGGGGACCCCAGGGGTGAGTGCTCTCTAGCGCCTGACCGATTTATTGTTTTGCAGATTATCGGCCGATATAAGCTACTTGCAGATATATCTGCATCAGCGTTTATAACAACCGATATATGACTATTAAAAAGAGAAACAGAGAGTTGGCTCCTTCCCTCATGTCATGAGTATTGCATAGTTTGCCCACTAGAGGGCGCTCTGCAGCTCTTCTGTTCAAAACACTGCAGCACCCAGAACAAAACATCCGGTCTACCGGAACCATGGCGAGTAGCTCCTGGTAGCTCTCACACTCAGTGTTCTTGGTGAGTTAGTAATTTTTCATGTCAATTACGTAACTTAAATAATAATAAAAATAGCCCTCATTACTTCTCCTCTTACCAGACCACACTTCCTAACCCTCCCCTTTTTCACTTCCCTCTCCAGGCTCACTGCGGTGTGTTTAATGTTTGGTAGGTGAGTGGTGGTTAAGCTGCCGACAAACGTGATTGTAGATTTATTTCTGAAACAGTCTAGTGAATGGTTCTCTCCAATTCCTAACTTTTAAATATTCTTAAACATTACTTACATCAGTTGACGCTGGCCGTTGCTGGCTAATGCCATGTGTATCAGCAGAGGAGCGCTAACGTTAATGATCGGTTAAACTATATTGTTTAACGTATTCTAAATATATCTGCGAGCCACTTGTCTTACAGTCGGTATGTCGGAAATGAGAGGGGACATAGCTTTTACACAGCCATCATCCAGTCTGTTCTCTGCATGTCCATCACTGTCTGGTTTGGATCTGCCACCAAAAAGGACAGGAGCAGACTACGGACAGTCAGGACTGCAGAAAAAAAAAAAAAATCATCGGCACTAACCTGCCCTCCATTCAGGACTTCCAGAGTCAGGAAACGGGCAGGAAACATCACTGCAGATCCATCTCACCCCGGACACAATCTGTTCCAGCTTCTCCCCTCTGGTAGTCGCTACAGAACACTGTACGCCAAAACCAACAGACTCAGGAACAGTTTCTTCCCGCAAGCCATCACTCTGATGAACAGCTGACTTCTGACTCACTGTGTCAGGAACAGTTCCTGTGCAATAACCCAGTAACTCTGTCTCTAATCAGCCACCTTTTACTGGTTCCCACTTACTATTTATTTATCATTATGTATTTCAGTGCTGGTCATACCGTTATATTGTCATCTTGTATATACTGCATACCAAATCCGCCTACCCCATGTACATAATACCTGCACATAATGCTTATTTATTCCAGCATCCTTTGCACTATGCTCCATCGCACTGTGAACATGTGTACATGTATGCGCATCTGTATATCACATCCACCTCCGACATGTACATAATAATAATTTACTTCTGCATCCTTTGCACTCTGCTCATTGCACTATTGTCTTAATCTATATTGTTTTTGTTTATAGTGTGTATATATGTGTTCTCTATACTGTAGCCTGTGTTGGATTTTATTACTGTATTATTGTGTGGTATTATTGTATAAGTAAGCATATCCTGAGCAATGTACAATCCAGAGTCAAATTCCTCGTATGTGTACACATACCTGGTTATAAAGTCATCCTACCCATTCTTGGCCAACACACAGGCAATTTATTTTTATTGCTTCTAAATAAATGGTTGTGCATAAAAGTTACAGACTGCAGCTCTAAATTTTCCAAACCCAATTCTACCTAGCTAAATAATAGCAGTAATAGTTCATTCTTACTGTGTCAACTGTATTAAATTTATAGTCAATTCTGTCATGCTAAGTCTTGTTTTGATAAAACCACTGAGCAGTATGCAACTCTGTAACATAAATGAATTACTTCTGTTTTAATAATCAAAACAGATCAAATAAACAGCAAACAGTTATTTGCTTATCAATGTTAAGACACTAAGTTACTAAGAAGCTTTGTAGTCTGACCTAAAGGTGCAAACAGCAGAAAGATGGTAGACAAAGAAAAAGCTGATGCTCCATCACCTGAGGGAAATATAAAGGTTAATTGAAAATGTAAAAAAATAAAATAAAATAAAGAACATATTTCCCATCCCAGAATAGAGCAGGGTGTAAAATGATTATCTGCCAGGGAAAAAATGTTTCTGATTAGATTAATTCAAACCTGGGTCATCTCGGAATGAGAAACAATGTATCTTTCTTATATTCCTACTGTATGTTTTTATTTTAATTGAGATGGGCCTAAATGGGGAACCAGGAAAGAAAAGGCAGAGAGAGGGAGAGATCATGGAGAAGGACAGCCTCCAGTCAGCTCCATCAGCGGGGCCTTGCTGACCTAGATCCAGGCTGAGTGGGGATGATATTAGCAAAGCAATTAAGGGAGATGACAGCCGTCAGGCAGGGTCAGACTGACAGGGATAGCAGTAGTCTCCCTCCATCTTGAAAGTGTTCTCTCTCTCTCTCTCTCTCTCTCTCTCCCCCTCCCACTTCTGTAATGGCTATTGATTTTTCACAACCAAAACAAGAGGCCCTCTCAGCACAGAAGTGGCTGAATTGGTAAAGAGATAAAAAAAAAAAAAACAGTTTTAAAAGACGAGTGGGTAGAAGAAAGGAGAAAGTGCAGATGGCATGGGTGCAATGTAAGGGAAAGGGACTGAGGCTCACAGGTTGGTAACCCTGTCAGCTCTTTGCTTGGTTGTGCTGAAATCACTCCAGGCATGTCAAAAACTTCATTCCCCAGAGATGATAGTGAAATGTAACTTCTACCTCAAAAATGTGTTCCATGTTTTCGCCATGGGGATGAAAAAATGATAATATTTGGGGTAAAGTAAGGCAAACTAAACTTTTTTTTCCTGGTGTGACAAAGATGGAGGCTAGACTTGCAAGCTAATTTACTCTAAAAAAGTAAATCAAGAGGTTACAGAGAAGGTTTAGTATATCTAAACACTTTGATTTGTTGGTCATTTCACCACTTTTTTGTTCATATCCTATATAAATAGCTTTGCACAAAGAAAAATAGTCTGTATTTTCTTCTCTTGCAATGATCTTCATTATATTAAAAACACCACAGTAAAAACAAAAAGGGTTACAAATATACTTACAAGTATAGAAAAGTAATAGTATTCTGAAGAAACTTGGCCTACTACCGTAAAGGTGCCTTTACAGACATTACAAGTGGATGTTGAGTAACATTTGTTTTACCACTTCAAAATAGGTTTTCCACTGAAGATATTTAGATCTTTGTTAACCTTTTAAAATGCCGGTAATATCAGTTTACACCAGAAATATGAGAGCTGGTGTAGAGATACCATGAGCTGAAATAAACATAGCACCAGAATGAGACTGGACATTATAAATAAACCAATACGTCCGATTCGTAAACAGCAACTATCTAAAAGTCTACCACTGCATAAAACTGAAGTAGAAAAGTTAGCGACTTCAACCAGTGAGCTGATCAAATTTTTTCAGCACAGGTGTTAGGGGCTTCATTGCCAAACGAAACGGAGAGAGAGAAAACGAGAGAGAGAATGACATATGTGCAGCAACAATCCCAGAGAAAACAAGATTATGGGAAATCTCATAAAAACATATTACAGTATGGCTGCGTTAAAATGCCCCACAAACCATACATCCAAATCAGATTTACAGAAATTACAGGAGACTGTGCCACTTAAATCACCAAACCATTCAGCTGTCACAGAGCAGTGTACTGTATGTGTCGCTCCATCCCAGCATGCTTTGCTCCAGGATTGTGACTCACTGGTGTTGTTTTCAACATGTCTGCTTTAATCTGATCTCAGTGGGTGGTTGTAAGTTTGACAAAAGGAGAAGAGATAGACATTTCTATCCAAAAACAGCTGAGTGGAACATAAGTCACATGATGAGATAAAATGGCAGAGACAAAAGTTTGTGACAGACTCGAGTGAACGCATCCTGGATGCTTTTGAATTCCACAGTGTGTTGTCAACAGTCTCAAATCAATACATCAAATAAAATCTGTCGGTGGCATCGCTGAAGTAACACCTGCATAGTGAAGCGCAGTATTTTGATAGACTGTTTGTTCACTGACATATTTGTTTTTCTTTCATCCGCTCATCTAGCCACAGAAGGTCAGTATGTATGGAGGGACTGCTCTCCAAAGCCAAGAACACCTGCTCATTTGATACCTCAAGTACACTTCAGACAACATGCCTAGCTAGGCACTCACTGCACAGTTTTCCTGCTCAAATTCTCTATACTATAGTGTCATGTTTTTGTTTTTTATATCAACATGCATTTCTGCTTCAATCTCAAAATCAATTTTACAAGCAGGGCTTTCATTTTTCAGTTCACAACTTGGAGGGTAAGACTGTTGAGTTGTGTGAGCGGCTCGACTGATGTGAATTTTGATTCTTTTAGTAAGCAGCAGGAGTTAAAACTGAAATTTGATTTGTTTTTCCTGAGCAATATGCAAGGAATTTGGTTATCTTGGTTTCCCCTAGGTATACATTATTTTTCTGTATTACTCACACCATTTATTTTATACCATGTCACAATGTGAATGTAAAATATATAATGCATATGTGATTATCTTGTATGTGAATAGATGTACGTGTCAACAGAATATTTAAGTTGATTTTCATATGTAATGTATCCTCTATAGTGAATGCAAAACTGTAAAAAAAAGTTAAACCAATAAAACATTTGGTCACAATAAAAAGAGAAAAACACATATGGTGCAGGTATGCACACTTGCAAGTATGGTGAAACCTCTGTTGAGGCCCTATAGAATTACTTTGACATCTGCACTACACATGTCCCGCCCATAAAACTGCACGAGGATCCTTTTAATAGTTTTACATGTGCACCAAATGTACAACAAGAGGTGGAATTACTGATAGAGCCTCTTAACTGTACCATTAAGGCCAAATAGAAGCTGAAGAACAAATCTTTATTTTCAAGAGCCTGGCTAAATGCATAAATGCAAATGACCTGTAGCATGCTAGTAATCACTCAACTACTTAATGTCTATATTATCTCTCTCATGTCTGCTGAAAGACAATAACCATTCAGATAAATGACGGCAGCCTCTCAAGTCCCTGTTTAAGTGGAAATTTTGGTCTTTCTCTGCCTCAAGCAGAACAATCATGCACACCAACCTAGGCAAAGTAGTCACGCGTGTGAACAGCAGATGGAAACTCTGTAAAACATCTTAGACGTCTCCTACATATGTAGGGATAGAGATATATGTGCACACTGCAGATAGCCATTAAGGCTTATGTCAACATAAATGAGATATCCAAATAAAAATTTGGCAGGTGATACTTGCAATTAATTTAGAAGAAATTTTCACTCAGACCCATTGACCACAGATGATAAGAAGGTACATCTGACTTCTTTGATAAGAGTCCCTGTTGGGAAATTAATTTCAGCAGCGAGCGTTTGGTCCTTACAGAGCGGCAATGTAATTAAGGTTAAAAAGGAGTTTTCATACCAGGCATGGAAATTGCTTCCTTTCAAATGTATCTTTGTAAATCTGACAGGGGCTGGAGCGGGTGGACCATGGCTATTCACAATGTCACCGTTTTCTTAAACTGATGCTGGACAGGAAGCCGCTGCTCTGTGCAACAGCCTGACCCAGAAGGCAAAAGAAATCATATCCCCCCCCCAACAGCTTGAGTCAGCTGAAATCTAATGTTCAGTCAAGTTCAGCAAGCAACAAAGAGAAAGGAACTGCCATAAGTTTGCTGTCAATAAGTTGATTTTTATCTGAATTTCAGATAATGCATAATACAGTGTAAAGGCTCTGCTTTGTATTTGCATTGTGTCAGCATCACTGTGGAAGTTACAGGAAAATAAAACACGTTATTGGCCGGATGTAAAACATGGGACCAAAAAAACAAAAGCTTACTGACTTTTTTTACCGCAGAAATGTAATAAAATAAAATATAATATTATGTTCTGCAAAGATGAAAGTATCTATGATTTTGTTCCTGAAGCACACACTGTTTTATATCCAAGCTCAAGCTGAGTGCTGCTCGAGACGTTAAGTGAAACAATATACCTTATGTGCCGTGATAACAATCTTACAATAGCACAGCAACTAATGACACCCAGTAAGCTTTGCTATATGGGTTATGCCATAACGAGTCTCCATAGCCAGAGCACAGATACCCAGTATAAAAATCAATATGGTATAACTTGCATGGAAGCCTAGCACAAGGGGACGCAGTAGATATTCTTAAATAAGACAGCTGACATGACAAACTGTATGCCCTGAAATGGCAAAACCTCAAGCTTGATATCATTGAGCTGCAGGCCATTTCACCAAAGGGGAAATGACGGTTTGGCAACAGAGGGTTCAGGCAAACCATGGCTGACAGGATTTCATGGCTGAACAGATGGATGGACGGACAAGCGGGTGATGCTGAACATTTTTTAGCTTTCTATTTGCATCATGTCACCATGTTCAACTTATATACCTCTGCCGAAATGCCAATTTAAAACAGGAATAACGGGAGTTATTTTAAAAAGGCCTTTTCCATAAACAAATACTACGTGGTAATGCTCGATTGGCAATGTCTGACTGTTGAATGAATGATTTTTCATTGCAGGTGTGCTTTTCTAAAGCCCAGTATTTCTTTAGCTCGTGGTTCTATCAATAAATTGCATCTGACAGTGTTAAAATCAATGAGACATCTGATGTTTTTTATTTTGGACAGATTTGTCATTTGTTGTTTGCCTTTAGCTCAATGTCACTGCTGCACAGCCTGGACTGACACTATGGGGAGAAAGATTTTATTTTTTTCTGGTTATACAAAAGTTTAAACAAAAAAGGGAAAAGGTGTTTTTAGGTCAAATTTTTAGACTAGTTAAAAATTTGTGCCATTTGAAATACCGCAAAAAAGACTTTATAAAACTGGCTATTTAAACACCATAATGATCACATGATTATGACACCATGAAGCCAAAGCAGGTAGTGTTGTGTCTCTTTCATCATCTGACAGTTAACTTCAAACGTAGGAGTATTGTTCTTATTCCACTTCTCTACTTCCCAGTGACGACGCTAAAGATAAAGTAATCACATATTTTTTCTCTCCCTTATGATGTGTTTATGCTGTGTGGTCCCTGAGGGCACTTTAAGGAAAAGAGACAACACTGATAGCACTGTTGAAAGTGCCAGCATGCCCTATTCACAGATATTAGCCTCAATGGCCTGGATAAGATGCCATGCTAAAACCCCTGCTGTGTGTATGTGTGTGTCAGCCTCTTAGGATTCTATGCCCCTTTAACCATGGGCCGACCCCCTGCTGTGCCTCACGTCTTAATCACTCCAGGGGCGTGGAGGAGACAATGTCTCACTGTTTATGTGACAGGAATATTACCGGGTACGTGTGACAGCGCAGCCGAAGCTGGTGTTTATCCATGTGTGTTTATGTTCCGCCTCTGTTATGGTCTGGTAACGGCATGTGAATGGGATGCCCCCCAAAAAAAGGCAGTGCATTGTGAGGGCCACAGGTCGTCTCATAATTGGCAGCGGGGGAGGCTTGAGAAAAGGATGACCTTGCTCCAGCTTTCTCCTCTCCCTTCTTCCGGCACACCTGATAGACAATATCAGAGATCATGGGGGCCAGGTCAAAGGTCACGTCATTAATGACTAGTGAGTACTTTTCTGCTTCGAACTTACCTTTACCCAGAATTACCCTATCATTTTCTGTCTCTACAGACAGATAATTTACTTCCCTGTGTCCACATTAATTCCCATCTCAAGGTTTTTTCCCCCTTTGTCAGCAGGTGAAGACTCTTTCTTATCTTAATAATGGCGGTAGGTGGAGGACCATCCTCGAGTGGACTCAAAGGCCTAACTATGCTGAAAAATTTGGCAGTGTGAGATGGCACATGGCAGGCCATGAGCCACTGCTACAATTTAAAAGGAGAGAGGGTATTTATCCCCTCACAGCAGGACTGTCCATTAGGTTGAGGCACATGTGGGTGGGCATATCTAAGACATAACAGGCACTTTTTCTATTTATTTACTAAGCACCTAATAGCAACTTACCATCATTTATCACTCCCTTATTAAGTTGGTCCAATAGTCATTATTTGACTCATTCAAGTGACTAGGTAATGATTGAAAGTCCCATGTGCAAACATTACATTTGGGAAAAGTGCTTATAGTTTTTGGACATTTTACAACACATTAAAACTCAAAACAACTGTTTTTAACTGTTTTCTGTTGTCTGTTTGTTTTCTCATTAATAACTTTTTGCGTGTATTTATTCGGTTTTAATTGTACTCTCGACATCATTGAAAATGAGGTCCTGCCCTCAATACTTCTTCGAGATTTAAATAAATGTTGACTGAATGTGTGCATTAACACAACCAGTTAATTACATTAACGTATTACTGTCTTTTTTTTTTTTAAATGGACAATGCATTCTTAAGATGCAAAACAAATACATTAATTCCAACTTATCAAACATTAATTGAAAACCCAGGTTACTAATTACAATAGTTAATGGATTGTAACAGAGTGCAGTAAGTATGCAAAATCCAATGTTATAAAACCACACTGACCAGATGTGATGGCATAGTAAATGGATGTTTGAAATATTTTATGTAAGAATGTTTCACTCACCGGTAGCAAAGCCTGAGGGTGTCAGTCGGTCAGTGAAACACATGGGTCCATAGAGAAATGTCTCAGAAACCACTGGCCAGATTGCCATGAAAATGAATGTTCAGAGTTCCAGAGGATGGTTTTTAATGGTTTTAGTGACACTTTGATCTTTTGTCCAATGCACCCATTAGATCAGAACTAGCTGGAAAATGACATTTTCCACTATATTTTTAATTTTTTTAGACTAAACAATTTAACGATTTAATTGCGAAAATAATCTGCAGATAAATCAATCATGAAAATAATCATTACTTGCAGCTCTAGCAGAGTGCCTTAAAAAGTAAAGGCCAGATCTGAGAATCAAAATGAATTCTTCATTGTGAGAACAAAATAATTTAAAATAAATGTCCACTTGCTAGCTTTTTACGGAGCCTTTGACAGGTCTCATGCTCATCATCTGCGAATGGAGTCACCAAATTAATGGCCAGATTTGCACAAAATTTGCTGTGAAAATTCAAGGTCCCCAAAGTTCCCCACATATAATTATCAAAAGGTAAGGGACACCATTTTTCCATTTTGTCTTGGTTGGTATATGCATGCCATTCCTTTGTTACAGAAAGCGCTCCATTTAAATTTAAAACATTTGCAAAGCACATGTAAAATGAATGATAAACTATTAAAAATGGAATGCTCAGTCCAAAGTCAAAGTTATTCCTGTAGACTAACTTCTTGTTCAGCTACATAAAGGTGATCGCTTGGTTTTATTACTGTAGAATTCACTGACAAGTAGGAGTCACTGCACACGACTCACTATAATTTACTGCAGTCCTCAACAGGAGAGATGTGGCTTTCTTTCTCATTAGGTGCTGCAAAGTCCCCTCCAGTCTTTTATTCACCGCCACCCCTGAACTTTCATCTGCAACTAGTGCAGCAGGTAGGCTGCCAGTTGATGGCACCTTTGTCTGAGTGGCTGTGTGTGCTACCAGGAGACGTGTTTTCCTCCTCGCAGAAGCTTGTCATCTATCATTACTCGAGGTGGCCTTGAGAATGATACCGGCAGACAGCTCCAGTTTACCGTCTGGGGGCCTAATGTAAACAGCACACTGCTGGGCAAACATGGGTGATGATGACCATTATTTTCCAAGGTATGTGGTAAGAAAAAACAAAACAAAAAAGAAAACGTATTGTGTTCCAGCTTAAATTCAGGAGGCAGGCTTTGCAGACACTGGGTCGTGTTTGGTCATCTGGATTTTGTCATTTTTTTGTCATCTAATTCGTTTTCTTGTTCTCACACTCTGCTGTGATGATTTAGGGCCCGTTTACAACAATAATGTCTGGAATTGTCTAAAACACTGGATCACCCACTCTTTTTAGCTAAAATGAGAACAACAGCATTCAGAATTGGCTCTGCAACAAATAACCACACCAGGGCTGCCTGAAAATGCAAGTCTGTGTCCTATTCCAAGCAAAATGAGCTGCAGTTTGTTTGGAGTAAGAACTGTCATACCAACTAATGGAAAAACCCCAAACCACTCTGAGTTTTATGGGTATACGGAGACAGATGGTGACACCTTATAGCTGCCGGGTACCCACTGGCCATAAGATATTCTCATAGACATTTTAGATTAGCGGGTAGATGGATTGAATGCAGGGTTTCAAATAAAGGACCTTAAAAGTTTAAACACCTTTCTTGAGATATTCACTGAAAGTTCAAACACATGCAAAATCTGAGACATTATATGCTGTAGCCACTTCTTTATGATCAGCTGAAACTTTCCATAATAGATTTATTAAGATACAGAGCAGCATTTCAAGACTGAAACAATAACTTTAAAACTACAGATCATGTAATCATGAAAACCTTAAATTTATGAAGTAATATATTTGAGTTACAAACTGAGGGGATTGGTTGTTGCATTACTGTTAAGGTGGGATTGGTTTATGGATACTCACAACTTGTGGGCTATGGGCCGGGTATGATAAAAGAACTACTTTGTACAAAGTGTTGTTAAACAGTGTTAGAAGGCAAAAGAGACTGTGGCTGTTCTGGACGTCGAAAGCGATAATTGAAAGCGACAACACACCATAATCACTTAAATATGAGTATAACAATGCACACGTTCAGAAAGTCTCTCATGAAAAACCTTCGTACTGTTGGAGTACAAAAGTGCCAACATTTGTTGTGTAAAGAATGAAAAGGAAAGCTTGAGAAAGAGGTTCAAACCTTGCTCCACACCTGGCCAATCGCTAGGTGAAGTGGGTGGAAATATTTGTGTTGTTGGTTTTGCATTTGTTGGATGCAGCCTACCTCAGCCACCTTAATGGCTGAGGTAGAGAAACCCTGGTGCGCAAAGTGGTCTTCATCAACTTATGCACACAAGAACCAACAAAGTGGTAAATACCAGTGGTTAACAAACAATTCTGGGTTTATGAGTTGTGTTGTTTCACTTCAATGCATAATGGACTACAGCATCACACGCAATGAAACTACTATGGTTCAGACTACATAACAAAAGCTGATGTGATCGCAGGTGAGACTTTTAAAATGTATGCAGCAGTACGGTTAATTTGCTAAACTGAAAGCTGAATCCAGCAAGACCCACCACAGCTCTGGACCACATGGGCCACTGTATGTAGCCTTCCACAGCCCACGAACAAACACCACAGAATGATTTTACACCTGAAGCCCCCCAGTGAGGGTTGAACCCCAGCAAAGAGTGCACATAATGAGTCCTGTTCATCAGTGATGCACTGACCCACAACGAACACACACACACACACATACACTAATACATAGAGACAAAGCCCAGACCCCCATGTGCCTGTGGCGCCTGCGCCTGGTCACCTCGCTCAGGGATCAAAGGCAGTATGTCGTTCTAATCAGTCCTCACAGTGGGCAACCCCATTAATTCAATTCTATTTCATCAGCGGTGAGCAGACCACCAGAGGGGTCTGTGCATTCCTGGGGTCCTGCGGTCCAGGAGTAATCCTGTCTCCTATGACCTGAGATCAGGCTCTAACACCGTAATTGCTTAGAGACCGATTTGGTCTTACTTGCTGACAGAATTGCAAGATCTTTACGGGAGGACAAACACAGACAGACATAGCTAATTTTCTAGACACGGCAGGGAAGTCAAGCAGAATTAATGATGTCATACATCAAATGATTCTAGACGATCAACCCCCCACTAAAGCAGGCCAACAGCACAGAACATGTACACATGCGGTATACAGTAAGCTGTATCAAAAGGTTTATGAAATCATCATTAAGAGTGGAGAAGTGGAATTTGTCAGATTATACTTAACAATTTATCATTCTTGCAATAAATTATTTTAACTATAACAATGTTACTATCGTTATTAAAATGACAATTGTCCAAAATTGTTTCAATGAGAAAACAAAAGTGTAAAATAAAATGAGGGAGAATATAACTGGCTCATTTGCTTTCGTATGACGCTGTCTGTGGCATAATAAAATGTTTATTGGGACATAAGATAATGAGCTTTTCATATCTTACCGTACCTTTGGTCTCTGGTGGACGGGGATGCTCATCACAGACAAATTAGATCTTTTGAGTATTGCCGTCTACACCTGCAGAAACAATAACAGTTGGTGAACACGGTGAGGCTTTAAAACAGAAAATGAAATGAACACGTCTATAAATCTGGCCCCAATATTCTTGTGCTTGCCATCTGTTAATGATGGAAAATTAGGCATCCCTTCACTCAAAAGAATGAAAAAAAACCCAACCCATTCAAGTGTGGAACAATCTGCATCAAGAGATTTATTAGTGTAATCTTTGGTCTGGAGAACAGAAAAAAACAACTCCACAGAGACATATGCTGAAGTGTAAAAGCAATCAATAACACTGTCCAGAGAGAACATTAGAGGTCAACGCCAGATAATTTGGCAGTGGAAAAGGTCAAACTGAAGGCATATGGTTGCAGTTGGGAAAGCTCTCAGGGATTGGAAGCCAATGAATGCCTGAGTGAAAATTAAAAAATGAATACAATTATATGTAAAACTGAAGGCTCTGCTCTTTTTAAGATGACGACAAAGGAGAGGGTTCGCATTGGGAGATGACACTTCAAAAAGGCCCTCATTGTCAAACGTAACAACGGCACTGGTGTTCGTAAAAACTGCGATCATCTGACTCCTTTGCGGTGGCAGGCTTTGGAAGTCACCACAGCTCGCTCTTTGTGTGTGCCTGTCTGTGCATGAGAGAGTCTCTGCTTCTGTTTGTAATCAGTGTACAAGAACATTGTTTTGTCGTAAACAAGTAAAAACGAATCCTGGTAGACATCCTTTATGAGTTTGAATTAAGACTTGATCACAGTAAATGAAAAAAATAAAGGTCAACGTGGCAAAGGACTGAAACTTTAGTCTAAAAAATTATTCATTCAAAAATCATTTAGATGTTTTGGTGATGTATTTTTACCATTCCAAATGTACCGTGGCCAAAATGTAGATGACATTTCCACTCCACCTAATGACCGACAAATCAATGTACAAATCAAGTTTTGGTAGAATCTTCTCACAATCAAAGAGCAAGGGCCTTTCTTTCGAGACAAAAAGATCATACAAACAGAAATCCCATCAGAGATCAGGTAGAGATACAAATTACTTCTCTAGACCAGCCTCCGTAAACCAGAATGCACTGCAGCCATGCTGAACTCTAAAGGTTGAACTTGAATCATGCTTTTTCTTGGTTGAAAAACCTCTTGCTGTTCCTGCGCAAGGATTACTGGGTTTTTTTCCTCGCTCCATCTACACATAAAACCCACAGCTGAAATTCTCAGGCATGTTCATGTACGCTCTTCTAGGAGATCTCAAAAGTTATTCTGGGAAATGTAGGCAACGTCTTACTGAAGAGAAGATGAGGCAGTTTGAGGGGGAACAAAAAGGTAAATAAGATCCACTTCGTGAAAAAAAAAAGCTTCTGGTACACATCAGTTGTTAAAATTTGATGAAATGCTGCAGTCTGAGGGAATCCAAGAGGGGAATTTTTCTTCCTTTTAAATTCCCATGTATAACTGAATGAACACTTAGTGTATTTGAGCAAGGCACTGACATACTTTGATTATGCTAGGCAGTAACAGTCATACCATTTGCGTTTGAACACGTTTTTATGATGTTCAGGTACATTTCTTTGTGCTTACCGTCTCGCTTTAAAAAGGTATGCTGCCAAAAAAAAGTATTTAAAACTGAAAAAGTTGAAGTATCTGCTCTCCTTCAAAATAATACACTGATGTTATAGACAGTTCTCAGGATGGGCTACAGAGTAGAACCATATGTCTGAGGCAAAGCAGATTTCCAAAAAGTGAAATGTTATTGAATGCTCATTCATCATGTTTTGCTGACTCTACTTCCAGGTCACATATATCATGTCGGACTTAATAGTCTGAAGAACATGATTTTGACTGCATTTTTCTTTTTAAAGATGAAAAATAGTAGATGAAGGCATGTTTCTTTATTCTTAAAAAAAATCTGATTTCCATTGTGATGATTGTGCAAGAATGGAAACAGCTACCTTGCCAAATCTTCCTCGAGAGGATGATAAAAGACAGTAGCTCGCTGATATAAAACCAATTCTTTCCGCCATCAGTTTATAGAGCTAAAAAGCAACTGCTGTTGCACTGACAGTGAATCTAAAAGAAGTTCTGATAAATGGTTGTTTAGGTAACATTGCCAAAATAATTGAAATTTAATTAAAAGTTAGTGTCCAACTGTGCATATATTAGAAAATACCATAAAATCAACCTAAATATGTTATGTGTTACTGCCACTTCTCTTCATCGTATGACAAAGTATGATAATTAAAACTCCAAAAACACTAATAATACAACTTCTAATGACACAGTACTCTACATAAACACACAACAGAGCATGGCCTCAATGCAATAGAAATTCAAATACGGTTTTATCAGTTATTGTACTGAGCTTGAACACTGTTTGGCATTTTGGTGTGTAAACAAAACCTGAAATTTCTCTCTTCTTTTTTAAAATTTTTTTAGAAAATGAGTTTAAACCCCGCAGGAAAAATGTTTACTTTGCCATGAAATTAGAGATGTTTTCCATTAACTCCACACAAAACAGCATTAACTACCTCATTGACTTCTCCCTATAGATTTATATTTTGTCCTCTCTTCCTCTAATTAACTACTAGCATTTCCATAATGAAAAACATGAAGTTTGTATCAAAAAAGTCACTACTGAAATTAAAATGAGAAACTGCCACAGTTACTTATAAATAACAGATAAATACTTCATAATAAGTAACAACGCCTAAAATTGAAAAAAGTCATCCTCTTTCAGGGTCTGGATAAATGTGGAACAATGAAACTTTGTGAAATGATTTTTGGGCTTTGCTATAACATTAACACATTAAATAAATTGTCTCAGTTTATTTTGCACAAGATGCTACTCTCTCATATTCGCAGGACATAGAAGAAAAAAATTTACCATGCTAATTACTGTAAACTTGTCAAAATGAACCCCAGCAATAAATCATCGATGTAATTATCAATTGATTGAAGGAGCTATCTAACTGTGAAAACCCCTTGGAAGCATAATACATCAATTTTAATGGCATTTCTTAATCAGAATGCTCAGCAATCAGCAGAGACCAATTAGGGCCTGAGAGATAGAGACCCGCCATTAATAATCAAACTTGGCTGCCATTACATTGCCTCTATTCTAAAAGGCTGTTGGAGTCATTCTCAAGTGGACTATTCATTTCAGGGTGAAGCTATTGTAATATGACCAGGAAAACTAAGCAAGGGTCTACTCCTAAAACTGCATATTCTGAGTAGCTTTGTGCCAGCCAGACTGTTAAATGACCACTGACTGGAGTAACTACAGTTTAAAGATTTCTCTCATAAAATGAAAAGGCTTCTTTTCCAAGCAGCAATGAATTCATGTCCAGAGAGGGGGAATGGATAGGACTATCTTGCAAATGCTGAGAAATAGAAATGTCTGCTCAGGAAAGCTATAAAATTACACTGAGGCCCACAGGCACCGAGCAATGACAAAAGATATCTTTACAATGCCACCTTCAGCCGCCTTCTTATTAACATTATGGTCAGTTTTATCGCAGCCAAATGTCCGTGTGTCTTTGAATACAAGAAACAGCCAAACTGCAACACATAAAATATACGAGCTGCACAGAGACTGAGCAGAAACATTGCCCTTCATGTGTGTCCAAGCAGGAGTTTACTTCTCTCCGATTTTCACTGTTCATATCCCTGGCTGCGGATATGAGCGGCAAGCGCCCAACTTTCAAGTCCACTCCAATGAACTGTAAGGGTGTAAAGAGAGGTTAAGTAACCAGGCTGAGGCAGCAGTAAGAGAAATGTCCCTCTTACTGCTACTTTACCTCTCTACACTAACACCAATAGTCCTATAATGATATTTAGGTGACCCACTGACACCCAGTTTAAGTGATTGTGAAAACATACAATTGTTCATCATTGATACTTTGTATCAATGGCAACAGCTGCATTTTAGCTAACAGTGCAAATAAAAACAGACTGTTTTCATTATTATTTGTTGCCAGGTGTCTTGCAGTAATTACTAAATACAATTAATGACCCTGGTCATTGTGCTGCAGGTATTATCTACTGCCAAAATAAATTAATCAACACTGGAGTACATGCATTGAAGCATTAGGTGGTTGGGATGAGGCCAATATTTCATAAGCTGTGAAGAATACATCCAGGCAAAGGCAAACATGTTGTAAATAGGATGCTATTACAGATGCACATCACACCTCTTGCAAACACATGATTTATGTATCCTCTTAACTCAAAAGCCACCCTTCAACTTGCACTGTTGGAGTATGCAAATCAGACATGGCTGTAAGTCGCCATTATGTATACTTCTATTAACTGTGAACTATCTACATATTCATTCCTCACCGGAGATAAATGATTTAGAGTTTTACAGTTGGAGAATAAGCAGATCCCTCGAAATAGAATACATGGTGGAGGATTAAGCAGCAGTGATATCGCTACATGCAGGCAAACAAAAACTGTCACTTCTGCTTATTGTTTATAATGTATAATGGTCATATAATGATTTTAGAAGATTACTGGGAAAGCCTGCTTGACATCAAATATTTTCTAAACATGTAATGTGCTTTGTGTTCTTGTGAATACCAAGACAAATGACAAAATCAAGGTAATTACTGCAGCACATAAACAATATATCACTGTTATGTAGTGGTACCACTCAAGTGACAGTAGCAAAGCTCAAATAGTTTTATTGTAATTTCCCATGATTCTGAAAAGAAAGGAAGAGGGGGAATGAGCTCAAGTGACTTCAGTGACCAGTGAAATTTGTTTTCCTCTTGAAGTAGTCTGGCTTGCCTCAAGCAGACAGAGCTGGTTTGAGTCTGACATTCCACCTCAAAACCTGTTCCAGCAGGCTTCTCTTTAAGCGCCGCTTCTCCTCAAGGCAGATTCAATTATTCAGTTTCAAATAAATTACTACATAATACATCCATGTCCTTCTATGGGCCAGTGCACCCTCAAATAATGTCTGGTATATTCTGCATTTTTACATCCCAGACATACCTAGAATATATTTTATATTTCATTATAGATGATGTTTATTCCAAAGTAGAGATAAGATAGTAAAATACACCTTATTAAAATAACTAAGGTTCATAAAAGAGATGCCAGGGGAGCTGTGGCTGTCAGATAGTTACAGAGCAGAAATACTCCTGTAGCCAGGCTTAATGGAAGCTTGCATAAACAACAAAACAAGACAGTGGTTGAGGCGGTGGTGATGAAATACAAGATATAAAAGATTTTCCATGTCCACCATCCCTCCCCCATCCATGGAGCAAACCTGTGGTGTCATCATATGGGGCTAACATGCTTAACTTGCCCCCCCATGGAGCCACTCACCACACTGCAGCCTCACAGACTGCAGGGGCCCTGAGATGAAGCCTCACAGGCCTGAGTCCAAACCAAATCCTCACCCCCTGTCCCCAAACATGTCAAGTTAATTTAAGCCATTTGTGTGAGTATTAAAATTATGGTAATGGATTGAATTTTTCTCCTCAGAGAGGCTAACTGGGCTTTTTTTGTTGTTGCAGAAACCAAATATTTCCAAACATCGTCTGAAAAGCTATGGTTAAATTTGGAATTGGGTCCCTATCTGGTAAGTATGGCCCTTGGCCCTGGCTCTTGGTGTCAGCTCGCTTGCTCAGGGCCTAATGAGTCCCAGCATTTTGTCAGGCAGGGTGGCTTGGCTCTGCATCCTGGAAAGCATTGCTGATGGACCACACAGAAAATATTAAGGCCACAATAACACTAGGACACGAACTAATGCATAGCTCTCAACAGATATGGCATGAATGTGCAGGGCATACTGCTGGACAACACCAAGGCTGTTATTCCTGATAAGTTTTTTTTAGGGAAGTTTTCTTTTAACCCAATGGATTATAAAAGGTAAAAGATAATGGAAGCTAAAACCGCTAAAACTCTTTTCTTTACTAATATACATCAAAATGTGCTGTAAGTTATATTGAAATAAATCTACTGTATATATAAAATACTTCAAATAATATACAATTCAATGTATATGGTAATTCATAAAGTAGTTATATTTTCCCACCCTCAAACAAGCTATTAAAAATAATCAAATTCAATCAAATACTATTGAGACTTCTTAGATGCCACAAACTAACATTTGAAAGAGAGCTACAAACAAAAATCTCCATGGATGTAGGAGGTGCAGAGCTTAGTGCATTTTGAGACCATTTGGGGTCTCTGAACAGGGAAACTGCAGGCTTTTTAGAAATATGAAACCAGCATCAGTAGCCCTTCAGCGACTGTGTTCAAGAGGGCAGCTGAAGAGACTGCCTCTCATAGTTCACTGATCTCTAAAGAGCTTGGGAAGCATAGTGTTTGCTCATGGCCTTTTGCCCCATGTACATTAGCAAGTATAGTATGCTTGGTAATAACCTCTGATGCTCACTATTCAGCAGCATTCGAGCAAAGATATCACTGCCACCGAAACCCAATAAGGAAAGCATAAAAGCTGCAGTGGGAATAGCAGTAGATTCATTCTGCACTGTTGGTAAAGATAAATAATTCAAACTAAAAAGAGAACTAATCCATCTTTATTGTCCTTAGAAAAAGATGTCACAACGTTTCAGAGGGAAAACTCTAGTTTTCCCACAGATGGTATTCACTTGTACTGCAGAAAGTAAACACCAACGTCTATTTGTCCAGATAGTAGCAATGTTTTTCAGTAGCTCACTAAATAACTTGGCTACAGAAATAAAATTAGAAAAGAAATCAGTATTAAATAGAAATTCCAAACTTTATAGTTACAAATTATTTACAGCTGTTACTTTGAAAGCGCCTGATGGCAAAAATTGGCCTCAATCTGCTTTGTCTTAGAAGAAGAAAATGAATCCTATCCTCCTCTCACTGAAAACAGCTTCATCATCTCGATATCAAAGCTGCTCACAGCCAACCAACTCAAGGTAGATCAACCATTCTGTCAACTCTTTTGCAATCTAGCCTGTTACCTTTGATACGCTAATAAACATGGCCAGGACATCCTGAACCCACTATGATCAATGACAGACTGGATTGTTAAATGACTGAGTTAAACCAAGCTTGCTTCGGTGCCACCTCAGAACAATAACAGACTGCGGGCCGCGGGTAAGACTTGGATGCGGCTGTTGTCTCCAACAGGCAAACATAATCTAAGTTTGGTCCTGCTGTCATTTTACTGCCGCTCTCGCCACTTCAGCATGACTACTTGAAAAGGAAAAAAAAAAAAAAAAAGATGCTACCGCCTTGATAAGCATGCTGCACACAGCTACCAGTGTGCACCACTTATGTGGATGTAACATATTAGCTATGATAGGCTGCATTTCTTAGAGCAACGCTGAGGGAGATGATGATGCAAATGACAGTTTCAAGTGCAAAAAAAACAAACACGAAAAAAAAAGAACAACAAGTATGTTGTGAAAAGGTTAAAAGTGGAGTCTAAAGGTTACAAAATATGCCTACCAGCACCTCTAAAGCTCACTACTTAACATGTAATAGTTTGTTTGTTTAAGCCATGCAAAGTGTAAAAACGATATGTTGTAGCTTTGCAGGGGGTTATGTACCAGACAAAGCTAAGCTAAGCTAACTGGCTGCTGGCAGTAGCTTCATGTTTAATGTACACATATAAGAGATGGAACAATCTTCTAATATAACTCTCAGCAAGAAAAATAGTAAGCGTAGTGCTTTACGTTTATGTGCTAAATGCAGTGCAACAACATTATGCACTCCATGAGCAGGCTCTTACTGAGGCTCTTACAATATTCTAATGGCTAAGTGCCATCTAAAACTCACAAAAAAATTATTATTCTTCTTTCAGCATTTCCACTGCAGACATGCAGATATTAAAGTGATGCAAATTATTGCAGATTTTTCCCTCAAACCATCAAGATTTTTTAACCAAAAATACAAATTGCTTCCATGTGCTAGGATCTCACACTCTTTTAATTGAGTTTGAGATCTTAGTGTGTGGATGCTGTGCTTTGTTACTATGTGTGTACGGTCATTGTCTTTCCAGCACCTAAAAATGAGCCAGGTGAGTGGTGGACAAGAAAGATATGATGAAAAGATCTTCTACCGTACTGCTTATGCTCAACATTGCATGTTTGCTCATTTTTGAATGGGCGTTGACCTCAGCATTTGTATTACAGGTATACTATATGCAGAATCAATGCACAAGACTCAAAGTAGCCTATGAAAGAGATTGTAATCTCTGTACATTGGGTAAAAATCTGCTTCAGCTAGTCTTTGAAATGTGACTACAAAAAATACCTTTTTTTAAACTCGAAAAAAAGGATGAGAAAATGGAGTTCATTGTCTAGCAAAGGCAAAAAAAAACAAATCATGCACAATTGCTCTTCGTTTTCATTTTGATTGGGGGCGGGTTGGTCTAGATTGGCCTTATAATACCCACTGCTCCACCAGAATCAGCGTAATTGCCGGCTACATCCACACATCAATAGTTTGCTTTGGTGAGCGGGTGCAGATAAACACAAGCATGTAAATTCTTAAAAGGAGACAGAGGAAATGGCTCTTTCTCATCCAAGCTGCTGCCTTCCAGCAGCCAAGGCACCATTATGATTATCTGAATGTTGTTACATGAAGAAAAAAAATGAGGACCTGGCTTTCTGCGGTCATGTTTGTTGGGGAGCCCGGCACAGCATGGACTCTTTAAACTACAGTCCATCACCAGAGGCAAAAGCAGTGGATCACAACTTTATCCAAGTACAAGAACATACTGTACAGCATGCCATGAGTCCTACGCTCTTTTCCTGTATTTACAGCCCAGCATACACTCCAATGAGATTATGAAACCCTTACCCTGCGAAAGATCGCTCTTTTTGGTGAAATAAAAAAATGTAAACGGCCTAGAGCTACAGTAGTGTAATTTGCTGACCATAACAACAGGAGTCGTTTTTCGCTTGGCCTTTACTAATAGGATAAATGCCTCTGGGTAATTTCAAAATGAATTCCTCAGGCCAAAGCGCTTCCCCAGGCCAATCTTAATCATGTTTGATATAGAAGGATTATCCCTGATTGAGTTTATTGCAAAGGAGCTTGTGACAAACTGGAGAAACCACAATACTTCCACAGAGGTACTGCTTGCCTGACAATGAGGCTGTGTACACACCTCTTTATATAGCTGCTGATGCTGCAGCATAATCATCCACCTACAGTGACTGGTTATTCTAAATATGCAGAGAAAATTCTCTGTCATATGCAGCAGATGAGCCGGGAAGACCCCTGCTAAATGGCCCCAGCTCTGAGGCAAATGCATTGTCTTACCTCATGAGTGCAGAGCTCCCTGCCTGTTCAGGGAGGACTAGGACTAAAGCCCTTAATCCCCGCCTTGATTCACGACAGCCTGCCAGGTTTTCAAATGTCATCAGTGGGGAAGTGTGTCCTGCTCCTGCCCCACATGTTCGGCTCATTAATACTATAACAACACCAGGGTACATCAATTTAGGAATAGGAACACATACAGTCAAGCCGGGTGGCTGTACATCTATTTATATATAGTAACACGCTCATGCCGGGGCTCGTAAACAGGCGTCATTGCCAAGACCAGTGAGGATTGACAAGTGTGCTGTTGGGTATGAGACTTGATAAAAAAAATCGTACTAAATATGGACTCCAGATTAAATGCGATAACACTATGATTATTCTTTCGTCAACACCTCCTCACTTGCCAGATAGTAAAAGACACTGCTTGTCATGGACGAGTGGCAGCATTTGGAAATGGATTGATTCAGTATAGTCATAAACCTTTTGCGAGGAAAAGGCACAGTGTCCCTCACAACCAGTGCTCTATCCACATCACAAGGGTTCCAGCGCTTCACAGTTACAACCCATGGGATTTGTGATGAGTAATGCTTTGTTGTCTGAGTAAGCCTCTGCATGGAGTAGACTACAAGTTAAACACATCTATAGACCATAATAATAACATTTCATCATACACGCAGTGTGCACAACTAAGACACAATAAGACATTTTTGCAAATGCAATCTGTGCTCTTCCGATATTACTGGAATTGTTTGGTTGGTTTTTTTTAAAGAATGCAACCATAAATTCAAATATATATTGTAAAGGTAAACCCACATAACACGAACTAATATAAGTTTAACAATGTGCTTTATATTGCACAGTAGTTTATTTATAATTAAAGACTTTATGACAAATATTTAGTGTTTTGCCTCCTTTACTGATTTAAGTCAAATACGAGGCGTTGTCGATACGTTTTTTTTTAAATGTAGCTGTGGCAGTCACCATCTGTTTGTCCTGGGTTGCTGGCTTTTACATGGACCACTACTTCACTATTTTCCTGACCATTTCAATTTTTGTCACAAGCTCTGAGACGTGAAGTTAGTTTTTTCTTTCTTGCAGGAGCGCTTGCGCACAACGTGAGCAGCACACACCATTTGGTAGGCTATGGTCCTCGGCTACGGGGTGGCTGTGAAACTGATGATCCTCCTCTCATTCATCCACGACAGGACAAGTGCCCCTGTGCTGTCTAAACTCCTGCCCGAGACAAAGCACGTCAAAATGAAGCGTACATAGAGTCAGCGTGGCGGCTTCTTCCACCTACGCCGGCTGAGCGCTTACCTCCCCGGCCGCTCGCTGCTCCTGTCCCCCGGCGTTTGTCCTTGTTTCGCTACGACGCTGCTTATGTACGAATGCTGTCTTTATCCCGCAAAGACTGCTGTTGCATTTTACAGCAAAATGAACAACACTGTGCGCTGGTAGCGGCTGAGTGCTGGTCGGTAAGTGGCCTGTCTGTGCACCGCTCCGCACCAAGTGGAGTGGACAGGACTTGGCAGACGCGTCTTGCTGTGCTCCCTGTGCGGCGGCGGATCTGAGATGTAAGCGACTGCTTGGACGGGCTGGCACACCGTGTGGCCACTTTTCTCCCGATGCCGCTCCTCCCCTTTCACTTTGTTTTGCTCACACAAGCCCTGCAGCGCCCCCCACCACTCGCTGTTAGCAATTGCATGTACCCACAGAGCCGTATTCGCCCTACAGCATCAGTACGGACAATAAAGTCGTTCTCGTACGAGGTTCCTGGGATCAGCACGGGCC
The DNA here is from genome assembly GCF_014851395.1 of Micropterus salmoides. Classification (NCBI taxonomy): domain Eukaryota; kingdom Metazoa; phylum Chordata; class Actinopteri; order Centrarchiformes; family Centrarchidae; genus Micropterus; species Micropterus salmoides. The sequence goes on from NW_024040928.1 coordinate 9,479,152, forward strand.
ACTGAGGGAGTTCAAGAGGTTCAGGCAGGTCCAGACTTTGGTTTGGTTTTTGTTTAATTCTCTGGATGTACAAGAAGAGAATGACCAGTTACATTTATTTGTAACATCCACCTGCAGTGAAAAATATATGTATTTTGTGTATGAATAAGTGCTTAAGAAAAAAAAAGCACATAAGGCTTTCCATAGGTCAGATTCTCACCAAAAGGGCCACTACCACTGGTTCTTTTTCCGTTCTTGGTCCCGCAGTACCCAGAAGACTGCTGTTTCCATCGTACCTGGTAGTTAAATACTGGTAATTACATTCACTTTGCATCCAGGTTGTAAATCAGCCTCTGATTAGATGGCTAGAATGAAAATCAACAGGGCTCGGCTTTCTTTCTCTCTGCCTTGATCCAAAAAGCCTAAAAGGAATGTCCTTTTTGCTCGCGTAAACACATTTCCATGAACACAATGAGAAACGTGCAAATTATATGAAGTCAGGAATGAGACAACCACAGTGGTCAGACAGTATAGGCTTTGGGAAAACCCCAGTTGTTAACAATAAAATCAGTGATGGCTGAATTTAATTTAGCTGGAGTGAGGGGGGTTAGATAATTTGACCAGCTCTTATCTTGTCTGCCTCTTAAGACTACCTACTTGCAGGACAATTAACTAAAGAATTAACCACATTGGACCCTTAAATACGGTCCAGATCTTCACAACACCTTCAAAAGTGTTGTCGTTGTTGCCTAACAGAGATATTTGAGCTGTCTGTGTCTCATAAGGTAGAATCCATTAGAGTTGGGTTTACTGTGGCAATGCTCCTTTACTGCCCCCACACAGGTGTTTTCGCTTGATTAGTCCTCCCCTCTGGACTGCTTGGGAGTATACAAACTGTTTGATTGACATTTCTATCAATCACTTGCTGGGGGGGGTCACAATTTCTTTTAGTGCGTGGCGTTTTGTGACGTCATGTTTTAGACAGGATAGCCCGGGTCTAATCATCCTTAAGTGAAAACAGGTGTTGACACTTACAACATAAGTATAATACAGTGTAATAACACAGTGTAATAAGTTTAATTATGCAATTACTGGCACCGGTGTGAGTAATAAAATTAATGATGGCTGAATTTAATGAAGCTGCTTCCGTTTCAGGGTCGTGGTATTGTGCATGCTGGCTCACTGTCACACTGTCATGGCTTACTGGGACACTAGAATGAAGCGCCATTGTTAATGTTATTAGTAACACCTGTGATTTTCCTACTATGACAAATGAAAATGTTACTGTGAAAAAGGCTCATGTTATGTTATGTAATGTTAATTGTCGGGAAAAAATGTAATTTTGTTATGAAACATATCCAAGGCTGAGTTAGGTTACAAGCTACTTGGTTTTATTTTTTGATTATATACCACAAGGCTGTATAGGAAGACTCACACATGCAAAATGGTTGTTCCCTAAAGTATTATAAATGTGCTCATTTACAGCTTTTTGTTTATTTGTACTTTGCACAGAATGACATGAGGTATTACTACTATTCTGTTTTTGCATTACAATTGCATAGCTGCTCTTTTGCAACACTGATCATCCTTAATCAAGTTCTGCTTGGGAAAGTATGGATCCATAGGCAGGAATACACAGTGGTGGAAAACTCTATTACATCTAGATACTATCTTTATTGCAACTCATACATTATTAAGTAAAAGTATTTAAGTATCATCAGAAAATATTTACCAAAAGTAAAGTATGTATCAAAAGTACTGATCATGTAGGGTGGACCCTGTCAGTGGTATATATTTATATTTTTATAGCTTTGTTACTGTTCCATTACACTTATACACTAAAACATTTTTGGTCAAGTTAAAGAAAATTCTACTTATTATACAATTTTTTTGTTTAATCAATGGATCATATTTTCAAGCCACTCATGCACCCTTGGGTTTGTTGTGCCTATTAATAAATAAAGTAAAGTACTTTCTCTTAACTATAGCAGAGTGTAAATACTATGTCCACCAGCATTCAAGTTAAGTATGCACTCCAAAATGCTTGGGTAAAATACTTGAGTGCTCTCCGCTCCCGAGACAGCCAGCGTTTCAGGTTTCATCAAAATGTCACACTTGGCAGAGTAGATAGTGGGCCATATCAGGGGTCAAATTCTATTTTGCAGTCATTTCAGAAGTCTTTCAGCTGTGCCTTTCAGCCATGGCAGCATGTGAGATGGTGTGCAACGGTGTGTACTAATTTGTGGTAGAGCCCAGTGGGCCTAATCTGAGCCAGCAGGTACTAGTTTGAATTAAAATGACTTTTACATTGTACAAATAAAGCTTCATATTGGAGATCTTGGTTTTGTGAAATGACTCTCCCAAAGGTAAATGAGTATTATGTTCAGTGATGAGCCAGCTCAGTTTGATGATAGGCTTATGTTCAATGGCATGACCCAGAAATCAGCTAGAGGGTGAGGCAGACAGTGGCAAAACATAAATGAGAACTGTAATTAGGTACAAATTGAGGTATGTGTACTGTTCATGGCTCTTCTACTTCTATTCCATTTCAGAGGGAAATATTACTTAAACTTCACTACTACAATTATATGACAGCTATAGTTGATAGTTACTTTACATATCAATATTTGACATGCAAAACATTTGAAGAATTACTGATGAATGCATTGTGTAATATGTAAGTACCCAACAGAATTTTAAAAAATTGCATAAACCATTAGTCAACAATCTAGTTGATTAGGCCAATTATCAACTATCAAAAGATTAATCAACAATCTGTTTTGATAACAGATTAATCATTTGAGTAATTTCTCACGCAAAAAGGCCAAACATTTCATGGTTTAAGATGTGTTCAAAATGCAATATAAAATAGTTAAAAATGTGCTTCACTTCAACCAACTCCAAAAGAAAAATGCTGCTTAAACATTAATGCATGAAAAATGTATGAATGTCATACATCATTACATATACTATACACACTCACATGGGGCATTTCTCTGCATTGAGTGCTTTTACCTTTGGTAATTTCTGATAATACTTTTGTATTTTTACTTAAGTAACATTTTCAATGGAATAGGACTTTTTGTAATGCACAGTTTATGGCAGCCTTGATAAATATGCAATACAAATACACGATCTGTAAGAAGCACAGAGCAACAGTGGGCTATTGTTGTTTGATAATTAGCACCATTTTAGTCTTTTAATGTTTTGCAATAGAAGAGGTTTGGTAATGGAAAAGATTGGAATCTACAAAAACCTTATTTTGATTTTAAAGTGACAAATGTAAAGTCACTGAAGTTATATTGTACGGCAATTTGGGAATAAACTTGTTGCTAGTGAATGTGTTACTATTTTAACCGTTTTGGAAAATACATCTCTGAGGGTATAATTAAAAATACTACACTTTTTATAATTCTGTTTATGTAGGCTGAAACTTGTTTTGCTAGCTTTCACAGGTTATTTTCGCAATTACATACCTAGAGTGCCAGTGATTCCGCAGGGCAGCCTGTTACTCGTGCCCTTTACTGTACCCTATATGTGACAAAATCTGGAACCTGTAAACAACAGTAATTGGGCTCAGGGGGCAGTGGGCAAAAACAAACTGCATCTATAATTTCATCTTGCAGTTTGTGGATTTATTTTCTGTATAATACAGAAGAACAGCATGAGAGTAGACCATAAATTGAAAACTAAAAAAAACAGCCCCTATGCCCTCCATGCAGGAGTTTTATGTATCTCACTCCAACAGAGTTTCTTTAAACAAGGAGTTAGACAACTGCAAGAGGCTAGATGTGAAAACTGGGAAATGTGGGAACCTCTTCTGTTTTCAGCTGATTGCTTCATTCACTTCCACAGACTATCGATCAACTTCCATCTATCTATTATTTACTTTAGGCTATATATCACTCTAGTTGTACTTTACACTTTGACATCAATGCTACCAGCAGTGCCACGGCTTCTGCTCCAGTGCTTTTATGGTCAGTGTATATCACTGTCAAACAGTGTGTCTTGACTGTAACATTTCTATGATACTAGTAGTTTGTACTGGGCCAAGTGTGTAAGTTCCACATTGTATAAGTGCCTTTATGTGTGTGTGCCCCAACAAAACAAGCTAAAGTTTTTGTGCAGTCTTTGCATTTTTACGTGACACTGAATGAATGCCTGACAGGAAGTGAAATGGAGAAATGCTAAATCTATGGGTGTTCCAGGCTAGAGTTTAATAAATGAACCTCAATTCAGGTCTCTTGAAATATTTTTATATTAACAACTTGGTAAATGTACAGCCAAGAGTTTTTAGGACCTGATGTATCTACCGTATAACTTCTGTAACCTCTCCCTGTGAGAAGGGACAAGGTTTAAAATTGACAACATCAATACCCAGGATATAGTAAATGGTTTTAAACATTGGAGGACAACAAGCAGGGTCATCTAGTTTTATTTACAAAAAAGAGAACAGTGAAAATGTTTTTTTCATAATCTCTTTGTATAAAATTCTTCATGGTGAATGTTAAAAGCTTTTGCAGATATGATGTATTTCCCTCTTGTCTTTAGCAGCCATGCCAGAATATAAAATAGACCCCACCCTGGTGTTGGAAACTCATGTGTTTTAACTAGAATTACTGAAAAGAGGAGAGTCAACACATCAATGCTACTAGGAGGAAATGAAGCAGACAGTGAGTCTGTGTTTATCCATTATGAAATCCATATCTGTCTAGAAATGAAACAGCATAGGTTCAGTCTCCACTTCTTCTTTTGCAAATCATGGTCTGACCACCAAAGAATTTGCCTTTTTAAATGATTAATTAGCTGCCACGATTCTCTGATCAGCCTTGGAAAATCAATTAATGTTAGCATCTCGACAGGACACATTCAGGGCATCTTCAAATAGGGATTCACAGCAAAAATAAGCACATCCAGTCAAGCAAAATTTATATTCAGCATGACTCTGCGCCCGTGAAGAGATTGGTGCAGCAATGCCAAGTTTCAGAAATGCAAATGTTGTTAAAAGTGAGCCTTTGGGTGGAGGTACTTGGCCTGCGTTAAATCATAATGACATTTATGCTGCTCACCCTCTGAAACTATCAAAGTATTTCTTGCCTTGTCTTTGTTTAAGACAGACTTTTTGATGTAAAATATTTCTCCTGTCTAACAGGATGTTCCTTATCGTTGTGCTTGTCAGTGAACACAGGTGGTTAGTATGTGGTTGATTGGCTGCCATTCTTGCAGTGATGTTCAAGTGGCTTTTTGTATGGATGGGATGTGAATTAAATTGCCAGTCCTATGACAATAAACCCTGCAAATTGATCACAACGTCCTTAATGCTGGCAGGTTTTGCAGTTTGAAGTGTAACTTGAGAGCAGCTAGAATTGTGTTGTCACATTCCTCCTTCACCATGGATGCCTGGAAACCAAAACAATTAACAGCGCTATTTCTGTTGGAGATGACCACAAACTCACACTCTTACTGCCGCAGGTGGCAAAAGGCTCTCTTCCAATTAACAAGTCTAATTACATCACATCTCGGCAGAGTTGTCTAGCATTCATTGTGTCTGATTGTTGGTGTGTGTGGGTGCCTTGTCTTTGTACTACTGTGAATTTAAAAACAGCAGAATCATCTGTGGGGTCAAGGGAAAAATACTTAATTTCTTACTTGGCTTGATAATTGGCAGCAGTTAAATACTAAAATTGAACATTTAACAGGCTATATTGTACATTTGAGATTTAAAAGGCAACAACTGCTGTATTGTGAGCAGCTTGGTACTCACATAGCAATGCAGATTTATTTGCATGACATTTCCATAAATAAATGGTGTGTAAACTGGCCACATTGGGAAAATAAAATGTGCTGCCATTAACAAATCAATTTAAAGTAGCTATAATCAGTATTTTTAAAATAACAGTAGATAAAATGACTATGTGTAATGTGAAAGGGGTCCCTCATAGTGATGAAAGCACAGATAATTATCACATACTCCGTCCAAAAACCCACTGCATGCTACCTGCCAAGCATCAAATGGCAGAAAGACAATTAGCGACTAGTTAATCGAAAATTAGCATCTAGCTGATGACCATGGCGAAGTATTTAGCAGCTGAAGAGCCAGATATTTCCCTCAGGTGTTTGTGGAGACTAAGACCAGAGCTAAAGGGAGAGTAAATGTTAAACTTACATTTGTCAGGTGGGCAGAAACACAACTTCAACTGAGTGCTAATGCTGCACAGTGTTTGTTAGATGAGTAAATAGGCAACTGTTTACTTATATGTTAACAATGTCAACTTAAAGGTGATACTATGACAGTGTGATAGTTCACAGCTTGCTGGCCAAAAAAAAAAGAAAAAGAAAACAGTTCAAGAAAATGTGCGTTTAGTTGGCTGGTGGCAATTTCTATCTGTGAAATGGATTCCTTCTAATTTGTAAAAGCTATATTCTCAGGCCAAACGTGATTTATCACATCACATATTTGGCTGTTTAACTTAACATGGGTTTGGACCGATCAAGGTTTGCATTTTTAATGTGTATACCAAATATTCAATTATGTGAAAAAATAGCCCTTAGCCATTTGCAGGCATCCATGGTGTCTCCTGACTGCATTACTGAAAGACCTAAACTCAGTCTGAACAAAAACTAGACACTGCACACTTCAGAGGTTTTATCTAAAAAGAGGAGTCCATGTTGTTCTCTCCTTTCTCCCGCTTCTCTTGTACCTCAGTAAGGAACAAAACAACCTGTTTCACCCAATTATCTCTCCCACAGGGCACAGTCAGACAATTTGGCTCAGTCAAGACTCTGATTCATTGAGCCAGATGATTTAAAGCTTTTGGGGGCCACACGTCAGCCCACTAGGACTGAAACTGCTGATTCTCACTTGATATTTAGAAGCGTAAGTTGCTCAAATAAAGGTTGCAGAGACAAAAATAGCATGTTGTTTCTAGTCTTCCTCATCTGTCGCCCTGTGAAAACCATATTTCTGAGGAATAAAAAAATGTTGTAAAGCATAAAGTGACATCTACCCTATTCTGACAGGTGAGGTGTTTTGTTGTGAAACATCTATTTTATAAAATATATCTTATAGAATTAATATATGTACTTACAAAAGCCAGTAGATGGGGTTACAGACATCTTAGTAACTAATAAGGATGACCAGCAGTGAGAAAAAATCACTGTACTTGACAAACAGGTAATTATCACAAACATTATGGCCCTGCTATACTGGTTCACACATGGCCTGGAGTCTCAGCGGACAGCATTTCCAATAATTACTGTGTGAGGTTCAGTGTTCAGGCACATAAAAAAGCCAAAGCTTCATCTGATGCCTGCATTCAGTACACTGTGGCTGTGCTTATAAGAGCAACGTACCATGTACCAGCCACAGATGGCACGACCACTGAAACAGTTCACTGTATCTTTTTGCCACATTAAGCCATTTGTGGAGAAAACAATGACAAATGAGCTGGAAAAAATGCTGTGACCCTGTAAGAAAATGTTCTGTTATCTCTCATCTGCTCCAGTCCATCCTTGCCCATACACTGTTTAAAGCCATTAATGGTTGATCAATGCATCAAGTCACTCTGGATTGTTGCAATTAGAAAACAATGCCCCCAAAAGCTATTTTAAGTCATGCGCTATCAGTGGAAACAGCAACAGAGAGGATAATTGGGTATTGACAAAAGAGTGTGAAAAGCAAGGACAGCATGCAAGACCACTCTCCAATTTACTCTGTCATCTTGAGGCTCTGATTATGCAGTTTACTGACCAGATAATTGAGGCAACGCTTGATAAAAACAAACATTTTAGGGTGAAGCGTCAAATACAAGTAAAAATTATTCCAAACATTTAATTGGGATGATGCTTCCCTATTTTCTGCAAGTGCTTGTAAGGCCTGACACACTTCCTGGTTCCCTGGAGTTAAATGTAGTTATTCATTGGACTGAGGAATTTTTAAAAGCATAGGGGGTTTTCATGCTTCCTTGGGTGTAAACTGATACTAAACGGCTTGTTAAAAGTTAATTACCAGATTAACGTCATCATGGTTTTAGCCACACAAGCATTAAAATGACAGTGACCAGTCCATGTCCTAGTATTAGTATTTCAGTGATACTGTATGTTTTGTAGCCATGGGGGTTTAAGGCAGTGAAAACCTAATTCATAAATCAGCCTCGTATTATGAGTGATCTAGTCATTTCTGAAGACAAAGTAATCTACCAAATTTGGTTGTCTCACAGAAGAGATTTGTGTTTTTCTGTGGGCTTTTCTCGCTAGTTTGAAGTGAGATGGGTTTGGTTGGAAAAAAATGTACTTCGATCCAACAAAACAAGGATTGTTGACAGTTGTTGGGTTGTTTGCTTATTTTGTCAGGCCACTGTCACTGTCGGTCAAATCTGATTAAACCACACCAACACAGTTTTTGACCAATTCACTTTTAGCAAATAATTACAATAACTATTCAAATTCAAAACTTCAACTTTCGGTGTTACTTATTAAATCATTAAAAGTTAATATTGTCAAAACGTAGGATTTGACACCAGGTTTTTGGAGGCTTTTAAAAGATTGCATAATGCAGCACAATTTTAGCTGGGATTTAACCCTTAGCAGTCAATGGTGCTCTTCATTGCAGCAATAAACCTCTGCCAGAAGAGATATAAGATTGAAAATTTGTATATATATATATATATATATATATATATATATATATATAGTATCTCACAAAAGTGAGTACACCCCTCAATGTAAAGTAGTGAGTTTACAGCTTGTATAACAGTGTAAATTTGCTGTCCCGTCAAAATATCACATCACACAACCATTAATGTCTAAACCACTGGGAACAAAAGTGAATACACCCCTAAGTGAAAATGTCCAAATTGGGCCCAGTTAGCCATTTTCCCTCCCAGTTGTCATGTGACTCGTTGGTGTTACAAGGTCTCAGTGTGAATGGAGAGCAGGTGTGTTAAATTTGGTGTTATCACTCTCACACTCCCTCATACTGGTCACTGGAAGTTCAACATGGCACCTCATGGCAAAGAACTCTCTGAGGATCTGAAAAAAAGATAGATAAGATACATAAAGATGGCTTATGCTATAAGAAGATTTCCAAGACCCTGAAACTGAGCTGCAGCACGGTGGCCACAACCATACAGCGGCTGAACAGGACATGTTCCACTCAGAACAGGCCTCGCCATGTCCTGTGGTCTGATGAGACCAAGATAAACTTATTTGGTTCAGATGGTGTCAAACATGTGTGGCAGTTACCAGGTGAGGAGTACAAAGACAAGTGTCTCTTAATTGCAGTCAAGCATGGTGGTGGGAGTGTCATGGTCTGGGACTGCATGAGTGCTGCCGGCACTGGGGAGCTACAGTTCATTGAGGGAACCATGAATGCCAACATATACTGTGACATACTGAAGCAGAGCATGATCCTTCGGAGACTGGGTCGCAGGGCAGTATTCCAACATGATAACGATCCCAAACACATCTCCAAGACGACCACTGCCTCGTTAAAGAAGCTGAGTGTAAAGGTGATGGACTGGCCAAGCATGTCTCCAGACCTAAACCCTATTGAGCATCTGTAGGGCATCCTCAAACGGAAGGTTTCTATCTAGACTAGAATCACAAGGTCTCTAACATCCACCAGCTCCGTGACGTTGTCATGGAGGAGTGGAAGAGGACTCCAGTGGCAACCTGTGAAGCTCTGGTGAACTCCATGCCCAAGAGATTTAAGGCAGAGCTGGAAAATAATGGTGGCCACACAAAATATTGACTCTTTGGGCCCAATTTTGACATTTTCACTTAGGGGTGTACTCACTTTTGTTGCCAGCGGTTTAGACATTAATGGCTGTGTGATGTGTTATTTTGAGGGGACAGCAAATTTACACTGTTATAAAAGCTGTACGCTCACTACTTTACATTGTAGCAAAGTGTTATTTCTTCAGTGTTGTCTCATGAAAAGATTTAATCAAATATTTACAAAAATGTGAGGGGTGTACTCACTTTTTGTCAGATACAACCTCCCAAATTTGTATAAAAAAGATCAGAAAGTTCAAAATATAACGTGAAACTAAGTGTTCAAAACTTCTAGGAATCTGTCATGAAAACTATACATATCTCTTTTTACAGCTTCCACTCAAAAGCTCTGTTGCTGAGCACCATCTAGTGTTGAAAGCAATTATCTCAAGAGGAACATAATCTGTTCTTACTGTATGAGCACTGTAGAGATCTGTATGATACCATCACAGTGTTCTTTATGCAATGACATGTAAATGAGATCTTAACTCCATGATTTCGAATATGTTTCTATTTTAATTATACAAATGATATATCCACTATTAAAGGAATTGTGACATCTGCCCTCATAGATGGTTACAGGCATGCTGGCAAGAATGTATACTTACAAACTAAAGTAAAATGTTATATAGAAAATAAAATTACAGTTTCAAAATAAAAATACAGCTATATGTTACTTTTTGAGCATTTGTAGTATACTTCACATGTGACTCACATATCCACCTGACTGAGTCCCAGGCTTCTCTACGTCTCTGTTGCTCAGTGGGTTTTGAAACCCAGAGACAGAAGAAGCCTCATGGCTGGGTGGAAGACAACAGAGGCCATCTGTTGTCTGTGTGTTTTCTTTGGTGCCCTGCCACAAAAGTCTGCTGCCAGTACACCCAAGGGCACCCATGTGCAGAGCGCTGCGCCTGGGGACCAGCTCCCTGAAGCACCTTTACAGCCTACTGGCTCCGTGGAGGGATGCCTGTATTCTGCCAAAGCCCAGACACAATAACAGCGGTGTTAGAAAAGGGCTTTGTTGTAGCAGGATCGTTACACAACCATGCCATTAACCTTAATTGGAGCAGCTTGGTGGAACACAGAAAAACTTTCAGCGCTCTGAGACCGCAATGTTGCTCCCCTGAGTTACATAAAATCGAAACTGATCTCAGGCTGAGTTAATTGAATTGCAGAATACTTACATTACTGCGGAGGAACTGAGGAGTAATTGAGGAGTAAGTGCTATATAGTAAGACATAATTCTCTACTTCCATGCTTTGACAGAATACTAAGGCCATTACGTAAACACAGAAACATTACCATCCTTCAGGGTGAAAACACAATTCTCATATTAGTGATTGGGCGTAGCCCAGGAAACACTCACACAGGAAGAGACATACAGTAAGGGACATGGGAATAGCTCACTTAAAAGCTGCTCTCAAAATACTTTTGTTTGTTCACCTTTTAAATATGCTAATTTAGCCTCAAGGCTGAATAAACATTGTGATATGAGCATCATCTACAGTACAGTATCACATGTCTAGATACCTTTTTAACCAACCAAGCAAACATTGGAGTTCCTACATTAGCCTCTTCAACACATACCTTTGTATGTATGTATGTATTGCTTTATATCCTCAAATGTTGGGAAAATAATTACAGGGAATCCTACAATCCAACATTTTCTTTCCCATTTGTCAGCTTTGAGACTCTTTGGTCTATCTATCTCCTATACTAGGGAGTATTATTAATATCTCCCATTCATCAGAGAAAATAGACCACAGTACTTCCGCCCTAAATCCCTTATCTCATACTCATATTAAGCTCCACAGTGACAGGATTGCAAAAGAAGATTACTGTCTGACAGCAGGATTTTCCAGGGCAGAGGGTCACTGCATATGTTTTGGAACCAGTGGTGCAACCATAATTTACTTGGATTTTAAAGGGGCTACATATATTTTTTTAGACAAAAATAATTACGTTTTTATTGCTTTTTTCTGAATGGGTTGTAACCTCACATAAAAATGAACACGCCTGCTTTCTCGTCGCTTGGAATAGGCACTATGCTGGATTTTCCACGAAATTTATTAGTTTATGTTTATGCATGCTCCTGAACCTCTTGCCTACTGATTCTGAACCGTACACACAGCGACAACACTGCAGCTAATGTAATGGAGTCCGTTAACACCACAAAATGACCAGCTCCCAGCACAGCACAGACTCCAACACAAACTCAACATAAGGATAAAAAAAAAAAAACATTTATGTGCTGAAGCCCATAAGGCCAAACGAGAATTAGACATCAGGCGAAAACACGGGTCAACATCAGAAAGGCATTTGAGTCATGGAGAGACCTCCACTTTATTTTGGGTATCAAAACTGACCCAGAGTTGGCTTTCATCCTTTTGGACAGGTAAGCTAAAATTACTGCAAACCATGTGAAATATATTGTGGTTTTATGTTTTAGTTAGCTCAACGTTAGACGACGTTAACTTGCCAGCTGATGCCGACCAGTTGCTAAAGTTATTCTTGGCTTGCCACATTACTTCACCAGATAACGCTGGAACTGGTAATATGTTAAAAGTGTTGATTTGAGCCTGCAAGAAATGATGTAACTGTGCAAAGCAAATGTGGAACAATTTGTTTCTAAAACCAATGGTGATGCAAAGCAGGGGAAGCCAGCTACATTAGCACAGATCTGTTTTCTTCATACCGTTCAATTTGGATTTATTGATGTTATACCGATACTCAGGTACACAACTTCAATCTCATTTATAATATTAGGTCCAGCTCACTAACTGTTTTTGTTATCATCCAATACATTTAGCTACACTGACATTGCTGAGCCTCTCTTGTGAGGTGTGTCGGTCTCTGTTTTGGCTCATTCATTAGTTTGAGTATGCACAGGAGCACACGCTTGGGAAGGTAGTGGTTGCAATCTGAAACCATGCCACTAGAGGCCACTGTAAACAACACACGGCCCCTTTAAAGTAAGACAAAAAATAAAGTTTCCATTTCCATTTAGTTTTAATGGAGCACTTCTAGACTCTATGTTGATTTGTCTTTTTGACAGAACACTGAGGACATTAGATAAACACATTGAATGCCAAAAAATGAAAAGTGAGCTCGTGACAGCTAAGTCACTGTCTTGGTGCAACAGTAAGCTGCAAACACACATCAATTATTTAGCTAAAACAGAACCAGAGCTTGAGATGTTTTTAGTGTGTTTGCTAGGTCTTGAAAAAGTTTGTGTTTGTCACCAGCATTCACTGCCAGCTTGAAAGATTGTGTAACTGCACAGCGCAGAATGAATAGTGTAAACACGGGATGAATCATTCCTGTCAACAGGCAATATAAGCAGGCTGGGAAGGAAATGTGGCTGTCTGCAGTTCCGGTCTTGGCTTGAACCAGCCTTTAAATCTCTATCTTTGCAACCAGTAATGACTTTTGAAACAAGAATTCTCTAAATGCATATACCCAGTCAGATTCTGACAAAAGTAGAATTAGCAATATGTTTTGCCTTGGGTGTGTTGTTTGCACCGTTAAGTTGCCATGTTGTGTACTCAGCAAAAGCTCTCTAATTCAAGAGCAAGCCTATGATCACAGCCGCAGACTATAAAAATACATAGCTTGAACACACATTTGCCACGCATTAACACTTGAGTTTTAGGAGCTTGACCCACTAATTATCTGTCTGTTGTGAGTTCCCCAATTTTAGGGAAGTGCAGTACTGCTGTTTGAGTACCCCTTTAATAGGAACAATTTTTGGGTTGCCAGGTTGTGAAGTTACCCACTTTCTAATGCACCATTAGCAAAGGTTTGGTGAGTAATTGTATGTAAATGTTCACACATCTTTGATATGGGTTTCTTAGTACTGTAATAATCAAGTCTGCTGTTATAAACATAACTAAGCCGGTAACAAATGAATTCTGGTCCAAATGGACCTGCAACTCTTTTCCAGAAGGTCAGAGGTCAAATGGTCAGTTGAATTAAAAAGACACAAAGGCAAGTGTGATGTGGGAGGAACATAAACACGGACTACAACTTGGCCACACCAAAGCTTTTTAATTAATGGCTTATAACTGACCTATAAAGCATCGGCAAATTATTTCTAAACTATTAAGATAGTTACATCCCCTTATTATTATATCCCCTTAATAGAAAATTAGTAAAAGTTCATTACATCAGTAATAACATACACTCACCGGCCACTTTATTAGGTACACCTGTTTAATTGCTTGTTAACACAAATAGCTAATCAGCCAATCATATGGCAGCAACTCAATGCATTTAGGCATGTAGACGTGGTCAAGACAACTTGCTGCAGTTCAAACCGTCAGAATGGGGATGAAAGGGGATTTAAGTGACTTTGAACGTGGCAGCATTTTTGGTGCCAGACAGGCTGGTTTGAGTATTTCAGAAACTGCTGATCTACTGGGATTTTCACGCACAACCATCTCTAGGATTTACAGAGAATGGTCCGAAAAAGAGAAAATATCCAGTGAGCTGGAGTTGTGTGGGCGAAAATGCCTTGTTGATGTCAGAGGTCAGGGAAGAATGGGCACACTGGTTCAAGATGACAGAAAGGCAACAGTAACTCAAATAAGTTTACAACTAAGGTATGCAGAATGCCATTTCTGAATGCACAACACGTTGAACATTGAAGCAGATGAGATACAGCAGCAAAAGACCACACTGGGTGCCACTCCTGTCAGTTAACAACAGCAAGGCTACAATTCGCACAGGCTCACCAAAATTGGAAGATTGGAAAAACGTTGCCTGGTCTGATGAGTCTCAATTTCAGCTGCGACTTTCAGATGCTATGGTCAGACTTTGGTGGAAACAACATGAAAGCATGGATCTATCCTGCCTTATATCAATGGTTCAGGCTGGTGGTGTAATGGTGTGGGGGATATTTTCTTGGCACACTTTGGGTCCCTTAGTACCAATTGAGCATTATTTAAACGCAGCAGCCTACCTGAGTATTGTTGCTGACCATGTCCATCCCTTTATGACCACAGTGTACCATCTTCTGATGGCTACTTCCAGCAAGATAATGCACCATCATGTCAAAAAGCTCAAATCATCTCAATCTGGTTTCTTGAACATGACAATGAGTTCACTGTACTCCAAAGGCCTCCACAATCACCAGATCTCAATCCAATAGAGCACCTTTGGGATGTGGTGGAACGGGAGATTCACATCATGGCTGGCAAGCTGACAAATCTGCAGCAACTGCGTGATGCTATCAGGTCAATATGGACCAAAGTCTTTGAGGAATGTTTCAAACACCTTGTTAAAAAGTTGAGGGCAAAAGGGGGTCGAACTGGGTCCAACCCAGTACTAGCAAGGCGTACCTAATAAAATGGCCAGTGAGTGTATATGGTAATAAAACTGAATCAGATTAATGATTGACATTAGTTGTTTTATACTTTTTGCCCCTAATATTCAGTGCTTTCATTTTCTACTCGTTTTTGTGGATTAGTTGCTACTTCCACCACTTATGCCACTAGAGGTCAGGATAGCATTCACTAGCTCAAGTTGATGAGGGCAATTATATGTCCTCCGAGCTCTCAGAGTATCTCCATCTTCAACCGCTTATCCCAGCTGACATCAGGCGAAAGGCGGGGTCACCAATCCATCGCAGGGCCACACATAGACAAACAAACAGTCACACTCACAACTATGGACAATTAACATAGTCCGCATGTCTTTGGACGGTGGGAGGAAGCCAGAGCGAACCCACGCAGACACAGGGAGATAACTCCACACAAAAAGGCCAGGGCAACCAAGGTTTGAACCTGCAACCTTCTTGCTGTGAGGCAACAGCACTAAACACTGCACCACTGTTCCACCCTTCTCAGAGCAGCTATTTTTTGCTAAACAAGTTGCCATTATTAGGCATGCTCCGCTTATAAACTGCTGGCAAAAATCAGAATACACAGTGTCACACTGACCATCTATTTCACATTTTGATTACAAAGAAAGCTGCCTGGAATATGGCTGGCCTCGAAAGTTCACACTACCTCATTTGTGAAATCATTTTCAGCAATGTCTAATCTTGTGTCAGCTCAGAGGAATCAGCCGGAAGAGGAGGCAGGGATTTGTCATCTTAACAGAGAAACACAGAACATTGTAGCCTACCAGCAGGTGTTGGTGTGCAGCAACCCATGACTTTAGCTGTCTTCCTTATCTGATAGATATGACCAGATTAATCCGCATGTACATGACAGGTGACACACACACACACACACATGTGCACAGATGTTGTTGTGTATATATATATGTTTGTATGAACAAATGGAATCTGAAGTGATTTTCCTCCTCTGAGGGACTCAAAGACAGGTTGAGGTCAGCAGAACCAGAGGTCAGCTAGCCTTGCAAAACTACAATCCCATCATACTGAAGAGAAAAAGAAGACTGTAGAAAAGACAAGCTTTTTCATAGTGCCTCATGTGTGCAATCATTTAGATGAAGTGGGGCTGACAGAGCGGTTCAGATGGAACACAAGCCTTTTTCTCCTCTCTCATTTGGAATCCATTCAAGTCCTGTCTGTGATTGCAATCTCATGATGAAATGGGAAGTCTTTTGTTAAGGCATACTGGCTGAGAGTGCACTAGAAGCCAAAAATACACATATTTTTTTATATGTTGATGTATGAAATGGACTGTAAAATAGAGAGCTGGAAACACTTCGATGTGACTTGGGGATGAATAGCTGTCTGCTGACTTCAAGTCAAATGTCAAAGAAGTCTTTTGATAAACCGTCAAAATTTATTTTATGAAAAATAATTGAGATGTCAATGACCATGTTTCACTTTAGATTTACATTTCATAAATTAATCAGTCGATCAATTTGTATAATGGACCAAACGAACACGACACCTTTGTGGTGCCACATGTTGTGGTGTGTAGTAGCTGTAATTCTATGTGCTGATCATGTGTATGGAAAAGAACAACAAAGTCAAATAGCAGTTCACAATTTATTTACTGAATAAATTTGGACAAAACACCAGAATCTGTTACGATACAATCAGAACATCTGAGGCAGATATCCCACCATGCACCACCCCCCTCCATGAAACAAAAGGACTAAACATTAGCACCAAATCAGCACCAACTTAAATAAAAGGTAGCTCAGTCTACAAAAACAATAAAAGCAATAGTTGGTTTTTTTGTTGAAAAGCAACTCAGAAAAGTAGCAAATTGAATATTTTCATGTTTTTAACTTTTCTTAAAAAACAAGCACCCCCCCACCCCTCACCCCCCTGCTAGGCAGGCTATAGCATTCATGGGGCACATGCCAATGACTAGATAAAAACACAAATTCAAGTAACATTGAGATACGACAAAACATGTCCACTGGTACCCATTCCGAGCATGATTGTTTCACAGAACCTACGCAGGCAGTATAAAACTAACATGAGGTCCTGGAGTGAGCACGTCATAGCAATACTATCACTGAATATCTCGTATCAAGTTTTTCAAAAGAAATGAGGGAGAACGGGTGGCATGGGCTGTCCAGGCACCAGAATACTGGCACAGAAGATATTGTGTATTCTAAAACTTTGGACAGACATTTTCCTCATTGTGCCTGTCCTGTGTCAAGATATTGCCTACATCATACATGAAAAAGGATCTCTGAATAAAGAAAAACCCTGCAATGTAGTTTTAAATATATATTTATTTATATATTTTATATATATATAGCTGTTACAATTTAAATAAATGTTACGTTCCTACAACTGAAGAATGAATTTAAATAAGAGGAAACTAATTTTAAGAGGTGGAATCGTCCATTCAGCTAACACATCAAGTGCATGACGCCATGTTTGGAGGCTTACCAAGAAAAAACTGAAGATTGAGGTTTAGGGAGTGATATCAAAGCAGCAGTAACATCAGAGTGGAATAGCTTAAAAACAAACAAAACCAATGACCGTTTATAAATGTAATGTTTCTGAAAAACAAAAGTATGGAGGTGAATGAAGTGTGGTAAAGGCTTAAGAGACTGAGGAGGCAGAAACGTACAAATTACTGAAAACAAGGCTGTCTAGGAGTTTAGTGACTATGCCATAATTATCAATAATGTAAAATAGAGACAAACGAGGGATGAAAGAACAAAACTTAAACATCAAACAAAGACGAGGTCAACCACGTTGATGATGATGAGAAAAAGCCTAAGCTGCCCCATTTATTAGCCACTGGTCCCAGGTCAGGGATAATCACCATGTACTTGTTTAACAATGAAACTTGGGTTTTGGGATTTCTGACTCTGGGCATGTGGTTTAAATTGGTATCACCTAAAGCTATGACAAAAAAAGTTAAACTCTCTAAGAAAAGGTGGTGTTGCAGTTTGTCAGTTCATTTCTTAATTGTTCTCCTTGGTTTCCTGTGTTCTTATGTCCCTTCATGCTTTCCATAGTGTCAAAAATGGTGAATGCATCTACTTTTATGATCACCACATTAAACCAAACAGACCCCAAAAGAACATTTGCTACATTGTTTGCAACTTGCATGTCTGGCGTCCACATCCCCAAAATGGAGGTGCAGCGCCAGGTGACGTATAGATGCCACTTGTCATGCCAGGCTCAAGGTTTTCCATGAAATGATGGAAAAGGAAACAGGATGGAAACACCTTTATTGTGAGTGACAAACGTTCACCTATTAATCTCTAAACTACTTTTTTTGGCTCTGCTGTGAGCGTGGCGAGCCGACCGTGGCGGAGTCGTCCATTTGTGCTTGGCGTTTGCTCAGCTGAAGAACTGCTCCAGCTCCTCTTCCATGTTCACTTCAGGCACCATCTGCTCCTGCTCTCTTTCTCCCCTGCTGTACACCGCAGCGCCCCCCAGTGCCCCGGAGGCGGCAAACCAGGGGTGCTCGAGAATCTCCCGAGAGGTGAGGCGCTCTGTGGGTTCCCGGCGGAGGATGGACCGGATCAGGCACTTGGCCTTGGGTGTGAGCGTCTCAGGGATGTTGAAGTGGCCCCTGCGGATTTTGCTGAACAGAGAGCCGGGCTCAACGTCATGGAAAGGGTAGCGCCCCACGAGGATTGTGTAAAGCATGACACCCAGACTCCAGACATCAGCTGCCTTCCCCGAATAGCTGCCGTTGGCATTGAGGATCTCAGGGCTGACATAGGCTGGGCAGCCATGTTTGTCTGACAGGGAGTCGTCATGACCGTCCAGGATGTAAGTGTCCTCCAGGCTCTCCAGCTTCACGAGGCTCCTGGAGACACACAAGGGAAACAAAAACGCTTTAAACCTGATGATACCGCTTTAGAAAATGGACACATAGAATTATCTGATAATGTGGATGTTATTAAGTGATAATTACTATCATGCTCCAATTTTTGGATGCCAACTAACAAAAAATTAAATATGAAAGACACTGAAGTGGGGTAATTTGCTCTGATGGACACCTTAAGTGTTTCAGATCCATCGCTTTTGGATATCAGAGGAAACAGAGCACATAATGCTGTAGGCTTAAGCTTGACATTTCCTTTCACTTAGATAAAAGCCCAGCCAAAAAGCGTAGACATACAAATAGGCTTTCCAGAAGACCTCCACAATTCAAAAGAAACACAATTACGGGTGACTGATCGTCTCAAGTTTCACACATTGAGCCGTTTCGCTCAGAGAATGTGGATTTTTTTTCCTCCTGCACTTCCCCTTCAAAATACCATCTATTTGCACTCTACTCTAAATCTCATAAAAGCAGCTATGATACCCTTGAGTGCTGATAATAATGGCTGGTTGTTCAAAAGCGTTGTCACTAAAGAATCTTGAAGAGGCTCCGGCAAGAACATTTTCCACGTGCATGGTAAGAGACACTTGTGGAGCTGTGCAAATGCTGCCATCTGCGTGTGAGGTCCATGAGACATGATGCACCAGGGCGTGTGATACTATCTACTGGGAGCCACTAAGAAAAAGGAAGCCAAGAAGCACGGGCTTAGACAAATTCAAAATGTATTTTTTGCCATCTTTGACACACACATACACTTTCACATTAGCCCACTCACTCGTTCATTGCCAGTAACAGTCATTTGCTTTCATTAATATTCTGTGGAGCGTTTTCACATTTTCCAATCAGGAAAATTCATTTGTTGCTTGTGCCAAATACCCATTGTTCCTCAGTGAGATAAAGTACCATGATTTTTTTTTTTTTTTTTTTTTTTAAATACAGCATATTACTGCCTGGATAACAGCTAATTTAGATGACATGTGCAAACCTGCAATAACAGTTAGGAGGGCTTATAAAAAAAAAAAAAAAACTTATTACATTTTTAATAGTAGCACATGGTCTTTATTTAAGCTATGTGTGCTGATCCTAAAATGTCTCATGAGCTTATGTTGTAGGAGGAAGACGATCAATTGTTTAAGTAGCGGGGTCAACCTTTGATCGATGCTGCCGTTTGGTCAAAGGCTAACAGCAGTATGACAAAATCAGGTAAGGAAGCTAGCGCATGCTAGCCTGCTAAAGTATAATTTTTATGTCATGCATTCAACATAGCATTGTGTCACACACTTGAGTTCAAGCAGAGAGCAGATCCCTGTGCCTCAGTCTCTAAAGCAGCTTTGTCTTTTTATCTCGGCACTCTTGTGTCTACTGAGCCAAGATTCTTGACAGGTCATACAGTAAATGGGACCCAATACTGTCATGGACCATCACTCTTAAAACTGACCCAAGATCAATCATCTAATGGGGGTTGGGGGGGGTCATCCCAGCTCATGAGCAGTCTGGTGTAACATTCAAGGTCACTGGACACGTAAAGAATATGTGAGGCAGCTCAACTTCCCTTTTCCACAGTTAGCGCCAAAGAGTGATGTCACACTTTAAGATAGAGGGCATTGACGTGCAGTCTGTGCCTCAGCCATGGTCCTTAGATAGGAACTGGCTATAAAGAAGTTTCCCTAAGAAACTTTAGCATTAGCACTAACATGAGTAAAATAATTTCAAAAAATGTTTTGCATCTGAATCTACATCTACTAAATTTTCAATACTTCATTAATAAAAAAAGGGTTCTCTCAGGTTGCTGTAGCAACAGATGGCTGGATTTTTTGCAAGGTAGTTTCTAAAAGCTGCCACCAGGGGTCAGTAAACCTCTGTTGTGTAAGTGAGATTCTCCAGATTTTTCCTGCCTATTGCTATAGGAGTGACAAAAGCTCGCCTTAATTGATCTTCGGTCATGCAAAAGCAAATCCTGGTAACTTCTCTGTCCCTGCTTTTAAGCTGTTGCAATGACTGCTCTGCAGTGATCTTCCCAAAGTGTATGATATATACTGTATGTGTGTGTCATACTAATAAACCTTGTGCACAAAAATAGCTTGGGGAGACACAAACGGCTTATGTTTCCTGTGCTCTGCATAACATCTAGGAGAGGCATGTCAGACTTTCATCGTCTCAGTTTACACTCTCCTTGGTGTAAGCGGAGATTTAACACAGATCGTACTGACACGGTTGTTAAATCACATACAACATGTATGGATGAAACAGAGAAACAACGACAAAGTGAACAGTTATTATGCACAGAGCCTATGGTTTCTGCAGAACTCACCTGTCCTCATTCTTGAAGACAAACTTCCTCAGTTTGAGATCGCGGAGGACCAGTCCGTTGTCGTGGCAATGTGCCACAGCCGAGGCTATCTGATAGAAGAGTCTGGCAGCTTCGTCCTCCCGCAACTTCTTGCAGGTGCGGACAAAAGAGTGCATGTCCCCATAGCTTCTCTCAAAGAACACATAGGCACGAGTCTCCCCGAGCAAGATCTCCAGGATTTGGTTAATATGCTGGTGCTGGCCTAGGGCAAAGTAGGCCGCCAGTGACTCCTGGTAACGGCCGATTTCAAAGACCTGCAATCATAAGAAAGGAAAACATTTCTATTTATAATCTACATTTATTTTTGTCATCTGGGTGACTTATGATTGCAACTGTCTCATTAGGTGGTTGTTTTTGTGTCTTAGGGTGGGAACCTCTGCCAAAGATATTTTTTTTTCTTCCTTTCTCACTTTGGAGACAAACAATTAAATCCAACTAAAAGAACTTTAATTTGCCTTTTAATTAAAATCTGAGCAGTCTACCACATTCTTGTGACACCAAACTTGTGTTTACCCTTTTGGCAGAGGGAGTAAGGCTGCAGTGCATTTCATGTTAGTAAACGCTATTGTACTGCAGCCTGGGGTTGCAGTTTCTCTTTTGTTTCCATAGTAACCCCCCACATTGACTTTCTGAACACCCAGTTCAGGTGAGAGGGATCCTCTGCTCACAGTCAATACAAATACACCCCACAGCTGCCAGGATCTTGAGTTGTGACCTATGCTTCCAGCTTGGCAGGAATGATCAATCGTGGAAGTTGGGATTGATTGGTGCTGTATTGAAACCGGCACAAAGCAGATGAGGTCAAAAAGGCAGTTAGCACAGGCTGCGCCAAATGCCATTAATTTCTTATTGCCACGATGAAACATTATCTCAAGTCAAAAGGTACAGGTTATTGGATATGCCATGCCTTGTGAGTCCAACGGTGCATGTAACTATCGTCTGTCAATTCATCAGGCTACTTAAGCCTGCTTAAAACTGGAATGTACTTCAGGGAGGACCCTACAGCCCTTATAATCAGTATTATAGGAAA
Organism: Micropterus salmoides; assembly: GCF_014851395.1. Lineage (NCBI taxonomy): Eukaryota > Metazoa > Chordata > Actinopteri > Centrarchiformes > Centrarchidae > Micropterus > Micropterus salmoides. The sequence goes on from NW_024040928.1 coordinate 9,501,509, forward strand.
GTCAATATGGGCTATAAATGTGGTGAAGAAAGGCCAAGAGGTTACCCTCCACACTGAGGGTAAAGTGGCTTATTCCTTATGGTTAGAGGGGTCAATGCTGGAGCCAGCATCCCAGCAGCTGGCTGAACTTGCAAAGTTCCCTGGCCATGCGTGCTATTCTCTCAATACATTTTCAAGAGTATAATCCCACTCATATTTGGTGCAAAAGGTGCAATGCGACTATGCTTATGCACCAAATATAAAACCAAGGGTGAAATAACGCGATTATAGCATTGCACTGTGAAAGAGAGAAGCCACGGGTAAGCGAGACTAGCACGGAGAGGAGTGTGTGCGTGGTTACTCACTCCTTTGTCAACGTTACATCATGCAATCCAAACCACGCAGCTCGCCCCATTCACTTTTTCCATTAGGCTGCTCTGCCAGCTCTCTATTTACAATTCAAGCAATTATTAAAACGTTGAGGGATGTGGATTTGCTGCAATATCCATCCCATAGACACCAACTCAGCGTTTGCCTGTACAGTATGTTCATTACGTTTGGATCACTATGTACTGAAATAAAGACATAATCATTCATTTTATAATAAATGCAAAGGCGAGGAAACTAATGAATCCTGATTGTTGTTGTTTTTCCCACTTTGCTTACCCGTGTTTTAAGTAAATCTAAAAGGTAGAGAAGCTATTCTGGGAGCATGAAGGTAGGATACATGATGTACCATATTGCCTACTAACCTTACATACGAGCTCTTCCCCGCTGTGCAGGTGGGCGGCTCTGAAAACGTGGTCTCCCTCCAGTGGTTCCAACAAAAGGTAGTCCCCGATGCGGGAGATACAGTGCGAGGTGTCCGGGGTCTCCGGCGGACTGGGGGACCCGAGGTTGGGGCTGAAACTCTGGTGCGACTCTGAAGTCCTTAAGCAAGACAATTCTTCGAAATCGTGCGATTTGTGCCGCGATCTCCCATAACGTGAAATGTTAATTGGATTTGACCTCTGTATGTTCATGAGGAACAAGTGTGATAACTCCACAAAACCGGGGGCTTCCTCCTCCTTGTTCTTCACCTCGTCCTCGATTACGGCACCACTTTGTTGTAAACTCAGTGCAATATCAATCGCCCGACACGGTAACTCTCGAATAAAATAATAATAATAATAAAAAAAAAACAGGTGAGGAATTGATTTAACTACACCTTTCTGCTGGAGAATGTGGCAGATTACCGACAGGCAAAGTTGGCTCGTTGCTTTTTAATACAACAAAAAGGGGTCTGTATTTTTTTTATTTTTTGCAGAGTTCAACTGTTTGTTTTCCATTCACGAGATAAGGCCAGGCTGAAATGACAGAATTACTGCCCCAAGCAGACTGAAAACCTTGCACAGACCTGCTGCAATTTCATTAACGTTAGCAGTCCGAGCAGGAACAACACAACTGTAACAAAGGCAACCAAAAATCAGCTTTTACAATGAATGAACAATGCTAAGTTAACCGGCTGCTTGTTTGCTAGCTTATCTCGCCGGTTAATGGTATGGCACGTTTCATAAAACGGAAACAATTTGCTGGGGACAGCTTGCAGGCACAAAAAAAAAAAAAATACAAGCAAAAGATATAAAGCAAGTTTTGCAAGCTAATTATAGAAGCTGAATTTCGCCGAAATTTGACAGACAAATGATGGCTAGCAGGTGCAGAGCTAACTAGTTAGCTTCCTTGGCTAACTATTACTAGGTCAGTGCACGGCCTTGTTCCCCAGGATCATATCCACGCACGGCAATTGTCATCTAACACATAAGGAGAAAACCCCATCCGGGAAAACTGCTGCAGCTCTTTGTGTGCGGGAGTCGACGTCCTCTCTCTTTCTCTCGAGTCTAGTCCAACAGAAGCAAAGTGTCGCCTGTGTATGTCTGCTGCTGTAAGTAAAGCTGCTGGAAGGAAGGAAGGGACGGCCGGCCGACTTTCCCAGGCCTATCCCTTGATTCAGCAGGACATCCTCTCTCCCGTGGTGCCGCTGTGCTTCTTACGTGGCTGGGAATCTAGTCCATTCAGTGCGGAGGGAGGCCAGCCGAGCTGCACACACTGCACACACTGCGCCTGTACAGAGCGAGAGCGCTGCCTGGCGGAGGGGGCTTCTGCACGCGCACGCGTACACAAACGAGCGCGTACGCACACATACAGGAGCAAACCGACCCGCCCCCTGACGTCACTCCCACATCGAAACCCCATTGGCTTACAACGGAGTTATAATATGCAGTGCAGTCATATGAGAAGCATGTAGAGTGGCTACACCCCCAGGAATCTAAATGTATCGCACGCTGGTAAATTGGGTGGGGAGGGGGCGGTGATGGGAGTGAGAGTATAGCTACTGTACGTGCTGTGTTACTAATGTGTTTCCTCCTGAAATGTCATTCAAGGGGAAGCGAGGGGGATCCCTCTCTCACAATAGCACACAGATCTGTGCACCAGCAACCATAATGGTTATGGTATCATCTGAATGAAAAACACTGTGTGCAGACATCATGTTAGACTGTATTTATTTAAACATGAAAATGAACCAAATAATGTTTTAAAACATACTACTGATGTGTTCCTCTTTGCAAGGATATGCAAGATTATAATGAACACAACAAAAGAACATGTATTATGATAGGATATAATGAACAATTTAAAAATACAATACAAAAATATATATAGTAGCATGAAACATGAAAGAGTGTGATGATCAGTGCTTAAAGCTTTGTCCTTGTGAAAAAATTATATTTTGAATGCATGTTTGAAATGTAAAAGCATTGCTGTGAATTGGGATCCTGGTCCAGATTTTTGTGCCAAGTGTCGAAAAAAAATCTGTAGACTGACTGTAGATATTATTAAAAGTTGGCACAGGGCTGTATGCTTTTTAGATGTCTCTTGTAACAAATTCCTGTCTGGCAGAGTTGTTCCCCTTTAATACATTACAAAGCGAAGGATGGAAGAGGCTCATTATTCATTGTTCTTCCTAGATTACCAGGGGGAGTGACAGCAGGATTGAGCAATTCCATGTAGGAATCTGGGGCGGTGAGAGGAATGCTTGCAGCTGGATGCAAGACACTGACAGAAGTGTTCAATTTAACCTTTGTTCCCCTGCAGTAGCAGTGCACACACACATACACAAACATGCACCATTCTAAATCTTCATTTCTCGCTGGCTGCCTGCATAAACCCCCGCAACATGGAAATGCATTTTTCACATAGAGGCCTCTCATCTCAGAAACGGTGGTTCACAGTTGCAGAATGTGGCTGCACCCACAAGCTTTTACATCTCGGTCCTCAAGCTTATGTGTATGTATAGTTTCTGGGTTCTGTGATATAATCTCTGTGTGCCACCCACTTTGCTCTTTGTTATAACACTAGGACTTTCTTCACTATACAATAGCTTTGCTTGAGTCTCACCCATTCAATTGAGAACAATATCAATGTGGTCCCGGATAAACGCACTCATATATATGTTACAATAGCACATTTCTGTTTAGAGACACTACATCTGTGCATTTGCCCATCAATCTAACCCTCTAAATAGGGATTCTGTTAAGCCTAAACCACAGCTGTGCATGAATCAGAATAATAATCCCCAAAGATTCCATTTGCCCCCATTCCCTGATACTCTGTGTGACTCATTCGCAGTGAAGAGCAGCACTTGAGAAAATCCATTGAGGCTCATCAGCTCTCCAGACACGCCTACATGCCGAGGAGTAACGGCAGGCTGCCCCAGCAGTGCCTCCCAGGGAGACTTCATGATGGTGTGTGTGTACCACTCAAGCAAGATGTGTCCTGGAAGACTACAGAGGTCAAGGAGGACGGGTGAGCGTCTTTGAATCCCTGGAGTGACATTATGATGTTACCAAATTCCTAATGGGCTGTGTTGCCCTGCAGTAATTGGAAGCATCATAACACCACTGAAGGTCAAGAATGGTCATTTTCACCTCTGATGTTGAAGTTACAGGAGGGCCTAAGCGTTGCAATCAAATCAAATTTTTTAGGATACTTCATGAAACTCACTAAGATGAGAGTTATTTTCCTTGCATTGTACATTCAGAAAATAACCAATTTCCCACTGTCACATAGCAACGCAGCTAGTCAGCTCATGGTGACACCAGCAAGAATCAGTGCTGCGGGTAACTTCGATCATACGTATCAAGATAGATGCAGAGGCATAAGAGGAATGAGATCATTCACTGCGAATGAGAGGAGATGATGTGTGGGAAAGCGAGGCAGGAGGACAGAGGATGGAAAAGCAGGCAGCAGGAGAACGTGACGAGTGGTGGAGCAAGTGAAAGAAGAAGAAGAGGAAAGAGGGGTGAAAGTGACAGAAAGTGTTGTTCCTCCCCAACGTTGTCTTTGGAAAGCTGGGGACATTCTTTGTGTCAGGCAGTGAGATGCCAGCTGGAGAGCTGAGCAGAGGAACAACATGTTTAATACACAATTGTACAGAAATATGTGGGAGGAAAGGGCACCAAATCAAACAGAGTAAGGCAAAGATGCTTCACAAGACAAACATGACAAACATGACAAACACTCCGGTCATAATGAAAGCGATGTCATCAAGTTAATATCAGAGGTATTCTCAGTTTTGTTTTGACTGCAGACCCTGCTCCCATGGTTTGTTTAGGTTTATTTTTATATCTACAGTTGAGAATTATACAAATTCCCATGATACTCATTCTTTTTATGACCTGAAATGAGCGTGTTGGTACAGGGCAGCAGCTGCAATACAATTCAATTTCAAGTGAGTGAAAAAAAACCTAGTTATTTTGGGGATGGGTACATGTGCCACATTCTGCCCTCTGTGGGGCCTTGGGAACCTAAGGCCTGTTTTTAACCAAGCAAGTGAGTGATAGAGCTGTGGATTGGAGTTCAGAGAGGAAGAGAGGGAAGAGAAGAACGGAAGGCGGTAGTGTGGGTAGATAATGTTTCACTGATGATAAGACGATGCTCACATTTCTTCCCATTCTTTCCAAGTAATCTTCTTGGTAGAGCAGCTCGTCACACAACAATTGCAATCATAAAATGAAGCATAATTACAACTGCAAGCATTTTGTGATCAGATTAAGATGACATGTTATACAAAAGGGTAATGGTGAAAATGCATGCTGTTATATTTCTATATAGAGGTTCAAAAATGCCAATTTTCATTACGATGTGTGCATTATATAGCATATCCTATATAAAACGTCTGTCCATCTAAAGAGAGACAATCTCAATCCTTTATGCACAAAGAAAGCTGAATGTCAAGGGAACCCATAATATCATTTTAAAACCTCCATTTGCAGGGTAAAGAGAAAGGATGTACACAGGATGATCAAAGTGGGCCAGGAAAGTACACACACAGGCAAAGCTTAAAAATGTTCCATACTGCATGATTTGGCTTTGGCCTCATCACAGTACTTAATAACTTAACCGTCACACACATTTTGTCTTCTTAAATCAGCACAGGAAATGCGTGAGCGCAAATTAATGAACACATTGCTTGAAAATGTGTCCAGTCAGCATCAGGGTACACCCAAGGGGACAATTCAGCAGATCAAACAAACACTGGCACTTCCGTTGACCTTAATTCGATCGGCTGGCTTCAGACCAACAGTTTATGTGCTGCTACATTAGGCAAAATCAAAATGGAAATGTCCTCTGCTGATGAATTCAGGATGTACTGCCCAAGGAGTCTTACGGTGATACATCTTTCCGCTCTCCTTTCCGAGGCAGCAGGAACTGTGAGCAGCTATGAGTGGCAGGTCACGCAGATGAGACCTCTATGTAGAGAGGAAGGATCTTGGCCCGGGGGGAGAGACAGGATTGGCGTCACTGGCTTGGATCGCTCCTTCATGAAGTCAGACAGCTGAGTGAGGACTTGTGGCAGCTCTGTCACTGGACAGGGTGACTCACTCACTCATAAGCGCAGAGGTTAATAATAGTCATACATTAGAGCCACAGAAGTGAAATCACACAGCTTTAGCAGCTTAAGCCTTCCAAATGGCTCAGCAGCAATGCAAAAATACATTTCACTGCCTTGTCTATCTCTCGTTCATGTGACAGCTTATAGGTTTAGATGACAATAATTTGAATGTCTTCAAGCAAAAATTCTGCCTTTTGGAAAGACGTAACGATATTCTTATGATATGCAGTATGTATATTCCAAAGTAACAGGCACATTAAGGTGGGACATGTCAAAACAGCCAGGAGAATGGAAGAAAATCCCAGCAAAGTACAACATCACTGGTGTCTTGATTTATGTTTTCTCTCTGCTCTGTCTGACAGCTAATATTGTTTTGTATGTGTAGAAAATATTTCCTGGCACTGTGACACCTGCATGGAACTCCCTAAGGCGTCACAGGAAAAACCAGGCATGTTTTGTTTTTTTTAATTCCCAAACACTCAACTTTTTGAGGATGCAAGGCAAAGACACCGACATTGTACTGCATTTGCCGATAATTAGTCAGTCACAACTCTCCACGATTTGCAGGGGAGTCATACCACAGGAGCCCAGCACAGAAAGGAAAGTGCGTTCAGTATGCAGTATCACCGGTTATTGGCATCTTTTTTGTTCAAAAAATAATAAATTGAATGACCCTCTTCCTGTCTTTCCTTATATTCACTAATGTTCACATTGTGCTTTTGACAGTGTTTTGATAGATTATTTGACCATATAACACATCTGGAATGTAAAGATTGAAAGTAACTAAGATGTGTGGTGATGGCGGTGTAGTCTGTTGGCTGGAGATCTTTAAAACTTAGTTGACTACAAATAAACACCTGGTGGCTCAGTGGTTATCACTGTTCCCTCAAAGCAAAAACGGTGGTTTTTGTTGACTTTTTTCTATATTCTTATGTGGATTTCCTCACAGTTTAAGATGTGAACTTAAGTTATAACCGGCAAAACTTTGGCGAATTGCAACCTTGTTTGGTAATGCTGCATGTACCACTATAGCACAATATGAACTTTAATGACAAGGACAACAGCAACCCTATACACTGCAATCAGCTGCTAAGAAGTCATGAATCAGTCATTTAACATCTTGATAATGCAGGTTGGAGTTGGTGACTGTTCCTGGTTTTGTAGTTGTGAAAGTATAATGAAATAGTTATTAAAAACAGAAGGTGGAGTGCGATATATAAACCGAACAACATGAAGTCTGTTGATTTGAACAGTGAGTATGGCAAAACTTGTGAAAAGGAAATCTGTGCGGTACCTGTTATCATACACGAAATCTAATTCTGAGAAGTCACTTCTGACCTAAATAAAATGTGGAGTTGTGTTGTATTGTCATGAATTCTTGTTCTTTGCACAAAATAATACTGGCATGTGTAAACAAATGCCAGGGCATTGCACTGAAAGGGACCCAGTACAAAAACAAATTTCAGCCTCAAAATAATTTCACATAGGTGATATTTATCAAAGGGTTTACTTTAATAATGTCCACCCACATAAATATAATGTACTAAGATATTGTGTGTAACATATTTTGTGACGTGCTTGTTTCAATGGACAACATGACACAAATTGAACCAAGATGGCTTGTTAAAAGACAGGAATGGTAATGTGGATGAAAGTGGAAAAAAATTAAATGCAATATCTGTGACTATGCAGGCAGCTATTATGACTAATGCAACCGCATTTTGGTCACATTGAAGGAATATATAGACACATTGTAGAAGGTCACTTAAAACTGTTTTTCCAGTGATTCAGAGCCTGTATGATAAGCCATGAAATGACGAAAGCATATTGTCCTTGCCTGGCCTCTGCATGAGAATACACTCACGCACACACATCACTGCAATTCACGCAACATTCAAGCTGCTGCCATGGCAACCTGTCTCCATCCCGCAGGGAATGTTGTACAGGACCGCAAACATAAACACAAACACACACACACACACACACACACACTGAAATACACACAAGGGACCCCGTGCTCTAATCTCCTGGGAAAGAACACTCTGCTCGGTGTATGTGCAGTTTTGTGCCAAAAGGTACGTTTCATGCCTGCTTAGACAGGGAAAATTATGGCAAGAAGCCTGCATTCATGTTCCTTTTGCTGTACCATGCATCGTGATGTAGTTACAGAACTCCATCTTAGCATGACCATGGTCGGCTTACTGCCACTTCCATCATCCAAAGTGAATTACCGCTTCATTATGCTGTGTTCATTTAGCGTTTCTCCCATGTTTTTTTCTTGATGGGGTGGAACAGCCTCTGAAGCAGCTTTCAGACCATGCAACATTAAAACTGAAATGCATACAAATGAAATCAATTCGGGTAAGGTAACAGATTCCCCTCTTTTCAATTTTAGAGGAATAATAATTACGGTGTAATTATTTGTGTGCTATCATTGTGCAGAATAAACAGGCAGAGTCTGAGGTGGGGATACAGCAGTGAAGTAGATGTCGATAAAGTGCTGGCTACGACATCATTTGCCACTGCACTTCATCACTTCCCTCGACTTCCTGCCCGTAGTGCTGCTGTGTCTCTTGTGACAAGCCTAGTCTCTCTGTTTGTGACTACCAGAAACTGGCAGGTGCAGATACGCGCACACATACACAAACACACACACACACACATGCAAGGCTGCTTTGAAATCCTACTTCTGTGCAATCACTCATACTGTGGGTGTCAAACAACCCCTTGTTGAAGACAGTGGGGATAACTGCTGCATGGCAATCAGTTCAAACAAACAAGGCTCTCTCCTTGTTTACTCTAGACATTGCCTTTAAGAAAGATCAAAATAGACAGAAGCCTCCTATTGTGCTTTGAAATCTGGATGGGGAAGTCACTGTTGTAAAATGAGAATCTAGGCCACACAGGATTGAGGGCAGCAGAAATCAGATAAGAGCATGCATCATTTAGTTTAAAAAATATGAATAGTTACATGATGAGCGTCGCAAAGGGAATGCCTGCCTTCTGTAGCAGTTTCAGAGATTCTTGTGTAGGCTGTTTGCCACACCGCTTTGAATATGGCATGTATTCGCATATTGGGGATGTGCGGCCATTAGGAAAATAATGGATTGTCGTCTCAAAAGGCCTTCCTTTCAGGCGAAATAGCCTCAAGCCTGACAGAGACAAACAAGGAGAATGGATAGAAGGAGAAAGAGAAAGACAGGAGAGAAGGACCTACGATTACTGTCACAGTATGCAACATTAGCAACATTAGCTGTGACAGTAATGATCTGTTTCTACCATGTATTGCTAACAGAGGCTGGCATGTCAAACAAAGCATGCCTGTGGCAATCATTGGTCAGTGTATTTAGTACACCATCACAGATCAAATGACTGCAGCCCACTACCATAGCACTTGTGGAGGCCAGTACAGAGGAATGATCATGCTCATTGTCCCTCTTTTTCTTACTATATTTAAAAAAAAATTATGTCTTACAAAGAAATTGATAATGAGAAGGGTTTCCATGTCTCAAAAGGCTCTGGAAAGCCCGCTGATGAAGGCTCAGATTATTACCATAACCTTTGAGACAGTCTGCCAGATAGGTCCTTTAGGTCCAATTTGAGATAAGTCTCTAATGTGGTACATCATGAAGAGACAGGGGGTGTAAGGTGGGTGGATCATTATGGGTAGAAACCTTTGAGATATCTCATTGATTGTATGTTTGATGGTTTTTCCTTCTCAGAGCAGGACAGCCCCTTCAGCTGTACACCCCTGCAAGTGGAGCACAGATCAGAAGATAAGTTTGAGGATGAGAACTGCTAAGCCGCTAGTTTCTCAGTGTAGCACCTTTGCTGTTCTTTTCTGCTGACTCTGACAGCCTGTTCTTTAATGCTGACCTCACAGGTGTGTGTGTGTGTGTGTGTGTGTGTAGGCAAATAAAAGCAAAAGACAAAGTTTTGCCTACTTGCATTCCCACCAGGTTCCTTTGTTTTTGAAGGTTCAAGTTTTCAAGTTTTGCAGCATAAAGTGCAACCTAAAAAACAAACAAATGAAATCACATAAGTAAGTAAGAACAGCGAAACAAAAGAACAATACAATGATGACTATCCTTTCATCCCCCTGCATAAAGTATGACCAGCATAACATTGCAATCAAAATACATCATCAAGTAGGCTTACATACTCAGGATGGGCAAGCTAGTAGGGTAATGGCTGTGGGGATGAATGAATTTGAATCTGGGGAATCTCTAGAGTAGGTAGGTAGGTACTGAAAATCCTGAGGGTTGCTGCAGTCAGACAGGATGGAATTTGCCCTCTTCACCACCTGACTGTACAGAACCAAGAGAGTACTCTGCTGTCCACCTGTAATTTTGCTGCTCGCATACCAGTATTCATGATTTTAGCCAGTGCATTCTGGGATGTGATATTTAGACTGCCATACCAACAACAGATGAGGGGAAAAGATAAAATTGATTCTTTGTAAAATTTGTCATTTGTCAACACGATACTTTCCGTAGGCATAAAAAAAATCCCCATCATAGGTCATCAGTATTTTCTGTAAACAATAAACACAGGTTCATGCTACAAACACACTCAGGAGAGTTGATGTATTCAGGATGCAGACCCCTCCCTCCCGCATGTCATTTTCTCTCAGATCTAATTACTCTTCCTCGCTTTCCTTTTATGCACATAGGCTCACACACAATACACAAAAACACACACAGATGCAAATAACACAAGCATGATGTAATTATTGCAGCCTTGGAAAATTCTACCCATTTCCTGCTGAGAAATGACCGAAAATAAGAACCGCTGTTCTATAACATAATTAAAAACAATCACCAAAAATGCAGGATGCATTTTTTTAAATCTCCCTTGTAATATAATGAAGTATATTATACGAGAAGAAAAAAACCTCTGGAAATTGTGTAGTCCGGCCAGTTATTCTTCCCGAGTGGATATAGCCATATGGTTGCTTTTACAAAGTTCCTACGTGTGTACTCTAGGAAAGAAGAGAGAGAAAGACATTTCATTCACAGTGCTCTCCATCAGACTAAACAGATGTTGTAGTGACATTCCACCCTGACCACTGACATCACCATTAACTGTGCTGATGATCCACTATTTTCTCTGAATTAATTCAGCTGTGATAAGCCACATTTGAAAAAATGTCAATTATTGCTACAGGAAATGTGATTTTGAAGAACTATTAAGCAGATTTAGACCATTTTGCTTTCATACAATCACAGAAGAGTGTGAGAACAAAACCCTTCTTTGATTATTTACAATGTCAAAGAACGTTAATAATGATCAGAGTGACTCCAGCAACCACACTGCTGCGGCAACAGACGTCGATTATAATGATCTAATCTTGATTAGAGCAATTAGATGCTCACACATTTGCATCTATTTTGCTTTAAAAGTCACAAAAGCCTGCAGACATCAACGAGCCCCTTTAGTATCTAATATCACTCTCTGAAACGTGTCCTACTGGGATGCAATTTTGTATCAGATGTGGCACAGCTACAGCACATATTGTCTGCCTGTCAGAGATGTTGCTGTGTAAATTACTTTGGGGATGTTGTTTGGATATGGTGTATTATTGTTCTGAAGTGTGCCATGAGTGCCAGCGGGCTGCTACATTATATGAAATCTAACAGATGGCTTTCTACAACCTGTGCAATATGTTGAGGAGACCTCTCTGACTTCAGATGTAATAACTACAAGAAATGAGGGAGTGAACCAAAGGGCAATCTCCTCAGACAGTGATAACATCACACTTTGGAGGCGCAGAAAACAAAGGGAGTGGAATGAAAGAAAATATCAAATATTATACAACTATGGATTGCAGATACTATTCTAATAAGTCTTTCACTTTGTATTGATTTCTGCTGATCAAAGTATGAGATACTGCACACCGTGTTGTATTGCTGTAAGGCCCGCTCCTTTCAAGATATTTTTCAGACATGATTTGTGTGTATGTTGCCAGGGTGATGGCATATTGAGGATAGCAGCAGTAAGAGTTGCCACAGAGGCTGCATGCAAAACATCATTAATGTTAGCACATGCTAAAGTTATATTAACTAAATATCCCCAAAAATCTGTATGTGGATCCATTACTTCTTTTAAAACCAATAACTATTGCGTCTTCCAATATGTTGCATTACTTTGGTCAAATTTTCATCTAAATGTAGGAGCACTGTTTTTTCTAACTCCAACTTGGGTAACACATTAAAATAAAGTGAAGAATGACCTGATAATTAATGAACTAGTAAAAGGAAGTTCCTGAATAACTCTGAATTTTGGACTATATAGTAGATAATGCTGAGTTACTTGAAGACAGACTTACTGAAAGATGTATTTGGGTATTGTGGGCTTTAATTGATAGTATGTAGTTAAGAGGCAGATGGTAGTTTGGGGAGAGCAAGAGGGGACTGACTTGCAACAAAGGTTGCAGGCCAGATGTGAATCAAGAATATTGCAGTGTACGTGGTATGCTCTTGGCCACTGTGATGCCTAGCACAGATTTTTATATACACAGTATATATGTTCACGTGTAGATGTGTTTGTAGGTGAATGTTTCCATGACATATTTTACTGTACATTGTTTTATTTTTTATGCGCAAAAAACAAATGAAATGAAAGGATGCATATTTTGCTTCAATGAACCACATAGTTTGTTAAATAGATGACAAAGATGAAGCACTGAAATCATGTGGAACAGCAGAAGATTCCATGTGAAAAGCCCTCAGCTAATATGTCATTTGTGCTGAGTTGCATTTTGACAGCAGTTTTCTCAAACTGTGATGGAACCTTTGTGCAGAAGAAAACTATCTCCCCCAGCCCTGTCTCTGTGTTACAATGAATCTGACTCAGGCTTCCAGAGGAATGAATGGCTCCTGCTTGCTTGCAGCTCTTCTCTCACATGGCCTGCTGCCAGAGCTCTAATTTAAGCTCCAGGCCTTCTGCTGGGAGAGGGGGAGTGCAGAGGAAGCCTAGCCCAGGCTGAAGTGCAACGGGTGGGGGAGAGTGCTGGGCCCTGCTCCCTAGAGTGGAATTGATGGCTGTTAAGCTCATCAATGGGGATGAGTCATCTGAGGCAGCCAGCCGCTTCATTCCTCCTGGTCTGACTGCCTGAAGTGGAGGAGGGTCAAAATGCTCAGTTACTACCTGCTCTCTCTGGTGGATCATGCCTTTTAGAATGCACATAATAAGGTTCAACTTCCAACATGTATTCCACTTGAGACTGAATTAGTGCTGTTATGTACCTTTGAATTGCAACACATTTGAGTAGATATTTTTCTGATCACTTATTGAGTCTTTGCATAGTCACCAGAGCCAATAACCTGTGTGTATATTCATGTGCATACTCATGCAGGCCATATGTGTGTTCAAAACCTGTTAAGCAACAATTTCCATATCCGTCTAATTCTCAAAGGTCAGAAGCTTTTAGGCAGCCAGCAGTGGGCTGATGGCGGTTGGCTGAACATGCATCTGATTCCATTTGGGCTGGTTTCGGTTTCAAAGCCTCCCACCTTCCTGTCTCAAAATCACTCCTACAGATTTTCAAATCAATTAGGGCCCAAACTCAGACTGAGATGACTTTTGATTAAGAACTGGAAATTGTGATGGCAACAAAAATATTTCACTGTGGTCTCAGAAGGATATTTGCTGTCCACACTATCTTCTATGATTGCTTAAAATGACGGCCACAATGTGAACTGCACAAGTTCACATTGGGTCCATAATTTACATTTACAACAGCTCTTTTCTCATTTCAATGAGCTGCTATATATCTGGGTGGTGACTGGTCTATAAATGCTATCTTTAAATTCTGTGGCAAGCATGTAATCCTGACTGCTCGCCGGTTGCCAAGTGTTATGCGATAGCATCGAATCAAAGCAGATCATGGCTAGGAAGCAGGAGCACAATGTACAAGGCCTTATCACATTAATTTTCATATAGGCATTCTGCTTATCAAGCCATTGCAACCACAAACACATCTTAGTGCTGCCACAGGTCATTATGCCCTCTGCATATCCCTACTCTGTGTGTGTGTGTGTGTGTGTGTGTGTGTGTGTGTGTGTGTGTGTGTGTGTGTGTGTGTGTGTGTGTGAGAGTGAGCGCCTGCATGTATTTGCACAATCTTGTTGGTGTAACAGGAATGTTAAAAGCCCTCATTATCTCTATGGAAAATGTGTGATTGCTGACCAGTGTTATGTTGATATGTCAACCCTGTTATGTACTGAACTATGCTGATAAAGTACTGTAAGATGCAGGCAAAGATGTTGTAAGACATAAAAGGTGAGCATGACAAAAATGTGTGAGACAGCAATAAGAGAGAAATAAAAGTCCCCCTCAGTGTTACTATTTGTAGTATCCTTGACTGCCTACATCCTTGATCTGTAAGACAAGCAGCCCACCAGACACGTGTTTGGGCTGGGGTCTATGCTTCTCTTCTCTCTTCTCTTCTCCTCACATAATGATTGCAACACAAGCACCTCAGCAGCACAGGATACAGTATGTACAGTTTCCATGGACAGGTTGATCTTCATGTTTATGTGCACACACGCTGGGAACACATTTGCATTCATCATATAAATTGTATGTGCCAATACAATCACCAAGCACATTCTGCATGTGAAGGAAAACACTGCAGTAAGACGAGGCTGTACATGCATACAAAATAAAAAACAAAACCAAATCTTTAAATATACAGTCCAGGCCGTAGATCGAGCTTGTCCGCGCTCACACATGCAGACACTCAAATTAACACACAGGAAGCTCTGTAGTGACTCAGTGCCACAATGATTTAGGTTCAGAATGGCAAGAGAGTGCTCATGACTCAGAGTTTCCATTGTGGCTCCCACTCTCCCAGTGCAACTTCGCATATGTGTGTGTGTGTGTGTGTGTGTGTGTGCGCGCGCGCAGGTGTGTGACTTTAGATGTGTGTTTGTGGTGTATGTAGCATGTCTGCTGCTGTTCATATAACCACTGCTCTGGGGCTTTAACAGCCGAAGTGCACAATCTCTCTTACTTTCGTCCAGTCTACCTAATGTGGTGCATGCTCTATTTCTGCTCTGCGTCTGTAAGAGATAGCTAGTGGCTGCCATGAGCACGGGGGCAGGATAAAGAGAGCATATGGTGGCACATAGCACAGAGCCAGGGGTTTAAAAGAGAAATCTTTATTCTAACTGTTACAGAGCTTCAGCTTTCATGCTTAGACCCATCATGTGACACACTGCAACCATGAGAACATTAAATGAATTCTCAACTGTGCCTGCACAACAAGCAACTTCAAAGTGCAGCAGTGCTTTAGCTGAGAGTTCTTGGCTCAGACATCAAACGTGGTATCACTGTAACTTTGCCATGGATGAAAAGAACAGGATTTTCCTTACTGCGTTATACCTGAAGAAAGTATTCCAAAATCAAGCCTTTGATAAAGCTCTGAGAGCCAAATGAGCCTAGCCAATATGTTGTATCCTGTAGCAGGCATGTCTACCAATCACATGTGACTTTGCATGTCAGACACACACTTAATATGAACATGCATGCTCTGTCCTTACTGTCTTTCTGTTTTATTATTAGGCTAGAAAAAATGGTGTTTTCTAGCAATGCTGAATGTTGCTGAACTGTGTAATTAAACTGTCACATGGTTTTCCTATACCTCAGTCCAGACAAAGCTAGGAAAGAATTCAAAATATATGCTTACATTCAGTTTTATGACTGGTGGTCTGGACTGCTGTGTCACATGGTTTCCTGCCGGCCAGGTCACGCGGTATCGTCCGCTCCTTACTGGAAGACAGGAAGCACTGGTCTGTGGTGTCTCACATGCCTCACGTCTCTCTGAAGTTGCTAGTGGTCTCATTTATAATGCATTAATGGACTGGGCCACAGGAAAGCCTGTCTCCTGATGGGGGAGTAACAGAGCACTTCCATTCATCATGGCTGGATACAGACTCAAATCAGACAGACCTGTGATGTAGCTGTTTGGCTCAAACCAGCAGAACGCTTCCGTTCAATCCTTTTGTAGGCCGTTAGGAAAAACTACAAATGTAGCTATAGAGGAAATCACATGTAACCAGTCCTTACACATTCATTTTGACTTTCGTTCGGGAACTTTTCATCAATTTTGGACACACCTAGTTTTTAAAAAAGTTCTGATGCAAAGTTTTGCAGTTTTTGCCTCAGCCCTGAGCACTGCAGCCCGCTGTCTTTCCAATGCTATGTCTCTTGTTGTGGCTATGATCAGAACATGATGCAAGGCAGGGCGGTGAGTGAGAAACATGTGGCTGGTGGCTCGGCTTTGCCTGGGGAGTGGGACCTCACCTTGATTGTTACTGATGAGGGCTGACTTCACTTCAGGCATTCAGACACCAAGCTGTGCTTCAGCCTAGAAAAGATATAAGGCACATGACGAGATTTCCTTGAACTGATAAGACAGTAAAGATGTCCCATGATTCCTGGCGAAAATGCACAAGTATGTACAGTATGTGCAACCTTCAGCATCAAATTACAACCACAATGACACAAAGCAAGAATACAGATGTTTTGAAGATCAAACCAAATCTTTGTGCTAATCTTTAAAACGCAAGTTTGTTTGCCTGACAGTGGTAAGACCTTAAAATCATGTTGAGTACTCACGCTGACAGGAACACTAATTATCATTTTTTTCTTATTATACACCTGTCCCAGTACATCACTGGAATCTCAACCACTTAATTTTAACGGTGGATTTAACACTTGGATGGGAATTGAATCTCTTCTTGGAAGCCATGCCGGATTCATTCCTCCAACACTGATAGGCAGTGACAAGATATGAACTGCTGCTCAGTATTTCAGAGGGAAAAGGTTAAACTGATTCTTCTCCGCTAAGTCAATCCCATGGAAGTTGGGACTACTTGTGTGCATGAGCTCAAGTATGTATTTGTATGTGATGAGGGTGTTCAAGTGGGTATGGAGTGTGGTTATCGAAATTAACATGTTGGCCTCCGGTTTTTGTTTGTGCTTTTCCCCATCAATGCACACTCCGGCAATGAACACCATCTCTTCACAAGAGCAATTATCATCATAACCACAGCGTTTCCTGCCATCAGTCCATAAAGCCATTCTGCAGGGGTCATCCTCTAGGTCAGACTGAGATAAAAAGTGGTGAAGAAGTACTAACGACATATTGCATTTTTCCCTTTCTCTAGGTGACGGTGTTCCTGTCCTTTTTAACCCAGGCAGTCATAATCAAATGCTCTAAAGCCACCCTCAAGAGGAACATTACCCCTGACTCATTAACAGTATAGTTTATGACTTAAAGCTAATGCATTACCCCTGAGGGTTCATGCTTGGTAACAGCAAATTATCTCGGGAGCGCATGATGTGTGCCTTCATAATGACATGATGAGTACTCATTGACACGCACACGAGGAGTCAGGCATACATGGATGTACAGGTGCAAGCACACTTGCATACACCTACACATTCATTCAGACCTGCTGCTCATAAACACACGCAGACACACAAATGTGGCTGAGGCATCTTTCTATGTGTGTGTATGTGTGTGGTGTGACTCAGCAGGCCTAGTTTAATAAATGGATGTGGGTTTTAGGGACTGACACACTGAAAGTACGATTCTGAGTTACAGACATTAGACCTTTTCCAGTGCGTATAGCAGATGTTAAGTCAGTTCAGAGAGCACCAACACTGGTGTACTTACATATCATCTCTAGCATGATCAAAAGAACAACCTGCTTATGTACGACCTCCCTACTCCCAACTATTATAAACCAGTCTTTCCCTGGCAGAGTGTAATTGTATTGAAAATTGCGACTTTTATATCAGTTCATTGTTTCAAGGTCAGCTTTGAGGCTCAGCAATTAAACATGAGTGAACTCATAAATGTATTGCACTGGGGGGAGGAGACACCTCAATAAAAACCTAATTTGTTGTGAATATGAAACTTGTTAATTCCAACTTTTGATATGCTTTGCATATTTTGTGCTAATTACAGCATGGGAGGAACTGCCTCCTTTGCATATTTGAGGGAACAAGAATAAGAGCACAAGAGACTGAAACAGGGAGTCAAAGAGGGAGAAAAAAAGAAGAGAAGATTACATGCTGTTGGCCTCTATAATGAGATCGTCGTCAAATATTCCAACCAACCTTAATACCTCTCTGCAGTGTTTGAAGATTGTGTTTCCATTTGGGCCTGCCTGGATGGACTGATTAATCACTTTATAATCAGGATGCCTCAGTGAATATTTCATCCCTCTAACGTCTTTTGAAGCAGTGAGGCGTCAGTTTTAAATTTATTTGGTTTGAGTTCCTCTGCTTCCAATATTTCTCACAGAGACAGAAAACTAGATGTTTGATTCCTTGTTGCAGTGGTGATGTACTGCATTGCAGTAAAGGATGGCCAATAGCCAACAAGTGACAGTATTGTACAAACTATTCTTACTTTCATATATTACATCACTCGTGGGTCTCTGCCTCTTGGTTTTTTTTATTATTGTTTTTCTTTTCTTTTTTGTTGCTAATGCAAACCTTTTAAACGGGCACGTTGACAAATAACAATCTCTGAAATGCTCAGATTTCTTGCATCACCTAACACACTGCAGAGTGACAAATGACTTGTTAACAGGTGCCTCAAGTGCATCACTCAAGGGTAGGTTTGCGTACAACTTTACATAGATTTACATCATTTGACTTTGAGAAAAGAGGCACTGACAGCACGATGGCAAAGTCATTGGGTGTAAGTCACACAGTAATGCAGACAGAAATTTAATTAAAATGTAGTTTCCTAGATTGTTTTATTTGCTTATGTACTAACTGCAATGTAGTGGGTAAAGCAAGGAGTGAAAGGTATATGGCTATGGTATGTGTGTGCTGGCACCCTATTATTTTCTTTGTGAGAAGCTTGTGGTTTGTAAAACTGTACCTTCAAACTGTTTGTATTGTAGATGTGCACAGAATGCTTTCAAGTGTATTTCATGTTGGGTTATCACAGGCCAGATGTTCCAAAACCACTGGGATCATCTGTGGGTTATTCGTTTACCAACATTACCTTGGCTATATGCTACTGTCTGGCTAAACACCGTCTCCTCATTGCTAAGTGAGCTGGTTATTTCCATAGATTCACCCAGCTCACACACCACATCACAGCACTCCTGGAAGAGAAGGGGATTTTTTGCCCTCCCCAATTCTCTTATTCTGTCTTCTGTTCTCTCGTCTCAGATAATTCATTCAAGAGCTAAAAGTCAAAGTTTATCTCAGTCTTATTCAGTGTGTCTCTATGGCTCCCCCACCTCCCTTCTACCCTCACCCTTTTTATCATCTCCCCCCTCTCTCAGCCTGAGTTGGGGAGGGGAAAAATTCATGATACTGTGGGGAACAGAGTGGCACAGAACAAGTCAGTCAGCCTATCAGTGTGCATGAGTCATCCGGCTGCCACAGTTAGAGAGCCTGAACTACAGAGAGAAAGGCAATAAAGAGGCAGGGAAGTGGTACAGCAATTAAAAAGAGCATAATTGTAATTCAGAAAAGAAGAGAAAAATATAATACCAACATTTTTGCACCTGATCATCTCGAGTAAAAGACAAGGGGGGGACGACATCTGCAATGGCTGGCTAACAGATAACTATCTCGGGGTATGATTTATGAAAGAGTTACGAAAGTGAAATTAGAATCCTCAGTATCAAGCAAGCAATCAATGTGCTCTGTTTCGTCACTGCCATCTTATCAGCTTTGTCTTTCCCCTAGTTGAGTGACTGTGTTTTGCATACGGCCAGCAGGTTTTGCATGTGGGCCACATTATTGTCACCTTGCTGAATTGCATTACAGAAAGTGTGCGAAGGAGACTCTGCAGAGTGAAGAAGGAGAAGGAGAGACAGTCTTCTCCAGGCAGGGGTGAATTCAATCTGCATTCACTAAGGGGGAGTTTCTGTCCTGCCCTCCTGTGAATTAGCCTTCAGACTTCAGCAAGCTCATGTATACAGCACAGTTCAGCATGTGCAGAATGCTGTGCCCTTTTGCTTCAATTTTACCACAGTGCAGATAATCATAGCTCAATCTAATTCTCTGCTAATAAAGCCTTAGGGCGGAAGTGCACTATTTCTTGAACTAATTAAGAGCAGAACTTGCTGTTCTTGCCAAATTTTAAAAGATTGTAATGCTCTGTGAATCCTTGCATAGAAAAACTACAATGTGTGTGTTTTTTTTTCTCCAAGCCTCAGAAGTCATGTGGGATGTTGGCCTAGTTTGAGCAAAATCGAGTCAGCATATCAATGTGTGGATGCAAGTCTTTTATTAGGACAACGTCCTAGTGTTAAGTGTCATATGTTGAGGTGCTGTAAGCTTAATTTCCCCAATGCCTTGTGAGCTGAGAGTTAGATGTATTTTCTTATTTATCGCCAGTGGAATCTGGCCATGCAGATAGTTTTGGTTTTGATTTACACATCTGCTAATTTTGTCTTTGGTGCTCACAGCATTACAAAGACATTTAGACGTGTGAGCATGCATCATACATTTCCAGAAACAGTGTCCCTGTTTAGAGAGGAAACTTGACTTGACCTTGGGAACATGTCTGTGATAAAATGTTCTAAACTCAAGGTTCAAATTCACTGGATACAAGAAGCGTATGATGTTAAATCTGCCCCCACTATATTCCAAAATGGACCCTGCTAACTCAGCAGGCACCACCAGAAGCATCCCAGTGGGGACTGCCTTATGTGGCTGTGGACTGTCAGAACATAACACATGTCTTGGCACCATCGACATTTCAACACTGGTATCAATCTAACTGTAAGAGACCGCATAAACATATTTCCAAAAATCAAACCAATTCTTTAACTGTGCTATTTGGCATAAGTGCAATATTTCCCCAACCTTAACCATAACATAGTTGCAATTCACAAATAATTTAGAAAGTGAGAATTGAGATAACATTGTCATCACACATGCTGCAGGGTTTTGATGAGACATTCTTGTCTAGCATAGGGTCGCACATACAGCCACTTATCATGTGATCAAAGTTCCCTACGTGATATCAACTGAGTTCTGTTCGCCGAAGAGGTCTGTGCGATAAGTAGTGGTAGTAATAATAAGTGAACCTTGTGTTTAGAATATTTTATCAAAGATAAGTGTCCCTGTTACTCTGTTTAGTTCACAACACACACAGTTGGTAGTTTTCACAGAGGCTATTTAAATTGCCTAACCCCATGAAACCTGATTACACAGACAGAGGGCATGTTTACATAATGCCATGGTGATTGGTGTTTGGATTATCCTGGTTATGTGTTGCGCATGTAAACATCATATACCAGTATCAGAAACCTAGATAAGGTCTTATCCATTACTGCAGAGCGGCTGAACCTAACTTTTATATAGAGCTCAATGAATATGAACCGGGACTGAGCTTCATCCTGAAGATGGTCTGAAACATGGAGGTCCGGACAGTTGGATGCCAAAAATGGCATAGTGCCAGAGCAGAATCCAGAGATTAAGCAGAACAAAGCAGGGACCAGAATCAAGATGCAAAAACAAACAGGGGAACTGCTAGAAACAGGGCCCGGGGTGGAGCGGACAAAATCAGCTGATACTAAGATCTGGCAAGGTAAGTGTGGCAGAGCTGAGTTCTTGTAGGAGACTTGATTGCAGAATTGAAGGCAGCTGGTGAAGCTCAGCTCTGGGTCCGGCACACCTGACTCCACTTAGGCAATCACAGGCAAGAGAGAGAGAGGCTATGCAGAGGTGGAGGCCATGACATTATCACATTTCTGAGAAACCAGGATGAGCTAGCTTGAGTACTCTTAAACTAGGATACTGCAGCATGTAAACACCTTACCCAGGTTTCTGATCGTTCTATTTTGACAGAGAAATGAGAGAGATGAGATGTTGAGGAATTAAGAGACACACCCACATGCAGATAATTAGAAACCTGCATGGAATCAGGGATATGAATAACCAGACAGATATCTCAAAACATGGACAAATAAAACGAAAACTATTTGTGTGGTTAGATGCTGTCGGAGTCAGGGAGAAAATCAGCTGGATTCAGACCCCCTTTATTAAAATTCTACTGTGAAATGTCTGCATTAATATTAGTCAAAATGTGAGCCAAACAGGGCAGCATGTCTACTTACAGTATGTCATATGAATGCATGCTTGGGTGGCACTCTTCCTATATGCCACAGAACTATATCACACGTCAATAAGGCCGGCACAAATTATTGTGATCAGAGCATGAAAACCTTGAGTGGCAGAGAGCAGAGAGCCGCAGACATATGTGACACTCTGCCAGCTCTGGAGGTGCTGGGAGAGAAATGGCAGCATCAGCAGTGGACATTCAGACACACACTGTACCCATCCATCCACACGGCTGAAAACCAGCTTCAAACAGACTGTGAAATCCATCTTGGCTCCATAGTTTGAAGAGAGCTGGAGAGGGATGGAGGGACAGATTATGATTTATAGCCAAAGAGAAACGCAAAGTGAGAGACAGACAGAAAAGGAGGGATGGGAGAGTCTGAGAGATAAAGTGAACGACATAGAGAGAGAGACAGTCACCGGAGTTATTGATGTTCAATTGACTTTGGAACATCTGCGAGCCCATTTGGTCTTGTTAATTATACAGCACTAATTTAACTCACACGCTCAGTGGCAGAGACAAGGGAGGAGATGCTTGGTGAACTGTGGAGCACTGTGTCCTGACGTCTACTTTATCTTCTGTTCAGCCTGCCTGATGATGACGCTCTCAGCTACTGTATGTCTCCATGGTAATTATGCAGCCTTTTGCGTCTTTAACTGCTTTAATGCCTGGACAATCATATCTACCTACTGAGGGAGAAAAAAACCAGCACTAATATGTTGCCTTTTAGATAAGATTATGCAGAGGATTTTTGCAGTAAATACAGTGCAGGCTCAACTTGTGCAAGGACCTCCACTGACCTCTTTAGATTTTTTTTTATTTAAGCCCAACATTTGCAAATTATTGGCTCATTTAGCCCTCCTTTATACCTCCATGCTGCTGCTACAGTATATGAATTTGTATAAAAAATTTTGTTACTACATGTAAGTACATTTCATGTTGCCGAGATATATTTTTAATGGCATATCAAAACTACTTTTACATATTTAAATCAATCAATTAATAAAGTGTATGCTACCACAGTCTCAGCAAGATGCATACAAGTGTATTGCTCAGAGACAAACACATCACCCAAATCTCAACTATACAAACAGCCCCGAAACTGTGTGTTGAATTGAATGATGAAATCTGAACCCAAACGAAACCGCATCCATAGAGAGAATCGTGTCTGGCATTCTGATTGGTTGTATAAGAAGAGCATACAGGGAGAGCAAGTCCACACACACACTCACACACATACAGACCCCAGAGGCCTGTGTTTGCCTTTCCTGTAATCTGAGCTTCCGTTCTCTGAAGAATGATGTAACTGAATGCCAGCCCTAAACCAAGTAGGAGAGCCAGCCAGACACACTGAAATGTGTGTGTCTGCATGTGTGTGTACACTCTTTATATCTCTTTACATCACTTGTATCACTATTTACTACTAATTGCAAAACGTTGTTATCCAGAGAAGTTATTTTCTGCGAACTTGCCTCCACAGATTTTGCTGCAGTAAACACAATGTTTTATTGCATCACGTTGCCCTGCAGATTCTTTTTCAAGGTCACCAAGATGTGGCATTGGACCAAGGCAAACACAACTCCTGTAACACTAAATCTTTGACTGGTTTGTGGACCATTAACGGTCCTTTGGAGCCAAGTTCACACTGTCTCAGGCTGTGAATTGGCCAGGAGGGCATCTAGTCAGAGAATGATCTGTCATGACTTTTTTTCACTCTTCTCTCTTATTCTCTTTTCCCTAATCTCCTCTCTTTTTCTTCCCTCTCCCCACTTCCTGTGCTTTTGTCTGCAGTGAGTATTCTCTGCCATCACCAGTAATGAGTCACCGTGCAGGGCTCTCCTCGAGCAGGAGGCACTCGCAGAGAGGCCGTTGCCTCCCTAACCCTCTTCCTGCCTTCTGACTTCAGCATCACTAGCAGGAAGCTGAGACTGGCTCAGAGGCGAATGCTCATTTTACAAATGTGCATTGCCTTCCAAATGGCTTTTCCATCTTCCAGACCGACAGCCATATAAGATATCAATAATACATGACTTAAAAGGAATGCTCAAAAGGAAAGTGAAATAAACAGTTCTCTGCAATGGTCCAAAAAGTCTAATTAAGAGTAACTTATGGCTCATGGCTTATACTTTAACTGTTCAGTTTGTTGCAACATAAGCATGTTGTGCAAAAGAAAGGAGCTCATTCTTTCGCCTGTGGTGAAATAGGTCAGGGGTTTCTTTACTTTGTAACACTGCACTTGATGCTAAAGGGGTTGCCACACAAGTGTGTGTCTGTGTCTGTGTGCGCATGTCTGGGTCTCTGCTTGTTTTTATCTCCATGTGACCCATTTGCTGATCGACCACAGTGTTCCCCGCTCTGCTGGGGTTTCCATGCCAACGCAGCCAGTGGCAAGACAAAAGATGAGGACTCACTTGGTCTTGATCAAAGAGACCACTGCTTCGGTCTGTTGCTCGTGCTATCTAGCGTGTTCTGAAACTGATATACTGTATGTTTAGAGATAAAAGAGAAAATGTTGCACAGCAGTGTCTCCCAACCTTTTTAACTGCATGTACTCCCACAGCCCTGTCAGGTGAGCTCAAGTAATCCTTCATCAAAACCAAGTGTCAAGTTCCAAATATGTTCTGAATGGATTTTTAACTGGATGTTATTTGATGTTATTAATTATATTTCTAAGTATTTCTGAGATAATTTAATTGTCAATGTTAAGTTAATTTTGGTCATTCATACCACTTTGAGTGGCAGAAGCTGATCTTTTATATAACTATTTGAGTGTTTAACAAATACATTCAGCTAACTATTTCAACTGTTTACTTATTACTTGTAGTTCAACTCTTTAGCAAACAATTTAAACAATCTAAACTAATTTTATTTTTCATCACTTTAAGCTAAACTATTAGTTAACTATTCAACTATATCAATCTTTATCCACTATTTTCAGCTAACTATTTGAACTGTTTACTTATTACTTGTAGCTAACTACTTCATCTCCTTTGAGCTAACTATTTCAACAGGTTTTCATTACGTTAAGCTAATTATTTCAATGTTTATCCAATACATTCAGCTAACTACTGTATAACAGCCATTCATATATTAACCTATGTTTAGCCAACAATTTAAATTTCTCTGCTTTTTTGCTAACCTTTTGCAATCAGTCAATTGCAAAACGTGGTGGCAGTGGATTTGCAATCACCTTCAGCTTTTCATTTTCCTTCTTAACACAAATATTTGGACATATATGAGTTAATCAAATCACAATTTATATATTTTTTGTTGAGTTAGTCCTGTTGAATTAGTTAAGCTTTCCATGTACCCCCTGGAGTACAAGTACCCCTGGTTGGGATTCCTGGCATCACTGTTGTAGAGAATTGATAGGTCTATGGCTTTATTGCTGTGTGTGTACTGTGCCTTATTAAGGTGTTATTAAAATAGATAGATAAAATAGTTTAACTGTAGATTTTATGGGGCAAAGCAGGTTTAGCAAAATCTCTGAGTTTGTTAAACCTGCTTTTTGAAACAGGGCCCTCATCTCATGCAGCATACAAAATGTTGTATTGACAAGACCGAAATGTAAACATTAGCTGCTAATAAAAAGGCAAATCCAACATCCATAAGCTGAGTTAACATGCTATTTTCTAAGTGTATAATTACTCATTGTCATTCATAGAGGAAGGGATTTTATTGATGCACTTTTTATTTACATAGCTGATAGTTAAGACATTTCTCCATTTTATACACAGATGCCTGTCAGTTACAAAATGTGCTTGTTTCCAATGACACTGTAGCTCGTGTGAAATGAATAGCCTCAGCTACCTTTGTGACACAGCAATATCATTCTTCTTAAAAGCCGAGCAAACAAGCTCATTCAGCACGACGATAAGTAAAGCTGAAGTAATGCATTCACATAAACAGCGGAGGGAAAGTAACAGTTGAAAAGCGGAACTGTATTTAACAGCCCTCTGAATGAATGAGTAAAGAAATGCCACAGCAGCTGCATTTAGTGATACTGCGGGACAACTTTCCACTTCATTCGTCAGCAGTGAAAGAGGAAGAATAGAGTGAGTGAGTGAGTGAGTGAGTGAGTGAGTGAGTGAGTGAGTGAAGGGAGTCAAAAAAATGAGAATGACAAAGAGATACACTTTTGATGAATGAGAAGGGCAAGCAAAGGGGAATTACTAAGAAAAAGAGAAAACGTGCTGCAAAAACAGAAAATGGGAGGGGGGCTGAAGGTAGAGAACAAAAGAAAGAAAGCATGATGTTTGGAAAGACAGTTGGGAAAGTGAATCGAGTTCAGACGTTCAAAGAGATTCAGTGGCTGACTAATTTGCCGACGCTGAGACCTCAACTAACCAAAGCCAATTTGTACAGTTCAAGGTGACCCTTGGGAGTGCAAATCAGTGTGTGTGTGTGTGTGTGTGTGTGTGTGTGTGTGTGTGTGTGTGTGTGTGTGTGTGTGTGTGTGTGTGTTTGTGTATGTGTGTGCGTATCTGCACCTGCCAGTTTCTGGACCTACAGAGAGACAGCGTGTTCCCCTTTTTTTGATAAATCCTCATCAGTGGTGCTGTGAACAAACAAGTGCTGCTTTCACCTATCAAAAAGCCACACATGGGCATCCTGACAGACACACGCACACACTCACCCCTGCATCCTAATCACGGGGGAAGATTAATGATCTTGCTGTTGTCTCTTCTAGATAACTGCCTCATCATCAGCCAAGCGTTCCGCCTTGCTAATCAATCATCTTAATGTAAAGAGATAGACTCTGACTGCTTTAACCACAGCTGCATTCATCCTATGATCGCTCATTATGGACTTCAAGGTATAGGTATAGGGGCTTCTGAATGCTATGATGTACCCATTATATCCGTAACACAAAAATGATTCTTGGTGAACGGTGCTTGTGTAATCAAAGCATGAAGTTGTTGCCAATTGTCATGATGCTTTATGTGCCTCTTTTATATCTTGCCTTAATGCAGTGGTTCTCGAACTGGGATGTGGGCCTCCCTGGGGGGGGGGGGGGGGGGGGGGGCATAGAGTCACTGCACGGGGTGTGGATGATGAGGGGGAAAACAAGGAGTGCTAAACTAACTAACTAAATTAAATGAACATGATTTATGTAGGGAAATAAAAAACAAGAGTTTGCTGATGCTGTCGTGCTTACCTGAATAATTTATTTTATTTCAATTTCAAATTCAAAGTGACTCCTTTTGTGGCTCCCCCAATATTGTTAATGATTTTTAAGAATTCATCCATTTACATGTGTATTTTTTCGGCTTCTGAAGGGGGAGGGCATGACAGAAAAAGTTTTAATGCCTTTATGTCTTATGTAAAGCACTTTCCTTGTTGTTGAAAGTTGTTATAATCTGTTGTAAGATTCTCTCCGGAAGTTTATTGACAACTCGTGTCTTCATCAGAAGCAGTTTCATGAAAGCTGCAAAGAAGGATGATCAAAATGAATATCTTAACAATGCAATTCGGTCAGAAAATCTTGGATGTTTCTCAATAGACACAAAAGACTTTGGAATAACAGAAAAAGATGCAGATTCGGATCCACCAGAATATCAATTTGGTCCTCCGAGTCTCTATATCTTTGATTAAGTGCTCTCTGCTGCAGAATGTTGCCCTCGCTCACTTTGAAGGTATAGACATATCCAACAAGAAAATAACAAGAACTTCAATCAAATCTGCGCATAAATGTAGAGGCTTGCATCCATGTTTCATTATGCCATTCACATTGATTCAGCCGGCTGATAAGAGTGTCAGTTTGAGGGCGTGTGGTGTGGAATGAGGAACGCTGTCCTGCGCATGGGATTAATGGAGTCAACAATTCCCTGTGGCATTTCTGTGATTATGCGCATACAGACTCGCCCCACTCTGCAAGAAGATAAACAAAAACAGCTCAAAGCAAGCTGTCTACCCATGGGACACATATATAGTATATATACAAGTATACACTAGTAATGATAGCATATGTTTACAAACATGTTTGTGTGTATATCCATATGCATGTGTATATACACACAAACAATATATAAAAAATACAATATATATATACACACACATACACAGTAGACTGGCACACACACACACTCACACACTCACACACACACACACACACTTTTTCTTATGCAGGGTGAATCACCAACCTGCCAGTCTTCCTCTGGGTCTCCATCCGGATGACTCATCCCTCATCAAACGGTGGCCCTGTAGGAAAATCAACACAACCCCATTCACACATCCACTCACACTGCCAATAATATAAACACTATCAAACACAGACATGTGCATGGACTCACACAAACTTAAACACAAAGGGCTTCCCTGTTCTGAATGCTTGACAGGGGTTTCATAATGCATGTAATGCACTGTTGGGGAGGGAAACCCCTTGCAGACTGTGTGTGTGTGTGTGTGTGTGTGTGTGTGTGTTAGTGCATTAAGAGAGCGATCACATGCTCCATGTGATGAGTCATACACAGGCTGGTGAGCCAGGGAGCGGCTGGCTGGTTGGAAGCAGTTAGGCAGGAAACTCATCAGCTATGCACCGCTGAGCTCAAGACTCCGGTGAGATTCATACAAGGCTCTCTGACTTTCTTGTTAGCTGATGTTTGATTTGCAGTTGGCTGCAAAATAGCTGCCTTTACGTGTTACATGCTGTTCTGTTATGGAAGCAGCTCCACACTTTGCAATCAGTGACTTTAACAGCCAGTTTCACACCGCATTAGTTCATTTAATGCATTGGAAGATAGATACAGATTGTTTTGGTGAGTGGCGCTCGCAAGATGTTAACATTTTGCATGTGTGCCACCGCCCAAGCCTTTTTTCATTAGGTCAAGGTCATGGAATAATTTTTATTCCACTTAGTCCTTGTGTGTTTTTGTTTCATGGCTCTGTAATATAAACAGTTCTAAACATATGTTGGCTAGGACATTAATGGAAGTCACACAGACTTGTAATTTTACTAAAAAACTAAAGGTGTTCCTGTATTAAAAATATAATGATTAACATTAAGCTTTGAACATGTACTAACAATAGCTAAAAAAAAATAAATAGAGCAGGCAGACTTTTCAAGGTCAAAATGACAGGTGCATGCTGAAAATACATCCATGGAGGAGACAGGTGGTGCTTAAGCTTGACAATTAAAGGTGTTATGTTGAGATATTCACATGGCTGGATTCTTACCAGATTAATTTAAGAGAGCAGAATATTTACCTTGACAAAACAAGACAATTCCCATGAAGAATTAACTCAGGTTTTGCAATGATCTTTTCTACAGTACAGAGCAGAGGGAGGAAGGGTTGCTGTTCTTCCTGCACAAACACAGCTAAAGCTTGAAACATTTCTTGAAACGGCAGATAGCAGAGCAAATCAATGGCAGCTTGAGAAATCACAGCTAACGTGTTTATCTGTCAGCATGCAACCATGAAGCAAAGCCAGGGAGGTGTACCAGGACCCAAGCAGCAGCAGCATTCTCTTCATAGCAGGATTTAATGGCAATGTGGTCTTCATTCTGAGAGAAATGGATGCGTAAACTGCTGCTGGTGCAAGACCAAGGCCACCAGCAATGGTTGGAGTTACTTCTACAATATATTTTAACTGCTTTATATTATACAAGGTTACACCCGGTATATGTATAAAAGATTGAAAAGGCTGCACATACATGCAACCATCGCATATGCATTCTTTGAGAATCATTAGCATTGAAAGCATATGATCTACTGTACTGTATAAGCAAGGTGGAGGAATAACTGGGGGAAGATGCTGCAGTGGAGGGATCGTAATGATTAAAGACTTTCTCTCTGACACAGAATCCACATCAAATGTCTTAAACATGTTTTTAGCCTACATCCATAGATCCATATGTGGAATGTAGAATGTAGTTAAGCCATATGTAATTAATGCCAGTTTAAAGAGGAGGAGAGGAAGGAAGAAAAGGGGGATTGTATGTGTGTGCGCCTTTTATATACAGTCTATGGTGTGCTTGTGTAAGTGTGTGTATCAGGCAGGCACATGAAGAGGTGCCAGAAGAAAGGCTTTGATGAAACAGCTGTAGGAAATGGCAGGAGAATGATGAGATAGTGGGTCACTCATCACTTTGTTCTGCCTTGCACCTCAGGGTGCGTGTGTATGTGTGTGTGTGATTGTGTGTCCTACAGTGGCCTGAGTATGCTGGGCCCCTTATCCTCTGCTCAAATAGAAATCACCTGGGTGTACCTGAAACATCTTTGGCAAACATTTGCATCTTATCCCTCTCACAACCCCTCCACAGATTCTCTCCTGCTTACAAAGTCTGGCATTCTCCTCCACATCAATCATCTCCTCTCCCTGCCCGGTGCTGAGGATGCTGTTCTGACTTTCCATAAGGCTCCAGATTTTGACATCTGGTGGCCTAGATAAGCAGGAAACACACTGAGCACATCAGCCGATCTGTGAGACTAAAGGGCGATTAAAGCACATAATCTACCTGATATATAATGAGGAAAAAACTGCCCAGATCACAAAGGCAGACAGACACAAAGAAATGAGGACTACATGTGGTGTGCATCTGTCATGTTATGAAAAAGGCATAAGAGCAAAACCTTGGTATCCAAAAAGTCTGTGTTGCTGTGCACTTTTGTGCGCGTTTGCACATACGCTCTAAGCTAATTTGGAGTATATGCATGTGTGCATATGTGTGTATATGTGTATACGGGTGTGTATGTGTGTATGTGTGTGCATGTGTGTGTGCGTGTGTGTGCGTGTGCATCGTTTTGCTCCCACCCCTTTTTGTTGCAGATGCAAAAAAAAGAGAAGATGTGTATGAGTCATAGCCTCGTGGTGTAGAATATCAGTGATCTGAGTGCCCCTGATGAAGAGCAAATGTGGAGAGACAGACAATAACCCCACGGAAACAGTTTGTGACAATGCTGCTTGGTTTCCATGACAACCCGGCTCTGCTGGGATTGCAGAGAACATAATGTTTTTCTCTAATGAGGCAAACCGGATCATTTTGTCCATCTACCTGTGTACATAGTAGTCTTTCTCCTGTCCTCGTGCCTTTTATCACTCGTGCACACAGAGGAAGGCAAAGGGGGGAGAGGGAGCGAGGGAGGAGGCGAGGTTATGAGCTTGTGTATTTACTTTGTGCAATGCTGAGAGGGTAAATTGCTTCTCTGTGCTCTGATGTGAGACTTGCTAGACAAATGTGAAAAAGATTACTTTCTCTAAATTACTGATTTGCACTGCAGTGGCAAAGTCAAGGTGACCCCCACCTTACTTCTGCTACCGCTTTACAAACCCACACATATTCACAATGTCACAGTAACACCAGTGTAACACAGTGTAACCAAAACTGCCATCCGACTTCAATAGTTCCCAAGTATAATAATCTTATTCTATATTGTTGTAATATTTAAAAAGGATGATAGACATTTTACCCAACTGACTGAAAGACAGCCATGAAGGCACAAGAGATGCTTGCCATATCTGTAGCGGTACAACTGTCACAATTCAGATAAAGACCCAGAAATAGACTGGACGCTGCGGACAGGTTTTCAGGAATATATTCAGACAGAAAGGCAGAGCAGGTAGTGGCTGATGGGGGCTGGGGCTAGCTGAGCAGAGCTGGCTACGGGAGTAGACTAACGGACAGGGCAGGAGACTGTGAAGCTGGGCAAGGGAGCAAGCGAACAGACTGGCTGGTGAGCGTGAGCAACAGCAAAGGGGAGCTGACAGGTGACTGGCGAGGAAGTTCAATCCAGATGTCTTCTAATAGGGTTGAATATCGGTTCCAGACGGGTTGGAGTTCCTGAGCACAGAAAATCAATCAATCAATCAGTCTCTTTATATAGCACAGAAAACACAGGTCAGCGACAGGTTGACAGTAGGGCAGAACAAACAGGTACTAAAGACAGGTTCAGAGAGCTGGTAGTCAAGACGTACGAGTACAACTTAACGATCCAGCGAGGACAGGATGTCAGGCTCCCACTTAAATAAGACTGGAACCCGAGGGAGCGAGGATCAGGTGCGGCAACAGGATTAGATGGCAATCAGCTCCCAAGGCAACAGTCACGTCCCCCAACTACCCTGCAGACCGGGAGATGAGGGAGAGAGGGAGAAAGGAGAAAAAAGCCAAACCAAAACACAACAGCCACACCGAAGGGAACAAAATAAACAAAAATATTCTCACACACACAGTCATCAGGAGTCACGGCTAGGTCGCAGCAGGGAGGGCCGTGACAACAGCATAGTTATCATCTCTGTGTTGGCAGTTAATCTATGAAGCTCTGAGAGTATTATCTGTGGTGTTAACATTAGGGACAGCGTGTACTGTACTGTACTGTAGGCACACACAGTTTACAGATGGCTTCTTAAGGGAAGTCAAGTGCCTTCTCAATTGTGTCTCTCACAAAGTAAACTTCCCAAGTCACTGCATCATTCTCTGTCATGCTCATGCAAGGTACTTAAGGTTATAACCAGTGACCAAATGAAAACAAAAAGATGGCTGCCCCAACACTAGAAATCTAAAAACAGACTTACAATGTCATTGACGTAAAATGATTGACAGACAGACAAACACACATACTAACCCTAGGCAACATGTTAATCTAAGTTCATTCATATATCACTTACATTTGTGAATCAAACATGTTAAATAGTTAAATGTTGAAATATTATATATGCTTAAATTAAATTAAAAATAAAGGGCCATTAAAGTACAAATATTACTTGTGGAATCTTATCCCTCAGATAAAAGGTATGTAAAACATGCTTTCATTGGCCTGAGCCAAAGACAGTGAATTTTCATCTTTTAGACAATAAAAGCATCGTATTAAGGGGGCACACACATATGAAGATAACGTTACTCGTCATGAGATGCACAACAAATATTTGAAAACAGTGGTATGACATCTTGTGATATTCTGAAGGAGCTTTAGCAATTCTGAAATAACCCTGGTGATGTAATCAGGGTTACCTTGGATTGGGTTTGAGACAAGTGGCAACCTCCGGGGCTGAAAAATGTAGCCAACACACAAGTGTCATAAACTGCAGTTCATCGAATGGCCAAAAGCAAATAAATCTCCTCAGACCCCCATGTTAAAATGTCCAACTTTACAGGAAAAATAAACGTGTTTAAAGCACTGCCAAGATGGCGACAGCTGAAGACAACCAAATTGAGTTTCACAATCGCTCTTCAGAAACCTGTGGGTAATGTCACGGAGACTACGTTCATGTTTTATATGGTTTAAAACAACAGATTTATGACAGAAAGCCTGTATCACAAACCGAGGGGCTATTGAGTTGCATTACGGAAATGGTAGGATCTAGCATTTTTGGAGCTCGACCCATACCAGATTAAAGGTCAGGAAATTTTAGATATTTGTGGTACCAATTGGTGACCATTCTTTTCTTAATCTGTCTCTCACAAATCATCAAGTTTAATACTAAGTTACAGGAGTACCCCTTTTATCTACAAAGATTTACATTATTACCAGCCATTTTTCAACGGGTATCACTTGTTGAAACCCACTTTAGATTGGTACTCCATTAAAATAAACACCCCTACATTTTTGGTGAAAGTTAGATGATTGTAACCCTTGATTTGAGAGTTAGATGCTAAAAAAACATGGGATTCTAAAACCTGAATGTGCTGTCAAGAAAAGTTAAAGTACCTTTGACAAAAACATTAAGATGTAAATGTTTAGTGTGATTGATTACTGTTTCAATGAAGATTCAAACTGCTGCTAAATGACTTTCACAATGTGGTGGAATGGAAACCATGTGGCTTCCTCTAAGGAGGAATATCAATCTAAACACTTAGAGTCTGCTTTAGAAAATAGTCAGAAGTAAAGTGAAGGATTTGCAAATTGTAGTTAATAGGCTAAGATATGCAAAACCACTGGTATGGTCTGTGAAATGTCTGCGCACAACACTGATGTCCTGTAGTACAGCTCCAAGACCTGTAGGTCTAATGGTGGGAGATGATCTCACCATCATGCCTACAATGAATGCTGGATCATTCAATTATAGAGCAACACAATGAATCATTCTCCTCCTCTCTGACAATCTCCTCCACACTCCACTCATCTGACACCACCAAACCACAGAAGATGGCCATGTTATCTTCATAATATGGATAAACAGTGACAGTTGTCTCAGACGGAAGGCCATTTCGATGGCAGCAGATCAAATGAGAGCTCATTATGGAAAAAGTGACACATCTGTGTCTGTAGCAAGGCTTACAGTCAGGATATAAAGACACTGCAGTCCTGCTGCAGATACATGTGCCCCTGCAAAATTCCTCGCCAGTCTGGATGGAATGAAATTAGTGAACTGGAGCTTCAGTCCCGTGACTTCACTCAGCTGACAGAAAGAGACACTCTCTGCTTAACATATTAGTTTGTGTGTGTGTGTGTGTGTGTGTGTGTGTGTGTGTGTGAGTGAGTGAGTGAGTGAGTGAGTGAGTGAGTGAGTGAGTGAGAGAGAGAGAGAGAGAGAGGGGCATTATCATCTCGTCCTCTCACTCCCTGTGTCTATCTCGCATACACACTCACACACTTGTCTTGTTCCTCAGTAAATGTGTCAGTCATGGGACTCATCGCTGGAGTAGCCTGACAGATCCTCCATCCTCCCCCCATTGCTCTTTTTCCTCTCTCGTCTCCATTTTTGGACATTTTCAACAGAATGTTGAAGGACAGCAGGGTTCATACTAAATGAAACCAAGGCTGTGTTTCTTGGGATTAATGGGATAGTGTGGTGATCCACGAAGAGTCTAAACGAAATAGGTCAGCATTCAAAATCTTACTTCAAAGCTTGGATACTCGGAAACTGTACAGCAAATACCTCCCTTATTTTGTCACCCAGTATGAGTATGAGTAATTGTGTCTACAGTATATTAATCAAACAAAGCAATGTATTATGTATTTAAAAGTATGTAAAGAATCAAGCTATAGGGAGATTTTTGTAAACAAACAGTCCAGGCATCTTACTATATGTCTGCAGGCGAGCTATATTACATGAGTTGAGCCAGTTGGCCGTATTGGGCTTCACTTCACATATGTATTTTCATGTCTGTGGTCTTCTTGGCTTCTAGGAGACTTCCCATAGAAAATGGACAAATGCAGTATGGAGAACACGGACCTTTGGGAGGCAACCCTGAAGTTAATTTGACGCTGTATATTTGACGACCGGTTGCATATTTGAAAAACAATCTGTCTTGAGCCGTTATATCAACAGGCTGAAACCGAGCAGCAGGGTGCAGAGTTTCTCGAGAACTATTTCAGGTTTATTTTACTGGGACAGTCTTTCTTCTTCCCTGTTTATG
The DNA here is from genome assembly GCF_014851395.1 of Micropterus salmoides. Lineage (NCBI taxonomy): Eukaryota > Metazoa > Chordata > Actinopteri > Centrarchiformes > Centrarchidae > Micropterus > Micropterus salmoides. The sequence goes on from NW_024040928.1 coordinate 9,536,831, forward strand.
CGTCAATCTGAAGCAGCGCTACGGCAATCGCTGTCAAACCTCCTGTCCCTGCAAGTGATTGCCTCAGCTCAAGGCCAGATATACCAGCAGTGTTGGGCATGCCAGAGGGCCCTTGTATCTGCAAAGTGGTAGTAGAAATGACTTTGAAATGAATGAGAAGAGTCCCATATGGTTGTAAAACACACAGAATACCTACCCAATGTTCCATCTTACTGCTATATATATGTAAAAAAAATTACTTTTCTAAGGAAAAATGAGATGCGGTTTATTTTAACACTACGGGCCCTGCAAAGACCAAATGTCTAATGGGGTCCGAGGTCAGTATTTAGCTCTCTGTGAAAGTATTATATACATGGACACAATGCACACAATTTATTTATTTACACAAAGTTCTAAGTGAATAAAAAAGTTAAACGTGATATGTAAAATGGCAGTTAATGGTACCCTGTAGAGATTATGACCACTAGTAGTGCTATGGAGTGTATGGCACGCACACAAGTACGCAGGTGACGCGATACACATTCCTGCCAGTGTTTTCACACTATTCTACTGATATACAGGCGGTGGCAACCTGTCAAAAATATGAACAATTTTCCATATGAGTATTTGTAACAAGGCAGGTTTGCTGTTTCCTTTCAAGTCAAGTCAATCCTATTTATATAGCCCAAATTTGCTTAACTGGCTTTACATTAGGTACATCGCATGAAACTCACTGTCCTTAGATGCTCAGTTTGGATTTAGTACAACTCCAAAAATCTAATGCGAAGAAAAGGAAGAAACCTGCTTCATGGCAAGATAGTTCCATTATTTTCCAGTAGAAAACTTGGATGAAATTGTATGACCATGACTGATGCACACACTCAAGATACTCAGGGATTTAACTGGGTGAGACCTTGTTTTCCTCCATTAACCTGCAGATATGAAAGGATACCGACGTTCTTTCAGCCAGCCAAGGCCCTTGTTGTTACACAAGTGCTGGAACTCTGCCATGTTACACAGCCCAGAGAATAGGTGAACCCATAAGAACGGGGTTAACGTGGCTGCAGTCAGTACAGTCCCCTCATGATGAGATCCAGCTGACTGTGACTCCACAGGAAGAAGCTGAGGATCAGTCTCTTTTGCTTACCGTTTCTGAACCATCAGATTTGAGATGGATAAGGTCTTCAGACAACTTCAGCTCAGAGAACTATGATGATTTTTTTTCCTTCCTAAATGTTACATGTTCGGATAGCCCGTTGACCCGTGGTGGGTGGGAATGTGTGTGTTTGTAGTTGCAAGGCACACAGACCCGCCTATGCTGATCCCAGCATGTGTTTCCTGTATGGGAATGCTTAGAGAGGTGCAGTATGCTTACAGTAAGTGTGTGTGTGCCTGTGTGTGTGTGTGTGCCTGAGTGAGCACGAGCGAGACAGAACGGAAGGGAGAGACACAAAGAGGGAGAGAGGGAAGGCATATCCAAGGGGATCAAACCTAAACCACAGGATATTTCTGACCTTGAGGGCGAGCGGGTGAAGCCAGGGGACTATAGGAGGAAAAGAAAAAGAGAGGAAAGCTGAAGGGAAAGGAACAAAGAGATGGAGAGAGAGAGAGAGAGAGAGAGAGAGAGAGAGAGGGGAGCGGAGTCTTTGGAGGGCAGCTGGAAAGCCTCCAGAATCCTCTGCTCAAACCAACCATAAAATTCCAACTGAAGCCACAAAACCAGCGTAAGGACTGACGAGGGTTCCTTCTGCCCACAATGGGTGTGTGCGTGTCTGCATTTGTGTGTGTCTGTGGTGTGCACACATTTACTTTTGTGTGTGTGTGTCTATGTGTGTGCCATATGTGATTAAAGGGTCCGAGCAGAGGAGGCCAGGAGGCAGACAAGTGATGCAATCCACGGAAGCGAAGGAGAGGACACGAGGGAGGCAGGAAGGAAGGGAGGGGGGAGAGGAAGAAGGAATTGTTGCTTCTGGGGATCCAGCTCTCCAGGAATGTGCTGACGGTCATGTCCCACACAGTCAGGGAGTGTTGCATTCTGGGAAGCTCTGCGGAGGTGACACCACCTGTTTTAGTGTGCTACAAATTGCAAAAAGGATGATAGAATCACACATCATAAAGGGATAGACTTTGTGAGTCATTACTGTTAATTTTCAAAGGCACAACAACCCTTCTCCCTGTGCACACTGGTCTCTCTCACTGCAGGCTGGAGGCCCGAATCCACCCTCACACAGCAGCAGTGGAGATCTATTTTTGTGCGCGCTAAACAATGTCCACAAGCACCCACACAAGCTCAGTGGGTAAGGTGACTGGTAAGCCTGGAGAAATAGTCTATTTATGAGCAGGGCAGGAGTGGGTGGTTGTCCTTGAGCTGGTTTGTCTGCCGTCTGAAGCGCTAAGTGCTGTATACAGTTACAATAGATAGAACATGCACAAGGACAAGTGAAGGTGGGGGGTGGGGTGTTAGAGAGGGAGGGTGAAGAAAGAGAGTGAGAGAGCACTGGGAATAGAGATGGTGAGTCAGAGGCCATTTGGAAAGTAATTTCATCTCTGAATGCCGTATATCTTTTCATCAATGAAAGGAACGTATTATTTCTGAACCAGCCAGGCACAAAAAGAAAAACATCTCTTTTTGGTGAAATAGAGCCTATTTGGGAGGGCGAGGACAGATACCATTCACAGATTATTTTTGCCCTGTATGTTCTTCATGTGGGTGAAGTTGTTTCTTACAATACCCTGCAGTCAAAGAAGTTGAGATCACGACTGAGAGTCTACATCCATGCTAGCTGCTCTGTGAGGCTGTACTTATTACTTATTACTTCCAGACAACTTGGAACTCGAAAGTTTCCGACCTCCAACTAGAAAAAGTACAACAAAACGCCACTCAGAGTTGGAGTTCCTACTGGTGAACTCGGCAAATCATTCTACCCCGACTTCATGAAGACAATGGCAGCACCCATGGAAGCGCATATTGTATATGTAAATTTATACTTTTTTATAATTTTATATTTATTATAAATATTTGGCTGTATTTAATGAAAATAATACATAGTATCATATACTTATGTGTAAATTCTGGCCTCCAACTGTGACTGGAACTCAGGATATAGCACAGTGGTGCACAGTATAATGTTTACCATTGTCACCATCCTGTTAAGCATGTTAGCACGCTGACATTCGCAAATTAGTTATGCATGTATTTGGTCATAACACAACTGCTGGAGAAATAGACATTTTAACCTGACAATGACGCTAGTAAAAAAGTCAGGGCATGACCAGAGTCATTAGGATTTGTCCACTGGGCAACATAGATATCTGCACCAAATTTCATGGCAATCAATCCAGTAGTTGAAATGTCAGTTTGGGCTACAGCAGTGGACCGACAGACAATGCCATCTCTAGAACCATGCTGCTAAAGCGGCTAAAACATTTGATTTCTCATCAGTCTTAGTCAAGAAGAAGCACATTTCCACATTATGGCACTAAGAGTCTTCTGCAATCTTTGTGAATCATTGGTTTCTTATGTCCGGATGTTACATTGAGGTTTTAGGGGTTCCAGCAATATTCTGGACAGGCTGAATGTGGTGTGGCACCCAGCCAGTGAAAAAGTAAAAGAGAAGTAGAAAGGGGAAAGAAGTTAGTTTGGCGTGTTAGGAGAGACTACCAGGGACAGGTCTGTACTGCTGTGTGTATCCTGGCAAAGCAACCTTGGCCTTGACATGACTGCACAAACATGTACAATATTTGACTGCTGCCCAATGTCTTCCTTACATAAATATGGGTGGAGATTCATGTCCATTTACTTAAACAACTAAAAGCACCCTACAAGTCTGCAATCATATAATCAATCAGTCAAGTGTATCCCAGTGTCAAAGTAGAAACATGCCATTGATTAAAAAAAGTATTAACGCTTGTTGAAATACGAGTCTAAGAGCATGAAAAAAAAAATCAATTCATGAAATATGTTTTCTGTTAACTGAGTTCACTGACTGGAGGGGAAGAGAAAGACACCACAGAATACTGAGCTGGACTGGTTTTTGATTGGTCTGGCATCAGCTGTGTGGTTACATGGTCAAGCACAAAGAGAATGCTGCGGTTATTCTTGGACCACCACTGTCTGCACTTCCATGTAATGTTCTGGTGTTTACCATCACTGGTTCAGTTCATCTGCTGGGATTATGAGTCAGCCCAGTTTAGGAGCTGAAGAGAGGTCCTACAAGGACACTCGCTCACCCTCATTGCATCCAAATTAAAGTGTTTGTCCGACTCAAGCACACAAACCAAGCCCGGACACAACCAACGCCACCAAACTCCTAAATTCTAATGTTTTTTTTGTTTTGTTTTTTTACAGTGTGTGTGCTCTGTAGCCTCAAATTAAAATCAGCCTTGGCTTTGAGTTTTACTTTTTCTCTCAAACAGTGCACATTTTGTCACGTTGTTTGTGCGCTGGGGAATGTCAGCACGGATATTTTCAGTTGTGTGGAGGAGTCTACCCATAGCAAAGCAAACACGGCCCGACGTCGGCAGAATGTTTTGTTTGCTGAGCCTGTCACCTTTCAGCGAGAATTTGCACATCATCATCTTCACTGACAGCCTGATGATGTATCTGTGGGAATTTATTTTTTTACTGGACGGCCTGGCAATGCAGCTGGCTATCAACTTCAAGCATGCCATAGACTGGTAACATCTGAACCCTGACTGACATCCACTTTCTATCTCCCCAGCTTTGTGCTTTTGAATAACACAACATGCCCTGGAGTCGTTTGAAAAGTCAACCAGTATCACTGCTGGATGTAGATTAAAATGGCATGTTTCTGAAATGACTGTCTGACCTTTTGTTATTTCATTGATGCAGCATATGTTCTCCCCCTTGATTACACATGTCCACCAGTAATGACATGTAGAAACCTCAAGTCTGTTCTTCTGCCATGTCTTAATTCTGACAAAGCATCCTGTGACAACATCACAAACCATAATATATCAACATTACCCACAGCGTGAAACTGCTGACCTTTCAATACATGACACGTTACAGTATGCTGCACAAGGAAAATGAAAATGTGACCCAACTGAAAAATGCAATGAATGTCTAATATTAATATATTATTTTATCATATAGCTAAAGCAGCTCCTATGATCAGCCAACTTTTCTATAATATGTAGAGTCCTTCTTTTAGACAAGGAAAGTCAAATGAAAAAAGCCTGAAGGAAAATGTATTCCTTCCTCTAGTCACAGTAAAGTATGGTAACATACTGATAATTAATTTGTATGACTTGTCTCATTAATTTGCACATAGTAATTCAGTATTCCATTAAACTCTAGGCTTATTTTCATGGTAATCATTTATACCATATTAATATATATGTAAATACTTTTGATTCCCATGAGCATACACTTACAGACTATTGAATCGCAAGATGTTTTATGTCTTTAATATAATAATGAATCAAGAAGGACCAGTTGTATGAAAAGTGTAATCTATAAAATATGGTATTGAGTGTGTATGGCGGAGGAGTAATGTATGCCAGACGAACACAGTGTTCCAGGTCAGAGCTGAAGTCTGCACAGCTTTGGTCCAGAGAGAAGCATGAGTCACCAGAACAGAGAAGATTGCTAGCTTGCAGAATTCATTAAGACAAATGTAAGGTATATGGATTTCCTCTGGAAGGAAAAAAAACCTTGGCAGCTGGAGAACAGCACCCCAGTGAATCCTCAAGTACCTTTCCATACACCTTTGGAATGACAGCATAGTTTTTGCAACTCTCTAGATGATTTATGCCGGTCTGAATGTAAATGAATTAGCTTAAATCCTTCAGCGTGTTGGCCTATTTTGAATTGTTTTTGGAACCATTCTCATACAACTACAAGAGACTACAGAGATTGTAGGCCTATATCATGGGTATTAAACAAAATGTTTTAAGCCCAGTGGAACTATCTGCTAGAATGAGAGTAGTCTGTCTGGAAATTGATAACGCTAAAGAAAATGCAAATTTGTCCGTTAAAGATGCAGGCAAAACTGCTTTTTCATCCAACACTAGAAGCTTACTTCATGTCGTGGCCATCGGTACAATGGCGCCCCCGTGTGAATATGAGACAGTAATGCACTAATGAACACATTTGGGTAGGATTAGGATTACGGTAACCTCATAATTTCACTGACGTTATGTCACCTTTTAAAATTCTGCAATAATGCAACGGTTGATATATACCTTTACCCTGTTTCACAAGGTAGGGGCTTACACCAATTAGAAAGGAAATAAAGCAGAGTTTTACTTCAAATGAAATCCCAAAGCCAAAATTATCATACATTGTTAGCTATCTTAATAAGTTTAACAATATTAACTGTTACCTGTAACGTTAAAGCCTCAGATGTAACGTCTAAACGGATGCCAGAGGAGGTATTTTTCCACAGGTGATAACGCTATGCGCTTATAGTCAGTAAACCTGCTAACCTGATCCTGGAACAGCAGTTGCACTCGGCAGTTCAGCGTTTAAACACGACCACAAATGAAGGACTGATCCCGAATCAGCCATCTCGGCACCGGATGTCGGTAAGTAGAAAGACAAGAGCCGTTTTCGGGATTTATACAGGAAATACTTTCCGCCGTAGAGAGCATTTGTGAAGGGCTGCCATTTTACCGACCTTACGGTAAGAAAAGTCGCTTCGTGTTGATGTGTAAGCTCTGTGGCTGCTACACGTTCACTCATGCACTGAGTTCGATGTGTATTTTTATCACACATCCACCCGGTTTGTTTTATGCTACCCAGTTTATGTCAGCTAACATAGCTTGTTTACCATTGTGTCGTGAGGCTAACGTTGCTGTTAGCAGTTAACGTTACTTACCCTAGCAAGATGAATATCAAGACAAAAGCACAAAAATATAAGTAACGTTATACAGCGGTCATGGCAGTTAGGCTGCGGATACTAGGGATTGCACTAAGTGTCAGAGAGGTTAGTTATTTTAACGAACTCCCCAAACATTTAGCTTAATGTTAACTCAAGTTAGCTTCTCTTTGCCTTCCCGGTAGATTTTATCTTAATTTACAGCTAGTTTACACAATCTGTGGTTTCATCATCACAAGTTTACTCCATTTGTTTGTTTTTTCTGCAGCATAAATCCATTATGGTGGCCAAAGTAATCCAGCTCACCTCTAAATCCCACCATGAAAACATCCTGGCCTCTCTGCATCAGCTGTGTCTGCAGGGACAGCTGAGTGATGTTACAGTGCAGGTAGACTACCAGGGAGAAGTGCAGGAGTTTCAGGCCCACCAGGTGATACTTGCAGCATCAAGTGGTTACTTCAAGAAGGTCCTTCTGGCTCAGGATGCTGTCCGAGACAAAGTATTACTCTCAAATATGCACTCAAACGATTTCTCCAAGTTTTTGGAATTTGTGTACACTGGTAAAGTTGAGGTTGCCAGAGACAAGATTGGTGATGTTCAAGCAGTGGCACAGTTTTTGGACTGTGAGGACCTGTCAGAGGTTTGTGATGTGGCCATGAGTGCTGGAATCCTACAAAAACCAACAAAGAAAACAAATGCACCAGAAGTCATAGAGGAAGATGATTTACATGGAGCCAAGAAAGAAAAAATTACCAAAGGGAAGAAGCAGCCCAAAAGCTTACTTCTTAAGCGGCGGCTCTCTCCACAGAGCTCTAAGAAAGAAGTCATTTCAAAAAGATTTAAAACAATGAACTCAGAGAAGGATGAAAAAAGACAAGGAAGACAGATAAAATTTAGGTTGGCTGGGCGTAAAGTCCTTCAGAGGTGTTTAAATACAAAGAAATCAGCTCTTAACAATGAAAACCAAGTTAGCAATGAAGACAAAGAGCAGCATGAGGACAGGACTGAAGCCGACGCTCAGCCAGAGAATCAGCCAGAGAAAACAGACGAGTCATCTTTGGGAATGCCAGTCTCTGATGTGGATGATTGGGACATTGAGGAGGATGTGCAGAGTAATGATCCTGAAGACCCCTTGGTGTTATCTCTGGGGGAGGAGGAGGAGGAGGGACAGACCAAGGAGACATTAAAAAGAACATCCAAGGCCCAGTTCCAGTGTAACAAGTGCCAGCGGACCTTCCACTATGAGAAAAGCTACTTAAAGCACATCAGGTAGGTATAATAGGTATTGATTGATACCATAGTTCTTTATGTACAGTGTGTACGGACTGAAACTTGTATTCTAGACTTTGGCCAGAAAAGCTCTATTTGACAGGACTGTAACAGATCTTAAGGATTTGCATTTGCAAACAATTTTGATATTTTCTTTGTTGGTCTTATAGTGTGCTACCCCATGTTGTTGACTCTTCTTGGAGTATGTGCACGGTTCTAATGTCACACTTGTAATTATGGTGGGAAATGTGAGTCATCTAGTAGGCATTTGGTCTTACCTTAGCTTCCCGGTCAATCTTCCAGTGGCTCTATGGGCTATATAAGGATCTGTGACGACACAAGCTGCGCCGCTGTACTTTTTGGCGTAAAACACTCTGCCATACACAGGTTTTCAACAGTTGTGGGCTTGCTTACGGCAAAATTAACTGTCAAATGTTTGGTTGGCTTGTCCTTTTCTAACTATATGGATTAATGTGTGACGTAAGTTGTTATTATAAGAATTATTTTGTTCACAAGCAGTGACAACAACGTGAGATGATCATCAATGTATCTTATCATGATACCTAAGATAACATTTGTCTTCTGATATTGCTGTAACTGTTCATTTGGCCAGTATGTACCACGGAGTGAAAGCAGATGTCATTTATCGCTGTGAGACCTGCCTGCAAACCTTTGCTAACCGCAGCAACCTGAAGATCCATGAAAAGCACGTACATAGTAACGAGAGGCTTTTTACCTGTGACTCCTGCACAAAGACCTTCAAACGAAAGAAAGATGTTGTCCGCCACCAAAAACAGGTGAGGATGAATGAAACATACAGCATTAGAATTTCTGATTTCTTGAGTCACACATATCTGCATGTTTTTTCCTGATTTGATCATTTCTGTCTTATAACCCTGCTGCTGCTCAGGTACATGAACGTAGCAATCTGCGACATGTCTGCCCTGAGTGTGGAAAGGGACTCAGCTCCAAAACTGCCCTGTTGTTGCACGAAAGGACACACACGGGTGCAAAGCCCTTTGAGTGCACAGACTGTGGGGCCAGATTTACCCAGAACTCTGCCCTCAAGATGCACCGCAGGTACAGAGCTGATCCTTAATTAGAGTGTAGGTTGTGTAATTGCTAAAGACAGGCGGGTTTGTAACGGAAGGGTTTTAATCTTGAGTTAGTGAGGAAGAGTATAAGTAATTATTGCCTCTCTTTGACAATTACCTTGACTTTAGCATCCTACTGCTTTATTGGCCTGCCATGTACATGCAAAACAGAAGTAATTCACAGGGAAACTCCAGTCAGATTTTGACTGTCAGTCATCAATTGTAAAAATAAACACTTCCAGCTAGAAAAATCTGGAAAACAGAGAGTAATAATGACTTGACAATGAGAAATGTGAATGTTCATTTATATGTACTAATGACATATGTTTATATGTATAACATAGATGAGGGCTAAACTTGTCTGTTTTACTATGAGTAGGACTCACACTGGAGAGAAGCCATTTTCATGTGATGAGTGTGATGCCCGGTTCACACAGAAGCACATGTTGGCCTATCACAAGCGATCACACACAGGTAAGCGTGATTTCATTTCAAAACTATTTCTACATTGCCATCCTAAGTTTGACTATAGATTTTGGAACTCTTAATCCTGCCTCTGTTTGGAACCTTTTTTAAAAGTGGGCTTCGAAGTTTGCACCCAATGAAGACAAGGCTGTCTACACATGCCAGACTGATGTGCAAAGATTGTTCTGAAGCATTTTTTCTCCTGTTAGGCGAGAAGCCCTTCATGTGTGAGGCCTGTGGGAAAAGCTTTGCATCTAAAGAATATCTGAGACACCATTCAAACATCCACACTGGATCCAAGCCATACAAGTGCGAACAGTGTGGTCGAGGCTTCGCTCAAAGGAATTCCCTTCACCAGCATTTAAAAATACACACAGGTAATTGTATAAACCACTGGCATTTTAGTTCTAGTTAATTTGCCATTTTTGTTGTTGTTTTCTTCCTTACTGTTCCCTCCTTACAATTTTTAAAAAATTTTACATGTGTGTTTTCTGCTGTATGCTTGCTCTCTCTGTGTTGATTGTTAGGTGAGCGTCCGTACAGCTGTAAAGACTGTGACAAGCAGTTCACCCAGCTCAATGCCCTCCAGAGGCACCAGCGTATTCACACAGGAGAGAAACCCTACATGTGTGGTCTGTGTAGACGCACCTTTACAGACAAGTCCACCCTTCGCAGGCACACTATGGTGAGCAGTGCTTATCTTGTGTGCAGCAGCTACCTTCAGAAAGGGTATTTTCAATAGTATGGGTATTAATAAAATGAGACCTATTATGCTAATATCCAGCTCTTTATTTTTATTCTGGGATTCCACTAGAGTAGCTTTGCATGATTCACAGTTCCTTATTTATTTATTTATCTCATACTGGTCTTTTAGACCTCTGTCTGAAACGAGACGATTTAGCACCTGTCTCTTTAAAAGCTCACTTTCTTTAGATTGGCCAACTTCCAGGGAGCCTGTGGAGGGGCGCAGAACCTAGTGCTTATGGCCTGCACTACCCACACTGCGTCATTCTCTTGCCGGTGTGCTGAACGGCATATGACAGCTACAGTATGGCTTGGAAAAGGCGTAGGAGCACTGATTTTGATGAATTTACTGTTTATCAGACCACAAATGAGACAGTTTGGAAAAACAGTAGACGTCAGAGGGGAGTGTAGCTGCCAAGTAGGTCTATCTGCGGGTCCACAGTACTACAATACAGGCCTACTACATGACTCACTCTCAAAACGGTTGCAGTTTGGTTTGAGCAAAACTACTTCATTAGGTTTAGGAAAACTTAATGGTTTGGGTTAAAATAAGTATGTTTTATCTCAGGAGGCGTGTCGTGTAGTAAAATGGGTGTGACGTGCTAGACTGCAGATAGATCCTTCTTGTTTCTGGGGCCACGGATACTGAATATGCTACAAAAACATACAATTTTTATAACTTCATTCACTGATTTTGGTGAAACCTGATCATATTTTATAGAGAAAAAATTTCTGTCTTTTTCTTACGATGTCCTTCGGCTGCCCTTCAGCTGCTCTGCCTCAGCTCTCTTGCGGCGTTTCCTGATTAATCCTGATTTCCTGATTACTGCTGCCGTGTGCAGCTCCCAGTAGAGGCAGAGTCAGCTAGCTACTAGGACCGCTAGCTGCACAGCTAACTAGCTAACAGAAGCTACAGTTAGCACTTGGCTTTCCTTCACAACCGAAAAAGCAATTTCTCCGTTCATACTGAACAACCTCCAAAAACTTGAATAGTAGTCCTGAGCAGAGTAGTCTCACATAGCCAGACCAGATCTCCACACTATGTTTTAGCGCTGGCACAGCGTTGGACAGAGACACTGCGACAACAGCATCTCTGAGCTATGAAACCCATTATTTTCAAATGCTGACTGGGTGGTTTGTTGCTGCATCGACAAAACGCTCAGCGCACCGCTTGGTGTGCTCGCTTCAACATAGTTGAATTGCGGCCATCGCAGCACAAATTGCTTCCTATCTGCCAGGGCCTTTATGAGCAGAGCAGTCGAATAACAGAGACAGACTAAGCAGGTGGATGGGTGTGTGTCCTGAGCAGATGACTGTATAACGACATTTGTGCTGCTCTGATGTCAGCTAGGCATGAAAGTATAAAAAAACGTTTGAAACCTAGTATTCGGAGCAGTCAGAAGCCTGACTTGTTTACTCACAGGGATTACTTTTACATATACATACTTAAATATATATACACATACACACTGTATATATAATAGGTCTCGTTTAAACTTGTACTGTGTCACGATCAAAAAAAGGAGCATTGTTAAAGGGATAGTTTGGGTATTTTGCAGTGAGGTGGTGTGAGATACTTATCCATTGTCCATCCATATATATATAGTCTACAATAGACTGCAGTCAGCACGTCCCCAGAAGCAGACCGAAGTACTGGCAGGAAAGCTATGCTATGCACAGCTGTCTGCTTCTCTACTGTAGGTAGATTGGATAAGTTCCTCATACAATCTCACTTAAAAATACCTGAACTATCCCTTTAAGGATTGAGGCTTTTGTACAATGATCACCCAATTTATCACCTAATAACTTGTGTTTCAAGTACTTTGACACATCAGGCTGCTGTGAAAATAACGTGACCTCTTTTAACATACAGATTCATGACTCCGATGCTCCCTGGAAAACCTACCTTGTGGTGCTGGAGGGAAATGTGGAGGACAAGAAAACCAAAACTCCCACTAAAGAAAAAGTGGAGACAGGCGAGAAAAAGAGCACCAGTAGAAAAAGCGGTTGTGCTGCTACTAGTACTGGTACCTCTGGCAGTCCTGGTAAAACCCACACTGACGACGTTGTGGTGCCGGCTGAGCCAGTCACTCTCCCCTCTGAATGGACCACTCATGGGGCCATTGCTCTAGTCAGCCACGGAGCCCTCGGCGGGATCACGGTCATCCACACTGAGGTGCCACCTGGGACTCAGATCCAGCCCATTTCCTTAGATGGATCCGCCATCCCTGTCCCCTTCTCTATACCAGTGTCCATGGCACACGCTATTCCTTTGTCCTCTGAAGCTTCCACCATTTCTCTGTCTGTACCCACTCTCTCAGTTCCTGTTTCTGATGGCATGTTGGTGTCAGTCTCAGATACCCCAACTGTTTCTACACCATCTGTCCTGGAAGCTGCTGCTTCACAGACCATTTTGGCTCCTGTTTCAGAGACTAAGGCCACTTCTGAGACGGACATTTTGCCGCCTAATGTTCAGGCTGTGATTATCGATGACAACATTTGTGGAGAAGAACAAACGACTGCTGTCCCAAGTGACAGGACAGCAGATAACCCCTTAGCTGAACCTAAAGTCTCCCTAGCTGAAGATGTTGTGTAGAACATGCATGTCAATATAAATAATTTTATTTGGTTGTAGGGAATTTCAAATCCCTTTTCAATCCCTTTTCATGTTGTATGTACATGAGCATTATCAGTGTCTGAATGTGTGTTCTGACCATGTGGTGTTTCATCATTATTGATACATCATTTAAAGTGTTTCATTAACAGACTTGGATGTGATGTTTAGTGTTTGTCACACTGTTTTGGAATGTCATCAAAACTGCTTTAGTCACGTTTAAGAGATAACTAAGGTATATACTTAATTAATGAAATAACATATCTTATAAAGGGTGAACTGTGGCACAAGTTGAAATGAATATTAATAAAAGTAAGTTCATTCATTACATATAATGCTGGACATCAGGCTCAGTACATTTTACCACTCAAATTAATATCAGTTCCCCATACATCATGTATTGCAGGAGTTATAGCTTTGATATTCTTTATGATGGTCTGGGAACCTCGTCAGTCGTTGGCAGCTGCAGAACAGCACCCCAGTGAATCTTCACCTTCAATCACACCTTTGGAATGACGGCATACTTTTTGCAACTCTGCTGGCGATTTATGTTGATCTGAATGTACATGAGGTACCTTAAATCCTTCACAAGTCTGGCACTGTTTGTTATCTTTAGGAGACTGGTTTTATAGGACTGCCTCCAATTACAAAAGAAAACTTTTAAGACAAATGACCTCTGAAGTTTGACATTTTTAACTCACTGAAAAATGATCAGGCTGTTTTTAAATCACTTGGTGTCGTTTTTTCAAATGGGTCCCGTGACAATAAAATGTAAATTTTAATAATTTACCATCAAAACAATATTGTCAATTTGGACACTTGCTAAGAGGGTAGGCTGACATGTTAATCTGCCAATAGAGGCATGAGAAAGGAAATGCACACTAAACATAATGTGGACATTGGATCGCTCTTGTATAAGGACGTGTCACAGCAATGTCAGAACTAGGTTACATAGTAGACTGTAAAGATGATTGCTTTTTTTATTTACCACCCCGACAAGCTCCACCAATCAGATGTTTGAATGACACACAGGAATGTAATAAATCAATAGAGGACTATATAAATTTGATTATATATTCATTCTAACAAAAGCAACAGATATTGTATTTAGTAGTCTTATAAATATAACTCACAAAATATTATCTTTAATACATTTACACGAGTTATGATAGAAAAAATTATTCTTTCTTATTTCACTTTCCATAGGCACCACATGGGACGTGCTAAATAGTACTGGAGCAATTCCTGAACTTGTGATGATATGCAGTTAGTGCTCTATAATCAATACAAAAAATTATATTGCCCAAATTTTCACTTATCAGGCTTATAGAACAGAAACAGAAAGTGTGCCTCCTGACATGTTATATACATACAAGCATGTATTATTGTGCTTGTGTAGAGGAGAGGAGAGACAGGTGGTATTGAGGCCAAGAATTCACAAGTTCAATGTGACTTTTTGTATTTAGGTTATTTAAAATACACTTCCACTCCTCATCAAGTTATTAAATGACACATACCTGATAGTACAGGTTGCATTTCAGTGTTACAATCAATTAATCCATTCAGGGCTGACCTTGAAAACTGTCAAGTTTCTGACATTCCTTGGAACAATATCAAATTACCAGATCGTCAGGTGTACAATATGAAAAATCCTACCTAAACACTTAATGCAGCTTGCGAATCAAGTATATGTTGCATTATATACCCATAAGAGTATTCAAAAGCAAGTGGAAGTTTATTACATATAACATATTTCTGTTTCATAGTAAGGTCAAAGGCAGGTCAGAACAGCTGGGATATAACATCTTTATTTGTCCATTCGCACAAGCATACAGATCATATCCAAGGTCCATTGTCATCCCATCTGGAAGAAGCTGGATATGCAGGGCGACTGACCCTTTTGTAGAAACTTTGGTCTGGCTCACACTAGTGAATGTACACCACCACCAAACTATACCCAATGACATGCTTAGTAACTGGCCATTTGGAAGGTGCACTGCAGAAGTAGACCTTCAATGAGAAGTTCATGTCACAACACAGCATGAAATGAGGGACTAATGATGCCCATTAAGTCCAAGATTACTTCCCTGCAAATTGGGAGTAACTGTTTCCATGTCAGTGCTTTTGATTAAAAAATACACTTTTCACAGGCAAACTATAAATCACAGCTTACAGATTAAAAAATTCAAAATGCTATTACATAAACAAATCCTAAATTAACAATACATAATCCTAATGTAAGTATGAATATGTATGGATTATATACAAATGTTTAACAGTCTACACTTGCATATCACTGACCTTCAAGAGTCTCTCCCCGTTAAAATGCAAACAAAATCACTTTTGTGACTGTGATGACTTCAGCTTAAAGAACCACCGTAACATTGATTCGATGCCTTCTCTTCAACTCCAACAAATAAAAAATTTAAGATATTCGTACATTTTTGAAATCCATACACACCATGATAATCTTATGTACATCAAACCGAAACATTTAAATAATCTGTTTTAATATATAGCAAACTACATTAAAAAAAAAAACAAAAAAAAACAAGCTGCATCTGACTAGGAAACAATAATTGTACAAAACATGCAGTGCTTGTTGTCAATACTAACATCAGTTTCAATACAATATACCGCTCTGAAATCCCCCAGGACAGATTTCAGCAGAAAAGGTATGCAGCAATCCTCTGGAAAGAGGTGAGGGCGAGAGGATTTACATTCTGACTAGATTCAGAAATGCTTGTAAGGAAAGCAAAGATAGTACTCTGACAGAACAGCAGTGAGCAGTGGAATATTCAAAATCAGACACTCATCTCCAGATGCTATACACAGTGAGGTGAGTGGCAGTGTGTGTGAACGCATGCGTGATGGATTTGTCCCTCTTTGCTGCATTTCTACCCCCAGGTTTCTTTCATTTCAGATCCCCTTCATCACCCTGGATGGTCTTTTTGATGCGCAGCAGGAGGGTTGTGTGCCACTGGTCCAGGCGTGAGATTGAGTCGAACTCCTTAACCTGCAGATGGGCCAAGGGACACAGAGATAAGACTTATAAGACAATAAGAAGGTTCTGATCATTTGATTTGTTACACATTACTGGTTATTTATTTTCAGATGAAACAACACAACATACCCAATTCAGTTCATTTCAATTTCTACCACCAGCATTGTATATGTATAAACTAACACAGCCAGTAAAAGTGATGAATGTTTCTAAACCCGACTGGAATATTGCACAGTATGTACCATACTGTAGATGAGCACTCTTCCCTCTCTGACTTTGACTTAACTTTGAAATATCTAGCTCAGCTTTGTATGCTTATAGTGAAGCACTCCATTACTCTGTACCAGTTTCACATAAACACACAGTCCTGGGAGACTGAATAGGTACCTGAGATCCAGCCTTCAAATTTCTTTAATACACAAGGGATCCAAAAAAACAGACAAGAAGCAGAAGCAGTGGGATTCCTGTGCTCACCAAAAGCCTTGTTTTAAAACTTCAGACCTTTCTCAGGGTATTAAAAAAAAAAAAAAAAAACTTACAGCCTCTGTGAAAGCTTCGCTGTTCTGTTCCTCATGAGCTTCAAGAAGTTTCTGTTGAGACACAAAGAAAATTAAGTTACTCATAGAAACTGAATAAATTAAGGGAAAAAGTAAGCCATCAGATTCCTCAGAGTTCTCAGCATTGAGTTACCTTCAACAGTTTGCATTCTCGAGAGTCTGAGAAAGCCGGGAACATCTCCTCATATTTTTCAATAGCAATCTGTAGAGACACAGAGTGTTAAAAATCTACCTCAACTCCCCGTGCCAAATCCTGAGACTGAACCGCAAAGGTATAAACTCGCCTTAGCGTTGAGCTCGTCGACAATAAAATGACAGAGGGAGGCTTTGAAGAAATATTCTTTGGCGCTGTATTTCAGCAATGGGTTGTCCATCGTGCTGGCTCCGACCTAGATACATCCAAATCATTCAAAATGTATTAATAATGTCAGCGTCACCGAGTCAGTGTTGATTGAGAAAGTGCAAGCATGACACACAATCATATGTAGTACACACCTGCTCGTAGATCTCAATAGCCTTCTGGTACTGCTCCAGCTGAGCACAGTAAGCCCCCACCTTCAGCAGACACTTGTTCGCAGAACTAAGGACAATTGCACAACAAATTTTACATAACACAAACTATAATATATGGAGTATGTGCTATCAATTGATGTGTTATTTCAAAGGTTTGTAGTGTACAGCTCAATAGCATGTGACACTATAAAATGTATTAACTTATCAAAGAAGGAAAAGCCCTGAACCTGGAGAAGCCACTGTAAATTTAAATCGGCCATCATTAACTTTATTATTTGCACCTGTGATTTTCCTTCTGCAACATGTCCAAATGTCCTTTGTGACAAAAGCAGACTGTTTACAGTACAACACTGTATTTATATTAGTTTCTTTGCTGAAGCAGTATTGAAAGCACAAGGCTGAGAAATCTATGATAGGCTCATTTTGAAATAAATGCAAATGTGTGTACCCATTCTGACTTATTGTAACATTCAAAATACGCTAACTCTGTCACATGAAGGTTAACTACTTTTTAAAATACTGCAAACTCTCCACTTGCAAAGTTATATAATTATGCATACAGGCCACTTTTCACTACACAGATATTTTCACATGCCATAGCAGGTAAAACACAGGTGTAATTAATAATCATAATGACAGCAATCCATGCAGTCAGTTCATGGTGTTGTGCGCGTTGGCTCACTTGCACACGCTTGTCAATGTTATTAGTGACAGCTGTGCTTTCCTCGCTTTGACAAGCTATTTGGAGACTGGAATAGAAACTATCCATCACGCAACAACTTGTTTACACTTTTTTGTACTTGCTGAAGTTGTTAACATTAAAAAAATCTATATCTTGGAAATTCTTTACAGCATTGTAGTTTTAAAGACTATTATTCTATCAAATTTTCTTATCACTAATCAACTAGTTTGGGTGATAAATACTACAGTAAGTAGTATAAAAGTGAACAGTGCTTGATATAAATCAATAGAACTACTAATAAAACAGCTAATACTGAGAGAATTATTCAATTAAGGTACCGATCCATTTTTTCTTTTGAAATATTGTCTTAGACCTCTACAGTGGGGGTCAGAGTACAAACTTTACTTGGAAAGTTAAATCACTTTTTGCTTTAATTGATCAAACATTAACATGGCTTTATTTTAGGGCGTTTGAAAACTGACTGATCAACAATATTTTAATCTAGTAAAAAACAAAAAACAAAAACAGTACCTGTTGGATTCTTCTCCTTTGTAGTAGTCTGCTGCTTGTTCATAATGGGCAATAGCCTGCACAATAATAAAAACAACAAACACTGTTTTGTGTTCCTCAAAACAAATATGCCTCGTAATGGTAGTATTAATAATTATTAGTAGTGTTAACCGACTATGTAACCTCTGTTTATATAATATTACCTTTTCGATATCCACCATCTCAGACTCGTAGATCTCTGCGATACTGATGTGGTGTTTGGCTGCGATGGTGAATCTTCCCTGGAGGAGGAGGAGGAGGAGAAATCATTACTAAATGGATCTATCCACACGCGCCTCTCAAGTCAATGAAAGGGTTGTGTTACATTCTCATTGCAGAGAGGCGAGGTCAAGTAGTAGCCTGTGGCTTCATGTCTACAAGATTTTAGCTTTTGAAATTAATCCCAGCTGAAGGGAATAACAAGTAGTCCATTTGATCAAAGTATCAGTGTTAAACAAACACATGTGTGCGCTATGAATACGTTGATATGAGCCCAAAAATAAAATCTGGGAGTGGGAGGACAAGCGGGGAGGGTGTGCTACATCAATGTGCATGAAGATTTTCTTCTAGATGATGTTATATCCAGAACTAAAACTGTAAGTCAAAGGAAAGTAGAAGTTACAACTAAGCACTTCTAACCATTAAAATAAAAATGATATGGCCAAATGTGAATCGCAACATAGATGGACACTTTCTACTGCATGTGCATCTTACCATGTCTGTGTATATATCGATGGCAGCATTTAAACACTTGATTGCCTCTTTTGCCAGCATAAAGGGAAGAGGAGGGAACAGTTAGACATGCTGTTAGTTTTGTTTAAATCTAACAGAACATTGCACAGCACCCCATTCTGTATCCGTCTACAAGTGGTGTTATTTCAACTGGGAAAAGTGAGGTGTTCTTATATGTTGCATGCAGTTATGTATGACAACTAGAATACTAAACAAAACCACAAGCAATACAATCCTCTTTTTTTCCCTACAGAACAAATAAATCAGCCAGCTACCATCCCTCAGCCCTATGGCTACATTTATATTTAGTAAATGTAAATAGTAAATGAGTAAAAGCACCACTATAAATCAACTAATGTTAAATGCCAAGTATCAACAGCAAAGCAACTAAAAGGCAGACTAAGGTGAGATCAGCCTCCTTATGAACTACACGATCATAGCTAGAGAGTCAGTAATAAATTGCCCTGGCTTGCTGTCAAAAATGTGAGAATTCAGGCTGGGGATGCCAAATGTTTTGGTAATCTAGAATAATGATGATGACATATTTTCTGTCCGACACTTATATAGCCTCCTCTCCACAATGCTAGATGAGGGAATCCTCTAGCAAGTCAACTTTACAATAAATGGTATTCATGAAAAAACTCTTAAATGGTAAGACATT
Source organism: Micropterus salmoides (assembly GCF_014851395.1). NCBI lineage: Eukaryota > Metazoa > Chordata > Actinopteri > Centrarchiformes > Centrarchidae > Micropterus > Micropterus salmoides. The sequence goes on from NW_024040928.1 coordinate 9,556,536, forward strand.
GATGTGATAAATGAGAGCAAGTGCAACTGTAGTCAACATGTGTATATTAAACAGTACAAATATTCAGTTAAACAAAAGGGAAATAAAAATTATGGCACTGAAATGTAAGCTATGGTTTGAAATTAGGTCTGAACTTTGTTCGTTACCACACGGTCTCACCATTAGGGTCGGACTTCTTGAAAGCATTTCCTGCATCAATGAAACTGGTGGCACTGTCATGTTTGTTCTGCAGCTGCATATGGATACGTGCGGCTTTGCAAAATGCATTTCCAGCAGCTGAAGACACACGAAAGAAGAGAGGGACAGAAACGTTCACACACACACACACAGTACACTTTGCATTTAGCTCACACTCACTTCTCTGCTTGTTTTTATTTATTTTTTTTTTACTTGTGGCACCTACACAAGTGCTGCGCTTTGCAATTACAGTGCCAAAAAAAATCTGCACATAATCCTACAGCTTCTCAAGTGTGTTGAAATTGATAAGTTGGATAATTTTAAGTTGCTTAGCACACCGCTCCAGTTCTTGGCCATCTTGAACATGTTGGCTGCTCTGCAGTACATCTCACATGCTTCTTCCACTTTGTGATGTCCTCTAGACAAAGCAAGGAAACAAAAATAAACCAGATGTAAACAATTTAATATAGTACACATTTTCACACAGGCTCCCTAGCATACTATTATTATTATTACTATTATAGCATTGCTGCCACGCCAGCAATGCTATAATGATCAGAAAAAATGATCAGTATCATGTTAAACGTGAATAGTTTATTGTTATAACAAGAGGTTTTTCATGTTATTATGATATACAAATTATTATTTATAACATTATACTACATATCTTGTACAACTTATGGTTAGAACGTGAAATGTTTTTGTTAAAACATGAAAAAAATACTGATCCATTTTTCTTTTTCTGGCAAGGCAGCAATACGCTTCCATAACATACTAAAGTTAAACTGATGGGGGGAATCATCGGTCTGACCTACATATTGAAGTTCTAATAAATTATGCCTTTTAGGCACCATGGGATGATGAACTGTATGACGTGCCAAGCTGTTTCATTTCTCGGGGAGATGCACTGCTGAGATTGGTGGACTGGTTTATGTAAATCCCTCTGTGCACTATAGTTCTCCCTCCCTCCATGACAAGAAGTGGACCCCTGGGAGCTCCCTGTAGTTGTAATAATGCTCTGGCCATTCAATGACGGCAGAGGATTACATCACTGCTTGGTCAGCCACAGAATTACCAGTATAAAGCCCGCCAAGAGCTATCACACATGACATTTGCCGACTAGTAACATCTGGGGATCACCTAGGACAGAGCTTTGGAAAAAAGACAATATCTGCTGGCCTTTTCTATTTTAGGCCTATACAAACAAAGGCTTGCTCTTGTCTCTATTACATGGTAAAATATTTAATTATAACACAACATGCATTATCCTGCGACCCTGTACGCAGGATAAGTGGTTGACGATGGATGGATGGATGGATGGATAACATGCATTATCAGATTTAAATAGCACCATATCAATGATCTCCCCAAGGTCAACAGTAGATAATAAGTCTTGGATAGGAGTCAGAGTGTTTGTAAGCTTTGTCATGAGCCGTTTGAGAAATAAGAAACCATTAAAAAAATGTATGATGCGTAATGAATAATAGGGAAAAGCACTTATGAACTGTCCTAGGTTTGCTTTTATTACCTCCTTCTGGAACAGTGTTTTGCCTCTCTTCAAGTAATTTTTGTTGCACTTTATTCCTGTCTAGTGCCATTGTCATTACCTTACTGGCAAAACTCAAATAGGCTGAGTGGGACTGCTGAAACCTTCAGCATGTAAAGTCCAATTATAATTTTATAGCTTAAGTACAAAGTAAACAGACCGTTCTCCTGGGTATAAATTATTTTGCTGTATTACTCACACCATTAATGTTTTTTTTTCTTCCATGTCACTATGTGAATGTAAATTTGAGATACATTTATAATGAATATCTGATTATCATATGTTGATGTCTCCTCAACGATGAATGCAAAACGTGGGGTAAGACCAGAGGTAAACCAATAAAATGTGGTCACAACCCCCCCCCCCCCCCCCCCCAAAAAAAAACAGATTTCTTGACTTGAAGCTGAAAAGAAATGTAACTATAAAAAAACAATTGTTCACACAATTTCACAATACAACGTCTACTGACATACAGTAACGTTAACGTTATATGTCATTTAGTATAATGGCAGAGACTGAGTGAAACTATAGGAAAGGGTTGCAAATAAAGTCTAAGCAGATATCTTAACCTTCTGAGTTACCTGCAAAATGTTTACTGCGTAGCCAGTCGTGATCTGCTTGCTTGTTTACAATGCTAATGACTGCTAACTCAGAAAACTGATATTACTTAAAGGAATTATTACACTGAACGTCATATGTCGCCTCCCTCTGGTTTAATATCTAACTAAACCTGTACAATGTTTTGCAGGTTAACACATCGAGAACTAACTAAATGTATGTCTACACAGAAATAGGCTGCGTGCCAACTTTGCTGCTGACAGTTAACGCTTGCTAGCTGTTTGTTCTTTGGTGCAGTGCTGTCTTACCCTCCAAACATCCCTCCCAAAAAAGAGCCAGAGGACTTGACTTTTTTGTCAGCGTCCGCCATTAGCTGAATCGCTTCCTTCTCTTTGCCGGTGTTGTCCATTTCTTTGCTTTATTTGGAACAAACTTAACGTTATAGTGAGGCAGAAAAAAAATACCCGCAGAGGATTCCGCTGTGTACAGTACGGATTACAGTCGACGGGTTTATTTAGCGTAGGCTTGCACCAGCTAGTGGCTTAGGCGAGCACCGTGGCATCGCGGGAGTTTGAGTGCTTTGCGTGACAAACGCAGTTGGCTTCGAGGCAAAAACAAACTACAACTCCCAGTGACACATGAAGCTAGTTTTAGAGCCTGTGTAACGATGTTTCTGATGGCAATTAGCGAAGCTATATTTAACGTATTACTTTTCTGTCATCACATTTCACACAGTATGAAATGACGTTTTACTTTCACTTCTCCGTAAAGGTAAAATACTCCTTATTTCTAAAGAAGCATCATAATCAGTGCACGTTATTTTTCTGTACAGCAGAGGGCGCTAAAACATCATAACTCACTCGGCACAGTCAGCTGAAGCCATTTGTGTTCATTTTTCCAAAATGGGTAGACTTTTGAGGTCGATACTTAGCACAATACCTTTACACATCATACTGTAACATCCAAAAGTTGATTAAAAGCTTCTCCAAAGCCAATGTTTTAATAGGCCAATTTATATGAGCCATTAAAGCACATGTGTCACTAATAATTTCAAGTTCAAGTTCAAGTTTATTTATATAGCACATTTAAAAACAACACTAGTTGACCAAAGTGCTTTCCACAATAGACAACAAATATATTATACTATATATATATAATATATAGATGACAACAGTAGAAAAAGTAAAAATAAAATAAATGTCACTACTCAACTCTGTTTGAAGGCCAATGAATAAAGATAGGTCTTTAGCAAGGATTTGAAAGTGTCAGGAGTTTGGGCATTTCTTATTTGAACAGGTAAAGTATTCCAAAGATTAGGAGCAGCTACTGAGAAGGCTTGGTCACCTTTAGTTTTTAACCTGGATCTGGGGACATCAAGGAGCATCTGATTGGATGACCTCAGTGCTTTGACCGGAGTGTGTACATGTAAAAGTTCTGATAAATAAGAAGGTGCCAACCCATTTAAAATTTTAAAAACAAGCAATAAAATCTTAAAATCAATCAACATACAAAGAGTTACAGTAGTCGAGACGAAACTTTATAAATGCATGTATTACTCTTTCAAAGACTTTGCGTGGTAGGTAGGGCTTGACTTTGGCCAACAGTCTCAGCTGAAAGAAATTGGCTTTTACTATAGAACTAATCTGTTTTTCAAACTTAAAAGCACTGTCAAGGATCACACCTAGATTCTTGGTAAATGGACGACTATATGTTCCTAAAGTACCAAGAACATCTATACAAGCACTTAAATCCCCTGGTCGACTGAACACAACAACCTCAGTCTTACTTTCATTCAGACAGAGAAAGTTCTGATTCAACCATATTTTAAGATCTCTCAGGCAGTTGAGCAAGGACTGAGTTGCAGCTTTGTCATTAGAATTTACAGGTAAATAGATTTGTATGTCGTCTGCAAAGCAATGAAAGGAGATGTTGTGTTTTTTGAAAATGGACCCCAATGGCAGCGTGTACAGTGAAAAAGGCATGGGGCCCAATATGGACCCTTGGGGGACCCCACAAGAAACAGGGGCAGTAGATGAAGAAAATTCACCAAGGTGAACAGAGAAACTTCTATCTGCCAGATATGATTGAAACCATTTGAGGGCTGTGCCCCTAATGCCGACACACTGTTCGAGTCGGTATATGAGAATGGAGTGGTTAACCATATCAAAGGCAGCAGTCAAATCTAAAAGCAGAACAAGCAAAACAGCTAAAAGGAGATCATTAAAAACTCTTAAAAGGGCAGTTTCAGTACTGTGACGGGGCTTAAATCCAGACTAGAATTTTTCATAAATACTAAAATCATCTAAAAATGATTGAAGTTGATTAAAAACCACTCTCTCTAGGATTTTTGACAAAAAGGGGAGCTTAGAGATAGGTCTAAAATTAAAGAGGTATCGAGATTGTTCTTTTTTAAACGCGGTTGCACAACTGCATGTTTGAAAGCAGCTGGAACACACCCTGAGCTGAGAGATGTATTAACCAAGGCGACAATGCTTGATCCAACAGTGCTAAAAACATCTTTCAAAAAGCGTGCAGGAATACTGTCAAGGGGGCAGTTTGCAGGACGTAGTTGCTTGAATATGTCAGAAAGAAGGGGGAATGTAACTGGCTCAAACTGCAATTATGTCTATAAAATATTTCAGGAAGTTTTCACATAAAATTGTAGATGGCACAACACAGTCTGATTTGCGAGGGTTAACAAGAGAGTTTATGACATTGAAAAGAACCTCAGGCCTCTGGCTGTTATTTGCTACTACATGGGATAAAAATGAATGAGATTAAGATGAATAATGGCACCAGTTAAGTTGCCTACATGTTGAGGTACTTGTACTACTATGTATTACCATTTTCTCCTTTATATTTTAGAGAAAAACATTGTACTTTTTTCCACTCAATAACATTAGTTATACAGTTTTATGTACAGACAATTCATTTTTTAAATGTGTCATTTAAATTTAAGATATATGATGCAAAATTCTCAACAGTAAGTTGGTAAAATGAACTCCACCTCAACATGCTACATTATAATGAACTAATATGTTAGTGCATCAGTAATAATTACACAATATTAGTACAGTTTGCTGGAAGAAAAAAAAAAAGAAATGGGTGGTGGTGATGGGGCAGTGTGGTGTGGGAGATCCGGGTTCAACTCCACACTGTGACACATTCACCATTGCATCCCTGAGCAAGACCCCTAGTTGCTCCAGAGGCGTGCGACCTCTGACATATATAGCAATTGTAAGTCTTGCTAAAAGCGAGACTTACAATTGGATAAAAGCGTTAGCTAAATGAATAAATGTCATGTAGTGTAAACGTATGAATGTAGTAGCCATGTCTGTGAGTCAGCACTGCCACAGCCACTAGCATACTTATTTGGAAAGAAGGCATAATTCACATTCTTAATTTCACTTGGGCCTTTCCTGCTGTAATATGTAAAGATATACAATCATATGAATTATGCATAATATGTAACTTAAACAAGACATGGTCAAATGGGAAGATAAAGCTGTACCCTTAACCAAAGACATGTCCTGTTGAAGTTCATGATCTATAATTTTGCAGGATCAGTTGTAGAAAGATGTATGCTGCCTGGTTCTCCTTACTTGTCCATTTGTATCTTCTTCAACCTGGCACTTGCCAAATGATGTGTGCTTTTTTTTTTTATCCTAATTGTCCAGGGTGTTGTAACTGAAAAGATTGATCAGTGATGAGTCAGTTTCAAGGTTCATGCTGATAACTACTGCCAAAGAGAGTCACCACCAAGGTAAGAAAGAAATATTCTCATTCCCAGTGGTGCCTACTGCTACTGACTGTGCATGTGTTAATCTTGTTAATCAGCTAAACTGCAGTGTTTTGATGATGCCTATGAGGAGTTTCCAGACCACACAATATTTACCTTATTTCATGATATTAAGCAGAAAAGAAGCCAATTTAAATGTCGCTGACGCGGCTCTAAAATATCATGTGCTTTGGACGTCTCACAAAAGATTTAAACGTCACTTCCTGTGTCCCCTCTGTGGCACTAGAGAGCATCTGCTAAATACAGGTTATGTCCTAGTACTTTTTATATAGTCTATGGTGCTGAAGTGTAGACCACACTTTAATATTTCTTGTAAGTCAAATGATGATTATAACTGGAGACAATTTAGAGGACTTTGTTATCACACAGGGCTTACTTCCTGTTGCCAGTAGGTGGCACTGTGACTGTGACTAAATAATATATAAGCATTTTGGGGTCTTTTAAAGCCTATTTAAGAACAGTTCAGGTAGACAGGAAATGTGTGTAGGATGTGGGGGATGACATGTAGCAAATGGCGGCAGGTCGGACTCAAACCTGGGCCGCTACGGCAAGCCTTTGTACATGGGACGCACGATCTAGCAGTGAGCTAACTGGTGCCTAAAGCTTAGTTTTGTGTATAATTATTAGGGCCCAGGCATGAAACATTCAGGGACCCTATTGAAACTGAAGGAATTATTTTTCTTCTTCTTTCTTTCTGTAAATGAAGCACATTTTGTCAGGCTAAACAAGCTCAAAAACTCAAAATTCAAGTCCTGTAAAAATTTATCTGTCATTTGTTTTCGTGTGGGCATGGCAAAATGGCCAGCTTTTTCCTCTTGGAGCAAAAAGCTGCCGGGGGATTTCCCATGATGCACTGAGCTCCTCTCTCCTCTACTTTCTCTCCCTCTGTATGCAACCTTATCCCATTATTGCATGTTACTAACACAACTTCTCCCCTTTCTGGTAGTCTTGTGCTTTCTCGTCTCTCTCCTCTCTCCTATCACTTCCTGCAGGTTTTCTGGCTCTGGAGCTGTGGAGTCTGGATCTGTGGCTGCGGGTCACCTGCTGCCCCCGTGTTCCTGCTCGACACCCTCTGCTGCAATGACTATTGTTGCTAGTCTTATTGTTATTATTGTTATTATAATCATTAACATTACGATGGTTACCATTAACACTATTATAAATATCTGTACCATTTTTCATTTAGTCTATAGCAACATTACCTTCACTGTGTGTACCTCTGTGTGTATATTGTGTAGGCTGCCTCCCTCCCCTCTCTCTCTCCTTACATCTCTCTCTCTCTCTCTCTCTCTCTCACCCCAACCGGTCGAGGCAGATGGCCGCCCACCCTGAGCCATGGTTCTGCTCGAGGTTTCTGCCTCTTAAAAGGAAGTTTTTCCTTGCCTCTGTCGCCTAGTGCTTGCTCTTGGTGGGAACTGTTGGGCTTCTGTAAATAACATCATAGAGTACGGTCTAGACCTGCTCTTTTATGAAAAGCGCTGTGAGATAACTGTTGTTGTGATTTGGCGCTATATAAATAAAATTGAATTGAATTGAATTGAATGCCCTAAACCCAACTGTAGGTCTGTCATTTTGCATTAATGGTCATTTTTGGCAATCTACAGGCCAATTTTCACTGATACTCATAGCGCCACCTACTGGTAAAAGGAAGGGACCCTTTAACAAAGCAACCCCAACAACCTGTTTCACTGAGATGAATGAAACTTTCAAGACACATAAAAAAAGCCTTTTGGAGCCATTACCTACGCCAAAGTCCTTCTAGGCTCTATAAAACGTATCTGCCTACACCCAACAGGAAATCAACCATTTTGATTTAAATGTAAATTTTCAGCCCATTTTTCGCCTTTTACAAAGTCTGTATTTCAATGAGCTCCTACGGGAATTTATCGGATCGTCTTCAGATGTTTGCTGTGGTGCAATCTTAAGGCACTGACAATGAAAAGTTGTGCTATTTGTGAGTTTTCGTTGTGGCGTGGCATTGAATATCGATTATTCACCATTAAACAGGAAGTTGTTATAACTTCCTGTAACACCATTAAGTAAAAGAGCAAAATAAATGTCAGCTCACGGGATCTACAACCTCCTAGTTATTCAAAACAATCACAACATACAAGAAATAACAACCAAACCTCAAGTGATGTGAAAGAGAAAAATGACAAAATAAACAAATATAGATTTGGATTTTATTTACACTCTTCTGTCCTGTAATGGCAGATAAATTTACACCTTAGACTCATTCATACAAATATACAGACCATGCATGGCTCACTCGTAAGAGTTTGACGTCAAGAGATGACATGTGCAGTGAGACAGATATACAGACAGTACACTATAACTGATTTGTTTTGCTGTGTTCAAAATGCAGCATTTTCACTGAATTATACTAATGCACACTTTAATATTCAAATGATTAATTGCTTCAAGTGCAATTGCCAAAAAATAATCTGCCATGCAATAAAAAGCATGGGTGTTGTGGCGTTAAATAGGATTTGTAGGAAGGCAGTATAGGAATTTAATCATTCTTTACAGACATTTCAACTCTTGTGTACTCTAATACATGAGTGAGGTATTGGCGATTTTAAAACAAAAGGCAAGATACAAACAATTATTATTTCCTGCTTAAGACAGTGGTATGTATGTGCACTGTCGCAAATAAAACATTCATCAATTTCACCCTCTTACCTGAAATTCTGTAGCTATTACTCATTGCAATTTCAGACAATGAAAATAACCGTTACGGTAATGGATACATGCATCATCATAAAGTTTATGACATACAATTTGCAGTGATGTTACACTTGTGAAATATATACATTAAAAGCTTCGCACTTAAGACTATGAAGAGATGCAACATATTGGCTAAATATCCCATGTGAAGCATCTCCCAATTTTTATATTGTTCCACTATTATGAAGACCCGCTCTGATCCCTGTTCATGTACATGGCTGCTTTAATGTTTGGCAAAACATTTCAACAAAACGTTTGTAAAGAATCATACAAAAGGAAAAACATCTGTAATCAAGTATGCTGGAGTAGAGACGGTTTAAGTGGTTTTACACTTGATCATGTATGAAGGGGGAAAACCTACTGTAAGCTGTAACTTTTGAGTGACTACATGTTTTTGTTTATTCATTCATTCCCACCAGTGTCCTCTTAAGTTTGTATGTGCAGCGAGGTAGACGTTTATGAAGAGCCGAGGCCAGAGTCATACTCAGCGTTGCCTGTCCGGGCCTCGCAGGGAGCCATGGAGCACTGAATGGAGTAGCAGGAACAGCTGGGGCTGTTTAGGGTCTCCTCTGTGATAACCTCCTGCAGGGAGTGTTGCTCCTCTACCTGGAAGATGTTTGGCTCCTCCCCTTGGGCCTCACAGATACTAAAGCAAAAGGGAAGAGACATCCTTCAGTTAGATTACTGACAGTTTATACTGTTGTCGCCTACATTTCTATTCGGCATTCAAAAACCAAAGTGACAGATTTCCTGATCCAAAAACATTTTGCTCACAAACATTAAACTAGAAATACCACCTTGCTGTTGTATGCCTCCGCCAACCAGTCAAGTTGCAGTTTACCTGTATTTAATAATTATCTAAAGATGGATTCCAATAGAGTATATCTACACAAAATGTGGTGCTTGCTTCTCATTGAGCTGTGGATCAAACTCAGTCAGTCACTCACTAACAGAATCACAAATAGCTATGCACGCTCCAATATGTCATTTGAAATCAGACGATTCTGAGGACGCTCGGAATTCAGAATAATGCAGCAAGTGAAAGGCAGAATAGACGAGATGGAGGAAAGCTCGTAGCGTGCTATATATTGTTCACTCACTGTGTTGTCTCAGTCGACATGTGTGTGAAATCGTGAATTGCCCAGTTCATTCTTAAATTATGGCTAAAGGGTTCAGTCACCAACTGTGAAACAATCATAAGGCACGATGCAAAAAAATATAAAGACCACTCCAGTTTCTGCTCTAAACCAACTAGCAAAGGGCTAATGCTCTGGCTCTACACTCTTTTCATGCACCCATGTTAATGGAACCAGCAATGACTAATGCATTCATTTAGGATAGGGGGATGATTGTACTGGTCGCCATTTTGGCAGTAAGGAACCTTTTCTAATAGTTTTAATGTGTTAAAATATTGTGGATGCCATCTGTACATTCAGGGCATAAGTGCAAATAGAGTATAAGTGGCTTATCAGTTTATATATTTGAGTACCTCTCTTTTACAACCTCCACCAAAGCGCATTCAGTTCATGCACCCAGGTCAAATCTACCCTTAACAGTCCATCCCTTCGTGCACTAAAGAAGCCATTCACTCTTGGTGCCTCTTTTGCTTCATAAATTAAGTGGAATGTCACACAAATAGCATACAAAGCGCAAGATAAGGAGGCCTTTGCAAAGCATACCAAGAAAACAGGCGTTTAAAAAAAACAGGAGAACTAGCCTCAAAAATGAAAAACATGGCAGCTGACTAATCAAACAACAGTGTTTAGTACAATCCAAAATGTAAGAAAATTCAGAAAGATAAAACAATCATTGTCACTCAAGTACTATACTATTAAGCTGTACGGCATATGAGAAGTCAACCATCTTGCATCATTATCAGGAAACAAATTTTTGTTCCTGCTGCATTTTGATGAGTAAGACACGGGCTGTCAGGCAGTATTTGAGGTGGGAAACCAAAAACCAGCCATGGTATGTAGAGTGAGTAAATTAACAAGACACAGCCAGGAACCAGAGAGACATTACGGGAATCTGGAGAACTTGAGTCAAAATATGGCACCAAGCATTCACAAATTCTGTAACAAAGAGAAACGGTTATAACAGCAACCTGGACATGTTCATGTTTTTGATTTGAGATGTTAAAAGAAGTCACATCTGGAATCTGCAGAGACTGCTGGGTTGTAATATAAAGGTTCAATGCCTATGGTCTGCTTTCTGCGGGGGTCTGGAAAAGTCTGGGCCAAAGAGCAGACATAAATGTAGAGCACATGTCATTGTTTTGTAAAACCCAGAACTGAAACGGCTGAATAAACAGGCCGAGCTGACCACGCAGCTCTGCTAACAACAGAGGATACTTTCTTTCATTCTGCTAACCAACAAAGCTTTATGTGCTTTATATAACAGCACTGGCACATCTTGTGCACCAATTTCACACTCGCACAGAAAAATGTTCAATGAATAATCAAATCAATCAACAGCTACAGCAGCTGCCAAGTGATTACCATGTCTGCCAGTGAATATTATATAACCTTGAACCCTGTAACTGATTAAAAAATAAAGGTCACGTAATAATTCAGTTCTATGACAAGGAGCAGCCGTAATCACATTTATGGAACTGATATGAATGCTTAATAACTCGGGTGTGGCTGAACACGACAGCACAGGGTGTACTCTACAGTTTGTGGTGCAGATTATAGCTAGAAACACAATTATGAGAATGTTTATCATAACTGAAACAGCAAGAAAGAGTGCTAATGAATGTCTGAATAGACGATGACGTAGAAGAAGACTGGAGTAGCCTGACTACATGGCCACACACACTAAATTCTGAACATTAACACTTACAGAGAGGGTTGGTGTTTGTGGCCTACACTACAAGAGCTGAGGTCTTAAGAATCCACAGATAGGCATGGTGCATTTTAGCCTACCTATCGTAGATGAGCCCATCAATTCCCTGCTCTCTCAGCATCCTTCTCGTCTCATGGTCGTTGTTGTCCTCTCCCCAGCTGAACACCACCAGGCCTTTAGCCTTGGCATCCCTGATGTAGTTAAGGTTCTTCAGCAGCTCTTCAGTGTGGGCACTGATCCCCTAAAGAAGGAGGTCCAGTAAGAAAAAAGTGGTCTTGTTAAGTTCATCTCAGCGTCTTACCTACTCACTCTCATGTTGGTTTCAACACAGGTAAAGTTTGTGTTTTCGTAACACATAGGCTAATTTATCTCCGTAAGGTCTTTCAACATAACAAGTGGCAATTTTTGCAATTGCTAAAACCCCTTAGGATGTCTTAGAGACAGCTGACACAGTGCTATGCTAGCTGACATGTCAGTTATGTCGTTTTGAATGTCGTGAGAGTGGTGGGCTATGTCAGGAAGCCATTTGCTCAAGGACACTGCAGCTTGTTAAGAGAGGGTGCAGAATATTCTAATATCGGCTAAATATCCTTTCAAAATACAAATCCTGCTACTTTTAGAATTAAGAATTATTTTTGAAACAGCATTTTCGTAACAGTGTCTACATTTGTGCACTTGTAGCACTAAAACTAGCAGTGAACTGATGACATTTTTGCTTTAGCTGGTAAGGGTGAAGATCTGCACTTTCCCATTGCAATGGACACTGACACATTATTGTCTACTACTTATAGAGTAGTGCTTATGAATATAAATGACATTGACACGAGCTATGTGTGGCATTTTAAGAACCGTTGCATGTTTTTGAAGTTTTAAAAAGTCTGGGAAATTCCATCAACACATCATTTTTACTTTCTGACACAACTGCTCACCAGAATATTCTCACTCTGGGCGAAACTTATGGCGATCTGAGTGGTTTGGCAGCGGATGTCCATCATCTCAGGATACCGCTCAGAAATTCCCTGAGTCAGAAAGAGGATGGGGTACTTGTTCTGCTTTTGACGCACCCTGAGGAAAACACATGAAAAGATGTCAGCAGCAGCTGGAGAGCACCTGCTTTTCTTTTTTTCTTGAACACTGAAGAGAATAAGAATCTTTAAACATTTCCATATGACTGATGCTTTCGAAATAACAATAACTCAGAAGCTATTATGTTTCTGGATACTATGCAGTTTCTACAGGCTAATCAAGTCTGGGCATACTTCATCCTCAATCCAACTGTGCTTACATGCTGCAGACGTCCGGGTCGAAGCAGGAGAAGACAATGCGTCTTTTCCCGCCTTTCTGCAGAACACAGGACAGGATGACATCGAGGAAGGTATTCATGTTGAAGTAGGATGATAGGTTGCCGTCCCATGACCCGTCCTGTCAATAAAAAGCATTGATTGAGTTTATTATGAGATTGTTTTTTACATTTTTATCTACACGGAATTCTACAATCAAAATATGCCATTGATCGTACTAAGTATACCCACCTTCATCTGGCAGATCCATTTGAGCTCAATGTTGAAGCCCACATGCTCAGGAATAGCTTGGAAGATCTGTGGACAAAGTATAGTTAATATATTTGTGATGCAAGGGGAACAGCTACTGCTTTTTAATAAATCATGATCATCATAAAGTCAATTACCTGTGAGAGTGAGGGGAACGGCTGATGCTCATCGATTTCCTCTTCATCATCCAGCAGATCTGAACAAACAAAACATCAGTGTTAATGTACTTCATCCAAATTATCTGCTATTTACACATTCAGCGCTCCTTCATCACTCTGTTGTGATGCAAGCTGGAGCATACCAAGCGGTCTTTGATCAAAATGGAATTCATGACGGTCTTGTTTGTATGACAGCATACTGTATGCAACAAAACAAGCTTGAAAGCACATGGCTTTCCAACATGTCACGTAGCTTAAATTTTTTCCCCAGCAAGAAGGCCGTGATGAAATACAGAGAGAAAAAACACAAACAATAGGTGCATACCTTTGACATCGTGGCCTTTTAATGCAGTGGCATGGGCAAGCTGTGCAACAAAACAAAGCACACATTATGTAAAATCCTGAAATTATTTATTCTGTATCCCCAGGTTATGTTTTCAGCAAAGGGGTGGGGTAGGCTGAAGTGGGGTGATTTTAGTAGTTTGTGTCTGCTCCAGATTTTCATAATAAATTGGCAGTCGAGTTACAAGTGTATCTTTTTTGTCATGAAAACATTCTCTAAACTGTTTGCAGTCTGCCCATTTGTACTTTGTTGGAACAACTATGTATTAACAATTGTCCACTTTCATCTAAAAGGTTAATGAAGTTTTGTTTATTTGCATCGTTTGTCCAACATTCCAGGTTTGTACCTTCAGAAGCTGCAGCTGATCAAATGTCAAGTCTTTGACTGGCACCTCAATGAGTTCCAGAGAAGTCTGGTCATTTTTCTGTCGAGGGGATAGAAAGAATTACATGAATTGGTTTTGAGTAGAGACACATTTTTGTATGCTTACCATTTTTCTAAGTGTGTTTGTCAAGTCATGAGTAGTTAATGGAAAATAAAAATACCAACAAAGAAGAAGTATAATATACCAGATTGTAACACTTCACATGTCCATCATCAAGTACAACAGGCCTTTATTTTACCTTTTTGGTTGAGATGCAGCACGTCAGATCGTGGTATACAATGGGAACAGCATCCTTGGAGAGGTGAACATCAAACTCTACATAGGCTGCACCCTACAAGTACACAAATGCACATAATTAAGGCAGACGTAATGTTAAAGGTAAACATTTACTTGTGCTTTAATCATCTGCGTAACTCACATGCTGAGCAGCGCTTTTAAATGAGGCTATTGTATTTTCCCTGACTCTGTGGTGCCTGTAAAAACACAAGTTAAAAAAAAAGACTTTGTTGACAAGGAACAGATGCGGGATGTACAGAAGTATTTACCCCTACTGACACACACTGTTGTGCTATTTCTTTTCAGTCTGCGTTCTATGCAAGGCACTCTGTCCTATGCAAGTCAAAGGTATTATGACTCACTTGGCTGCGTGTGTGCTGCCTGCTCCTCTGTGACCCACGTCCAGAGCACCTCTTTTCTTCCAGTACTTGCTGAATGAGGAGCTCATGTCACACTGCATCCCCTGAATGGGCCGGATCACCAGGTAATCCACTAGAGAAGAGTAGCAAAGTAGGTGCTGTGTACATTGTGTGAACTGATGAGCAAAGAAAGACTTTAAAAAACCAAAATCTTACCTCTGACCTTCCCGATGGTCTGTCTGGAATTTCGACCCATTATTGGAAGTGTGGCTACTCCGTTGTCCTTACCGATCTCCAAAAAAGAAGAGGAGAGGAGGCAAGCTGTGCCCACCTGCCCATCATAAGTATCCCCATGGACTACATGCTCACTCAGATCCTCCTGTAAAAGTTAAAATAGATATTTAATCATGATGCCTCATTCCTTACTTTTTTTCCATGTGCACTTGTTAGTCAAGAATATTTATGGTAAT